>NC_066365.1:60900949-61555949 GCF_013377495.2 Cygnus atratus
CGATAATCAGCAGTGTGCTACACTTATGCTGTAAATTTGTATACTGATACTGAATCAACAGTACACTCTCTGTATTTTTGGAATTTAATGTTTTAAAATGTTTCTTCTTTACATCTTTGTGGATCAAATTTGCCTTTAATAATCCATAAACATACTTTCACATTTTTACTAAACAACATAACACTGTTGTTTAAAGGACTGTACTCTCTGATGAGATTATGAACACTTTGACAATATCATTTGTGCCACAGTGCTGCCACACAGAAGATGAATTTGGGAAGCTTTATTATCTTAGACAATCAACTTTGCAATTAGATGTTATCTCAAGAGAAATTTGGAATGCAAGGAATAGAATAAATCCAATAGAGTCATAACCAGACAATGGCTCAAGAGATTGTTCTCTCTTGCTAATGGGGCAGCATTGGTATGACTGAGGCTTCCCAGAAGAAAAATCTCTGTTAGTATTTTAAGACCACATCTACTCACAGAAAATATAGCACTTATTTGGCATTGTGTAAGTAAATCAAATTACAAAACATGTTGATCAGTCTTTTCTTTTGTTTGATTTTCCATTTTTTAGAGTTGGAGTTCAAATTGCCTTTGAAAATCTTCCACTGTGTCAGGAAACCTACATCCATTTTTTTTTAAGTAATGCAAAGCAGGCCCATAGCTTTACTATCTTAGGATGTGATCCTGTCATATTTCGTAAGGTGAGCAATACCAGGCATTGAAGAGGAGACCTCCAAGCAAAACCAGATGTTGCAGGAGGTGGTGCTGGTGACTGTAAATTGACATGCTTCCCTCTGAGCCAGTGCTGAGCTGAAGATTCAGCAGACCAAGGTGGTGCTAGGGGTACTGTTGAGTATCCTGTGTTTTAAATTCAAAATCAATCAAAAATCATCCTTCATTCATGCTAATGGTATATCTTTAAAAATCTGGGGGCAGTCAGAAGGAACTAGCTATAAATAGAAAACAGAGAAGGAAATATGTTCTTTTTCCAGATTAGGGTCTTACTGATTCTTGTTGTCTGACAGGACTCCATACCTAATGTGCAAGTCTGAAGGCAAATATGCCCGAACAGGGATTTTACACAAAAAGTGAGTTTCCTTAAATGTAATGATGTGTTGGTATGAATATTCTGTAGCAGGATCACTATGTTTGTTTATTCAAGCTATTTTTAGATGTGTTTTTTTTTTTGTTTTGTTCTTTTTTTTTTAGAATCGATCCTATATGTGTTTTGTTTTTTATACTGTTTTTTGTCTAGTACATTTGCCTCTTCTTGTGGTAATAATTATTTTTTATTTTATTTTATTTTTGAAGTGAATGAAGTCTGTCTTGTTAGGAGTAAAATACTTTAAAAAATGTACATTCTGAAAAGGTTTGTGACAGTCAACTTTCTACACATAGTTTCACAGAGTCAGTTGTAACAGCCTTTGGAGAATGAACATTGTGGACAATAGCTTGAAAGCATATACCCAAGTCTAGTGGTGTGCAAGAAAGTTCATCACTACAAAATGCTCATGAACTCCTGAGTCAACAACTAGACCCCCTCAATCTTTCTGTACTAATTGAAGGTAGAAACTGATCCTCATTTTTTCCCCATGTTCTTCAGAATTCTTACATGACCACCTATAGTGGCTGAAGCTGCAGACAGCAGCTCAGATGGGAAAACTTTATCTATTCATTTCTTTTACACTTTTCCCACAGACTGCCCAGAATCCTGAGGACTAGAAGAGATCTCAAACTATCAGCAAATACAAGGTCTTGCAGGCATGTAGTTAGAAGGTAGAAAGATTGGTCAAGAAAGGTCCAGTACTCAGATACTGCATGCTTGACACCTTTCAAAACTTGCTATATTTTAGAAATAGTTTATAGCATATTCCTGTCATCACAGCAGCTGGGCTAGCACAGAGTACTATAGCCTCACCGACAGAAGGGAAAGAGCTTCATCTAGTGAGAATGCTCCACGTCCAGTGGATATGTATATCATTATTCTTCAGACTGGAGCCATTTTTAATGTGCCTTAAACAATCTGTCATTAACAATTCACTAGCATAGCTATATTCATGGATAACACATTCATCTATTAAAGGCATATGTACATATCATGAATGTTTTCCTATGTGGTCTACTGTTGTTTTAGCTAAAGGTAATTAACACTTCAAAGCAATGCAGAGTCTGTCTTTTGGAACATTCTTAATAAAGTCCTTCCTTTTCCACTTTCTGTAGTGTGTTTTTTCCTGAACCACAAACAAGCAGTGTAAATGAAACAGTGGTGATAGATGCACTAAAACTTGCTACAGAATTATCAACCCTGTTTTCCCAGTGTCCTTTCTTTGCATATGGGTCCCAACTGTGTATTGAGTGGAAAATTATTCCTACCTAGAGAGCTAGGCCTATCAGCCTTCTAAATTGTTTATTGTAGCTCAGCTTGTTTTCTTTCCTCTACACTCATGAGAACCTAACAAACCATCCACCCTCATCACATGGTGATTACAATTAGTCTATAAGACTGTAAATGTGGTATGAGTAATGCATCGTATCCTGTGTTAAACAAATTTTCTATTTAAAACTAGAAGATAAGTGCTATCCCAAATATCAAATATAAGCAAAACTTGGTGGACTAATTGCTAGCAGTTTAGATCCTTCCCACAGTTAGCTAATTCACTCTCAATTCTTATCTTGCAAAAAGCACTGTCTCTTTCATTCAATTTTTAATCTGACACAGTGATGTTTCTGTTTTTCCTGGACTTGTGTTTTATTGAAAACACAAGGAAACAAATTATGACTGAATGATAAAGAGACAGAAAAAATGCCAAAGACATACTTAATCTGAGAGCCTATTTTCTAAGTTTCCCTTCTGAATATCAAGATTTGGACCAGGAAAGAGTTTATACCTTTGAATTGCTCTTTGAGCACTGCTGCACCTGGGTTATACATACTGGTGCCAGTGTTCTGGGCATTCACGTGTTCTTGCTCTTCTTACAGTGTTTTTACAGTCATTCTGGAACACCCTTTTTCTCATTTTCTCTGCAACAGTTTAAAAAAAAACACAGGCTTTGTGCTATATATTATTTTTTAAATTTTGAAATAGAAGTGATTTTAAATTACATCTTTATCATTTTTAACACAGTATACTTCTGATGCAAATGTGTACAAGTCAATTGTGTTATTATATTAACCTTTCTCTTGTGTTCTAACTGTCAAATGGTCAGCACATCAAAGTATCCTCTGTCAATATACTCTCCATGTACTAAGGAAAAAAACATTTTGTGTTGCCCCATGTAAGTCCACTAATCTCCAAAATTCAGGACTTAAGTCTCACTTACATTAAAACCATAAATATATCTTTGGCCAATTTAGATTCAGAGACATTTCCAAAAAGAGCCAAACATAATAATGTGAGTAAAAGATTAGGCCTTCCATTTTCAACTAAAACAACAACTGATTATTAAATTTCATAGGAAAGGTTCCAGTCAGCAGTGATTTTGACTTATCTGTTCATTTGCTAATATATTAGAAGAGTAAAAATAATATTTTTCTTTCCAATAAACCTATCCATTTGACAAATATTTTATATCAGTGGTTGACTACTCAGCATGCCTGCTTTTTGTTAACATCATTGACAAAGGAATAGACACACGTCTGGGGTACCCAACTGTGTATTATCTACAGTACAAATCACCCGTCTTCACTCGTTAGCTCCTGCATCGAAGCATACAAGGGAGCTCAGGTGTTCACATCACCAAGGCATGAATTCTTAAAACTGTGTTTTCTTAAACTGACCGGTGAACTATCATGGGTGAATGGGAAAGCAAAAATAAGAACTGGTGCATCTGAAACAAAAGTTGACACTGTTATAAAAACAGAGATTGAAAGCCTAGCCACAGCACTGTTGTTCAATATCTGGAGTCACAGAGAAGGCAAAATGTGAGCTGACATCTTCACTTCATTCACGCTTAAGGGCAGAGGACAACCTCTTCAAATAGTGATGGTTTTTTGACTCCATTATCTTGAGGTAGCTCTGCAAAACTTCAGATGTACCTCCACCCATAAATTTACATTTTTTATTTTTATTTTTAAATATGCTGCATTGAAAATCCATTCTGTAACTCCAGTGACTGACTGTATTTGCATCATCATTCCCTCTTAGAGTTCAACAAAAGGTTAAAAAGTACTATTAATTTTGACTTTGAGTCATAATAATGGAGTGCATCTTTTCTGAATAGTGTGCACACTAGGTAAATAACATTATAAGGTTCATGATCATCCTACCAGCCTTGATTTCACATGTTTTCACACTGTCTTCTGGTGCCTCTTCCCTACAAACCCAGTATCCTATCATTTCTCAAATTGTAAATTGTTAATAGTAATACTAAAGTTCCTTTCATTGCCCAGAGTAGATCATCAATGATTGAATTAAATGTTGCTGAACCATGTACACCATAACTGAGTTTGATGCTATCCTATCTGTGAGCGAAATGTTACAGAAAACTCAAGCCTCTTTGTAATCTTTATAATATTTGGAATTTTTGATCAAAGTCAATGACAATAGAATCAAGGAATCAAGTTCAGTGTATTTAATGCCCTTTCCATGGTAAAAGACAGATGATAGGTATCAGCTCACAATGCACACCTGATAATTTGGAGATCATGCATTTAACTTAATGAATAAAAGAATAACTCCAAAGTCTTTTATATAATGTATATGTAAAACAATTCTACATTTATGTGGAATTCAGGTAACTTCTTCCTGGGCTGCAGTGGAAACTGAGAGGAAGCTTACAGCATTGCCTGAACAAATTGTTTCTGTTTGGGAACTACCTTTGACTGCCTGTGTGAAAAAGCTAGTAAAACACAACTATAGGCTCTTTTCTTTCATAATGACATACCAGGAAACTCACACAACTTTGCAGAATATATTATTAGCTTAAATCATTCTTCATCTGAGCATTTAGGTTTTCCTCAATGTCATATACAAGGCAAGACTAAAACACCAAAACACGTTTATCTTGAAGCATGTACACGGTTCTGCTGAAGCCTTTGAGACCATTCACATGCTTAAACTCAAGTGACGGCCTAACAGCTTCATAAAAGGAAGCCAAAGCCAAAAGAATACATTTCCTTGATTATTTCTGACAGTCTTTATACAGATATAGAAGAAAAAAAAAAGAAAAAAGAAAAAAGAAAAGTAACAATTATAACAACAGATATCTGGCAAGATAGATTCATAGGAGCTTTTATTTTAAAATTCATAGTTTGATACTGGCAATATTCCAGTTGGTTTCTGCATTTCTAGCTCTAACAGTTCAGTTAAAGTTTCTGCTTCTCTGTTTCCTTATTTTCAAAAAATTCTTTAAACTGTTTATCTGATTTTCTCAAACCCACCTATGCACATTCCTATTTGCAAGTTGCAAATCCGTTGTATTGTGTATAGATTTGAATCACATACTGCACCTTCACACAAAATAGCTAAGCAAACAAGAGACAATGTTTACTTGACACACAGTTCTTCAGTACTTTCTGTTTTTCAATATGTATCTGCTGTGGTTTAGTCCCAGCAGGCAGCTCAGCACCACACAACCACTCGCTCACTCGCCCTGGGTGGGATAGGAGAGAGAATCAGAAAGGTAAAAGCACAAGAATTCATGGGCTGAGGTAAAGACAGTTCACTAGGTAAAGCAAAAGATGCACGTGCAAGCAAAGCTAAACAAGGAAATCATTTGCTGCTTCCCATCAGCAGACCAGTGTTCAGCCAACTCCAGTAAAGCAGGGCTCATCATGCATAATGGTTTCTTGGGAAGACAAATGCCATTACTCCGAACATCACCTCCCTTCCTTCTTCTTTAGCCCAGCTTTTATTGTTCAGCACAAAACCACACGGTATGGGACATCCCTTTAGCCACTCTGGGTCAGCTGTCCTGGCTGTGTCCCCTCCCAGCTCGTGTGCACCCTCAGCCTCCTCTCTAGCAGGGCAGCACAAGAGGTAGAAAAGTCCTTGGCTTTGTGTAAGCACTGCTTTGCAATAACTAAAAACTTTTGTGTGTCATCACCACTATTTTCATCGAAAATCCAAAACACAGTATTGCATGAATGTCTACAAAGAAAATGAACTCCACCCCAGCCAAAACCATGACGGTATCTGTAGGCCTTATTTATTGCACAGTATTCAAACTCTCCCTGTGAACCAAATCACTCATTTACTCAGGGGCTTTTCAGTCAAAGTCTCAATATTCTGAAATCTGAACACATTCCAAGCCTTAATTAATGCATTGTCTCTCGATCCTGTGAGAAAATAGTATTATACCCTCCAGTTAACAGCTAGAGAAGCAAGAAAATGTATGGTAAAAGCATCCATTACATCAAATGCCTATTCTAATATACCTAAATCTGATCTACTCAAAGTACTGAACCTTATATAACACCATACGTGTTTAGGGCATCCATTGGATAAGCTCCTTGGATTCAGCTATAACTGCATCTTGCAAAAGTACGATAGCTCTTTTGCAAATTAAACACTATATGTTCCAGAAAATGAGGAACGAAATTAATATTTGAGAACTTTGGTTTAATAGACTCACTTGCCATTGCAATAATGTCAGAGATCTTTAGAATTTATTTTTTCATGGCAGTATATTCATTTTCTGCACCTGTAAAGACATCCTTTCTGTTCCACTGAATTTCTCCTTCAGTCATGTCAAATCTTTCCAATTCTGCTGTAAATCAGGCAAACATTATACGGACAACAGCTCCTCTCACTTCATGAGCTTTACTAAGCTACAAGGATGTTCATCCACTGCAGCAAAGGTAAAACAATAATTAATAAGTTAATTGATAATGATAGAAAGTATATGACTATATATAAGTTTGAACAGTTAAGAGGGGCTCTCTATGAGATATATAACGTAATGGCATAGATTTTAATTTCAAATCCATCAAAAGGTTTCTCATAAGGACTAAAGTTGGATTTAAAAGATAATCAATGTTAATAAGTAGTCCTGTCACAAGATTTCATGACAGAAATGCAGATAAATGATGTTATCAAGCACTTAGGTAAGAAAGGTCAAGTGTAAAAGTTGTAACTTATTACAATCTCTTGATTTCATTGTCTGACTTTGCACAGGTTTCAGTGCTTAAACAGCTGGCAAGGGAGGAAATAGAAGGGTTGTGTCTATTAATTGCCTGGATGAATGAGAAACAGAAATCACTGTTAGTAAATATAGGGGCTTGTATCAATTAAGTGGTCTGAATGGCTTTTTCTTTTTCTTTTTGCTGAGCAGTAACATTTTCTTTTTGTTTGGGAGCAGCAAAGAGGAGAGAAGGACTGCTTTCCCATCAAGGATAAAAGATTCATTGATGTAGTAAAAGAATAAAATGATAACCGGGATAAAATTCATGCTAATTGCAAATCTGGTGCCTCCAACTGCATTACATTAGATGCACTGTTAAGAACTACATCGTCAGAATATTCATATTCTTGGGTTGTAAGAAAAAAAGACAGATATTCTAACCTCATATACCTGGAAAATGGCCACCAAAGAAAATATTGCTACATATTCCAGCTAACTCTCATAATTCAGCAACTGACATCAAAACTCCACAAAACTGAGTCTGTTCATTGAATTTCTCAGGCTTTATTTTTACTTTGTTCCTAGTTTTGTGAAACACTTTTAAAAATACACTAGCACTGAAACACAGTAAAAATGGGAAAACGGGTGGAATATTTTATTTCTTACTTTCATGCTAGTGGCTTTACCACAAATCCTGGTATTTTTCCCAAGCTGAATCAGAAAATGAAAAGTAGTCTCTATGGCCATTACTACAACATATTGCAAAATTAGTTCATTTAAATCATGAAAATTATTTGCATATTAAACCAAAAGCAAATGATGTTGTTTTTCTCTGAAGTATTGTATCACTGTTTTGTAAACAACATAATTCTCATTAGGCTGACAGGATGGGAGGGATTTGTATATTTATACTCTATGTGGTGCAAGTACCAATATTGTAAATGTATACAGTTCAGTAATCCATGTCTATTGACCTTGTCATTCCGACTCCACTGAGAAAGTGGGAACTGTATTTTCACATTTTTTATTTACTTGCAGGTTGAAATTAGTTCTATGGCCTATGGGCTCCCTGAAGCTACTTCTGTGCTTCACTGAATTGCTTCTGCTGTGTTATTGCACATTAGAAATGAAATAACTGCCAACAGCAGTTGCTTTTTGACCAATGCTGTAGGCCAGATATACTTATATTAAAACATGTTGCAAGAGGTGTCTTCAGAATAAAATAACAATGTTTAACTAGCCATTATGAATGAGAGCAAACTACACTTGAGCTGTGTTTGATTTTAAACCCAGGAGAAAGCTCCAACTTAGGTTTAAAACAATTTTTAACTGTGTCAACATTACTTGCCTGTATCTTACTGGAAAATTAAACTACTTTAGCCTGAAGACAATTTTAGCTTGAATGCTTGAATAAAAACATAATTTAAAGCTGCTGTTTAGAATGCATTTTAAAATCAAAGTTTAAAATATAGCAAGTCAGGGTCTATGGGATCCAAGATCACTCCTAAATAAACTGAGGTGAACATCCTAGCTCTATCTTAGGATGAGACCTGAGCAAGAAAGTCAGAAAAAGGAGCACAGCTGAACAGGTCTCCCAGGCTGGACAGCCGTGCAATCATAGGAGCACATACAGCTCTCTGCATATGGCTGTAGAAAACCACCCTAAATAAAATCTCTCAGTAGCCGTAGATCAGAAAAATATTTAATCATTTGCTTAGAGACAAGAAAAGAATGGATGAAAAGGCATTTTCAAATCAAGAATTCCATTTGTATTCACACATATTTCTCAATGAAAACTGCACTGATGGAATTATATATTCACTCCACTGTCATGGACTTTCCAATGTCATGTCATTGTGTATTTTCAGGTCAGAGAGGTGCATTTCTTACCTTGTAAGAAATTATCTTGTAAGCATTCATTTAAATTTTGTTAGCATGATAATAATAATGCTTTATTAGGTTAAATTCATTTTAGCACTATTGAGATCTTAGTATCTTCTTGGTACACACAGAAAAATAAAATACCACAGGATGTATCCATACTAGTTCCAAAAATCATTTAAGTAAATGTTTATACACATAAAATATTGGATAAATATTAGATGACCTTTATTGCTTTGCAATAATATCTTCACTGTAATCAATATTTTCATAAGTCACAGAACACCAAGAAAAGGCACTGATATTAAGAGCAAGGCTGCAATCTTTGGAGCCAGACACACGAACTTTTCTTTGTTTCTCACACTTGCAGTGATTGCATGCCAGTCTGACACTGTACATTCTGAATACTTTGAAGTGAAATCCCAGCAAAATATTTCATGTCATTTCAAATTGAGAAAGACAATACAGCTTTCTTTAATCAGCATGGCCACTTTCCAATGTTAATAGAATTCTTATTTCTGTAACACCTAACCCTGAGCTGCACAGTCCCTTAAGTTCCAAATTGTTTCATGACAAATCTGACATAGTGAGTTTTATAGGCCTAACACAATTTTAAACACAAAAGAAATACCAATGCACCATGCACCATGATTATTTTTGGAACTACTTCACACAGCCACAGCTGTTTAGCTGTTGTCCTGCTTGCAAAGAGCTTCTTTATTTCCCAAATCTAATCCAACAATCATGGAAAATATCAATAGACAGCAATATTAGTAAATCTATTATATTAGTATATAATGTATATGTATTATATAATACATTTATGTCATATTTGCTTCTCAGTATAGTAAATCCACTAACACCAGCAAAATTAAACAAATATTAAGATATCATCATGTTACAGACATTAAAAGTTTCAAACAAGAAAATCTGGAAGAAAAGATTTTCGTTAAGAGGCTATCAGCCATTGAATGTTAATAGCTATACTCATAAACTCAATACATAAATGCAATAATTGTGTTTTTGAGATGCTACTGCATATTTAGATATAGTAAATAAGTAAATGTATTAGAATAACTACAGACGGAAGTGGATTTTTCCAAAACTTAGAATGGCTTCATTTTCCATAGTGAATTATTCCTTTAACTGTACATGAAAGAAGCGGAAATGTTACACTTCCAGCCTATAATAAATACTTAGTATTCTAAAGAAAAATGTCTCATGGCATTTTTGGCAAAACTACAAGCATGTTCTACAGAATTGAATCAAAGCTCTTATTAAATGATTCTCTAAAAATGTGAACAAGCAAACACTGTATTTGGAAAAATCATTTACAGAAGTTCATATACTGCAAAGATTTCAGCAGTAATAAAGGCTTTTTGTAAATTGAAATATTGACGGCAGCAATCTTTACAGCAATCCACCAGATCTTATTCTCAATTCATTAGGTAAAAAATTAATTTACTACAGTCATATTATGAATGTTTATTTATGACTTCCATATACCAAAACCCAACACCTTGGAGAAATATTTGTTACCATACATGCCAGATCCTCTGGCATTACTGGTAATTGCATAGTTCAGAATTATGTATAGAGCTCCTACTTGTTTGTGCTCCAGCTCTCCTGCTTTCATTTCTGAAGATCTAAAAACTACAGAAAATATGAAAGATCAAGTGACTGCCCTCAAGACCTTTTACGCATATCATAAATAGCCATGGATCTTTTCTTCTCAGTCACCTCACTGTTGAAAGTGGTGTAAAAATATTTTTAAAAACCTCAGCTTCCTGGAGAATCAACTTTTAACATACTATAAGAGAAAATGTAAAGTCAAATTCTAACAGTGAGACAAGATTCATGGTAGCCAGAAGACTTGCAGGAGTCTGAAGAGAAGGCTGGCAAGGGATTAGAAATGGATAAAATAATGCTCACACTCTATCCATTTCAATTTGTCTTCCCGCAAAGAAAGAGTCAACTCCAAGCCTATGTACATAATCTCCAAATAATATTGGAAGAGAGTATGTTTACATGGTTCTTTGTCTGGGCAAAATAGTATCTTGTATACTGTTTTCAGAGATATCTGAGAACTTGGATATCATACTGAAATAAATACCAAAAGAAGGCATCACTAAGACTGGTATTACAGTAAAGAACATATATGTATTATCAGTGTTCTAATTAGAACTTCTCAATTTTTCCACTGACTGTGAAATTCTATGTAAAAAGCTCAGCTTTCTAGGCAGATTAGAAACCTCTGTGTTGATATTTTAAACATACCACCAGCATTAGTCCTACTCCAACATCTCTGATACTGATTATTCTCAACAGCAGAATGCTTGCTAATGAGACAAGTGAAGGATAAATAGTATATGAAGGAGGTTCTCCCAGATTCCCAAGGAAGCACCATAAGAAAGAATATCAGCAGGATGCATTGGAATATGATAAACTCTTGGCAATCTGGAGGAAAGGTCACTCTGGAAGGGCCACAGAGGGGAAAAAAAAATATTGAATATAACAGTGAAGTATTCTAATTGTAAAAAAGCTCTTCAGTGAAACCTTTTCGGAAAGTTGAAGGAAAACACAAAATTAAATAAAAACACTATCTCTTTTGCTAACCAGTTCAGACTTTCAGGTAAATCCTCCCTGAAATACATCCTCTTTAACAGTATGGGTTTTAACTTGTAAAGATATGGGATAAATTTGATATGCTGGTAAGAAATGCCTTGCAGCTCTCTACCAGGAGATACCAAAGTATTAACTCCTCTGTTTTCTCATGTTTAGCCCTGTATCTTCCTCCAAATAGGGAAAACTGTCTTCTACATAAAGAAGAATTGTAGGGTCAGCTTTAAAGCTAGAGTTTTAAGGCCTAGAAAAACAAATCCAGGTCACGCTTCTGCGAGGGTAAGAGTCTGGATCAAAGGACTTGCATAGAACTGCGTTACTATTAGGTCAATAACAACACTGCTCTGTGCCATGTTTATGTATTTTTATTGATTTGTAAGCATAGAAAATATTTCTGGCTCTCCAAAAACTTCTCACTTCTTTCTCCTAACTGAATTAAATGACTCTAGATTCCATAACCACAATGGACGGATATGACAATACAATGACTGATACAAATGCTTCCAACTCTTCTTAGCAACTAGTGGTAAAATTAAAAATATTAATGTTGCTGCATCAGTTGTTTGATTTAAGCATCACCATCACTGTATATCTTCCTCTTCGGGAATGAAGTAATACAAGTAGGTTCAGCAGATTGGAAATAAAATGGGAGGGACCTGAAATGTGTCCAAAGTAGCTTATCATTAGAAATGTTTTTGGTTTCTTTATCACCTGAATTTAAGCTCAAAATCCATTTCCTTTTGAAGTCCTCCAAGATATTTAGGTTAGAAGATTGAAAATGCCCTCTCATTTTTAACAGTGGGTGGAGAAAGAACTAGAAAGAAGAAGAAGGTACCCTATTCCCATCTTAAACACTAAACTTCTGATTTTTGAAAAACATGTTACAAATGCTGCAGTTTCAAAAGCTGTATTGACTTTACCATAGTGGGCTTCTGACGTTATTTCAGGTTTCTGCATTCTCTGTGCAGTTGAATGTCGCATGGCTATGATGAAAGCACCGGAAATCCCACTTAGTATTTTGAACCAATAAAAAATTGGTATTCCCTTAACTGAGTAGAACGTATTCTGCTGGAAAATGTCAGACTCTGAAGATATATTTATGAACAGGAAGGCAAGAATTTGAAATTCATTTTACATATGCAGATAAGATGGAATAGAAAAGGAATAAATGCCCCACGCAAGAAAGTTTCAACGATTTGGATATACAGAACAGATACTTTGCTCAGGGTAGCTACCAATATAGACACTCGGAAGGTGGAGAACTTTTTATTCAGGCTGACAGTAATAGCCCTGATAGGGCTGGCCTGAGGTGCATTAACACCCTCAGAGAAAATGGGACTTGCACCTCCCTTTTCTCTTTGCCCTCTGCTTCCCATTTGCACAGCAAATTACCCAGTCCATTGTCCTCCAAATCCATCCTTGCTTCCAATGCATCATGAGGAGAAAAGGATGTAAATGTACACACATGAGTTGGCTTGCTCATGTTAATGATAACTTTTCCTACAGATGGCCTGCAGGACAAGGAAAGAGATTACAGAACAGAAATAAGTCTCCAAACCATTTAAATCACATAAATTGGGAGAATACAAACAAATCTTCTTTGAAACAGTAATAAAATAATGTGCTTGATTTTACATCATTGGGTTAAAATGGCACCCTAAAATGAAGAACTTTCATTTGGCATCTGGTTAAGTATAATTACTTGGAAACATATTCCTTAAAAAATTAAACCTATCTTTTGGTACAATTACAATAGTTATAATAAAACTGTGCCCTTAGGTCATATATCCAAATCAACAGTTCCTCGTCGTACCTCAGATCTCAATTTTGTGCCTCCAAATATTTGGAGAATATGCAGAAACAACACAATGTACTTCCAGCAGCAGTAAAACAAAACATAAATTCAGACACACTAGTATTGAAGTCAAGGCTATCAGTACAATTATATATACCACGAGTGTACTTGTAATACAGTTCACTGCCACACAAAATAATGTTTCTTGTCTTTTTCTCATGCAAAAATAAAATGATTCAAATAATGTTATTTATACAAATAACAGAAGACACCAAAAAAAAGTTTAAAAAATATTTTTACTAACTTGTTGCTGGTTTATTAGCTTTTAGAAATCTTTTTTTTCTGCAAATATGCAAAATAGAAGAAATGTGTAAGTCTAGAAAGTGAAATACAATGCCCTAAAAACATCTAAATATATTTTAAGGAACATTTTATAAAGACATTAAAACATCATAGTAACATCTTTTCAGCATCAAAAGCAGGCAGTCTGCCAAAGACTCTCTAGAACCAATGGATGATTGAGGAACCGTAACAGAAGATAAGGCCAAAGCTGAACAGTTAAATTAATTCTTCGTATTGGTGTTTTCTATAGATGAGATTAGACTGGTTTCCACGGAGGAATCGTTTTTATAGAGAGAGAATTGTAGGAATTGTCAGCAATTGGTCTCTCAGTCAAAAAAAAAAAGCTTAGAACAATCAAATCGTAGAATTAATAAAATGAATAGTAACAAATCAACACAATGATATGATATTCACCTATGAGTCAAAAAAAGACAAATATGAAATTGCCAAATGATTAATACTACTGAAAGTGGTCCCAGTACTGAGAGAATTGATAGTAACAAAGTAGGCCAGTTCTGACATGCTTCATAACTGGAATGGAAGAAAATATGTATGAGTAAATCTGACTTCTTTATCAGGAAAAAGATGGAAACTAAACTAAAATATAAATAAATAAAAGTTAGACATATAGATAAATATGATATAATAGGAAAAGTTGACTCAGCTTCTGTAGTGGATAGTTGTGCCCCACAAATTAGAGTTCTCTGAAAAATTCCAGAGCATAGTAGCATAGGAGCTGATATAACACATAAATTTTCAAAATGCTTTTTACAAAGTTCACCACCGAAATCTCTTAAAGACAGTAAATTACTTGGAATAACAGAAAAAATATTCTGAAAGATTATGGATATGTTAAGGCATAGGATGAACAATGAATGATAATAAAATCTTTTTCTTCAGTGAAGGGAATTTTCCAATGAAGCCCAATGAGGATGTGGATATCTCCGCTATTCAGAAATTACATGCATGATCTGGGGATGCTGATGAACACTGATTACAAATTTTACTGACATTGCTAAATTATTTAGCTTTGTGAAAACAAAAGCTAGCTGCAAGAAGCTACAGAAGGTTATCATAATAATGAGTGTCTGGACAAGAAAATATCAAACAAATATCAACCGCCATAATACAAAACAACTATTACTATGACTCTAAATGAGATGACTCTAAATTAGCTATGTCCACTCAAAACAGTTTTATGAACATGTCTGAATAAGCTTCAGTTCACATTCACACGAGGTCATAAAAACAGCAAAATGGTAGATGTTGTAAGAAAAGGAATACAGAATAAAGCATATCGTATATTGAATGTAGTTCTACTTTCCCAGATCTGAAAAGAGACTCTGGAGAACTAGAGAATTTACAGAAATGTATACATTGGATGATAAAATATTGTTGTTTAATGGGGAAGGATGAAAAAGACCAGGTAGGTAGAAAAGAAACAACCATGAAATTAATATGATGAAATCCTATAAAATCTTGACTCACCATAAATGAATTTAGGAGACTTGGTTATCAAGTGGCACACTTAAAGCAAACAAAAGGAAACACTTTTCACAAAGCACATAATTAAACTGTAGAACTCATAACTACAGGATGTTGGAGATGTCAAAAGCTTAGGTGGGCTTAACAAGCAATTAGAAAATCTTATGGAAGAAAAAAATTCCTCAAAGGCTATTATGACACATAAACCAATAAATAAATAAATAAATAAATATAAAATATTTATGTATATATATTTTATATATTATATATATTATTTATATATAAAATATATATATATATTGTTTCCCACTCACAATGTCCCTGAGCTAGGGTTTGACAGAAGCTAGAAGCAATACCAGAAAAAGTTTTGCTATACACTTGCCCTGTTCCGCTATTCTATCCCAATGCCTCAGCCACTGACCACTGCCAGAATACCAATCTACTTGAATCCTTGCATATATTCTTATATTTACTCATCACTTCATTTCACTCGGTGGTTGTCTTTGATTTTTGAGATAAAAACTGATAAGAAGTTAACCTACTAAAATAAGACCAATGATTATTCTGGAAATGTACTTTTCCATATGGATGCTCTGTGAAGTTGTCTTTTATCCAAATTAAACTTCTATCTTAATTTGCAGGGAACACAATTATCATCTCTGGCAGTCTCAAGACAGCTTTATCTAATGATGAGTACTAAATACAGGTTATTGTCCTGGTAGTCTGTAACCTGCATTTTTCTCCAATCAGTTTACAGGTGCATCCCAATATACCATCCCCTTGTTTTACAATAAAGCTGCTATATCAGTCTGGGAACTCCAGTCAATAAACTCAGTTTTAAATAAAGACATCTCCTCCAAGGGAGCAGCTCACAGCTGATGAGGAACTCTCAAGAATACTTTATTCACACGCTTTCTGAGTGGACTTTCACTTTCAGTAAGAGTTGAGTCTTCTAGGACTTTTTAAAATGTTTCTTGAGCTCAATGAATGGTCATTTTGGCATTAAAATAAATAAAAAAATAAATAAAGCTCTAAAACCCTAAGGTTGCTATTTAAGCAGCTAATAACACTTGGTATTGTCAGGCTTCCACAGATTTCCCAGGAAAGTATTAAGTTAATGAAACTTACAGTTAATTTGAATATGTTTCAAAATATGCAACTTTTTAATATCAATTTCAAAACAATTTACTAGTATTTGTTTAGCAACAAACATTGTGAAAGAATATGACTCCTAAGGCTTTCTCAGATGTTAGACCAAAGCTATCTTATATCAGAGTGCCATTACATAACATTGGCCCATCTTCAGTTGATATGTCAGGAATATTTCACATTTACACATATACCACCATTTGCACATAGAGAAGATGTAACTCACTGTTAACTAGTCCTACAATACATGTTAAAATTCATCCCTTTTATATCCATATCACAATGATTAATACAAGTATTGTTACCCCCAGATGCTTTGAGGCTGTTTCTTCTCAGAAGGATATTATATTTTAATATCTTGATGAAGTAGCACACCAGAGCTCCTGAATCAATACAAACCCAACAAAGAAGCTGCTATCCCAGACACCCACTGAGGCCACTGGACTAGAAATAGAACTCTGATGCTATCTGGTTTGTTCTTGAGCAAATTGATTTCAGGAAATCCAGTCTATAACTACTGCACAGAGTGACCTCTGCAGACTTTGCTTATTTAGCAATACAGACAAACGAGCACACTGCCGCTCTCTGCTCTGTTATCTATTGCTGATCTGAAAAACCATCTCTGGTACAATTTCAAGTTGCTAAGACTTTCTAAAATGTTGGGTTTAATTTATTTATAGTCTTGACTCCCTTTTCTTGCTTTAATTGATTATATCTATTCTAGAAATAAAATGTTATCTATGTCAGTTAATGATTTCCCGGAATGCAGGCACTGGGGGACAAAGAGACCTATAGGTGGTCTGTTAAATTAAGAGATTCTGTGCTGCTAAATGGAGGGAATAAGAACAAATAATGCAGAGTCTGTGCCCTCTAAAACAGCTGTATCTTAAGCAATAAAATTGTATTGGAGGCTGGTGATGAGTGGTGTCCCTCAGGGTTCCATTTTGGGACTGGTGCTGTTTAATATCATTACCAGTGGGACTGAGTGCACCCTCATTAAGTTTGCAGGTGACACCAAGCTGAGTGGAGCAGTCAATGCAGCAGAAGGAAGGGATGCCACCCAAAGTGACCTGGACGAGCTTGAGAAGCAGCACATGTGAACCTAATGAGGTTCAACGAGTCTGTAGTGCAAGGTGCTGCCACCTGAGTCAGCGCAATCCTAGCCATGAGCACAAATTGGGAGAAGGAAACTCTTTGTAGGAGCAGCCCTGCAGAGAAGGACTTGGGAGTTCTGGTGGACAAAAAGCTTGACATGAGCCAAGCAAGCGTGCTTGCAGCACAGAGAAGGACAAACTGCATCCTGGGCTACATCAACAAGACTGTGGCCAGCGGGGTGAGGGAGGGAAATTGTCCCCCTCTGCTCTGCCCCTTGTGAGGCCCACTGGAGTACTGCAGCCACATCTGGGCCTTCCAGCACAAGAAGGATGTGAACCCTGTTAGAGAGGATCCAGAGGAAGGTCACAAAAAACAATCAGAGGGCTGGAGTAACCTCTCCTATAAAGAAAGATCTGAAGGAGCTGGGGGCGTTTTCAGCCTGGAGAAGAGAAGGCTCCAGAGAGACCTCATTGCAAGCCTCTCAGTACCTTAAGGGGGGACTTAAAAGAAAGACAGAGGATGACTTTGTACATGGGGCAGATAGTGATAAGACAAGGAGGAATGGTTTTTGAGTTATAAGAGGAGAGATTTAGATTAGCTCTTAGAAGGAAATTCCTCAGTCAGAGGGCGGTGAGGCACTGGCACAGGTTGCTCAGAGAAGCTGTGGATGGCCCCTCGTCCCTGCAGGTGTTCAAGGCCACGCTGGATGTGGCTTTGAGGAACCTGGTCTAATGGAAGGTGTCCCTGCTCACGGCAGGGGGACTGGAGTTAGATGATTTTTAAGGTCTCTTCCAACCCAAGCCATTCTATGATTTTATGATTATATATGTGTATAAAATGACCACAGGGAATGGGTAAAGACCCCCTATCATCGTTGTTATTAGTTTCTAATTATATTGGTAAAGACAAAATAAAATAACAAAATTATGCTTTTCTATATTTAAAACAAACCCTATAACCCTTGACCGGAACAGCCACCACAACCTATACTGATTTGATTATTACCCTTTGGGAAGGTTCAAAGGAGAGAGATATCAGGTTTACAAAATGTATGTATGCTAGAAATTGATTCAGAGCAGCTCTCTACTACGGCAATAAACTTCTAGGAAGAAAGTTCCTCGGTTCATACCATACAATAGGACAAATTTCTTCTACTTAAAGGCACTCAACTTTGCCCTGCTGAAACTGTAAATCCATCTTAGAAATGAAATTTATCTACACCTGAGTGACAGTAAATGATTTTTCTGATTCAACAAGAAAGGTCCTGCTGGCCAGCCCAGGCCTATCTAGTCACGAATTTCTCTCCAGTCGGTGTTTCTGATGACTTTCCCTAAACTCTAAAGACAGATGCAGATACCACAAATGGTCTGGTCAAGATATATTAAATGCCATTAGCTAGGATAAAGGCAAAAATCTCATTTCATCTAGCCTTATGTTATCATAATGAAAGCAGGAGCAGAACTTCAGCAGATAGTAGCTGGCATGCCTCCAATGAATTTCATGCTAAATTATTCTATGTATCCTAAGGTCCTAAGGTTTTTTTCAGTATAGAATACAGAACTACTAAACTCTAAAAAAAAAATAAGCTAAAGTATATTAGAATGTCATTTCAAGTTTATCGTGCTTAAGTCATAATAAATACTATGTCTTACAACAGGTCAGTTATTCCAGGAAGAACACTTCAATCTTAAAGAGATGTTATCTTTCTAGAGAGCACTCCCTACTTTCTGTTAAGTGGTCATCAGCTTTATTCAATAGAGGATTTTTTCAATCTGCAAAATAAAGTCAGAATTTCCTTGGAACAGGAGCAGATTCATGCTAGATACAGACCATACCAGTGTCAGCATATATTCAGCTACCAAATTCCCCTTAGAACACCAGACAGGTGGGAACATCAACTGCCAGTTGATGTCTATTTCTCACTTAGCATTTATCCTTTCCAATCACTCCCATTACATGGTAATAAATATAACTGTTTTACAGGCCACATGTACATCAGTCTTTCAAGAAGTGCTTTTGGGTACTAGGATAACTGGTTTGCCAACAGATAGATCTACAGATAACCTGCAGCATGATTGCTGCATGTTGCAAAATTCTGGGAAATCTTACTGAACATTGAATATCCAGGCAGAAACACTTTAATGGTGTAAGGCAACAAAACTTTTGCTTTAAGTAATTTGAATTTTTCTTCTACACTCCTTTCAGAGATATAATATACTTATAAGGTATTAGAAAGCAGAGAAAAAAAAAAACAAACTACATAACTTAAAATACTGAGGACATTTTTGCTACCCATTCTATGTCCCTGTATATGTTATGACATTTCAGAGAAAGCCTAGATCTAAAGTGAGTAGAAAGAAATAATGCCTGTAATCTGCTTATTTTGCATGAATAATTTTGAATTTTTTGATTCATTAGCTGTTTTGCTTACCTCTTATTCTCCTCTCATATGCAGAGCAGTTTTTTAGGCTGAAACCTACACTGAGGATATACAGAGCTTGAACTACACAAACATTGGGTTAAGTTCAAGATACCAGCAAGGTTAAGATAGCTAGGCTAGCAAGGAGATGAAAAGTTCACAAGCAGTGCACAAAAACACAAGCATTAATAACAGCAAAGTTCATTGGCAATATTCATAGATAAATATTCATCTAGCAAAGAGTAATGACAAATGAAGGCATTAACAACCCCAAGAGTTTCTTCCTGTCTTCTTCCCAAGGGGCTGTCTGTTCTGCAGCTTCTGGCAGAACAGGTCATATGAGAAACTCCATATGGAATCGTGGTAGTATTAATTAGCTGATGGAAGCAGTCTGAAAGAGAACTGACTTTGCCTGAAATGGATAAGGCACAGCTCTTTGTCCAGCACAGCTGTTTGAATGGCAACTTCCAGCTAGCAGATTACAGGTTTAGGGAGCTGAGCATAGTGACATCCTCTTCAGCACAGCTAGATCTAGAAGAGATCTGATCATGATCCTTTTATTAATAGCCAGCCCAAATTATCAAGTAGCAACTTTTTTTAACACAAAGTCAGACCAAAAAAAAAAAAAAAGCCTATGAATGATTTGAAAATAAAAGGGTATCATTTGTTTGCTATTAAACTACATTTTTAAAGTGAGAGAAAGACATTTGGATATATGTTTTTTTGCACCTCATCAGACTTGGAAAGAAAGCTTTGACGTTTCTTTCTTTTCTCTCTTCTTTTTAAGCAAGAAAATTCAGTCCTTGCCTGTAGAATATTCCATGACTGGAAGGAATAGTGAAAAATGTGATGAAAGGAGAGCATTTTCTATGCAAAACTCAGAATTATAATATTTTGATTAAAAATGTATTTATTAAAGCTTCAAAATTTTTCCTGCCTAAGTATCATCTGAAGGCACATTATAAAATCTTCTAGCAAAATTAGATAAGATTTTCCCTATTACCATTACAAAGTATGGAAAATAGTAGAAAGTAATAGATTTGTTTTCACAAATTCTTTGTACATCACACAGACTTAATCTTTGGTTTTTATCCCAGATCTCCTTCACTATCCAGCCTCTACAATAAATGCCAAAACATTCTAAGGAATTTGCTTAACATCATTTGGCCAGTGCCTGTTATCACATTATAAAACTAAAGTAAATCAGGAAAAAACAGCTTTTTTTACAGCAGTATGAGTTGTACTAGTCCTAAACTTATTTTACACTTAACCTTCAAGCTATCATGCTGTAGGATATAAACCAATCATCACTGACAGAGATTAACAAGAAATTTCCTCTACGGGCAGAATATTTCATAAGTGCTCACTGCAGGGTTTCTTGCACTTTCCTCTAAAGCATCTGGTAAAGGCCATTGTCAGATGAAATAATAGCATAAGAAAGCTGTTAGTCTGTTCTGGAATGGCTCCACTTGTATGCTAAAGTTTTTGTCCTTGATCTTCCTGTATCTTCTTCTGCCTGCAGTTTCAAAGAAGCAATGCAGATGTCTTCATACCTATTGTCAGTTAGCTAGTCAAATCTTTTTCTTATCCTTGCTTACTTTGGTAGAAATGCAGCAACTGATGTCACAAAGAATCACAATTCATCTTAGCTATCATGTTCATACTCTAGTTATTCTTCTAGGCAAGCTTTTGGAAATAAAACTATAAAGTTTTAAATCATGACTTTTAATGGAGTAAGATTCATCTTCGAAACATTCTTGAGATTTTTAGTGTTACCAGAAAGAAACATAAATACATAAATATTTCTTCCACTGAGAAAGCAGAAGCAAACCTAACCTTGATAGGTTAACAAGAATGACGTACATGGGCTCATAAACTTCTGATTTCCACATGTCAAATTAAATAAAGTGCAACTTAATCTTCAGCTGATACCTGAATCAAGAATTAGCATCCTTTTGAAGCAGTTGTCCATACCATTAGTTTTCTTAAGAATTAAATAGTTCCTTGATGAACATCTCAAATCAGCTCATTTTTCTAACTAACCATATTTTGGATTAGAGGTTTTGAATGCATATGTTAAAAACAGACACTAATTTAAAATCTCACCACATAAAATGATGATAGAGATGTTTGTGCACCTTTAACAGTCATTTTGTTGTTTTCTGATTCTGATCTGATTGGAAATCATGAGAATTACTGTGAGGAAAACCACAATTCAAAGGTAGCCTGTAATGTACCTAAACATGTACAGAGGTATATGTGAATATCTGAGTTTCACTGAATCTAGTTACCTATTTCTGTAACCAAAAGAAATAGAAAACAAAAGACCACATTTTTAAACCCTATTATGCATAAATGTTTCCTTGAAGGTTGAAGATGAGTTCCTAGTTTACTGAAGATTCTTAACGTACATCAGTTACAGAAATTCCCACACTAAAATATTCCAGCCATACAGTTTTTAAAAACTATGAAAAATTATGATGATGAATTCATCAGTCACAACCCAACGAGTTTGTTGTTCTGATTGCAAAATATTGGGTTCTTTTAAGAGACCTGTCTGGGAAAACTAATTCATTTTGCATTCTTTGTACTACTAAAAAAAAAAAATAGTATCTTAGATACTACTGTGATAAACACTGGCACTGACAGAGTGATAGAGGAACTAACATTGTCACTGGCAAGTAACTGAAACTAATGATGATATTACAATGTGAGTACAACAAAAGATTACTCAGAAGTGGCTGCAAGAGAACTCAGCTGTTGTTTTGTGTTCCTTGGCACTGATTTGCCAGCTAAGTTTTAATGATAATGAGCTTACACAGGAAGATCTAATATGACAAAATGATAACACTTGTTTAGTGAGGTTTTCAGTCCATTACAGTCTGAGTTCATAATCTGAGCTAAGATTTTAGTACAGTTCAGGTACTTTCCATGTATATATGCTGGGTTCCAGTAACTGGTCAAAATGATGATGGTGGTATTAATGCACAGGTTGTTACTGGGTCTCTTTTACTAGTTTCCTCAATGCATCAAGTTTTGCACATATGAAGTATAAAATAAAATGACCTGAAAAAGACAAAGGCAAAATACAGATATCACTTTCCTAACATCCAACCCACTTTATTAAAAATATTAACCCAATTGAGTTATTCTATAGTACATCAAAGGACATTATATTCACTCTGAATAGCTTGCACTGTGGAATTTGTCTTTATAAAAGTGTTGGTGTGTCATTTATGCTAATCAACCTGGCAAGTAGCTCTTTTTCACTGCAATTCATTAAAATGCATTGAGATTATGCAATAATCATGCACTCCTGATACATTAACATGTTAAATCAAGATATTAGCCAAGGAATTTTCTTGGATTATGAGACGTTTTTGCACGGTGTAGATGATACTAGAGACAAGTGAGACACTGCTCAGATAACTTAATATTCATCTTTATATGTGTACAATTAGGACTGTATGGTGTCTACCATTTAAAAACAGCTGGACACCAACATAGTCGTTTTATAAGTTAAAGAATTAGTGTAAATTCTTAAAGTTAACTGTTTTAGAACCCTCCAGACAATGAATTTTCAAAGTCATTTTATCAATATTGACTGTTGTATAACTGAGAGTGTTTCCTCCTTGCAAGAGGAAATATACCCCCTGAATTCAAAAGGAAAAAAATTTTTTCCACCTATAATCAACACATCAGTACTTGTTATTTATTAAGTCAAAAAAAGGCAAGAAGAATCATGTTTGTTCTTAACACGTACATGCATTTTTTCAGAAAAACTCAGCTTTAGCCTATGTTCATTGGATGTCAATGGTAAAATTCTCACTGATGTCAGTAACACTTTTAAACTGTAACATTAAAAAGAAATTTAAAGCTCATGAGTCAAGCCACAAAAAAAAAAAGTCTGTCTTTAACTATTTTTTTAAATTATAAATATGTGGAGCTTTCTGTTTTGTGCTTTAGATCACTTAGCAATCTTTTTTCCAAGTGTTTTTCCCCCATAGTCTTCAGGGCTGAAAAAAAATTTTAAGTGAAAACTGAGATTTCTGCATATTTCTACAAACCAATAAGATGAACTATAATGAAAACACACAATATTGTTTCCCATCCCAAAATCTTTGGACTTGCCAACCTTGCTTCCCCTTACAGAGGTCAGCTGACACCAAGCTTTCTTAAAAATTCCATCTAGATGAAATATGCCCTAATAAAGAAGATGTTTTGAAAAGTCTCAGAGAAAATTATCTTGGATTCTTCACTGTACAGAATGAAAAGGCCAGTAGCATGTGAGAATGGAAATTCATTAATACTCATCAAACTGTCTGCAGGACAGCATCCATGGGAAATCTTTTGATTAATATTTTGTGTAAATTTCAGAGAAATTATATGTTTTCTCCATATTTCTCCATAAACTAAAACAACATGGGCTAATGCCAATTATTTTGAAGAAATACATTTATGTTTTCAAACAGCATTTCCAAAAGGTTAATACATGTGTCAGAAAATAAATAAATAAATGATAGCATTAGCAGTGATGGAGGGTAGAATGGCTCAGAAATACACAATGCAGTTGAAGCACAAATACAGCCTTCTCATAAAATCCTGTTTTGTAAAATTAAAGGAAATTTGGATCAGAGGAGTCATATTATAGCTGTGGAAATAAACAAAGTTCAGGGTAAGCTTTTACTATCTGCAGAACCGTTAAAAACTTTTCAGGTTTGAATGGGAATTCTGCATCTCGTGGTCGTAGTTTTATCTACAATACTGTCCTGCAGCAAATTAATGTGGAATATAAATACATATCGTTTTTGCAGACGCTTAGAAATAAACTTTAGCAACTGTAGAATAACTTAATAAATTTGAAATATAACCTAGTCATACTAATGCCCTTCAGCTAAGTTTTGCACAGCAGTTTACCTGTAGTTTAAAGGGAACTTTATCCTTCTTTCCTATTAATTCTACACATTCAAAGAATTTATGTAAGTTTTCTGTATTTAATGTTTGCTCCTAGAAAGCATTTCATTGCACTTTTCTGTGTCCTCAGAAACATTCCTGAGTTTATGTATATTTGGCGATTACATATAATCTGCTAGCATGCAAGATGCAGAATATCAAACCCTGTTTCTCCACAAGTATTTTGAGAAACAATAAGAGATGATGGTGATAGCCTACGCGTTTAAAATTATTGTAAGAATTGAGAATTATCAATCACTCTCATGGTGTAGCGCAATACTTTTCACTAGTGCTCCTAGAGAATTTATGATCATAAATATGGTCTGTATGAACAGCAACACCCTGGTGACTCTTGTGTTCACCACAATTGTCTTGTGAAAGTTTTTACAAATCACCACTTAAAGTTCTGAGGCAAAAAGCTAGAAGTCAGTCATCACCCTTAAAAGAAAGTCTTTTGAACTTGCTCACCCACACACAGCTCACATATTAAGCTCAGCCCATAGAAGACTTGAAGTCCTTTGGAACAGCAGCTTTCCACCCCATCTACTTCTCCAAACTCTCCTTTCTACTATCTGCTCCCCCAAACACACTCACTGCAATGGTAGCTGCTTCCCTGACACCCCAAGAATTTCTCACTCTGGCAGATTTCCTCTTCTGTCTCTTTTGACCACCTTTTTTTCAGGAGTTCACTTCCACCCTTTTCAGAGCCCACGTCTTTCTTCTCACTCTTTATGTTTTCTTTTTACATTTCCTCTCTTTGCATTTCCCCAGATTCCTAAATTGGACTGAATGAGCAACTGCAAGTGTGAGGCAGAATAAGGCATGAATTAGTGGGTGACTGAGTCAAGCAGGAAAGAGACAGGATGGTGAATGAAAGAAAACCACGTATGTGGGCGATTGTTAGCATGAGGAGAAAATTAAAGCAAGTAAGTGGGTGGATGAGGAATGAACAATCATAGCTAAGCTGAAGGAGAGAACCAAAGTACAATTAAGGAGCACTGTGAGGAAAAAGGACAAAGAAACAAACCTACTCAGGAAGGTTTTAATGGAAAACTTGGGAAGAAAATTCAAAGTAACTGGAATAAAAGCCTTTAAAACATGAAAAAGCCACAGAGCCCAAATAAAAATAACAGCAAAGGGCTTGAGCTAGGAAATACTACCATAATACAAACTATATAAATAAAAGATAAAAAGGAAGCCAGAAGATGGATGGTATGTTCATTCCTTTCTTTAACATAATTTAGTTTATATACTAAAAGAAGGAACAGAAAAGGAATGGGAATTTGGTTCAGGAAGGTGATGAAAGAAATCCTTTCAGTCCTCATCTCATAATTCAACTTCTTATACCCCTCCACATTAGCTTCACTATCTATCTCCAAATGAACCCTACACCAGAGACCAAGTCGATTCTTGTTATTCTTGTATCCCAGCTATTCATCTGAAAAACGGTCACTTCATGTTCAGCACTGCTATTTTAACCCTTCAAACCCCACTTCAGTCAGCCAATCCCTTGGTGTTCCTATCTCCTCATATATATCAAGCAAAATAATCAATTTTCTGTTAGGCAGAAGACGTCTTAAATCTTTATATTCTCATTGTTTTCCCATCACCTTGAATAAAATTGTTAAAGGGAGAATTTGTCCTATGCTTTAAGCTGACAGGAAACAAAACTGAAAAGAAAGCCTAGATAGACTTAATTTCATTTCTTATATATTTATCTGTGAACAGAAGCTGCAAACATTAAAAAAGCAACACTTTTTTTTTCTCACTAAATAGATATAATCTACTAGATTTGGGTCTGCATGCCCATACTCATATACACATAGAGAAAACATCTTTGCTGCCATATGTTATGACTGCTTAACTCTGATAATAGCATCATGATAACAAAGTGGCATAGGTTTCAAAATAGCTTGCACAATCCTGCCCACGACCCCTGGGTAATTATTCAATATCTGTGTAGCTATTCTGGCATCATCATTCATGCTAGCTGCAAATAAGCAAATCTAGTTCTTCTGCACATGCTGTAATTACTACGTGCCTAGAACAAGGACAACATCCAGACTTGTTTATAAACAAAATCCTATTTAAGAAAGACAAAGAATTTAGCCAAATTATTATTTCAACTGGATATTAAGACAAATACTGAAATAACAAGCTTTGATTACAGAATGCTATAGTTTTCTACAGATTGTAATGAATTTCTCCCCAGTTCAATGTGTTGACAGACACACCATTCAATGTAAAAGTCTATACTGGCATTGAATAAAGTGGCAGGAATTTCTACATGTAACCTGAACTCAAAATAAAAAATAAACTGGGAAAAGCAAAATTTCAGTTGTTTATGTGTTAGTGAAAACTGTTTGATAAAGAAACAAGTCATAAAATATTTACTTTGTGGGAAATCAATTTACTAGTATTTATACAGAAATATTATTAAAAATTCCAAATAACCTAACTTCAGGGTTAGCTGTAAGACATACACAGAGCAATTCAGAGACTAAATATTCTTACCATGTCAGATAATTAAAGGCTAGCATTAGCGTTTGTACCAAAAACAAGCTAAATTATGAATGCATGCTCAACTGGGATAAAATGCTGCTTTCCAATTGTGTCTTATTTGGTCATGTTGTTGAATAACTAACTCTGAACATCTTCTACTTTGGGACACCATGTCAAGCCTATTATCTGCTGTATGTGCCTATTAGAGTAAATGTATTCACTTACATGCTTTAGATGCTGCAGTGGGGTGAAGAACAGATTTCACAATAACAGTATAGGTACATCAGCTAAGCCACTTCAGAAACCTTGCAACATGTTTTGAAAGAAAATAGATGGCTAACAGAATCTATGAGCTAAAACATTGAATCTGTATTTTGTCTTGTATTAAATCAAGCCAGAAATACATCTTAAAATAGAAATGATTAAGAAAACCAGTAAAAAGAATCACCTCTTTACTATGACAATTTTTTTAGTAGAAGACTCCTCTCTTCTCACCATTATGAAAAGTTCATAAGCATTTAATGTCTGTACACTTTGAATCATCTTTGTGGGTAAAAGTTCAACTGGCTATTTATGCAATAGTATCTAATGACAGGACATGTTAGGGAATCAGATCTAATTTAGACTGAGTAATCTTGTTCAATGCTGTCTGCTTAATATCAAAAATTAAAGCTAAGCCACAGGTTATTATGTTGCTCAATGAGGAGAGAAGCGGCATTAAAATTAGGAGACCTCAGTTCTTTTCCTGGCTTTGCTACTGAGTCACTCATTGGGCCTGAGAAAATTTTTATATATGTGCATGTATGTATATATATGTATGTAGATGCAGATGTGTGTTTGTGTGTGCATACACAAAATGTGAAAACAATGTGTGCAAAATTTGAACACTTCTCTTTAGAATGCTGAATGCTCTTTTTATAACCTTTCAAAACAGATCCCAAAGCACAAAGAATTTCAAGGCATACAGTACACTACTTAACCAGCTACCATTTTTTTCTCTTGCTATACTATTTTAGGGAGCACATTTCTACTTAAAAGTCAGTACAAAATTTGTGTGCTACAGTATAATGAATACTCTGGAAGGGCCTCAAAGGAATTAATTTATCCAATTCACAAATATTCCACAAGTGCAGAATACTCTTAAGCAGCAGCTAAAGAATAGGTTGGCTATGAACTAAAGGCTATACAGCTAGATTTCCTTAGACATATACCTCACAAATATAAGCTAGCACATTTTTGGTTTGTTCATACCAAAGTCACAGATTTGAAAATTTTAAGTTCAGGTCATTTTCGGCTCCTCTTTCATCTACACAAACACAGTCTGGAAATTTGGTTTCATGTTTTGCATTTTAGGAAGTATCATATCTATGTGTAAGTGTGTTTTTACATAAGATACCCAGAAATCTTACTTTGAAATCAAGAATTCAAAGCACAGCAATTTGTTGCTTATATTTTCAGTAAACAAATACTGATGCTGATTTGGATTTGAACAGGGAGAAAAGTTAACAAAATGTGACTAGCAAGTGGAAAGGTTTTTCTTTTTTGTCATCTCTTCCCCCTCCTCCCTCCCCCTGCCCCCAGTTATATTTTTGTGACCTTCCCCGGAGCCTATAAATAAAACAGAACAGTGGCTCTCCTTTGGCAAGTGAAAAATCAGACTTTGAGAGAGAACTTGAGATCAATAGACTGCTATTTTGTAGAGGAAGCCTGGAATATTAGTCTCAGAAGGCCAATATATGTCTTTGGACAGAACTCCCAAGTTTTATTTTCTTTATATTTAAAACATTTATGCATACACATGATACTGCCAGCTTTAAAGGCATGAAGTATAATGTCTATCTGTGGGGATTAGGGACATGGTGGTGATGCTCTTCAGTCATACAGAAGGTTTCACATCCCTAGAGATCAAAATTCCATACAATCATCATTCCCTAAGTCGTTAGGACTGACAGCATCAAAACAGGGAATAGCACAAGATCCATTAAGCAAATGATACAGCAAGGAGCAAAAGAATAACCATGATTTAGCCAGTGTTAGTGTCTGATGATAAAACAGAAGTTAAGCCAGAATTAGCATGCACAAACTCCAGGTGCTAGATGCAAGGTCCACACATCACACAGCACTTCCACAGGAAGCTTGTCTCCAGAAAAAGTGTTCTTTCCAGGACACCCCAGGCTAATAAACCATCTCCATTAAAAAGGAGAGAAATGTCACTGTGGCATCAGAATCCCTCTGACACTGCTGGAGCACAAGGGCTTCCCTGAGATTTAGTCTTACTGCAGAGTTTTCGGCTGTGAACTTTTCAGAGTGCAGCACCTGGAGGAGGGAAGTTACAAAACACTTTTCACATAGTACTAGTTGATTTTGCCTCTAAGTTTCTTACCCTTGGTGAGAAGATGTGTTTCATGACTCTCTCAATTAAACTGAGAATTTAGAGAATATCATCTTTCTTGGGGCTGTATAGAACTACTAGAAAGTATAGAAAACATTAAGAAAACAGCCATGATTGAGATGAATTGCCAGGCGTTTTTAAGCATTTTTAGCATCTCAAATATTCAGGTTGCTGATTGCTATGACAGTGTCTCTATTCTAGTTACATTCTAAAAGTGAAGGGGCATAAGGCTAAATGGGTTGGAAGGATTAGTAACAAGCTAGAGAAACCGCTTTTGATCTCTAGAAAATGTGTGCTCAATTCTATCCAGATTTTCACTTATTTGAAACTTACTGGTTACCATATGGAGGGACAGCATCTAGACTGAACTCTGGGATCAACCAGAAAACTAAAAATAACAACAAATATTATTTCATTTAGGTGCCAACTGTCTTTTGAAGTAAACATTTCATCCAGGGACCCTTCCTCCCAGCACTAGCTATCAGACGTCACATCTGTTTGCACTGGTATATGAAGCATTAATGTGTTGCAATACACGAGAATGACTAGGACTCTGGATATATATCTTCTAAAATTTTTTAATTTAAGTGTATTGATACTGAAGTGAACTGTCTTTTATGTTCGTGTTACTATTGCCATTGTGATGCTGCAGTCCTGTGGGCCTTCTTAGCATGTACAGATGGGTCACTTAAGTCTTTTAAAGACCTTTTAAGACTTCTGTATGGATACAAGAAGCAAAGAAAAATTTTAACAGGATGGGTGGCTTCTTGCCATTATGAGCATTCCGCCTTGCTCTTGTATGATTAAGACACACGTTCTAATATGAGAAGCCTGGTCATTATGTACTGAATCTAAGCTAAATGACTGTGGTAACAACCTCATGGCACAGAGGGATCACATGGTGCAAATGGATGCTAAAGTTCACTTCATTGCCAGTACTACCAAGCAGAAAAGCAAGGGTTATGCCATCATTTGATGCATGAAATGTTAGAGCTGGGACTAGTTGGAGAAAAGAATTATCTCAGACATGCTGAATGACCTTGTCAATATCTAAGGAAGGACACTGTGAAAATATGTTTCCTTTGCTCATTTTCATGCCAGATGGACCTATATATATGTTGTTTGTTTTTTTTTTTTTTGTAGTAAATTCCCTGATCTTATATTTCTGCATATTAAATACATTGAGTAGAAGCCTTGTCCATTTTGTTCAGTTACTGACCCAGCCTTTCGTCATGAGTTCTACTTGCATTATTTATTATAATTAATTGTTACACTTCATTGACTATTGAGAAATTTGATCCAAGGACATGCATAATCCTTGAAATTCATATATCTTGATATTACAAGGATCATAAACCTTAAATTAGGAAAGGATGGACTAATGCACATAAATTGCTCTCATGTACTTTAGGAAAAGCATTAATTGTCTATAGCAGGGTGATAGTGTATTTCTGATAACTTTCTATCTGCCACTGATGCCCTTGCTTTGGCATAAATTAAATAGAACTGTTTATTCCCATAGTTGTTATAATTACAAACCAGCCCATGCAAGAAATCATTTCAGCATATTTATTACTCGAAAATTATAGAACTTGCTCAAGAAGGCTTGGTGCAACAGTGAGTCTAATTAAGTTCCTGCTCTTAGACAGGAAATTCCTTTATTTAGCCATCCCTTACTAGGGTCATTGGAGAAATATTAAATGGTCAGTTCTGCTTTACTGTTCTATTGCTGCACCCCTTTATAAAACCTTCTTAATTTCAGTATAAAATACAGAAATGCAGTAGTCTTGAGTTCTCAGTTTTTCCATTTATTATTTGCAGACTTAGCCAAGCAATGCTGCTTACAGCATGTAATAAACACAACAGGAGAGACAATGCTGCTGAGACTACTTAAAGCTATCTTATTTATGGTTGAGCTTCAGCTGAGCCTCCAGCTGCCTGTCAGCTTCCTTGAGGATTTGCAGCTGTACCTGCAGAAAATACAGATCTGAGGGATATAATAGTAAGAGATCATAGCTTTAAAGACAGGTTATTTCTGTTAACTCACTTTTAAACTTCTCTGTGCAAGATGGGAATGTTAACTTAGCTTTTCAGGCAGGATCTTTTTTTGGCTCCAGATTTAAAAAAAAAAAAAAAAAAAAAAAAAGGGTATGAGTACAGAGTGTTACATTCTCACTGTTTTTCCTTTGGAAAACAAAATTGTCCCTAGGCTCTGTCTCCCCTTCAACAGATGTGAGGAAGAAGCCCTAAGCAAATTTAATGATTACCTTAATTTTAATACTCCACTAGAAGATAAAGTAGCCACGAGACACATAAGTTGATTACAAACAATGTAATATGCCAGTGGAGCTCTCATTAGAATATTAACGAGGTATAATGACTTTTTAGAAATTTCTTTACTTCTGCTCAGAAAACATTTGAAAAAATCATTATAACTGCCCATTGGTAGTAAATTTACTAAGATCAATTTTCCTATGAAAACCTAATTGATTACAAAACTTGCAAAGCTGTCTCCTCAAGAACTCTCCTCCACATTAAACTGGGATCTAAGCTAATCAGGACACTTCTTGAAAACACATGCCAGCTATATAGGTAGGGCTTGGATGTTAAAAAAACTAATAGCCTCCAGAAAGTCTGTCCAGAAAGGACAAGACAGGTTATTCTGTGTTAATGGGTCACCTATAAATGCCTGCTGTGGTCCCCACGTGGTTTTTGTCTTATCATAGAATCACAGAACGGTTTGGGTTGGGAGGGACCTTAAAGATCATTTCGCCCAAATACCCCTGCCATGAGTAGGGACACCTTTCACTAGGTTGCCCAAAGCCCTAAGGACTATCTCTGTTGAAATTATCCTAATTTGTCTCAACTGTCAGGGCTTGGGAATTTCACCAGGACCTGTATCAAATCCATCTGTGGACAGACTTGAGCAGCTTCCATTCCATGGGGCCACATTTAGTATAAGACAGCTCCGAGGCCTCTTGGCTAGCTCAAGAATCAGAAGCAGAGCAGCATCACTCCTGCAGATTTCTGTCAAATCTAATATAACTGGAGTAGTTCTTTCTTTGTCATGTTAATCCATGTTTGTAGTATTTGGTATGTACCTGAAAACCATGGGTTTGTTTGTTTGTTGTCAGTGCAGACAGGAGAAAAGAATAATCCCAGCCAAAATAAGTTTTTCCCCTATTTTTTTGGTATTTGTAGACTTCTTGAAAAACATTTGTCTGGATAAAAGGAAAGATATTTTTACCATACTGATCATTCATTTGCTATTCCATCTCTCTCACTTATATGCACATGCTACTCTGAGATACTCTTTTCTGACAGCAGAGATCAATAGACTCTTCTTATCTTAAAAACCATCAGGTAACACTTCAGTGATTAGGGGATTGATTCTGCTCTCTGTTGTGGTGCTGTCAATCTGGAATAATTGAATGGAAAACAATGAATTTATATTATTGTAAGGGAGATCACAATCAGGTCTCCTGCTTAAGATGATTCCCTCTGCTTCCCAATCCTATAACAAGATAAAGAGAGAGAGAGAGAAATGAAGAATAAAAATTTCTCCAAAAATTACTGTTTTTCTCTTTTGTACACATTAATTTTAAAAACTTATTTTCTTTTACCAGAGATTGCATTTCATCAACGTTGCATATGTTAGTACACTAGGAGAATATTTCTTTCCATAGCACAGAGTAAACAGCTTCAGGAGGGCATCTCACCTCTCTTTCTATCATGAAATATGTACATATATACACATATATGATGTGTGACATTTCTACACACATACAGACATGTCTACACATACATATATATATAAGAACACATCACATACATGTAAGCATCTATGTCACAGAAGACAATGAATATATAGCAAATATATTTGCTCTCCTCTTTTTTTCCATCTTTTTTAATTATTTTCCCTCTTCTTCTTTAACAGTAAGACCTTGCACTGTAGCTCCATACAAAGTTTAAAAGTCTTTTTGTACTTGAGACTTTGCTCCTTCATTATTTACAAGTATTTTCATATTTAAGAAAGTCCCTTTTCCTAGAAAACCAGATATGTTTTCATAAATAATTCTCTAAAAAAGGGATTGCTGGAAAATATCCAATCATCTGATATTAAATGAGAAAGCTGTACGCGCAGATTTCTTCTTTTGGACATTTCAAAGAAAGACAGGGTCATGAGTCGGGAGGGAGGAGACATGCTGTCTGGTTAGCTATGCACTGAAAAAATAGAAACTAGACTTCGTATTATCAGGCAGGTCATCCCTTTAGCCCCTTCAGAGTCTTTTTTGTATCCAACCATCTCTTCATTTTTACTTATAGCTTTATTTATAGCACTTATTCATCACTACTAATTCCAAAGTCCTCAGGCTTCCACAAGTTCCACCATGTTGCATGGAAGTATCTGTCTTTTACCTCATGTATACGAGTATTGACTTTGCCACTGTATTAAAATTTGCTCTTCAAACACTTGGATCATCATTTTGCATCATTTTGCTTTGTGTTTTGCTGCTCAAATCTAGCATCTCTGCCTCCTTGATCCCAACATCCAATATGAATGCTAGGGTAAAATGCAATGCAGAAAGGACATCTGCTTTTTTTTTTGCCTTTTTTTTTTTCCCTACTCTGTTTCAGTACATATGCCCAAAAGTCAATGAGTAGAACATGTGAGATTTTAGGATGTTTCCATGGGGCAGCCATCTGTTTTATGTTTTATTCTTTCCAGAATACAGTATTATGTGCATTGGTTCAGATTTATAACATTTTATGTAACTGTGACCCATCATGATGAATATCACAGATGATGATAGGCTCGTTAAGCACATCTCATTTTAGTCAAACTGCAAGTGGCATTTTGTTTATATGGTTCATTTCGCCAACAAATTAGATTTCAAATTGATTGCTTTCTAAAATGACTTTGTTCATCAATTTCTAGACTAGGCAATTACAAAGACTATACTAGTAATTAATAAGCCTCTGTATCAACAATGTTTTTAAACTGCTTAGCAGTCGTATTGAAGTTTAAGGGAATTCAGAAGTTAATTTTCAGGGTTTATGAGGGCTGCCCAGAATTCTAATTTGTGAAATATTCAAATAAAAGCTCAGTGTTGCTTTTTTCAGTCATAAATGAGAACAAGATTAATGGGACCGACATGTAAGTTTTTATTTGTCAGAGGCAAAGTGAATGACATTGGTCAAAAACCTAGGATTTGTCTACATATCAAAATCTTCAGTTTTTCCCATTATCTTCACAAAGCTAAAGTTTCACCTGATATATCTCAAGATCTCAAAAATATATTCACAGGGAGTATCCCTGTGTAGGACTAGCTTCTACTCCTTCCTCTATGCTGACCAATATCACTTTCTCATTTGTGGGACCAAGAAGACTGTGGAATGTTTCTAGGCCAGGTATTCCACTGCAAGAGACATGTCAGTTCTGAAAGAATTATACGGGGTTTCTGCCCAAATGCCCAGATGATTTTTAAATTAAAATTTTGAAGGGCTATTAACCCAGGACATAAAGCAGAGCCTTTGAGATTTGGGATAAAATTAAGAAGGGAAATGCAAAGCATCGATTTTCTCACCATTTAACAGAAGAGCAGATATTAACCATCAGTGTTTGCTAAATATGAATGTAAACCATTCATGTCTTTGCAAGCTCGGAATATAGGGCTGTAGCAGCAAACTATTAAGATGGCTCACAGTGTGCATCCTTGAATAACTGAAGTACCAGAGGATGGAGAAGAGCCAGCACCTGATGAAAATTTAAAAAAAAAAAAAAACAAAAAAACTGCGAGGATTGCCAAGACCTGAGGTGAGCACTGAGGTAAGTAAACCTGCAATAACTCTAGCCTAACACACCCTAAAAGAAAGTAGTAAAAATAAAGAAGCCAGCAGAAAATGGAAACCTCAAAGGTCCAGAAACTGCAAAACGTGAAGACAACTAAAATATACAGCTTTGTAACTCTGACACTGTCAGAGGGGTTTAAACTTGCACATCAAAGATTATGTTCTCAGCAGCACTCAAAATCCGTTAAAACTGGAAGATTTATTATAAACAAATACTATTAATATTGTACCCCATTTTCTCTCTAGATCATAATTTTCTATTGCATTCAACAAAAATGGAAGAGCACACACGTTGGAAGTATCTGTTGATTTTTCCAGCTTCTGCTAAACTTTGGAGTTTAACCCATTTTAAGATATCCAGGCGGCTAAAGATCTTTTCATAGCCGCTATTCCAGAAAAAGAAATGTTATTTCTCTCACCATTTTTCTGACCTTTATAGCCCTCAGTTTTCATTGAAAATGTCACTCACAATATGCATTAATATAACTACCTGAAATACCTGCTTCACATTCAATTTTTGCTTTTTTTCCAGGAAGCATGTTTTGAATCCTTCCTAAATAATTAATTAGAAGTTAATCCATGGATGTCTCATCTACCAATACCCTTAAATTTTGTTCAAGGCTTGACCTTCAGGTAGATTTGCACTTGATACTATATATTGTCTTTACACTAGTAGTCTACAATAAACTACATCATTGTCAGCTGATCCTCAATGTTTTTTGTATGAAACACTGCAGAGCAACAAGAGAAATCAAGATTAGTTTTTAACATCATGCAGAAATTATTATGCAGTTTCTTCAACCTTAACTTAAAAGGACAATTTCTGCTTAAAAACAAAATATATTTTCCTCATCTGTAGTGACACTTAAGGTTTATACCAACTAAAACCATGACTATTACAGCAAGTACTACAAAAATTATATACCACTTGGCCTTAATCATTTGGGTCATGTGGAAGACATAAACCAGATTATGAAAGAAAATGAGTTCAGTTTTCACTTAGATGAGAATGTATTTCCTACATCAGAAAAGTTTATTTTACATGCTGTATTAGCTGTTTAAATAGACTCAGTGCATATATCGTAATGAATCCACATATAATACACTGAGGAATTAAAGGCTCAGAGTACTGGAATTAAAGGTTCCATTACTTTTCAGGTAATTTATTTTGCATCACTGTATTATAAGATTGAGGACAGATGCTTTGGCCCTTTGCCTCAACTCTGCAGACAGTTCACCTTATTTATGTGAGTACTTCCTATAAATCCAACAAGTCCCAAAGGTATAGTTAAACATGCACATAATATTGCCGGATCAGGGCCCTCATCTTGATTTGCTGTGCTCACTGGATGCAATTTTTTCCTGTCGTTGCCAGACTCCTTGTTTGTTAATCATCTTTCCAGATGATTACTCCAGTTTTCCAAGTCCATCTCTGTGTGGGGCCACATACACACCTAGCAGGTAACTCCTATCTACTTCTGCCTTATTCCATAAGCCTGTTTCAATGTGTCCCATACAATTTTCCGTGTGGAACTCACTTTTTCTGAAACCCCCAAATTATTTCCTCCTGACCTCACCTTGTCTGATTGTTCCTAGTCCCATAAAATTAATAATAATAATAATAATAATAATAATAATAATAATATAATGAATAATAATAATAGTAGTAGTAGTAATAATAATAAATTTGTCAATATTTTCTTTGAAAAGCAAGGTTTCTATAACTTCATTAACAATGACTTCAGTGAAGTTCAGACAGTGTTTATCTTCTTATTTTAGCAAGACTTTTCACAGTCCTTTTAATGATCCTGAAAGCTTGTTACATTGGCCTGTTTGAGGGACCTGAGGAGTCAGAGAGGGGAGGGAGGGGAGTAAAAATTAAAAAAGAAAAAAAAAAAGTAAAAAAGTTGCATAAAACTTCTAATAAAATTCCCTTGTACATTCAGTTCTTCCTTTCTTTTAGCTGTCATTTCCATGCTCGGTAACAGTTTCTAGACACATCTGAGGACAATATTACTGCGAACAACAAGGAGTTGCATTGTATGTTTTCTCTCTGTGCACTATAAGCATCTCATACATCATTTAATTCTTACAAACAATCAAAAAAGTCAATGCATTTTTCTTAAAGTTAAGAAACTGATTTTGATTTTTTTATTTTTATTTTTATTTTACCTTGGTTGATGGTTCCATAGTGTCTGCAGAGTAGTGTGTTTGGCAGGAAGAAACTTTCACAGATTTCATTTTTATTGCACCACATTATCATCAAAGTCACATACTTTTCACTTAGTAAATGCATAACGAAGAACTAAATTTGTTTTAACCTTGGAAATGTCCGTAGCATTTCTGGCTAGGTAAATCAGCCACTGTCTGCCATCCTTTGATGCAATATTAAATTGACGCTATGAATATTTAGAGGCATTTAATTTTCTAAATAGCTCTGCTCACAAACATAATGCAATAGTCCCTGTGTCCTAGTTGCATTTAAATAGTATGATTTCCTCCTTTTAGCTACTGAATTCCAACCAACTATGTGGTTGCCCATGGCTATATTTTGCCCAAGATTAATGCATTTCAGCTATAAACTGTAGATTTACTGTTATATCAAGTCACAAATATACTTAAGTATTACTCAGATAAAATTGTTGAATAAGTTACATGCATGCAGGTAAATCACCAGCACCTACTATCCAATCTGATTGGACCCCCAATAATGGTGCAGGCATGGAAAGTAGATAATGTTGGTCAATAGGATTTTTAAAGACTAAATTTCTGGCCATTCATGTGCTCTTTTAGAGAGCAAAATCAGAAACAAATGAAATTCATAGAGAGCCACGTAACATTCCTAGTTTAAAGGTAACCATGCTGGAAGACACAGGAGACTTGTTAATTTTTTATTTATTTTTTTCCCCGGTTTGTTATTTTTCCTTCTTATTCTGTCCTATTAAACTGTCTTTATCTCAGCCCATGAGTTTTACCTTTTTGCTGATTCTTTCCCCCATCCCAGTGTGGGTAAGGGGAGTGTGCGAACAGCTGTGTGGGGCTTAGCTGCCGGCCAGGTTAAACAACAACAATCACGTATAGAAAACTGTAGATCCTATTAAACAGATTAAATGTATCTTGAAATTAGATTAGTATGAAATCCTTTACAATTACAACGATATATCAAGGTCTTCCCCAGACAGATATAGCAAGAGAACTTACAGCTGAGTTTACAGATGCTTTAAAGATATGTCTGCCTGTAGTCTAGACAACATGAGAGATACTCAATCTGAAAAGCAGGCACCAATTCTAGGAAAGCAGGTTTTGGTAGGTACATAGTTTATATGAGCTGGAACACTTCAGTTATGAGAACAAAGGCATCAGCATCTTGATGGAAACAAAGCCGATAATTTGCAGAAGTAAACATCCCAGTAGCCTTTTCTGTCATACAACTCTAATATTTCATGAAAGAAGAAACCAGCATTCTTAATCTGTTCTTCCCCTGTGAATACTAAATATAAGGGCTAGAATTTACTGACTGCAACCATTCCACAGGGCAACTGTGCTTTGCAATGCACTCAGCAGTCTTACTTCTGATTGATCCAGTCTAGGGAACATATTGAAGCACGCTGTAGGTTTCTCTTCGGCTGTGCACCCAACTTTTATTTTCTATTTGAATTTTGAACATGGCCAAAATGCAGAAAGTACTTGCTCCACAGTCTAGATAGAGCCAACATCAGCACTTTCTAATAACAAATATAATTATTTCCTCTCACACTTGCAAAGTTTTGCAAAAACTCCCAAGAATATATAGCAGAAGATCTCTGGCAGCAACAAGCTTTGCTCTTGTAAACTTGTATTAGTAAGCATCCTGGAAGTTGATGTTAATCAAATTTAAAACAGACTCATTGGGTTTTTTGAATGTCCCAGCGGTATTTATCGTTTGTAATGGCTTATATAGGAAAGTGATGACCTCTCTCCCACTTGAAAACCTTTCCTCAAGACTAAATGTCTTTCCAAAAGATAAGCAATCTCACAGAGACAGCTTGGATTTGATGATCACTGGGAGAGTTTTTATCATCTGAGTGATGCCAGACTGAGGCAGGGTTATTGCACAAGTCTTCGTCGTATTGACTGACTACACAGGCAGCCCACATGCCTAACTTTAAGTAGATGCCTAACTTTAACATGTGGAAAATGAATTCAACCCTTACATTACTGTTAAATATCTAGTATCAGTGTGGAAAAATAAATAGAATTAGTGGGAATACTTTATTCCTTTTCTGAAGAGGTATACTGAGGATCCACATTTGTCTTTTATTGTGCGCTAATCTGAAACTGCTTATGCCTCTTCTATATTTAAGAAGCTGGCATTTGAAAAACATACTTTCCTCTTGTATTTTTTTCTACAATTTTAACTAGCTCTGATATGCAAAATATTTTAAATATAAATTGTTTAAACCTTTATCAGAACAGGAAATAAGTCTAATTCAAGACCGATTGAATTTAATATTCACTCCTGACTACATTTAGAAAGGTTCAGGTGTTTTTAACACACAAGGTTCTGAATTCATGAGATTATCTGAACTCCATTTTTATTGTTGATGCTTTGGCTTGACAAAGAATTGTTTGCAATACTTTTTATTTTTAAAATATAAAAAATTAATTCAGTCTCTGTTTTTTGAAGTATGTGGCTTGGAAGAGGAGAGGAGAGGAGAGGAGAGGAGAGGAGAGGAGAGGAGAGGAGAGGAGAGGAGAGGAGAGGAGAGGAGAGGAGAGGAGAGGAGAGGAGAACGGAATAGAAAATTAAGGTTGGAAAAGACCTTCAATATCACCTGGTTCAACCATCACCCTACTACAATTCCGACATGTTATAAAGTGATTTCTGCATGGTTATTACAGGAATCTTCATCTAGAACCTTCATCTCAAGACAGTCTCAAGCAAGAAAGGAAAACAGTTTTCTAAAACCGTTAACATTAAAAGAGGAATATGACCCATCTAGAAAGAGATACAGAGTGAAGTAAACACAGATGTGGCTGGATAGCTCTAAATGAACAAAATAGCATAATGGGAGCTCTTATTCCTCTTCATAAGCTCAGTATAATTCATGAATGGTATAAAAAACTCAGCTACATTAGAAGACACTTGATTTCGCAGCACTGATTTCTATAATGATAGAGCCTGACCAGTTTCAAACAGGTTTCTGAGTTTTTCGAGTATATTTCTTTCCATAAGACCACTGTGTTACAACTGTGTTATACAACGTATTCCTAACACTATTTATTGCCAGACTCCACAAAAATTATAAAAAGTGCTTTTCCAACAGAAGAAAATTCTGCCTTTTGGTTGACACATAGTAACATTAGCAAAATCAGATTTGGAAGTGAAAATCTAAATGGATAAATGGTAGAAAGTAAAATCGCCATGTTAAAAATTTACTACAGTGCTATACTGTTTCTTCTCTGCCTGACAGCAAAAGCCCATGAGCTGTGGGGTGGACAATGAGCTCTGTGCTCATGCAAGACTGTTTTTTACTAAATCACGAATTAGCCTATAGAGTTTTCTTTCCTAAAGAAGCCTTTATCTGAACATTTCCCAGGTCCAATCTACAGTAATATATTTAATCTAACTTATTCATGGTTCGTGAGAAGTGCAAAATCTGAATCATTGTTCCTTCCAGTTTTCTCCACAATTATATGAAGCTTGTTTTTGCTATCTCACACACCATTGTAAATCAGATATAAATTTCCTGAAGTAGACGGAATTCACTGTAACAAACTGGTATAAGTGAAGAATCAGGTTCTTTATACTTTAATTCATTGTTCCTGTTTTCCTTCCTTTACTGCCCCCCATCATTATTCTAGCGCAGAGGTAACGAAGGTCAGTATATTTTGCTTTCAGCCTTGATCACGGTTACATCTTCGCTATATTTATAGTGAATTAGACAGATCAAAGAACTCTAAATTAGCTGCAGAAATAGCTAAAGCTTGCTTAAACAACAGCTGAGAAACACTATGCACACATCATTTGACCTAACCTCAACTCTGCCCTCATGATGGATGAAGAAATGCAGCTTTCTGTCTAAACAACAAAAGTAGTGAGAAACATTTACCAGCACAAACTATAATGGTGGATAGAGTACCGTGTCCATTTATGAAACCTCAGACTTTCCAAAAAATTCTCTCAACCAGACAGCAAATATGGAAATTCTCAATGTGAAAAGCAGCATTTTTTTCAAAGAAAATGCAGATGACAACAAAAAATTGCTTTAACTAAAAATTGCTAACACAACTCCAGAAAATCTAAAGTACTTCTAGATAATGTTTTACACTCATTTTGTATCTCAAGAGATGTTCTTATTCACACAAAAATGACAAAATTAAGCAAACATTCAGGGGAGATGTTTCCCTGACATCTTGGACACAGGGAAATCAGTACAGGGGATCAGATCACAGCATGCTCTTATATGTATGACATATGCATGTCAGTAAGAGCAATCACTTGATGAAGGTTGAGCTATTGTTTCAACTTTTTTTTTAATGCTGAATTACTATTTAAATTGGTTTCTAATAGAAAAGAGGAAATCACCCATTGGCTAGCCTCCATTTCAGATGGGATGAGGCTAGTAATCTCACATCTGACTATTTGACTGATCTGACATTCAAGTACTTCAGAATCTGTCCCCTCAGACATTGTCATAAGTCAATACATGGAATCTTCAAAGAACATCAAGCAAATGCCCAGTAAGTTTCCTGATCTGAGCTTTTAGGAACATTTCTGGATTATGTATCTCACAGGATATACTTAGCATCACACATATGCATTCTTCTGAAATCTAATATTTCTATAAACTGTGATAATACATGGAGAGATGACAGCCTTAAGCAGGGGTTTCTCTTACTTTTCAGATTGATATTACTTAAGATTGTAAAGAAATATCTGTTCTAGAATAGAACATGTATAGTTTGTGAATAGTTTCTAGATTTGTAACAAGTGTCTTAGAAATGCAAAAGCCAAAGAAATATTCCAAAGAGATGTTCCAGATGGTCAGACGCAAGTATGTTTGCTGTTCAGTACTGGGAGCTGAATATTGGTAGAGCTAAACCATTTAGTAGATAAATCTTAGACTTCTCTTATGGTGACAGCACTTGACGCTTTTCATAGGTATAGCTGCAATTCAGTTATTAAAGAGGGATTATTTTTTCTGTATTCTATTTTACATCCTCTGAGCTCACAGAAAAATATGCTAAAAGTACCTCCAGTGATCTTGGATTCACTGTGTGCAGGAACTTCATAATTAGTGTAACATGTGGCTTTTCTTAGCCTTTATGATGGTTTTCTTGCCAGAAAAACAAACTGCTAGAATATCTACCATACATCTTTGCCTTGGGATCTGAGAAACTTTAGGGAGTTTCCAAACACAATTCAAAGGGACTTAGTCTCTTTTTTTAGCATCTGAATACAATGATGCAGTTACACTTCTTATTCGAATTGCAACTTCAACTAAAACATTAGGAAGAGAAAGTTTCCCATCTAGTTTACTTCTCTTCTGTGCAATGTTTTGTATTCAGGTAACAGCTATCTCATGATAGAATGTTAATTGATTTTCACTCTCTTTTGGAAGAAAGAATCTCTGCAGTACACCTAGATATGATATAAGGGGGGAAAAAAAGAAAAGAAAAAAAGAAGTCTTGAAATGAAAACAAGCTCTTCTGACTAATTTATTGGTCAAAATCTGGAAATTAAAATTTTTAATATTACCTTCAGATCTGGCATCTTATCTTACTGTTACAGAGTGCTCAAATTCGGTTTATATTGTTTGCTTTTTTTCACCTGTTGGGGAGGAAATCCTGTCAGGCAATTATTATTTGAGAAAGAACTTTTTTTTTTTTTTTTTTTTTTTTTTTTTTCCCAAATTAGAGCTCTCATTTCACAGACTCACCTCAGGTGGTGGTTTTACCCTGCTGGGCAGCTGAACTCCACCACAACCACACTCATTTCCCTTCCTCAAAGGAAAAGGAGGAGGGAAATACGATGGGAAAATACGATGGGAAAATACAATGGGAAGGGCTCAAGGGCTGAAGTAAGGACAGGGAGGTCATGCACCAATCACCATCACGGGCAAAACAGAATCAGCATACAGAGATTAATATAATTTATTGCCTATTACTAACACACTAGAGCAGTGAGAAACTAAAAGCAAACTAAAAACATCTTCCCCTCATCCACCCTCTATGTCCTCCACCCAAGTGGCACAGGGGAAGGGGGAATGGGGGCTGCGGTCAGTCCCTGACACATCGTCTTCTCCACTCCTTCACAGTCATTCCCTGCCCCTGCTCCAACATTGGGTCCCTCCCACAGGATGCCGTCCTTCCCAAACTGATCCTGCGTGGGCTTCCCACAGGCAGCAGCTCTTCAACAACTGCTCCAACGTGGCTCTGTACCACTGGGTCCATCCCCCAGGAGCTAACTGCTCCAGCACAGGTCCCCCACGGGCGGCAGCTCCCCCCAGACCCCCTGCTCCTGTGTGGGCTCCTCTCCACGGGCTGCAGCTCTGGCCCCGGGCCTGCTCCTGGGGGTGGGCTCTCCATGGGCCACAGCCTCCTCCAGGCCACATCCACCTGCTCCACCGGGGGCTCCTCCACGGGCTGCCGCATGGAGATCTGCCCCATGTGGGACCCATGGGCTGCAGGGGGACAGCCTGCTCCACCAGGGGCCTCTCCATAGGCCGCAGGGGAACTGCTGCTCCGTGCATGGACCACCTCCTGCCCTCCTTCTGCACTGACCTTGGGGTCTGCAGGGCTGGTTTTCTCACATTTCCTCGCTCTCTCTCCCGGCTGCTGTTGCACAGCAGGTTCTTTCCCTTTCTTCAAACTGCTCTCCCCAAGGCCCAACCAGCGTCACTCACTGGCTCAGTTCTGGCCAGCGGAAGGTCCCTTTTGGAGCTGGCTGGAGCTGGCTCTGGTCTGACATGCTGGGCTCTGCTCAGAGGCCACCCCTGCAGGCCCCTGCTACTAAACCTTTGGCAATTAAACCCAACACACCTCAACAGACAATCACAAAACATCCCTTTCTTTCCTGCCCACGTCTTAACTCCCTGCTAGATTTTGAAACTCATTTTCAACCCTATTTGCATTTGTGCCCATGCAAAAAAATGCTTATTTTGTGTAGAAAATTTTGTGTGGAAATTGTGTTGCTTGGTAGGCCTACATATTCACCTGTAACTTTCTCTGGGGCTTTATGTAACTCGTGTGAAAATGAATAAATCACAGTGCTGTTTTCAGAAATGTAAGGAGGAACAAACCTGCATTTTATGACAGCAAAGCCCTTAAAATCTAGTCCCTGTGTGCAAACAGAGGTAAGATTCTTGCTTGCTTTTCTGTTATCATTTCACTATCTGGAGAGGGAGAAAGTAACAAAGGCAAAATTCAATATTCTTTCCTCTGTTTCCTCTTCCAACATTGCTAAATTGTTCTAGGCCTGAATCCACATTAGCATTGGTCTACTCCATCACGGGAAACCTTTAGGGAAAACATCTTTACCATAGCAGACCCTGCATTCTGATGACTATGTTAATATGTGAGGACACTCTAATCTGCCAAACACCAAAAGCATTTCAATAACATGTAGTTAAAGCCAATTGATTTCAAAATGGAATTGAGCTAGTCAGATTTGGAGCTTGTTAACTGACCATAACAAATTGCTGTGAATGAGGACTTTCAACTAAATTTCGATATTGTGGTTTTTTGTTTGTTTGTTTTTGTTTTTGTTTTAAAGAACTAGGAAACAAGAAAAAGCATTCCCGGTCACTGCACATTGTTGGGCTGGATGCAATCAGTGGATGGAGTTTTATAATGGTATGTAACAAGTGACTGGCCACCTAAAAAGGCCCTAAAACATTCAGAAGTTATACAGTTCTGCACTGCCTACCCTCTTTTGTCCGACGCTCCCTCATACACCCATTTATGAGCTAAAGACCACACCATACGTACAGAAGTGCTAGAAAATGAAGAGAGCACATTAAAACACTTGATTCCAATTATACAGATCATCATTTGTCAATATAGTCTCAATTTTGAACACCTGGGTACCATTTAAAACAAAAAATATTCCTAAAAAAAAAAAAAAAAGATCCTTAGCATACTGTAATGACAGTGTATGTCTGTGACATTATAAAAGCTGATTTTTTTTTGATTCCTCATTTTTTTCTTGTTGACATTTTGCAATGAGTTTGAATGCTACATTGCATAAGTATCAGATTATGACCATGGTCAAAAGCTATAGAGTTATTTTTTGGTTTGTGTGTCTAAAGAGTGTAACTGCTTTGTCCTTGTGTGAATGTGTATTTTCATATTTTTTAACTTGTTAAAAAAAAAAAATCCAGTTATGAGTGAGATCACTTTCTTTTCATAATATGATGTAGATCTAACATGTCACCCTTATGACACTTGGCTTGAATTTTCCAGGTCTTCAATAAAGCATTCTTTATGACAGGCCAAGGCTTCTGTGGTAGTATACAAGAGCATCGTGTTGAAGGTAAAGACCTATCTAATTTGAAAAACTTTGAATTTACCCTTGTCTTCATGGGAAATGGGAAGTAAGATTTAACACACAGGAGGGTCTGCAGGTTTCACCAGTAGTTTGTTGATTGTTTGTTTTTCAGATATATAGTACTGCAGTGTCTGGTTGCCAACATAAATTACTAAATAAATAACTTCTACTGCTTTAGTCTTCATGTTAGCTTAAAAAGAAACTGTACACCTTTCCCAAAAGACACATCAGCTTCATGGTATTTGACAGCAAGTGAAACAGATTATATGCAAATCCAGAAATGAGCTACTCTGGCTTTAATCCTCTTTTGTTTGTGGTGTGCAGCTGCAGTTTTAGGCAATATGATGAAGCAAATGGGCCACGCCAGATTTGGTAACAACAATAAAATTTTTGAAAAATATTTATGGTAAATTATTCAAATGTTCTTCTCCCATAAAATGTTCAGAACATTAACATATTTGAAATGCTAAATAGTTGCAAGTGCTTGGGATGTTAAATCACTCATTAAAGGAAGTGAGTGAGGTCATCTGAATGTTATTTATTATGGGCCACCAGGGATGGATTTAGTGATGTGCATCTTCCGATAACTATTTTCCAGTTACCAGCCATAACCTTGAATAGAGATGAACACCTTCAACTCATTCAGTTTATTGAGAGCTGCCACACAGCAAATAATCATGAGTCCAGGAGTTTGCAGGGGAAAGTCTGATACAGTTAGAGAATATCTTTTCTATAGACTTACTTGTACAAAGTACTGTTCAGCGTTGCTTCCAAGAATGTCAGAAATACTGAAATAAACTCAATTGCAACACTTTCTACAAAATAACACTTGAAATACTTTACATTGTTAGCATAAAGCAATGTTTACATATAACAAAAGAAAAAACATTTAACAACAATTGCTACATGTAAAAAAATCTCATTTCTCAGGACTCTATCCTTTAATAGATGTATGGCCAAGCCAAGAGCAGCAGGTCAAACAAGGCCCACCCTACTGTACACAGAAGGTTTACATCCTGCCTGTCTAATCCAGCACTTGCATTCTTCCTATAGATTAAGCAAAGCAATTGGGAAGCAGTTACAAACGAAGCCTTCTAATGTTTCTCAGTCCAGCTGACAGCCAAGGAAGGAGGGGCAGCTCCTTCCACACTAGCACTCTTTCCACCAGCTTAACAGTGTGAATCAAACAGCGGCCGTCCAGCTGCATAGGCAGAGGGAAGAGCTGACCCAATGGGGGCAGCCGCCGTGACCTGTCACCATTTTGATCTTTTCATTCTCCTTCACAAGGTTTAACCACAGGGAAAAGGGATGAGCCTTCCAGCTCTCTGGAAAGATTTCCTAGGATGAATGTTATAATCTGAGACGGTCTCTGGTAGAAGGAACTGACAGGTTCAAATGCCAAGTGAACTTTCTCCTTCTTTGACTATTCCATCTCTTTCTACCTTCTCCTACACTTCATTTCAATATTTACAACAGGATTGTGATCCTTCTCTCTGCTGAAGGAGGGACTGTGTTTCTTTTTATTCCCTTTCTCCATTTACTTGTTCCTTTTTCTCAGTTATTACTCAGTTTGACTGTGGGTTTCTATTTCCTCCGAAAGAATCCTGAGGATCATTCTTCAGTGAAATGGGAGAACTCCACCACCAAAACACCCTCCTCAGAAGTTTTATTTTTCAAATTTCAAGATTTTTCAAGCAGCTTAATTATTTCAGACTCGATATATTGATGCTAGATAAAAGCTAGTGAATGCCTCCCTCCTCTTTCAGATACATAGGCCAATTCAGAGAAATCTTTTCCTCAGTTCTTCCTCTTCTTGTTAGAAATATCTGTGAAAATTGCAGTATATAAGAGGATTCTCAATTTAAACCCTGTGATTTTTTCCTGGTGGCCCACAACTCACTTCTTGCAGATATTGCTCATCTTATGCTGCTGTAGAACCCATGGCATATTGTCCTCAAAGGCCCTTTGAAGGCCAGGTGACCCACCTTCATGAGTGGCCAGGCATCATTTTTGCTGACATATGGGAGTGAGACAGCAAGAGCGTGAAGCTCAGCTTTAAGAAACACTTCACATATTGAGTAGAAATTTAGATGGCTGGCTCACACTGAGCATCCAGCTGCTCTACTCTGTACTGTCATGTTTTTCCAAATAGATATTGCAACGTTAGTGCAGGACACATGAGCTGCAGCCACTGCAATATAGGTATAATTGCAAAAACTAACATTCCTTATAAAATTTGTATTGTTGCTAAAACAATCCACACTCCTCATTCCAAACAGGTAAGAATAGATAGTATAAGAGCACAAACTTCTCTTTAAGGTAGCAATAGACAGTGTGTTGGTGGCATTATTGTGGTATTAACAGGATTCTAAGTATGTATTATCAATGACAATTCTTGTAACTCACTGGCAGTATAATTTTACTCAGGAAAGAAAAGGCAAATAAAGAACAGACAAAAAAAAAATTTAAGGCACTATTGAAACATTAATTAATTAAAAAACAAGCTTTATCACAAATTCTTCAAGAATATTCAATATAAAATATAGCAATACTTGCCTTAAAAACAATACTAGGAAGTGTTCACTTCAGTACTTGTTAAAACTGTATGTAAATATTTATGTATGTAAATATTTATGTGCCAGTTAGGGAAAATCCTGTATAGAGGTAAAAGTCATTAATGGTGAATATTAAGAAGATGTTTTGTTTTGTTTTGTTTTTCAAACAGACAGGCATCCAGAGACACATGGAAGTGACATTTCCTGAGCTGTGTGCCACAAAAAAGAATCCAGCAAGCAAATGTAGAAACCAAATGTGAAATTACTCCCACAGATGAAGAAAAAAAAAGAAAAAAAGGAAAAAAGAGCAAAACCATATTAGCATCTTTTGTGGCAGTCAAGGGAAAGGCAGGGAGGTAGGAGAAATACTGCTTATGTTGGTTTCACTCAGAACTGATTTTCAGACACAAGACTGGTGAGATTTGATCTTGTGGAGCTGTGATACTCAGTATGAATATAATGATGTGTTTCATAATATTAGCAGTGTAATGGAAGTAATGTAGTAAAGTTTAAATGACAAAACAAAACCCATATGCCAAAAAGTACAGTGGAACACACTTAAGGAAATAGTTCCTACTATGGTAGGAAAAAATAATGATACTATGCAAAAAGTCTGGAGAGAGAAAAGCTATACCTGATGTATAACCAGGGGTATGTAAATATTTCCTTGAAACAGTAGTTTTGCTCCTCCATACTTCTTACAGATTTATTGTGGCACTTTTGAATTGTTTATTGAACATTTTTTTATAAAATGTCAACATTTCAACTGATAGCCCCCATTTTGGTAAGAAAGGAGTGTTGAAATCTTTTAAAATAGCTTAGAACTTTATGGCTATTCAAGAACTTGAGGACAGTCACATGAAGTCCAATTTTAATCTGATTAGTACAGAAGGCATACTGTAGCAGTGTCCAACTCTGCTCAATGAATCAAGAAGGAAGGAAGGAAGGAAGGAAGGAAGAGAATCAACAATACACCCACAGTGCACCCAACGTTTGTGAAACCCAGATAGATTTAGACTCTGATGGCCTCTTCAACCAAGCAGTTGCTCATTTGTTTTCTACATCAAACTGTACAAACGTTTAATGAACATTGCTTTTTCTTTTACTGAACATCCGCTAACATTTTTTCAGGCACTGTTTCTAGAATTATTTAAAGGTCAAGTGCAATTCTGCTGAAATGCGTTGTGTCATCATGTGGTGTTGATCTCAGAATATTAACCCTTTAATTTTAGTTAGTTTCTTTTGTATGACTGCAAGGGCCATGAGAGGACAGAAGTAATCTTCATTTTTTCTCTCTAAATGAGGATTCCTTTGGTAGAATGAATATTGGACAGAAAATTCCTGGAGGAAAACCCTGTGCAAGACTCAACCTCTGTTAGATTCTAGGAGACAGCAACCTCGTACTCTGTTACCTTCAGTAATTTCCCTTGCTCCTGGGAAATGGTTCATTATTTTACATTTTGGCATACAAATGTGGACTGTAACACTGCTTTGAGATAACTCTTGCACCAGAGTTGAAGGCTGTATTCCTGGAAAAAGTCTAAACACTCCAGTAATTCTCTGAAGTATTGAAACACCCATTTAGTATGACTTCAGGTATTAGCTCACATAAACATGATAACTTAGTTTACAAGGGCAAATGTATCTCTCTGAAATCAGAGATGTTATTACATCAGTCAAATACTCTGTCCCACTTCCTGTTACAGAAATCCAAGTCAAAATGTCATTAGCTCATCAAACTTGAATTGTACTTCAAAACTTGAAACTCATTCACAACAGGATTTAATTAGAGGAAAAAGGGGATTGCTTAAAAGTCTCATTTTCTTTTTTAAACTTCATGACAAGTGAATTTACATTTCATGACCACTTATGCTAGATACTATATGCAAAAGCTTTTCAGATGTTTTCTCCTACGTATTTTACAGACAAAATCTAAAACATATCAGGAAAATTAATCCTGTCAAATACAAAGTACCAATTCATTCTCTCATACAATATCAATAATAATTTAGTGTGAACCTGATCTAGATCCAAACATCATCTTGTCAGGACAATTCCAGCTTTTACTGGTATACTTCAATAATATTACTGGAGAGTCTGCCACATATCAACGTAAACAATCAGGCTCAAGCTTTTTAGAAAGATGATAAACTAATTAAGAGTGTGATAAGGCCACGCAATAGCTGGTAATTTGTTTGCTGCTTACTCATAACAGAATCCAAAAACGAGTGTAGGAAATATGACAGAAGTGTTAGCAAAGCACAAGTTATGTTTGTAAACAGTCTGAACCATGGGACTTTCTCTGAAGGCATGCTAGTTTCCATTTTTAATGAATATAAACTAGAGTAATCATACGGACCTCCATCTAGCAGACTTACACCACCAGAGAAATTCATTCATTGACCAGATTTCTACCATAAAACAAACACTTAAAATTATCAACAAAAGAAAAAAAATAAGATCCCTAACATGGGTTACTATTTCTTGGCTAAAATTTTAATAGTCTTCTAGGGGAAAGATTAAGGGTATTTCTATATATATTGGAAGCTTCTTATAAAAGTTCAGTCTGCAGTGTGGGCTAGAGGCTTTTCCCTTAGATAAAGTCAACAAAGAACTGAAGTGGTGAAGAGCTGAAGTCAAGAAGCAGAAGGCACTGAAAGCACATGATAGATTCCATCAGTAAGTTTCCCCAGTTCCTCTGAGACAAATGATCTTTATCCCTGTCAAATGACATTCAGTTACTGTACTGGAATACTGTCAGCAGAGAGGACACCAGGAGCTCAGTTACTGCAGACAGTGAAATGGTGACTAGTCCCAGTGAATAGCCTACAAGGAAAGGTATTGCCTCATGCGCAAAATTATGCACAGCTTAAACTTTGAATATCTGGCATTTCAATTAGCTAGCTGATGGGGGAAAAGACATAAAGCACACATCAGCAGAATTAAGAAATTGTCATGAACAGCAGGTAACAAAGCTTGCAACTGTGTGAAAAAAATCTTGTCCAAGGCAAGGATTCGGGATCTTCATTACTGTGACAAGAATAGCAACCAAGCTAATGCATGTTAAAAACAAACCCAGTAAGCACATCTGTTGTAAGACCATATACAGGTTGTTACCATGGATCTTTAGAGATCACTCTTAGGGCATCCTTTATATTCTACTGCATTCTTCCATTGTGATGAGATCTCCTCAGCTGCTGTTTTAATGGGGTTAAGGTTAAGCTTGCTTTCATCACTGATCTATAATTAGAGTGGCTGTTATTCTATGGTTTCTGTAGAACCATATGGTTATCTAATGCTAACAAGACCTAAAGTACTTTAGATTCTGTATATTGCTTCCTGCCTGGCTTCTGGTTTCCCCATTTTCTACAGCATTTCTTGGGTTGTCTACATAAAGAAGGAAAGGGAAATCAAAGTCTGTGTTTATTATGCTTCCTGGAGATTAATGTTCTCCTGTGAATAGGTTTGAAAAGATTTTAACCATGCTTGTCTTGTTTCTTCTGCAAAAGAATATACCCTAATAGCTACAAGGAAAACTGTTCAAACTTGCTTCTATGTATTTGTCAGAATACTATTTATTTTATTTTAGTGAGTTGCACTAAGGGAGTACTGGTTAACATTCCTCAAATGATACTGCCACTACAAGAACAGATCTTTGTTGTTTTGTTTTGTTTTTCCCTCAATATCCCAAATTTGTATTTGTTTCCACTACTCTGCAGAAGTTGTTAGGTATCAGAAAGGTATAAAAAGTAAAGATACTTCCTGATCCAAAAAGGACAAGACAAACAAGAGGTAAGAAAGGAGGCACAGAGCAGCCAAGGAGGTGATAGGATGTGTCATGATAATTTGGTGTTTAGTAACACAGTAACACAGTGGTTTGTCTTTTGGAGAAGGGAAACTCAGCACAGATTTTGACATTCTGTTCTCTGCCAAGGTTGGCAAGACTGCACTGAGAGAACAGAGTTTCGTTTAGGGACTTCACCCCCCCCCCCCCCCTCCCCCCCCAAATACAACTGCAGACATTTTATAATAAATTCTCTGTTTCTTAGAAATGAACTTTTCTCATTTTGCTCTAATACCCTGTTTTACTTCCTGTTTCCTTTGGGTCCAGTTTTTATTGTTTCAGTGCAGCAAATTCCGTGCCAATGTCAACATAAAGACAGGAGCATTTCCAGTTTATGACAGGTCTGACAGTCGTGCTTCCAGTGCTTCTAGCTGGAAGTTGAACCAACAGGCCAGTCCAGATGTTTTTGCAATGAATGCATCGACTGAAGAAAGAAAACATACATCTTGGACATTAAACGGGAGCCTGGAAAGCAAACACCTCACATGAGATATAAACCGGAAAATTACACCATTACAGGACAAACTGATTCATGGTATCTCAGAGGAGAAGGAGTAGGCACTAACTATCCAGAAGGCTAAACCATTCTGAATTTGGTAGCCATCTAGAATTGTGCAATGAAGTTGAAAATGGGGTAGAATATAAAACAGAAAAGGAAATGGGGCAATCTTAAGTAGAATTTGCTGCATCTAGACACATTAGACTGGACACACATTTATGCAAGTAGTCCTTGGTATCATAACATAGTTATTATCAAGATTTCATTTCACAGATTACATTAAGTAAGTTTCTAATTCATCAGGAGAAAGAGAAGTTTATAGGAAGGCATAACAAAAAGTTCTGCTTCCTAGATTTTCACTGATCCTTTATATGCTCAGAGAATATTCAAAGGAGACTAAAAGAATTCAGTTCCCACTGAATTCCAGTCAACTCTGACATTGCAAAGTTTATTTCAAAAGAAAATAAAAATCCCCACTCCAGCACAGAAGAGCTCAGCTTTTGTTGTTGTTGTAGTTCTTTTGTTTATATGGCTTGTATTTTTAGAAAGACTGATTATAGTAAGCACACAGATCACTGTGCTCTATGGTACAGAGCTGCCCTCCATCACCACTCTTCCAAGTGTATTGATTTAAATACCTGTTTTAGGTAGTTCAGTTCTTTGCTCTACCTACTACCCCACAGTGCAGTAACAGATAATCCATTTATCCTTCCAAACAGAGCAGTATTACTCTTTCCATTTTACATATGGAGAACTCCGGAACAGAGGGATTAAGGTACAGATCCTCAGCACAGGCTGAGATGCCTGGCTGCTGGCACTGCATTCTTTCAGGATTTAAGAGTTATCCAAGGCCACATGGGAAGTATTTCAGAGCAAAAAGGGATTGAACTTGATCTTCTAAATTCCAGGCTAGAATCTTTACCCTTCACCCATCTTTCCTTTTAAGTCCCAACTTTAGGCTGTGATAGCTCAGAAGTTTTAGCAGTTATGTTAAGTGCTACAGAGTAGAGTAGTATCTAATTCTCTACATCACAAAGTGGACTCTGCTAGACCAGAGTACATTGCATGTGAGAATTGATTTGCCTCTGGAAAACACAGTGGGCAGTGGATTTCATCTCCCCACATTTCATGTGAAGTGAGCCAACAGAACAGACTGTCCAACAGAAATATATTTTCAACATGAAAAATAATAAAAATAAAAAATCTAAAGTGATGTTAAAAATTAGTGTTTTCTACATCAAAATGCAGTAAATCAAAATTAGAGGCCATTCTGTAATGAAGCCAGTTTTACCTCTTTCTAAAAATTCAGTAGATGAGAATAACAAGGTTGTTGATAACAAGGCCAATGAACAATAAGTAATCAAATGCTTCAACAGGTTATCAAACAAGAATATCATGGAGGACATTTAGCAATAACCTGACAAATATAACACACTACAGCAGTTGCACTTAGAAACAAGGAAAATTTCACAGTTTGAGTGGCCCTCTAATCCCTAATCAGCCTGCTGCTTGTGTAGTAGACCCTTTCGATAGAGGTTTGAATTATGTAAATTACAATATTGCTGCCACCAAATTTATCCTTACTTTAATTTGAAGAGAATAAGTTTTAGTTTCTAAAAAGATATTAGAAGTCCTGCAAATTATTGAGCGCCATCTACTGTTTCATTAACTAGCAGTTTCATACACTAGCAGCGTCTTGGATCTACACAGCTGAATTGAGATTTTATTTAGCAACTAAAGTATAATTCAGCTTTTATAATATATTCAATCCAAAATCAGTACTCTTTTTTTTTTCAAGCACAGAATGAGTTTTACAAGCATTAAAAAGCAATGCCATTAATTAGAGGTAAAATGAATTAAAAAGTTTAACATCAGAGTCAGTCTTTTCTTTACCCCAAATGTTATAATAAGGAGATAATACAGACCATGAATTCTTTTTATATCACTAAATCAACAGAAATATTGGGTACCAGGGGAGTGGGGAAGGAAAAAAAAAAAAAAAAAAAAAAAAACCACCACCAGATATAAAGCTAATAATGTTCGTAATCTAGTGATTATTAATATCCAGGGAATTAAAAACGAAACAAACAAACAAACATAAACAGGAGAGAGAACAACTTCATTACCTATTAAGTAGATGTAGTGTGACATCAGATGTAGTTCAGGTAGGCTTTTACCTTGCTGAGTATTTATAAGTACTTCTTCTTCAAGTTGTCATGAATCTGCTTAACAAAAGAGATCAGACATGTCAAGACCAATAAACTATATGAATCAATTGTCCATGTTCTCTTTCACCAGTATTTTTCTTTTTTGCATTCAAGCTTATAGATTATTCATAGAATTGCTATCTCTACACATGATGTGAGGAGGGACACAGGAGGAACACAAAAACAACAAAATGCCACTAGACTTACTGGACATTAGAGCTGCTATTTGCCTGCATATTCTAGCAGCTCAATATCATTTTGGCAACCTACATAGCCAGAAAACAATCTGTGTTGGGCACCATTCACTGCTCTTCACTCTTTGGTCTACTAGTGAAGAATCATTGGAAATCACGTGCTAAAAAGAGAGAGAAAGAGAGATGAGAAGTGTTACTGCATCCTATAAATACCACATGCTTTCACTGCTTTTCACCTCCCAGTTCAGATCAGGATTCATCTCTTGCGTTAGAGTTGGAGCATTTACTCACAGCTAATATTCTTAGCCCTGTAACTAATAAAGAGCAGTGGGCACCCCTAAAAGGCAGTCTATCATATACTAAGAAAGGTGCTAAAGAGACACCACTTTTTGTGTATAAAAATATTAATACTTTTGAAAGACAGTAAATTCACAAACACTGTGCCTAAATGTATTTGAGTATACTGAAGAATATAAGAGGGGAATTATCCACAACTGGCATGCTTCTAGGCAATTGTCCTTTGAACAGGCTGACAATTAAAAGTTATGTTGTCTCAAGCAGAAGCTGTTCAACATCTAGTGCTCTATCACTTAGAGCCAAAGTGGTGAAGAGCAACAATAGATACTACAAAATACCTTGCTTTCATGTCCAGCTGTAAGGATGAGTGTGGGTCCTGGAATTAGTGAAATACATCTGAATACAGAAATACATGCAACAACTGACAGGCTCCCGTGGAGAGCTCTTCTAAAGAGTGTCAGCCAATTCCAGTCCCAGACTTAAGTTATTCTTTGAAAGCTTAAGTCTCTTTAGAAGACACCATATTAAATCATAGAATCACTTAGGTTGGAAAAGACCTCCACGATCACCAAGTCCAACTGTAAACCTAGCACTGCCAAGTCTACCACTAAACCATGTCCCTAAGCAGTTGGCCTCAGCCGATATAGCTAGTGTAGACAGCCTCAAATAAGTACACTAAGACGACTCAAGAGGGAACTGAAAATAAAGAAGTTAAAAGAAATTCTGTGTTTGAGGGAGAAATTGGTGTCTGTTTCCTCAGTTCTTTCCTCACCCAGGAAGCATTTTCATAGCAGTTTTATGCTGGGAAGAGTCAGCATACACCAATACTTTACAATGGAGCACAGTGCGGCTGTGGTAAGAGCTGCAAAGGTCACGCAGTGACAAAGAGGCAGTCTTTGTCAATTCAAAGCCACACAAGTGGGCTCACACTAATCTGTGCAGGTTAACAGCTCTAACAACCAGCGGTGGTGCTAGTATATATTCAGCATTATGGTCCACTCATTGCACATGACAGAGAAGGCTTCTCAGTCTTGCAGTCTGACATACCAGTCTGTCCCTTGCTTTTGAGAAGCCCTAGATGAGAACTGCAGAAGTTTACCAAATTGTCATGTTCTGAGGAGGGAAATAGCAGTTTATGTTACCCTGAAATCTCTATCACTTCATTTTAAGACATAACACAATTTCCAGTATTCAAGCTGAGTTTTCATCCGTAGCTCTGTATTTGAACGTCAAGCTGAGTAATTTTTCAGCCATCACTTTGCATGAATGCAAGTTTTATGTATGAAATAGAAAGCACAGAGCATGCAGTATTGCCATCTCCAAAAAGTTCATGAGTCAGACCTCCCCATGAGCTATGACTAACCTAGAAACGAATGCTTTTTTTAATCTAAATATACAAGTAATTTGTTTTTTCCATCTACCTTTTGAATTATCAGGAGATCAGTCAGGACGTAACATGTTTATGCCTTTGGCTTTCTCACTGGGCAGAAAATCCCCAGAGGCGTTCTGTGCTGGCTGAGACCCCAGACAGCTGGGACCTGAGAGGCTCCAAAGACTCAATAGAGATAATTTGAACTTTCATGCTGGCCTTCTGATCTTTCAGCTTAGCCCAACCAGATGGCTTAGATGTGGACAGGTAAAAATAAATAAATAAAGGGGCGGTGGGGGAGGAGGGAATGGGGGAGATTGGAGAGGGGTCCTGAGCAGCTTGGAGCTATTATAACTCCAGGGCATCATGAGGAGCCACAGCTGTGACTACTGGCCACTAATGGGTCATGTTTTGAAGGGCAAGACTAACTGGGATGCAGGAGGAGGGCCACTACAGATCCTGAACTCTATATGGATATCTTCAGAGTCTTGGCAGCTGCCAGGTGAAGAAAGGACCACAGTGGGATCTGGAGAACCATTTCAAATTCCAAAATCTCTGTGGAGGTCAACTTACTCTTCAAACGGATCTACTGATTTCCTGTGACAATCTATCCAATTAAGCTTGCTGCTGTCGCCCCTTGGAATTGTTCAAAAGTGTAAGAGACTGCAGATGTTAGATTTCCCTGGTACTCAAAAAAACAAAACAAAAAAAAAAAAAAACCTTTTTTGTGAGAGAGATTGCAGACATCACAAAATCCGTCTCCAAATCATGATGTTTTGGTAGAAGAAACAAATGACTGCATTTGCTACCCAAAGTTATTCACACTCCCAGCTATTTGTCAGACATTCTAAAACCAAAGAAAAGATGTGTAGCCCTTCTGCATACAACTGAACTGAGAACAAAAGCCATTCCAATAGTATTTGGTCACCAATACAATTCAGTCACCTCTTAAGGTTTATGCTGAATAGCTATTACTTGCAATGGAAGTTGCTACCATTGATGATTCTAGCAGAGTCAAAAAGATATTTATAAATAATTTCCATGTATGGACATGCTTAGTTCAGAATGAAGTTCAGCTTTTTCCTATTTAAGCTCCTGGAAATATTAGCACAAGAGAAACCTCAAACCAATGTTTTATACTGATACAGAGCCCAACTGCTCTATTATGTACCAAATCTCCTTTTAGGTGAAGATTCAATCCTAATATATTCCAAACAATAGAGGTGACATTGTACTGAATGCAGACACCACAAGAGTAAAGCCAATATTACCCCCATTTTGTTCATCATGATAAAAGATGAGATGAACAGTAATCCCCTCAAGACAATGTAGTTGCTCCAAGCAGTGCATTGCGTGACATCTCTCAATCTGTCATGTAACCATTTGCTAGTCAACATGGCCTGAAATGCAACAGACCACTGGATTTCTTGTGTGAGTAGCTCATATAGTTAACCTGATGCAGTTCACTTCTAGTATTTATTCTCTGCCCCTCCAGTTCATAAATCAAACCTCCATCCCTTACCATGCTTATCCTGTCCTCCCCATTGCACATGTTCCAGGTTCTCACCCAATCCCTTCAACCTTAACTTTGCCTGAATAGACATAAGAAAGGGGTTCAAAAAGGAAGTGCTCCATAAATCCCGTATGGATTTGTCATTATTTCACTAGCAGCAGAGTTAAAACCTTACTATGATAAAGTATAGCTAGAGTGTTCCCACTAAGATTGTTCTCTGCCAGATTTGGGGGGATGGTCAGGGCTTTATTATGTTTAAGGAAATAGTTCATCTAAAATGTTAAACATATTGTAGGGGTGTTTGGTTTTATCATCAGTCAACTTATTAAAGCAAGAAATTTAAACTGAATTATCAGACTTTAAGATATCTAAAATTTGAAATCTCTACTCTGAAATTTCTTAGATTTATTATCTTGGTTGATGATGAAGCCAAATGTACCGTAATATATTTTACCCTGAATTGTAGTCTCAATTCTAAGACTCAATTTTTCAATCTAAGCATCTTCCCCTTCCCAGCTTCCCCCTAAAAGCTTATAGAAATAAAACACGTAAAGATCAGGGGTCATCTTCTGTGCCTTCTATATGAAGTGCACACACCCACACAATTTCAATAGTAGGGATGTTATTTAAATAAAGCTTTCTTCAGAAGTTAAAGAAAAATGGATACAAAGGTAAATAATGTTTTCTGATGCAAACTTGAACAATGGACTAAGGAAATAACCTTGAAAGCATAAACAACAATAGAAAGGATTGCTACGGTGAGTGTTTGAACCTGGTGACAAGTTTTCATATCAGCTAGGTACCTTATATATATTCTGACATTTCTATTATGTCTTTCTCCCTTAGTTCATGCTTTGTTTTATGCTCTCTTTGATTTTCATCCTTTCCACTATGAAAAGAGAACTTTGACATTAGTGTATTGTTTTGCAGCTAATATATTAATCCACGGTGCCTTTATTTGCATAAGTTTAATCAAATCCAAGACTGAGAATAATGAAGCAGGGAGGCTTAAGGCATTTCTTTAAATCTAATTAGGACACAGAGGATTCCCTTAGTATGAAACAAACTTCCTGACTGGGAACAAAATAACTTTTTTTTTTTTTTCTGACAGAATTCTTTTTCCCATACAAGGTATTGTTTCTTCCACGCAGATTTCAATTCTTTTATAGTCCTGGTGGAGTCCTTCAAATTCTACATGGCAACAACTGACAAAGTATTAAGGAATCATTTGAAAAATGCTATAGTTGCAGTGCAAAATGCTTCCACCACCAGAATGAATTGTTATAAATGTTGTTCTGTTTCAGTTGATGAAACTGCATCTCTTGATGAGACAATAAATATTCTCAGTAGTATTGTTTCATGTGCTGACACAAAGAAATAACCAAACTATCAAAATATGTCCCAACATTTAAGTTGCATGTCAAATAACATCTGTTAATACTCTAAATCGTAGAATCATAGAATATCCCAAGTTGGAAGGGACCCACAGGGATCATTGAGTCCAACTCCAGGGTCCCCAAAAGACCACCCAAAAAGTAACACCATGTGTCTGAGAGTGTTCTTGAACTCGGCCAGCTCGATGCCATGACCACTTCCCTAGGGAGCCTATTCCAGTACCCAATCACCCTCTCTGGGACGAACCTTTTCCTAACGCCTCCCCTGTTGCAGCTTCAAGCCGTGGTCACCAGAGAGCAGAGCTCAGCACCTGCCCCTCCGCTTCCCTTGTGAGGAAGCTGTAAACCATGATGAGGTCTTCCCTCAGTCTCCTCGTCTCCAGGCTGAACAAACCAAGTGACTTCAGCCGCTCCTCAGACGTCTTCCCCTCCAGACCCTTCAGCATCTTTGTAGCCCTCCTTTGGACACTCTCCAACAGTTTTATAGCTTTCGTACACTGTGGCACCCAAAACTGCATGGAGCACTCAAGGTGAGGCTGCACCAGCGCAAAGCAGAACAGGACAATCCCTTCCCTCAACCATGCCATGCTTGATGCACCTCAGGGTATGGTTGGCCCTCCTGGCCACCAAGGAACACTGCTTGCTCATGTTCCGACTGCTGTCAACCAAAATCCCCAGATCCCTTTCTGTGGGGCTGACCCCAGCATCTCATCCCCCAGTTTGTACGTATAGCCAGGGTTGCCCATTCCCAGGTGCAGAATCTGGCACTTGCTCTTGTTAAACTTCACATTGTGGGTGATTGCCCAGCTCTCTAATATGTCAATATCTCTCTGCAAGGCCTCACCACCCTCAAAGGAGTCAACAGCTCCACCCAATTTGGTATCATCCACAAACTTGCTCAAAAAACATTCAAGTCCTACAGCCAAATTGCTTATGAAAACATTAAAGAGAACTGGTCCTAAAACAGAGCCCTGGGGGACCCCACTAGTGACAGGTCGCCATCCCAATGTAACCCCACTTACAAGAACCCTTTGAGCCCGACCCAATTGTTCACCCATCTTATTATGCTTTTATCTAACTGTTTTCTGTTCATTCTGTCCAGAATGATACTGTGAGACAGTATCAAAAGTTTTGCTGAAATCCAGAAAGATTAAATCAACAGGCTTCCTTTGGTCAACTAGATGGGTGATCTTGTTGTAAAGGGAAATTAAGTTTGTTAAATGTGGCCTTCCCCTTGTGAACCCATGTTGTCTGTAACCAATGACTGTGTATAGTATATATATATATATATATATATATATGTATAGTATATATATAGTATAATATATTAAAGATATCATTAACAATTAATTATACTTGTGCACTTCTTGTCATGGAATTTGAGCCTAGTCAATAAGCATATTAAATAACTTATGCAAAATCTACAAAACAATCCAAAGCTTGAATGCAGACATGGCATTTTTTTGAAACAGAAGTCTAAGAAGGCACTTTAGTTTTAATATTTTATGTAAGAGACACTAAAAAGATTGAAGAAAGAAAAAAAGTGTTTCTCTTCTTATTAGGGATGTACCATGTCCATTCATATGCAGCTGGAAGACTTTTCTGTGTAGAAGACAGAGACAAAACCATAAAATCATAGAATGGTTTGAGTGGGAAGGGACCTCAAAGATCATCTAATTCCAACCCTCTCTGCCATGGGCAGGGACACCTCCCACTAGTCCAGGTTGCTCAAAGCCCCATCCAACCTGGCCTTGAACACTTTCAGGGATGGGGCATCCACAGCTTCTGTGGGTAACCTGTGCCAGTGCCTCACCATCCTCTGACTGAGCAGTTTCCTCCTAAAAGCTAATCTAAATCTGCCAGCTGATCACAGGTATTAAGAAACTGAAGCAAGCACATGTCTAAATTCTACATATGCCAATTTTTTACACCTAAGCCAACAAATCTTAAAATATAACCCAAGGAAACTTCAAAGCCTACCCTTTTGTGAGGTGAGTGAGCAGCAACAGCTGGCAGCTCCTAGTGGGACAAGAGCTGGGAGTCAGATCCTGGGCAGAGTCCTCCCCAGCAGGGCCCATCCCACAGCACCAAGCGAGGGAGCAGGGCAGGGTACGGTCCATGGCCAGGCCCAGCCAAGAGCCCAGAAGATCAGGGAAATCCATGGTGATGACAGGACCAAGGTTCAGGCAGGAGTAGGCCCAGCGGGGCTGTGAGAAGCTGGAGCCCAGCCCTGCTGCGGCATTGCTGAAGCACTGATGGTGCTGAGGGTTGAAATGGGGTCCTGGGCCATGGGAAGGGTTGGGTGAGCTCCAGGGGTGTGGCAGGGGCTGGTAAAGCTGGCAGAGAAATGCCAAGACCTGGCACACACCCAACTATTTTTTCAAAGGCATGTCAGTTTGTGAAATTTGGGGCAACAGGTATAAACATGAACCATATCAGTATTTGGAAACCTACTAAACTAATGGTTTCTCTATGGGTAATACTTTGCTTTCCCTCTCCAGACACAGCCCAACTCTGGAGAACCATACATACCCTCAATGGGGTCACAAGATAGCTTTAATTGATAGCAAGTAATGACTGGCTGAGTGGTTTAATTCCCAGTGCACAATTTAATTCAGTTCCAAGTGGGGGTGCATCCGTTGCTGTGACGGGACAGAACCAGGACAGCTGACCCAAACTGGCCAAAGGGACATCCCAAAACATTTGGCACCATGCTGAAAAATAAAATTGTGGAAGTTGGCCAGGGTGGTGAGCACTACACTGGTGTGGGATGGGCATCAGTTAGCTGGTGGTGAGCAATTGCATTGTGCATCATTTGTTTTGTATATTCCTTTTTATTTTATATTAATATTTTTCCCTTCCTTTTCTGTCCTATTGTCCTGGTTTCAGGTAGGACAGAGTTAATTTTCCTCCTAGTAGCTGGCAGGGTGCTATGTTTTGGATTAGAATGAGAAGAGTGCTGATAACATTCTAATGTTTTAATTGTTGTAGAGCAGTGCTTACACCAAGCCAAGGACTTTTCAGCTTCTCGCTCTGTCCTGCTAGCGAGCAGGCTAGGGATGCAGCAGGAGCTGGGAGGGGACAGACCCAGGACAGCTGACCCAAACTGGCCAAAGGGGTATTCCATACCATCTGACGTCATGCTGAACAATATATAGGGGTGGCTAGCCGGGGTGGAGGGGGGGGGCCGGCTGCTCGGGGATAGGCTGGGCATCGGTCAACGGGTGGTGAGCAATTGCATTGTGCATCACTTATTTCGTACACATTATTACTATTAATACTATTATTATTATTATTATTATTATTGTTATTATTCTTTTCCCTGTCTTAATAAACTGTCTTTATCTCAGCTCACAGACTTCACTTTCCCATTTCTCTCCCCCATCCCGGAGAGGGAGGGGGGAGGGTGAGCGAACGGCTGTGTGGTGTTTGGCTGCCAGCCGGGCTAAACCACAACAGTCCATTTGGCGCCCAACGTGGGGCTCGAAGGGTTGAGATATCAACAGATTTGACCAGAGTGTGTTAAACTAAAATTGGTATAAGTATTCGACCTGCTTAATAGTTGCTAGTCACAATGTTGATTGCCTTAACCTCAAGTCTGCTGTGCCTGTTTCCCAAATTGAGTTTTATAGCAAGTTACTTTCTGTATGTGCTCCCTGTCATGCTGTTTATCCTTTCCGGGCCCTGGTTCAAGATTGTTATGCTACTGTGTGGTGTAATGATGGCTTATGAAATGATGAGATATCTGGTCATGACTCTAACCTGGTATTTGTACTCAGCACTGTCGTCGACTCTATACTTCGGAAACCATATCTCAGAAACTATTAGCAATTACACCTATTGCCTTTTTTCATCAGGGAGTCAATCTGTGGAGGGGACAGGGGAAGATATTTTTTCCTACCTGTTCACTCTCCCTTCCTCCTTCACCACCCTCTTATCCCCCAAGCTAGTTACGGTAGCTCTCCAAGATATTGAATATCCTTGGGATATCATCAGAGGAGGAGGTGGTCTGTGCTGAAGAAGCCCCACTGTACAACAAGCTACCAGAAAATGAGAAGAAATATGCCCTCTTCACTGATGGGTCCTGTTGTATTGTGGGAAAGCTTCGGAGATGGAAAGCTGCTGTATGGAGTCCTACACGACGAGTTGCAGAAGCTGCTGAGGAAGAAGGTGAATCGAGTCAGTTTGCAGAAGTGAAAGCCATTCAGCTGGCCTTAGATATTGCTGAATGAGAAAAGTGGCCAGTTCTCTATCTCTATACTGATTCATGGATGGTAGCAAATGCCCTGTGGGGGTGGTTACAGCAATGGAAACAGAACAACTAGGAACGCCAGGGCAAACCCATCTGGGCTGCTGCATTGTGGCAAGATTGCTGCCCGGGTAGAGAACCTGGTTGTAAAGGTACGCCATGTAGATGCTCATGTGCCCAAGAATCGGGCTACTGAAGAACATCAAAACAACCAGCAGGTGGATCAGGCTGCTAAGATTGAAGTGGCTCAGGTGGACCTGGACTGGCAACATAAAGGTGAATTATTTATAGCCCGATGGGCCCATGACACCTCAGCCCATCAAGGTAGAGATGCAACATACAGATGGGCTCGTGACCGAGGGGTGGACCTGACCATGGACACTATAGCACAGGTTATTCATGATTGTGAAACATGTGCTGCAATTACACAAGCCAAATGGTCAAAGCCTCTCTGGTATGGAGGACAGTGGCTGAAATACAAATATGGAGAAGCCTGGCAGATTGATTACATCACACTCCCCCAAACCCGCAACGGCAAGCGCCACGTACTTACAATGGTGGAAGCAACCACCGGATGGCTGGAAACATATCCTGTGCCCCACGCCACCGCCCGGAACACTATCCTGGGCCTTGAAAAGCAAGTCCTGTGGCGACATGGCACCCCAGAAAGAACTGAGTCAGACAATGGGACTCATTTCCGAAACAACCTTATAGACACTTGGGCCAAAGAACATGGTATTGAGTGGGTGTATCACATCCCCTATCATGCACCAGCCTCCGGGCAAGTTGAACGATACAATGGACTGTTAAAGACTACACTGAAAGCAATGGGTGCTGGGACATTCAAAAATTGGGAAACACATTTGGCAAAGGCCACCTGGTTAGTCAATACTAGAGGATCTGCCAACCGAGCTGGACCTGCCCAATCAAACCTGTTACGCACTGTAGAAGGGGATAAAGTTCCTGTAGTGCACATAAGAAACATGCTGGGTAAGACAGTCTGGGCTACTCCTGCCTCAGGAAAAGGCAAACCCATTCGTGGGATTGCTTTTGCCCAGGGACCTGGATGCACTTGGTGGGTAATGCAAAAGAATGGGGAGGTCCGGTGTGTACCTCAAGGGGACCTAATATTGGGTGAGAATAGCCCATGAGTTGAATTGTAGTATGTTAAATATCATATAATACTGTATGTCATCACTACCATGGTTGCTATATATAATAGATGAAAATGGTGATTAATTAGAAGGTATTGGAAAGAGTGTAACCTGAGCATGACATAAATGGTATGGAATAAGGGGTGGATATCTGTCCTGGTTTCAGCTAGGACAGAGTTAATTTTCCTCCTAGTAGCTGGCAGGGTGCTTTGTTTTGGATTAGAATGAGAAGAGTGCTGATAACATGCTAATGTTTTAATTGTTGTAGAGCAGTGCTTACACCAAGCCAAGGACTTTTCAGCTTCTCGCTCTGTCCTGCTAGCGAGCAGGCTGGGGGTGCAGCAGGAGCTGGGAGGGGACAGACCCAGGACAGCTGACCCAAACTGGCCAAAGGGGTATTCCATACCATCTGACGTCATGCTGAACAATATATAGGGGTGGCTAGCCGGGGTGGAGGGGGGGGGCCGGCTGCTCGGGGATAGGCTGGGCATCGGTCAACGGGTGGTGAGCAATTGCATTGTGCATCACTTATTTCATACACATTATTACTATTAATACTATTATTATTGTTATTATTATTATTACTGTTATTATTATTTTCCATGTCTTAATAAACTGTCTTTATCTCAACTCACAGACTTCACTTTCCCGTTTCTCTCCCCCATCCCGGAGAGGGAGGGGGGAGGGTGAGCGAACGGCTGTGTGGTGTTTGGCTGCCAGCCGGGCTAAACCACAACACCTATTAAACAGACTTTATCTCAACCCATGAGTTTTACCTTTTTTCCGATTCTTTTCGGCATCCCAGCGGTGGGGGGAAGTGAGCAAACAGCTGTTTCCATATTTTAAGGTCTTTATGCATTTGCACATTTGAATTAAGATATATACCTTTTTTCCTTCAAAATTTTGCCTTAGGATATACAAAAAATTTAGAGTCTTAAGAGAATAAAAAAATTCTCACTGAACAAAACGGGTAAATCAGATCATATTTGTCAGTGTTTTTTGGCTGATTTTACTTGTGCTGCTTAGATCCCAGCCTTTTATATTTTGCTAGTAGGTGTGACTGATTACTTCAGCGTCTACTTTGATATCTTGACTCCACAAAAGTCATCAGTCAGTGGCAGAACTTATTCTAGGATCTCAATATTATGCACCTGCATAGAGAGTAGAAAAATCAACCTAGTAAATATTTTTTGAAAATACTAGGCTATAAACCAAACAGCAACTACAAGTTGACAAATGTGATGATAAATGGGGTTGAAATTCAAATGAAATAATGAGATTTTGAATGCTATGGTTCCCTTGGATCCATAACACTTCTACATGCTGCAAAATGATGTAGCTACTACATTTGTAAGTGAATGGAACAATTTCTGTTCAAAACTAGCTTGATATAAAATACTGATTCATCAAAAATAAAATCCTCTGAAAGCTTAAGCAGTAACTAGTCTATGAATGTATATGAATTGTAATATTTAAAGAAATTTATTCCACATAATGGAACAAGATTAAGTAAAAGAGTTTGCAGTTTTCAGGCACTTTAACAATACTGCTTACTGCTTATCTATTATTTTTGTTAGGACAACACCTGTAGAATGAGGTTGTACTCAATTAAAACAAACTGCAGTGAAATACAGAATCTCTCCGGTAATATGAAATTCTTAATTTCTTCTCCAGCAAATATTGTCTGACAAAATTGTGCAAAATATAAAACAATAAGGCTGACTAAAGAATTTTGCAAAGAGGCTTCAGCCAGGTCTCATTTATTTTTCCAGCCATGTTTGTTCTCATCTGAAAGCTGAAAATATGCCCAATTGCACAGCTGCAGTTACAATGGTAAATACTTTTGTATAAGGAGGACTCATTCTGCTCAGCTGTAAATTGCTACAGTTACAGTGTAAAACACATGTAATTTAATTCTCTTTTGTTGGTTGTTAAATTTGAACTGAAGATTGAACTGAAGAATTTGTAGTCACAGAGGCACAAGCTTCTTTTGTCTAGTAAAAAATACGTGTTTGGACTTGCATCTCTGTTGTTTCCCATCAGAATACCTATCAGCTGTCTCTGCCTTCACTCTGGGATTCATAGAATCATACAATGATTAAGGCTGGAAAAGACCTCTTCAAGGTCTTTTCCACCGATATCAACCACTAATCTATGTCTCTAAAATTCTTGTCTGTTAGGTAGAGAATATGGCAGGCTGAGATGCTTATGTGCTCTAGTTACACTCTTCAAGGCCAGCTACAGATTCCCTAAGAAAAATACTAAGAATAATCTGTCCTTACTCTTTAGCTATAGATATATCAACCATTGGACTGCCTAAAGTGTGTGCATTCAGATGTTCCCTGTGTGACACCATGACTACTCTGACTCCATGCTTCCATACAGCAGTTACAGGGGCTGACAAAAATTTGAAGCATAACCTCATTACACAGTCTAAGTGTTACCTTGTTCTTCTTTTACCCAACACCAGCACTAGTTTGTAGACATATTATTATGCTTTGGCAAAACACTAGCAGCACAGACACAGGTTCTATCTGCCAACCCACACACTTTCATCCATATGGCTTATTCTAGCCACAGGGAAGAGAAACAAGCTATGCAGAGCCAGCATGGATGGATGCAGCCAAAGTATGGATGAGAAGAATTTGCCAGCCATGCAATAATCACAGCCTGACAAAAAAAAAAATATATATATATATATATATATATACACACACTCTACAGCAGTACAAGTTCATGGGGAGTTGTAGACATTTTAATCACTTTGCCACATCTGCACAAGTAACAAGTCAAATTTTCCCACGACATTTTAACAAAGGGCTCTTGCCTTTTGCCCTAGCCTTCTCAGTGAGGTGCTACCATCCCTCTGTAGATGTGTTAGCAGAGAACTGTAGAAAACAGCATGCCAATTAGGCAAAACTCCTAGAATAATGCAAAACTCTTCTAATAGAGGGCATATTCTGTCTTGGCTCTCGTATGAGCGAAAATATGGCTCATGCTGTTTCCAGTCATCCTACCCTGCCCCATGAATTACTTCCAAGACTGAGATTCCTCAGTTATATCATATGACTTACAAAATTTGGTGCTTTTACTCAGTCTTCAGCACTGGATTCCCACAAATGTCAGATCCTCCAATGGGAAGTGTGAACAGCTGAAATCTAATGGCTATGAAACCTAAGAGTTAATTTCCTAGGGATGCAAAATTATTTTCTTAACTCCTCCTTTAAAAAAAAAATAAATAAATAAATAAAATCTTTTTCTTTCTTTTTTTTAAAAAAGATTTTTTTTTAAATGATTTTTTTTTTTATAAAAGAATTGTAATATTTTATTTTAGGGATTTACATGATTTCTAAATTCTTCAGTTAACATTGATGTATTTTTCATTCCAAGTCTTCATATAACTTTGAGAACAACTCTGCTTTGATTGACTGTCCTGACCTATTCCAATTTGGATTGGTTAAAATATGCTGACCAAAATAACAAAAATAAATGAGACAGATTAATAATCTTACAGCATATATGATGAGAATACAATGTAGAGAAAAGAGTCAGCACATTGGCTAATTATAAACACTTGTACCCATTACCTCTATGGAAACTCCATGTTATGTCAGAAAACACATTTTCAACCAAGAAAATGTCATCATTACAAATTATCAAATTGCTTGAACTTTTAAAGGAAATGTTTCATTTCAAAAGGCAAAAGAGAAGTGTTTTGAAAGCATTCCCTCATCTTCTCCCACTTCTCATTTGGAAAGGATGCTAATGATGGGAGCAAAGGAAAAAAAACTTAAGATGATAAAACTGCAGGAGAGGACCTGATCCTTCAAAGTTAGTCCTTAAAATTAAAACCTCGAGCTTTGTTTAAATTTCTCATTAAAAGCATAGCAAATATATTATATTAAAATGTGTGATTCCATCCTCCCCCATACATTTAAGTGAATTTATGAGTTGTTGTTCAAGTGTTTTATAGAAAAAGAAAGGAAAAAATATATATATTTTTTTAATTTTCTTTTATCAACCAGCTATACATCCACAGAAAACACATTATCTTTAATGTAAGTAAGTATTATATTTCCCTTGTAGAATTGATATTACTGATACGTGAGGACATGATGCAGCCTGTTTTTCAGATCACCAGCTGAGTAGATCAAGAGTACCTTTTTTTTTTTTTTCATTTGGTATCCCCTGCTGCTTTCTTTCTTTCCAATTCCATGAAAATCTAATGAGTATAACGGAAATTCTTAGAAATGATCATTTCTCTGATCAGCATGGGAAGCTCCTATAGGATCTCTTAGCCTTCTAGATGAATGGCTTTGAGCCCAGTTTCAAAAACCCAAGATATTGGTGTAAGCCAAATTTTCAGAATTTTGCAGTTCAACCAGTTCAACTTCTAGGGCTTCATTAACCACTCTCCCCAAGTCAAAAACAAAAGGCATTCCTCCTTAGAAAACAAGAACAAAACAAACAAGCAAACAAATAAAAAACACCATCACCCACAACAACAACAAAAACCACTGTCTAATCATAAGTACAGTATCAGCTCCTCACAATAAATCTTTTTTAAGAGAAGATGGTTCTTGTCCTGCTTGTACAGTTTGCTTTTCCCTAGTAGATTTCAACAGAGGCTTGCAGGGAATCTTCTTCAGTGAAAGCTCAGCAAATTCAGTAGTCCAAACAGGATATACTTTCCAATTAAGGATTAGCATACTTTAACATGAGGTTGTGGATTTCAATTGGCATGATTCAAACTGAAATGTCAACCCACTTGCCATCTGGTTTATACATATCCAGTCTGGAAAGCAGCACTGAAACAGCTGAAAGACTGCTACCATGGAAACAGTACACATAAAGTAAACGTTACCTACAGATCTTTTAAATTCTTACAAAATACTGTACCAGCAACCTTACAGTTTATGTTTGCTTCTTTGGACACAGACAAGTTTTGTAAAGATTTATTCTGAGTGCAGTACATTCAGTCATCTAAGCTGTAGAAGAAAGAGATTTATTCTTCCAGGGCCTAAAATAAAAGCATTGTAACTAATGAGTTCAGAGGGAAAAACAATAGTACATTAGTCATATATTTTAATTTGTTACAGAGATTAAACAGGCCAAGAGAAGCTGTTAGACTATGTTAAAGGGGATAAGTCAACCTCCATTAAGCACCATTTCGTATGTTCCATTTTGATACAGTATAAGAACAATTTATAAGAAAGAATTGCCAGTGCAATTCAACGCAATCAAAAAAGGACTTTTTTATCTGTTACAATACGTTGTGTAGAACATAATGCATTAACATTGGCCGAATCTTGTTATTGAGTCATTTTGCTCATTTTGAATAGGACTGGCTGAAGTCCCAATGTTGACCCATTCGTAAAGCAACATCCAGTGACCAGAATGACCAATGCTTTCAAGAGGTGTTAAAAAATAAGGGATATCAAATAAATTGAGAATGGAAGGCAAGGTTTCTTGGTTGTTCAGTCAGTTATTATAACAGGTCTCAAATTTTGAGGTGACTCAACATTCATCGTTTGATGACAAAGTGTAGAGCAGAAGGGGGTGGGAAATATAAGCAAATAAATGTACATGAATAGACTGGGTTCTTCAACCTGCAATCAGAGCCTTCCAAACCACTCTTGACCCATTTACAAGCAAAATTTAGTTGTCAAAACTCCTATCCTATCTCCTATCACAGTGTTATATGTGGTTGCATATTTTCCTGTTTTGGTTTCGTTTGATTTGGTTGAGTTTGTTTTTCTATTTGATATTCCTTCCCTCTTTATTTAGGGATCCTAGGAATCTCTCGATCATATAGCACTGAGAATCACATGCAGTTAACCATACTAACACCAATACTGACAAGTCATCATTGTCAGGATGGGCTTCATGCTGAAAGATTGAATGCAAAGCAGGCAGTTCTTAGTCCCTGGCATACTACTTCCTTTCTGGCAATACAATTCTTACTTCTTTTGTGACGATTTTACTAACAGTCTGATAACAATATTTTAAGCTTACTGTTGGATAATTAAACTTCAATCTAAGCTCCACTGTTTGTAGGTTTTAGTCCTTGATAACTCAAATTCATGTCGCATTAATGCTACTTTTTGCAGATAAGCATGATCAGTGTAAGGACTGAATCAGAAATCGTCTTTGGTTCAAGATTTTTATCAGTGTATCTAAAGAGAAAAAAAAATTTAAATGTTGGGAACTCCAAAATTATAGTGAGAGTATTCCCAAACAAATAACATTATGTTTTATACTGTTGTAAAGTTAACGGTAGTAGTTCTGATGTCAAGGTAAAAAAAAAAAAAAAAAAAAAAATCTTTTCCAGTTGCTATTCTCCCTTCTGCCACAAGATAGCAGTGTTTTCCAATTCTTGCTGTTTGGAAACATTCTTCCGCAAAGCCAAGGCAATACCAATTGAGAATTGTTGGATGCTTGAAAGGGAATGGATGTGGGAAGTAATGTCAGTCATACATCCCCTGACTCCCTGTCCTCCCCGGAATTTGTTTTGGTATCTCTCATAGCAGGAGATATTCAACTGTTTATCATAGTTCATAACAGGAGAGAAGTGTTTGAAAGAGAAAGCGTTTTAGTAAGTAACTTCAGGTGCATGTTCATCATGAAAAATACTTTTCTCTTTTTTTTCTTTTTCTTTTTTTTTTTTCAGTCTTAAGTGAAGTCTTTTCATGGTCTCCTAGAAAGTTTCTATCATAACTGAGAGGTCAAATTCATCATTAAATATCCCGTGTGCCTTTCTAGTATGGGACAGGAAAGTAGGAAGGTGATCTCTCTCTTTTGTGCTGTCTTTTCTTATTTATTTTTGAAGTATAAGTTAATACTTATTAATATTTAGTTAATATCTCTTTAGGCTTAGAAGAGAACAGTTTAATATGAAAGACCTTTCATATGCCTAGAAGCATCACATACATGCTACTGTATGTGTCCACTGAGCATTTATTCTACTTCTGTCTTAGGTACCTAAACACACAACTCTTTCCTGTATTATGGTTGCACTTTAGAGAGACTGGTTACTAGCAGTAGCAGGGGTAGTCATATTGGCTAGCTTGAGGCATAGACCCTCAAGAACCAAACTGATTTTAAATAAAGACAGACAGGTCTAGAGGGAAAACTTGGAACATCTAGTTTAGATTCACATTCCAGATCAGCCTGCACAGAAGTATCTCTTAGTCTGTTACATTCACTATAATAGAGTATGGTTTTCTAACTGAGGCTAAGTACATAAGCATAACCAGAATAAACTCTTCAGCATAAAGCTTCAGTAATTGTGAATGAATTTCTAGAAATGTTATGGCTCTAGAGACATGAATTTCTAGAAATGTTATGGCTCTAGAGACCTGAATTTCAGGAGCAAGAAACCCTTATAATTGCTATATAAACTGTCCATACATAGATATCTTATAACTCTGGAACTAGAAGCCAAAAAGCCACTTCAGCAGGCCTCCTCAGTATTTCCTTTTGAGGCTGTTCCCTTTGCATAAATAATTAAACATTTTCCAGACTAGGGGCTGGAACCCAGGTGTCTTAACCTGCAGGCTAAAATGTTACACTCATCTCACACTGTCTGCTTTAATGAACATGAAAGTACTCCATGCAAAATGGAAAAGCACCAGACAGGAGAGACTCAAGGAGATTCAATCTTGATACCCTTTAGCCAGTGACTATAATACTTAGATGAGAAAGAACATTCAAATTCACTTTCTGCTTCAGCTTTAAGCAAAGACTGAAAGGATTTCTTTTCTCAGTTCATAGGCAAAAAGTACAGAAGAGATGCCTGAGCCAGTAGTGCCCTAAACATGTGAATCTGTGTCACAACATAGCAGCATGCAGATGCTCCAGCTTGGAAACAGTGCAATACAGAAAGTGGAAATGGAAATTTACACCTGTTTTCCCAAACTCTTGGAGATGCTAAATGGGCATAACCAATATGTGTGATAACTGGTCTTTAATTTTCCTTTTTTTTTTTTTTCCCTTCTTGCAATTTTCTCTAACAAAATATATTTTGGCAAATACGGCATTTGACACAAAATGAGATTCCAGTCTATTCATTTAAATAGGAAGAAGCATGCATCATGTAGTAGTATAAGTGTGCTTTGGTTAGCCACAACCACTCAAACAAGTAAATAGAAATGGTCTCATTTAAATAAAATTGTTTCAGAGAAAACCTTCACATGGTATTTAATGGTCTATAGAGCAGAATTCCCTCTTCAAAACCTATAACTTAAAATACAAAGCAATTAAGACACTGTGAAGCAAATTTATATTAGAGCTGTATATTAAACAAAATCTTACTAAATATGGTAAAAAAAAAAAAGAAAAAGCACACAGTGAAAGGATGGTTTCCACTAATTCCGTAACTGAGGTCAGGCTGAAAGAAGAAGAAAGACTTCAGATTTTCATTTGTAATGTTTATGCATTGCTAAGGAAACCATATACAACAATCTAAAAGTACATTTCCAAGAGTATGTTTATGATTTTACAAATATATGTAAATATTTTGATACTTACAAAGCACTCTAAAATTTTACTCTTTATATTTACATCAATCTAACCCAGCGGATAGTTTCAATTACAACAAAGAAATACATTCATTGTGTATCCATATACACCCCCACCCCCCAAAAAAGTAACATTTCTTAGGCCTTTTCTTTGACATTTCCATTTTAAGAGACTTTTATTGTGTATATAGAAGACTTAAAATGTTAATTGACTGTATTCTGCTGTTGGAGGAGAAAAAGACGGCACGTAGGGAGTTAATCCTTTTTTCTTTTGAGACACAAGTGACTGCATAATTAATTACACCAATGCTTTCACTTGTGCATGTGATTGGAAAAAACTGGCTCTCCCATTTCAGCAATGAAAGGCTTCCATGTTAATTTATAATGCAAACAAGCGTGTGTGGGAGTGGAAGACTGTGCGTGTGCACGCACGTGTGCAATCATTCATTCTTCTGTACTAGATTTGCTGCACATACAGTCATTAATAGACCTTTGCTATTTGTTATCCTTTATTTTAATGGGTATTCTCTGCATTAAAATATGTTCTAGGAATTAATTATTTTAATTTTACATCATCACAGGGTACAATTTTTAATTTTAGTTTAACAAAAACAAGCAAACAAAACAAAAACAAAACAAAAACAAAGAAACCCATCATCCAGAAATGTATCAAGGCTGGCATTTTTTTGCCTAACATCTTCTCTTGTGATTCCAAGCAGTCCCTAACAGAAGACAGAACCAAGTATAAGTCAGACACTGTAAATAACAGCTTAATAATATTTTGAAGTTGTAATTTCTTAAGTTAAAAGCAGAATGCTTTTTAAGCATTTGCTGTTTGGAAACAGATTCTATGAAACAAGCGTAAAATGCAGTTCCTGGGAAAGTCACAAGCACAAATTAACAAGAGACTCCAGGGAAGAAGCAAACAATAAATGTTCTTTAGGTTCCTGCCATACACTAGCTGTTCATTGTTTATGGTTATTTATTATTGCATAAATGTCAGCTTTTGGGGAAGGACTGCATCTACCACAATAGAGCTAGATCTGTCATGGGGTACCATTATCCATTCTTAATAAACAACTGCTAAGCAAACTAAGCATGAACTCCCTCTCCACAGTTATATCAATCAAACTGACAGCAGATAGGTATGAGAAATTCTGTCTCTCTGTCTACAGGGAGAGAGAACAGGTACTAATTTCCAAGTATCCCCTTACCTGATTTTTATCAGCAGCTGCAGAACATTTAAAGGTTTTCTTTGTTCCTCAAAAGTCACTAGTTGTCACTGATACCTGCAACAGACTTTCACTGACTGTGATGACAAGGCTTTACAGAGAAAGATGATACTATGTATTTCTAATTACTGGCATGCTATTTTTGCTTTATTTTGCTTTATTTTACAAGGCTGATTTCAGAGTAGGCAGGAACTTTCTCTCTTCTATCTGTTTTCTTTTAATACCCTTTTAGTGTATTCCCATAAAACACTTTAAATCACATTCATCTTCTCTTCTTTATACCTCTGGGATATTAAGCAGTTCACCCTAAAACAATTTACTTTCTCTTTTGGGATTGCATATTCTGCTATTATTCTTTCACAAAATGACTTGCCTCTGGCAAAACGCACAAACCATTCTCTCTTCCATTTCACAATGGCAGACCTTCGTATGATCCTGTTAGTGGGTGTTACACGTTGCAATCCTAACCGTCTAACTCCTTCATCTTTTGGAGACTTGAGGCTCTTCACTAAACATTGTGGTTTCACCCCTAGGTTCAGGCCCCTTAGAGCTAGCCATAGTAAGATTGTAACCGCAGTTCTATAGTGGAGAATCTGTGGCTGCATTTTGAGCTTATGGAGTTCCCAATATAGCGTATCTCCTATGGTGTATTTGCAGATCTATTCTGTGAGTCAAGCATTGCATTAATCTATGCATATATAAATATATACATTTATATATATATATACAAAAATACATATCCAAATAAATATCCATGCATACACACAATTATATGTTGGAGAGAGGCAGGTATTCCTTAAAGTAGTATTTCTTCTAAAACTCTCATATCCCAAATAATGGAACTACAGCCTGATCTTAAACCTACATTTAGGATCTGAATCTAACATACAGGACACCAGGCCTGGGGAGTCTTTGAAGCACAGTGATGAGCGTACCTATCCCAAGTCTAGACTGAAATTTAGGGTCTCAGAACTCTGTTTAGAAATAGATTTTTGTGTATCACCTTGTCTGAGAAGTATTTCTTAGACAAATTAGGCAAACATCGTATCCCTATGTGCACCAATATACTTTCAAAATAATTCCAGTGGGAAAAGTGCTAATCTTGCAGACTTTCACAAGTGTTTAATTTACTTCTGAGAGCAGTCCCACTGGAATCAATGGCAGTATTCATAGAAAAGTTAAATGCATGCAAAAAGTTCTTTACTCTGGAAAAATGGCATTCCAAAACAGTTTTAAAACCATTTTGCTTAATTCATGTTTAATCAGAGCACTGTGGTTAAAATGTTTCTGTGACCTCCCTGATAACTGCATGCATGAACAAGTCCTCTATTTTGTAACTTTTGCTGTGTAATCCTCTTCTACTGCAAGATTGGGAAGTGTTCTGCAAGCATGTGGTCCCGCTGATCAAAACACTTTACCTGAATTAGTTGTGCTATTCTGCTGTAATCCATTATATAGCCATAGCTCAGCCCAATTTGTCTCTATCAATACTAAAAGCCCAAAGAGATCTAGAGAAATGTTATGCATTTGAGCAAGCATATCACGGGAGCCTCTTCCTAGAGGAAAAGGTGATATTCACAAGCAAATCTATAATAGTTAATGCCACTGAAAATATTTCTTCCTTCTTCTTTCTGAGAAAACAATGCAGAGAAAAATAATGGCTTTTCAAATATGTTTATTTCCTCAAGAAGTATTTTACAGCTCTCCCCATTATCAACAAATGCAGAACTATTTTTGTCAGCCTGAGTTTACTGAGAGTTTAGACTTATATCAATAACACTGTGAGTCACAAATTTAAAATAATGTTCTTTTTCCTTCTTATTCATTGAAAAGTATGTTTCCAGAAAGCTTTCTTTTAAGTCTAGTGACAGAAGTAAAAAACAGTCTAGTAGACGTTTCCTTGCACTTTTAAGAGAAGAATTTTTGGGGAGCTATGGGAGTTGTCTACAGCACAGTGCTCAGACTCCTGCCACAGTTTGGATGCGGCATGCCAAGGTTCAGCTAGCACAGATCCCACTCCTTCTCTGGTCTCAGGAAGCCCGGGAAAATGTTCTGCCGGCAAAAGGAGCTGCACTGGCAGGACAACCTGTTCCTGGCTGCCGCTTCTCCAAGGTGCTCTGCACACCAGGCAGGGGCAGCCAGGAAATGCAGTTTGTCAGGCTGTACATGTATTGATCTGGTGATTCAAAAATCAGCTGTCAGTCAGATGCCACAGGGACGAGTTATAGTGCTGAGAGGAAGAACTTCCTCTACCACAGGAATAAAATTTGGGGAGATATTAGTTTTCAGTGCTGCTTCCCGCAGGGTAGCTTAGTCATCTTCCACTAGTTTTAATCAGGGTGTCTCAGCAGCAGCAGCAGCCTCTTCAGCTGAAGGTGCACCACTTTGTGTATGGATGATTACCAAGACAGAAGTCTAGTACTAGAAGCAGAAAGTCTCAGCAATATTGTCTCTGCTCTGGGACACATAACAAAACAATATAAAAAGAAGATGTCCAGAGATTATAGGCACAAGTGCTGACCCAATAAATACTTTGCAAGAAAAAGAAATGGATTAAATTCATTAGATATCATTACAATTAATTGTCTTAATTTGCATTAAGTCTTAAAAAGGCAAAATACCTTTTGAAAAGTTTGTCTCAGTTTTGCAGTGCATTTGTCCCATTATGCCGTTCCCCACTTATTATCTTCTCCCAATTATTCCAATGATATTAAGGTGGTGTAGAAGTTGTATTTAAAGTGCAAAAATCTTAACTACATATCTTTCTCCTCTCTCTGCTATGAATGGTTTTTAAAAATCAAATAACAGTTCTGTTTTAGTTGTTCTATATTTCTCTTGCAGTTTATACTGAAAAAGGATAGAATACAAAATAAATGAATAAAAATTCTCAAGATTACAAAGATCTTTGCTTCATTAATATTCTGAATTTCTCTTTCCACAGCTGCAACCAGAATTTTTAATCCCAGAGAGCTATTTCAGTACAAAGTGCAGTAATTAGCTCATAAATGATCAGAAACAGATCTGTGCCCAGTATTTTAGCCTTTAAAATAGTGGGGAAGAAGTGAGGTTTTAAATACTATTTTTGCAAGCCTGCTGAGGAAAGATTTTTTGCTTATTTTTAAGGGCAAATTTCCCTTACTGTGTGGTTTGTCTGTTTATGTTATTTTTAAAGTCCAGGGGAATGGTATAGCGTGAAATAATCCCTACCAGGAATGCAATTCCACTAAAATGTATATTTCACTTAGAGCTGTTTACTATCTTTTAGTTTCCATGAATTGAAACCAGGCACTTAACCCAGCCCTGCCATAATTCAAATTAAAAATAATTTAAACCAACCTCTCTGTATACTGAAAAATACTTCAAATGAGACTCACACACAAAGTATGTTAAAAGAAAAATAAAGCTACAGCATTGTGCAAACAATTAGACATTCCAGAATTACATTCATCTGAAAAACTCATTTCACCTCCCTTTTGGATAGGCATTAAAATAGATTTTTAATTACTTGATCACATATTGTTCCTCCTTATTCCCGACACCTTACCCAATACATTATGCTCTGGAGATCAGAAGAGTGCACCGCTGTGTCTTTTCCCCAAACTGTTCCAGCCTCTGGTCCCACCCCGGCAGCTAATTGATTCTCTCACTTACTCTCATTATAGACTCTGCTTCCAGTCCCACTAAACCGCTTGTCCTCGTTTCTTTCTTCTATCAGTTCTTTTGTATCAAGCAGAGAAAAATCAAGCAGCTACTTCAAACCGCATGACAGCAGAATAAGACAGAAAGTTCCTAAATCCAGCATGTGGCCTCAGCTGACCGTGCAGGATCATAGGTTGATCCAATTTTGCAGTTTGACCAGGTTGCCCAGGGCAGTGTCCAGACAAATTTTGGTTGTGCCGAAAGACGGAGATTTCACAACCACGCTAGGTATCTTCCTCCAGTGTCTGACCTAGCTCAACATGACAGTTTTTTTCCTCATATCTAATTAGAACTTTCCATGGTGTAAATAATTTCCATTGTGCCTCATTCTTTTCCATTTGCTGAAGTGGTCCCTAATTTGATTTTCCTCTAGCATGGGTAGTACTTCACTCTCCTGGAGTATGTCACTAACCATAAGGATATGGGAGGCCTGAAAGTCAATGCAAGAAAGCATAGAATACTTCAGCTTTTTTCCATGTCCTTTGTCACAAGGGGTCCCGTTTTCCTTGGTCTTCCATTTGTTGCTGTGGTGCCTATAGTAGCCTGTCTTATTGCTCTCCACATCCCTCACCAATTTCAACTCCAGCTGAGTTTGACTTTCACAGTTTCATCCCTCTGTGTCCAAGAAATATATTCCTTCTTTTTTTTTTTTTTTTCCTTCGTCTACTGCCTTTTCCATCTTCCTTTCTGAATTTGAGTTTAATCAGGAGTCTCCTGATGGAGACTCTATCCCATCCAGGGTAGGATGACACTTACTTTCTGCACACTGCGGAAGGTTTTCCTTGAAGATCAGCCATTCATCGTGGAACCCAGCAGTTATCTGACCCCTGCTCCCCCCTAGGCAAAGAGAACATATCTTCTAGTTTCCAGAACAAGACAAAGTCTGCTTTCTTACAGCCCAGGGTCATTATTAAGCTGACCACCTTCCTCACTTCCTTTAAACTCCACCATCTCATGGCTGTGGCTGGCTGGACTGCTGTCAGTCATCACATCCCTGATCGGTTCTTCTGACTGATGATTAGCGGGTCTAGCAGAGTGCCTCCCCTATTCAGTTTGTCAAGCAATTCCATCAAACATTGTCCTCTATGCACACCAAGAAATTTCTGGATGGCTTACACCTGACAGTTTTACTTTCCTAATAGGCATCAGGGTTACTGAAGTGTCTTACAAAAACTATAGCTTTTTCCAGTCATTTAAGCAAAGTTTCATCCACTTGCTCTTCACTTGATATCTGGAGATAATGATATCTGTTGTAATATCATGATCTCTGCTGTGGTCCTGACACATAAACTCTTGACTGGCCTTTCCATAGAAAAGTTCTATGCATTCAGACACCTTCTTTACATAATTTGTAAACCTCCATCCATTAAGCAAGGGTGAATGGAGAGATTGAAGGGAGAGACGTGGGGAACCACATCTTCCTAAAGGGTCTGTGCTTCCACTGCTGTGTTCCAGTGAGCTATCTTACCATCTGTGTCATCCCAGTGAGGACTCAGCTCTGCGCATCAGCATCTAATTCCTTCTGCTTGATTCCCATGCAGTATCTCTACAACATCCCAGCTTTGTCTCTACAACATGTTACATCTAGGACCCAGGCAAGCAGCAGATCTTCCAAGGCAGCAAATCCTGGACGCTTCAATCCCCTGTGGAAGGATGTGTCTGGTCATCATCACCTATTAATTCCTCTGAATAGAAGTGGTTCTGAACCACAGCTTGGGCTCACATGCCTCCAGTGACAAAGCGAGCTGGTCAATGATTGAAGGTGATCCAGGAGCTACAAGTGCATGAAAGGCAGACAAGGGCAGAGACAGAGTGTACAGTCCCACAGGACACAAACAACAAAACCAGAGAATGTCTACTCATGACAAACAGATTCAACCCACAGTCCAATAAAGTTTACAGCAATAAAGACAAATCCAAGGTTGATCCAGGAAGTCAAAGCAGAATCAGAAAAGTCCAAGACTGGACAAAAAATGTAGCTCATGTAAGGACTAAGGGCAAAGGCTTGAGCTTAATGGCATATGTTGGATAAATGGGCAGGGTACACATGAAGCTGGTCGGGTCAATTTTATCCTGTTGTTGTACTCTGAGTCCTGACACAAGAGTGACTTTAGTTGTAAAAATCCCCAATATCCTATGAATTTCATGCCAATGGAAAAGTTTTGAAATGTAGCTCTGGAGACAGGAATCCTCTGCACACAAACAAAAGAAAAAAGCCCAAAATGTAGCAGTCCCTGCTGCCAGAACAATGTCAAAGTCCTGGCTTTGGGTGGCGGGTCTGATTTGTGACCTCCTCTTTTCTTTTCCCTCTCTTCCTCCTGAAAGTATGAATTTGCATTGCAGCTCTTCTCTATTTTTTCCTCAAAGTGCTGACTGGAGCCCATTTTCTTATCTTCAGGCAAACTAATAGGCTATCACAGAATCATCTTAAATATTGAAATCATTGAAAATAAGTGCCAGATAGTCTCAACCTGTGCTGGGTGTCAGCTGACAATATGGAGATTAAAAGTATCACAGGCTATAGTCTCTGTATCTTTCCTTTTACAGAGAGGTACCCACCAACTCATGGTGCAGTGGTAGGTGACTGCAAACAAAAGTGGATAGAATAATCCAGGAGCCATGTTTAAAGCAAAATTAATCAGCCATCATTTAACTTTCTTGCTGTCTGGTAATATATAATCCATGTAAACAATTCTGATTTCACCTCATTGAGGATTTTCCCCCATTGTAGACAATCAAACTGTTTTAACTATCCTGTACTCTTTGTAACTATCCTGTTCTTCTTTGTAGAAGCTGTTTCATTAACCCATATGTAGATTTCCTGCACTCAGCCAGTCTTTTACTCATTTTCTTGAATCAGTACCAGTCATGACAGTAAGTCACAGTCTAATGGCTATCTCATTCTCAGTCATTAATGAAAACTATTCTTAATATATTTGTAGGAATATGATGGAATTAAATAAGCAAAAATATTTCAATACTATGGCTATATATTATAATAGCAAATTAAAGAAATACTATACACAACTGAAAGATCTTGTGCTGCTTTAACAAATGCTTAAAAACCATAGCATAGAAATGGTTGTAAGGTGACTTTTTTTTTTCTTTTTGTTGCCAACAGAATAAGATAGGTAAAAATTACTTTTAGGCAATCATCTCTACAGACATTAGAGAATGGCCCTCTATTACATGTTTTTCCTCAAGTCTCAAAGGGCAGATAACATTTCAGAGAACAAACATTTCACACAGGTATTAAGTATCAATCAAAAACTCAAAAAACCAAAATCATTAATTTTATTATTTGAGCTATAGATCTATCAAGGCTACTGTTGATCTGTTAGGATTACTTCAGGTGACATAATGCTACTAAGAATGTTGTATTACATAAATTGCTTTGCTCCTCAATCAAATAAGATGAAAAAATGCATTTTTCATTTCATCCCAAGGTGGAAAATAATCATTTCCCATGAAGGATTCATACTGCTTACAGTAATTCTTCAATCAGCTAAGAGAAATCTAATAGATAGAAAGGTCATTTGAAAGAAAAGTCAGAGACCAAAAGTTACATTACTCCAGTCACCAACATATTAAAAGAGAGGGGCTAAAATCTTTTCTAATCCCGCTTGGTTTTGTTTGTTTGTAAACATTATAATAAAAATGTGAAGTATAGAGCTTTTTCTCAGATGCCGCAGCCCAAAAAACATCTAATAATTCCACTGAGTCCCTGCATTCAGGAGAAGACAATAAACTCAAAATTCATTCAGTATTTCTTCCACTCAGGAAAAATGTTCGAACTGAACTAAAACAGAAAGAGTTAAGATTTGGCTTGACCACAATCTGCTCTGTCTCTGGTATAATGAGGAGTTCCAGCCCATTTATTCATTGCCAGTTGTCATCCTTGATGCAGTCCCCATCGAAGATATCTCTCACATACACATACAAAAAGCATTTTTTGCCTATTTCCTTTGTAATTACATGGACAGACTTGAGTCTCATTGATCTTACAAGAATGTTTGCATTTTAGGTTACATGTATGGCTGCCATGATCTTAAACCCAGGCACAAATAAAGAGATTTTCAGAGTAAATTAGTAAACAGATTCTTAAATGCCGATCCAAAATTGGATTTACATACAAAAGAGCCCTTCTTGGTGAAGGTAAATAGATAATACTGCTTGTGATATTGAAAGGGGCAAAGAGTTGATGTTGATGGAGGGGATGTTGCAAAAACAGTTGTCTTTTTTTAACTGACTAGTATATTAATTTTTCCCATACCACTACAGAGTATAATATCTTTAGCAGTTCTTATTGCAAGGGTTATGACCAAACAACAGCTAGCATTGTTAAGACACAAAGTAGACATTCAAGGATTTTATTGAGCTAAAATTGATACTGAAAATCTAATGTTTTAGATTACTGTAGAGCAAAAGAAAAAGTATACATGACAGAAATTGCCTAAAGAATTCAGGCCTGCTCTTTAGCGAATGATTATGCTATAACACTTGAAATGGATCCATCCAGATGGGTGATTCTTATTAAAACTGGAAGTAACACCTTTTAGTAGGAACAACATAAGCCCAGATACATTTTGTAACTGTTTAATGGTACTGGTTTTGAGACCTTGTGTTAGCTCATTTTATGAACAGAAAATTCATTCCTTATCTTTTAGATATCCAAAAATAGATCCTGGCTTTCAACCCATTTTTTCCAAACATTGCCTCATTGATCATCAAAAGAGTAAATTATAACAATAACTTGTTACAACTTGCAAAACACTATTAAAAAAAAAAAAAGTAAAATAATAATAAAAATTCTTGGGGTTCATCATCAAGTATTAAATTCTCACTAATGGACTCTAGTTACAAATCTACCTAATTTAATTTTTTAAATTAATAGTACCAAGGTCATCTGACAGTACTGCCTGACACCTAGAACATTTCCCTTTTAACAACAGTACACTGTCTATGATTCAGTGTGTTAAAGAAATTACTCTTTTGTCAATTATTAACTTACCTGTTCTGTGGCATATGTTATCATCTGGCACAGATCTATTTTTTCTGTTAATATTTCATTTCCTTTGAGATCTGTTCATTTCAGTTTGTTCTACAAGAAACTGAGTTAAAATGCAAGAGTTTGAATTCTCATTTGAAGGTATAAAGGTATGAACCACAGTTTGTGCAAACAGTTGCTTCCAGCATAATTTAAAGGGTTATTTTTACCTTCAAACTCTGAAGGAAATAAAAAAAATAAAATAAAAAATAAAAAATAAAGGAAAAAACATTGCTATTGCCTAGGTAGCTACGCAAACTATTTAGATTTTTTCCATACCTCAACTCTGTCTTTGGGGTATAAAATCAGATAATTCCATTAGTTCATACTTCCATTTCAGCAACAACACATTAGGCACTGAAATAGTTTGAGAATTAATTTTTCCGGGAACGTTTAGCAAATCATTGCTCAGGTACTTTGTGAGAGCTTCTTAGTTAAATAAATTTAAAAAAAAAATCTATGTAGTAATGGAACAGTAAACTAAGTAAAATGTTCCCAAAAGAACCAAATGTAATGTAAAACATTAAATAAACATGGCATTAGAAACTTAGTTATTGAAGCATATTTTGTCTCTTACTGATCTGTGTTTTCCTTGTATGTCTTTTAGAAATGTTGGAACAGTTTGAAACACTGTTTTCAAGGTCAAGCTCAGATAAAGTGTGAATCCTTCCTAAGAGCATGATGTAAAATATTCTTAGTTGTTTCACAAAACTATCAACTTCTGAGGATCCTTCTTCAATTTACACATTGCCAAGTGGCCTTATTTCTTTGGGATAACATTACGACTATTCGTGTTTGCAAAATCACAGATTTCTCGTAAAATCTTTTGATATTTACCTGCTAAATGGCATTCCTGAAATTCAATCTGCTTAGTAGAAATTACACTGAAAGATGTGTAGGGCTACATAAAGCAATTTTTACCTAGCCCTATTGTTCTTATTTACTAAGAAGTGCATCATAATTGGCAATATAGCATCATTCTGACAGGAAAATTTTGAGGTCTGTGTGACAAAGCAGCAGAGCAAGACAGAGAAAGAAGAGAATATATTATTTATTTTTCCACGTTGCACTACAATATTCATAACAACCACAGCATGCCTGCTGATTCTGCACACATTTGAGAAGAGAACATAAATGGAGGGAATGTAGAAGTTACCCATTGAACTGCCATATTATTTACTAGTTCAAATTCAGTCGTTGCAGCTAAATGGTGTATAGAGTTAGCATTGCTTCATAAGTTCTTAAAGTGGGAAGTGATTAGAAGTTGTAACAAATCTAACTGTCCTCACAGTTAACACGGGAAGAAATAGAAGCATGCCAAGAAATTCTTATTAGCTACCTTACACCTTTGATATGGCATTCTATGTACTCTCATGCAGGTATAGAAAATAAAATGAAAGATCTCTGGCTCAGACAAATTATCGTTTAATTAGACAACAACTCCTTTTGCCAAGGGAAGAGCGAATAAGAGTATTGTACCTCCTCTTGTACAAGAGTATCGTTCCTCTTTCTTCTAAAAATACCTTCTCCTGATGTAAGCCTGAAAACATTGTAACAACAACCATAGTAGAAAGGCTCAAGCCAGAAGGCCTGTGTGTAAATATGAAACAATGCATTGGTTGAAATCTCATTTCTGTACTGTAGTAATAAAAATTAAACTATATTACTTAAGTATTTTCAGTTTTTCATCCTAAACACTCTTTCTTCATGATCCAAGTTCCAATAAAGCTCAACAGCTTTAGATCTACTGCATGCATTTGCAGCTATATTTAGACATTTAACAAGATTCCAATATTTAAAAAATAATAATAATTCAAAAGGGAAATAAATTCAAATATATATGGATAAATAATTCAAAATAAAAACAAATTAAATTGTTCAGTTTCTATGTGTATTCATAAAGTTCAATTTTCAAATGTAAATTTAATGCAATTGAAGTGTTATTCCAATAAGCGTGATTTTATTTCCTCAAATGTTAACTCAGATAATTATGTTGTATTATGGTATATCACTGAAGGATTGTAAATGTTATTCTTACCTTCCAAGTGTAAAATTTACGAAAGTAGGTATAAAACCCAAGCATGTTGTAAAGTTTGAAAAATGCGTGTCTCAGGAAGAGTAGGATAGAGGTCAAGCAAAGGTACCAGGGAAGACTGGCTTTCAAACTACATAAATTCCAGGACACTGTAAAGTAAGTAAGTAAAGGACATCTTTCAAAAAGTTAGTGTATGACCTTGATTGCTTTTGACTTCATCTTTCAAAATTTGTGAAAAAGATCTATTCTTTGGAAAAGCTATTCTTGAAGAGTCAAATGGGAAAGTAACATATAACAGGTTTTGCCTCTGTAGTTTCATCTTCGTTCTCATTTGTGAATGTCCTATTTATAGTTTCCATTTAAGTGAATCTATTTTGAAAAGCTGCATGCAAAGCTGTAGTACAGAACATTTGTTTAGTTGCAATATACTGCTGCTTTCAAAATGTTCCATGCTGATTAAACTGCAATGAGCTGAAATGAAAAGTAGAGATCTGTTTGTAGATTAATTTTGTTTCCTTTGCATGTTCTTGAAAATATGTGGTGGAGGTCATTTGAAAGTAAGTTCTCTTTTTCATTAGCATTGTGAGCACAGAAAAAGAAAGTTTTCTAAAAGAATTTACTGTAAACATCTTTTAAACAGTAGTTCAAATGGATGAAGAAGAAAAAAAAAAAACTCTAGCATAGCAGTTTTCAGGCACTCTTCCTATCATGTAAGTGATGACAAGAATGATGTTAATGTATCCATCATTATTTCATAGGAGCATTAGTAACATCACATATATTTCCAGAGATTCCAGGTAGGCAAGAATCCACTGACAGCCTTCCCGTGCCAACACAACTGGTCAAACATATCTTTATCAATGCTTTTGTAATATTATAACCCTAACCTTATAGTCCAACCAGATGTGTCTTTAGCCCTTCAAAATAACTTGTTACAGCCCTAAAGGCTTATTTCTTAATGATCCATCTTTGCCTGGCCCAAGGATCTAGATTCAGGCTGAGAAACACAGGTTTCTCACACTCCAGCTAATAAGAAAAAGGCAAGCTTTCTCAACTCATCTCCTGCCTCTTAATTGCTATAATCAGATACTAGATCAACTCTTTGAAGCTAATAGGCTGTTCTGAGAGGTACTTCAATGAACTGTGTGGATGTATCATTTTTCTTATTTAGCTCAGTAGTCTTTGCACTGAATACCTTTCCACAACACAGACAAGTCTTACATCTCAAGGACATGTAACACTCAGAGGCATTTTCAGGCAGATTACTGCCGACCACCAGTAAAGGTCTGATACAAAAACTCTTGCAGTAAGTCAACACTTACTTATAGACAGACAGTGGGAGACAGATATTAATCTCAAAAGAATGTGCTTTTGGTTAAAATATAAGGAATTGCGGAATATCAGAAAACAGGGATAACACCAATTAGTTTTATTTGAAAAAATGTATGCTATTAAATATGCGTTGTAGCATATTATGTTATAAGCATTTTATGTTGTTGCTTTTTGCTGATTTGGGATAAGTAGGGTGTTTGCAATGTGTATTAGTGACAATAGCAATCACTGCTAACCGACTACCGTAGAAGGCTAACTGGTAAAGTCTAGGCAAGTGTTGTGTTAACCAAACCTTTCTTGTCCTCAAAAGGGAACAACTTCTGACTAAGATCAACATGCCAACTGACAACATAATATCCCCTTTTCTGAAATCTGTCCCTATTCCAGAAAGCTTCCATTTGTTCAACACCTAATTTGGCAATATATTCACTATCCTAAGCTTCTACTGAAATCACTGCAGAAGTGGATGTTGGGAACCTTGCAAGACAGTCAAATCTTCAGTAGTCCCTCAAAGACAAGTTCTATCTACTTTTGAGATGGCAACTTACCAGTTGCCTCCCTAAATGTTGTTTTGGATGCAGGCATTCAGAAACTGAATTGCAAAGTGATATTTTGCAAGATTTACTATTATTTTCTCATTTGGACTGATCCTATACTAAGGCATTACAAAGGCAATCAACTACAACTCTCATCACACACTTCTCTTACACTACTCTCTTAAAGACATGCAGCAGGTACTGTCATCCAGAGAGATGATACGCTTTCAATATTTTAAATTTGAAAACAGAACGAGTGATGTTTGTGTCTCATATGTAATACTCTGCTTGTAACTGGAGGCTTGCAGTCCTCTAGGATACACAGATACACAATTCACTAAAGTAATATTTCCATAGCTTCTTTTTGTTTGTTTGTGTTGTTTTTATTGTTGTTTGTGGGTTTTTTTGTTAGTTTGTTTTATAGAACAGCTGCCATGCAAACCAGCCTAATGCTTGTCATTCTGTTGAAAATTTGATACAGTCACTGAAAAGATGAGAAAACTGCACTGTTTCTCTCACCTTTTTTTTAGCATTTATGTGTTTGTGGAGAACAGATTCCAGTAAGACACAAGCACCAAGTAACTGAAATGTGCCTAGATTTCAGTGTATGAAAATTCCCACTGAAGTCCTAAGAAGAAAAGCTACTGAAATCAAAGGGATTATTCATGTCATTAAAATGAAGCCCATCAAAGCTGGGCACCCTGTTGAAACATGTCCTGGAGCAAGGCACAACCATTCATCCTATTCCCATTCATCCTATTCATCATATTGCTTTCATTTCATGCAGTGTGAATGAAATGGAGCCCAGTGCTCCACCAACAGATAGACTCACATCCTACCTCAGTCTTTATAGTCGAGGCCATAGGTCTTAGCATATATATATACACTATAGCAATTCTCTGGCCCTTGTACAGTATTACAGAGAACAGAAAGACCCTGGCCATAAAGACCGTTAAAAAAAAATCATCTTATGCCAAAGATGAATTAGACTGTTAACTTGCTCTCCTGTGCTAAGCATGGAAAACTACTACCAGTTTTGACTTTTCCCATCTGTTCTAGTCCAAGCTTGCCGAAAGGCTGATATTCTGACAGTAATCTGAGGCATGGTTTTGCCAACTGTTTCTTTTTGAAAATCCATGTTCCATATGTTCTTATTATGCTTCTTTTTATTGCCTTGAAATTACACAACTAGTAAGGAGGGGGAAAAAAAAAAAAAAAAAAAAACTTCAGTATTTTCTACAATTAAATTAAATAGGGAAAAAAATAATAATAAAAGAGAAAGATCATCAGAATATATTTCTCTTTTCCCATAAATTGTCTCCAAGTCTTGTCATACTGTATATTCCTCTCACTTATAATGATTGTTAAACTTCACATACGGTACATTTGATATGTATCACATACAGTCTCTACAAAAAGCTCACGCTTTGGAACAAGGCATTTAGTAGACATCAAAATAACTCTCAAATAACTTTCAAGGTTTGCTGAACCTGCTCTAAAACCCTCACCCCATATTGCTTCCCTACCCTGTTGCTTTGTTTCAGCTGCAGTGATTCTGAGGTGAAAACATTCTGCTGGGAAGTTTGCAATGAGATCAAGAAACTGATACAACTCATCACACAACTGCTCAAGATAATGCCAAGGAAAAAGTAAGCAAACATGTCCACACTCCTTTCAGAAATAATACAGCCTGAGAACTCATTCATGACACTTAAGACTATCAAGGCATTTATGAAAATATTCTGTTAACAGTGAGCTTGAAATTGATGTTACCGATAATTCTGTTCACTCTAATGAAAATCTGCACAGTCAAAAATTACTTTACTGAAGAGAAAGAAATTAACAATACCAGTAGCCTTTATTTGTACTTTACTTTCTTTTTTTCTTTTTCTGTTTGGATGGATGAGTGCCTGAGTGGCTAGTTGCTCATTTCCATTTACCCAGTTTTGACACGCATTACCTCAACTGCACACAAAACTCACAGAATCATAGACAGGGGAAAACAGAGACTCAGGAAATGAGGACTCCAGGATACAATATATATACTTGCACATAATCTGCTCTGTAGATTAACTGAAGGACAGTGTTTTGTTCTTAAGTCAGATAACACACTTCTTTTGGGATTGACTATAATGCTGATTATGATCTGATTAACGGCCAATTTCATGATGAGCACATTATTCAAATTTATAGTCATTTGTTTGTAATGTGGGCTATCAGAGAGCTTTGCTCTTAATTACATTGATGCTTTAATTGTAGAGTTCTACAGTGCTGATTGGAATTGTCAGTTTGTGAAAATGATTATTGCATATTAATGTTAATTGTATAGTAATGTTCTTCTAGTATGATATGAACATGAGTTGTGCTCTCCCTCTTGATTCTACTGTATTTAATTATCATTAATATATTCTTTATTAGAAGCAGATGGGCTGTCTCTTCAATAAAAAGCATTCTTGTACAGTGTTCCTGTACCTATGTCAACAATCCAGAATATGACAATGAGTAAGGATTGCATTGCTGAGATTCTGCACATAGTAACTGATTCAAATCCTCACAATTTAATTGGTTGTCATTGGGCTATTCTGCATTTACAGGAATGTTCTAAGAGCTGAACAGCAAACAAGTAATTATCTTATTGATGTACTTGTTGATATATGTTCAGCAGATTAAATGTTAAACAGTAACTACAGTAAGACCCTCCACACCAATCTAATCTTACAATATCAGTATTTGTCTGAAGCCAATTTCTTCTGACCTTACTTTCAAAGTGTTTATTTAAACTTTGCTTTTAAGTTCATTGCCTTCTTATCATACTATGCTGAAATCAAAGACTCTGTTCAGACAGCTACTGTGACAATTAGGTGCCAGTGCTGATACCAAGAATGACAAAAAGAGAAAAATTTGCTAGCACTATCCACTGTCAGTACTACAGTGTAGGGTCCATTGCCCTTTTTAAAAGTTCAGTACGTAAGGAAGCCAAATTAACAACTGAAAAGTAGTTAATTTGTCACCATGTCCCCAGGACATGTTTCCCACTAAAAAGAGATTAGCCATCACCTCTGACTGAAGCCTAAATATGAGGATGGAATGCTGGCTTGCTCCATCCCTTATTTGTATCTGCTACGTCTTCATATCTGTACGTGACAGCTCTACTTGCGAAACTAACAGAAGTGGCCTCTGAAATGCCACAAGAACCCTGCCCATTAGCACTGTTGAATCATCTTTGCTTAAGATCCTAGGCCAAGACTCAAAGTACAAAGGATGTGACACAATATCATTAATAATTTAAAGATAGATAAATCTTGTTTAGTGAGAGGAATAGTTCCCAATGATATTTATTGCAGAATGATCCTTCCAATGATATTTATTGCAGAAAGGCATGGAGAAAACATTGGTAATGTACTGGTTTCTTGAGAGCTACAGCATTATGGGGTGCTTCCTTCTCTGAAATAAATGTTTTTTATCTCTGGGAGTAGTTTATGCCCTCTTTCATCAGCCCCAGATGGCAGGTATCCACATCCCAATGTTAGCACAAATATTTCAGCAGAATGTAATCTTTCCCTAACACATTAAGTTGCTTTTTATAAATAACTGAACAGCTTAGTGTGTTGGATGTAGAAAGCCGTGGGCTAGCCCCACCCACACTCCAAACTGGCTGGATGCAATCCACCTCGTGTCCAAAAACCATTTAGCTAAATTAATGCAGGACTATGCCTGAGCTAATAACACTTGCTGTGAATCACAGTATCAGTACAATTATGTTTTCATAGTGTCTTGTTTTTCTTTTAGGCTAAAATATTAGATCACACAGGCTGATGATTTCATTATTTACTTCAGTACCCAAGTAGAATTTAATATGTATATAAAGAGTTTATCACAAACAGAAGCTTAAATAGATGATGTAAATCTTCTCCAAAGTAGAAATAATAGATTTAGCAACTACGTGGCAAACAGTGAATTACGGATTTTATTCCACTAATCTTTCAGCTTTCTTTAAGATGACATGCAACATAATTTCAATGTTCACAATAACACATCTTAATTGATAGACTTCTTCCTTGTATTTTACTCCAAAGAATTAATGTTTTCATTTAATATCATACTGTCATTATCTTGTTTCCTCCACAGCGAGAAGAGTTGTCTGCTTTCTGCAGGTGCAGAGGACCAGCTGAACACACAACAGCCTCCCCACCCCCCTCATATCCTTCCTATCAGCATACACAACGATCACCAGTTATTATGCATAATTACATGGTTGCATGTATTAAATGTTGTTATATTGCATGACAGCATATTTTAACAGCTAGGAATTTACATCTCAAAACTCTTATAGGTATTTTACTGACATTTTGAAAAACAACATCTTTTTCCTGGAATGAAATGTGGTTTTAGCACAAGTTATACATAACTCATCTGACGAACAACAGAAAGCATTATTTTAAAAGTGCAAGGAAAACATGTTTTTCCATTTCTTTTTTTGTGTGTTACCATCTGGTTCACTGGTATCCTAGAAACTAGATTCATCAGCTGCTAGCTACCTGAAGGTTTGGGAGGAGTGGAGAAGGGAAAGGAAGGTTAGTGCTCAGTATTTGTTTTAAGATAGTATCGTTCCAGGTGCACTAGAGCTAGTATTGCTAAGCTATACACCTGTACAGAGAAATACAAATTCAGAAGAGCATAAATAGAATTATTTTTAATTAAGACTACCGAGCCGCTATTGATCTTAAGAGGGACTACTGGTATGAGGCCCAAGCAGTATAAAATTTGAGATGCAGCTTTGTTTCTCATTCTGCAGAAAATGGAAGGTTGCTTCCCATGTTTATTTGACAATGCCAGGAAATTCTGAGTTAAGACTACACTTAAAAGAAAATCAAATATTTGAAAATGTGCAAGCACACAGATAAGACATCCTGAAAACTAAAACTAAGAAAACTGAGCCAAAGAACTAAGAGGCTTTTTATCTGTTAAATATCCCAGAATTCCCACCAGCTCTTACAACCAGCAAATGCAGTTAAAGATACACGCTACTCTCGCAGTGCAACATTAACTTACTCCCAACAGCTGGCACTCTCCATTGGTTTCCTAACACGATGTAGTAAGAAAAAAAAAAAAAAAAAAACATTAATAACTTTGGCTTCATTTACTCAATTGACTGCAAAAAATCTATTATGACGTCTCAGACTGACTTAACATACGGAAGATACAGAAGTAGGGTAACCTGTAGACAATATGTTTTAACTTTTAACTGTTCTTTTTGTTTGTTTGTTTGTTTGTCATTTTTCCAGTATGTCAGTGTTTTAATCTTGTGCTGTATTTATCTTAGGAGCACAACAAAAAACAAAGAGAGATTGATTCAGGTCAATCAGTGGCATCAATATTTGAGGAAAAGAATCAGAAAGGAATGAGCAACAACAGAGACTAAAGTCATATTGCTACTTTAGTGACTTACTGCATGCCAAGTCAATTTAGTTTTGAAAATCACTAGCCAAAAACATTTAAATACTCAAGGACAAAGGACATTCATTAAGGTAACCTTAAAAAACTGAGAAAGAGAGAAAAGGTTCTCTGTGGAATGAGAATCAGGTTTAAACAGATTTCTTTAAATCTGTCCTAATCTAACAAGGCAGCATCTCTCTGGAAAATTAAGTGACAATGTTATAGCAATATAAAGTCACAAATTAGAAGTGTGGGGGTGGAAACCTGCAGGCCTTGCAACAATGAATATTGTGATCTTTCTGTACTTTCACTGCCAACACTGAGGGTGATCAAGGGATCAAGCCTGCAGAAAAGGTCAGAGGATTAACAGGTATTTGAGTATAACAGAACTAAAGTGGCAGATTCCATGGCAACAGCCAGAAGGGAAAAGAAAAAAAAAAAAAAGAAAAAAAAAAAAGAATGCATTATCGGGTAAAGGAATATGACTCCAACTTACTCCCACAAGTAGGTCTGGTCTGGGATGTGGGGACGTAAAAGTTGCCTAAGTAAACCAGGAATGACAATAACAATTTCTGTAATACAGTAGGGAAACTAAGATAATGACTCTGCCCATGCTATCCCTTTTCAAATTTTAGTGGTGATGAGAAATTGCTCTTTCAGTAGGATGACTGATTCTAGTTCAGCTGAAGACTCCTGGGTTTTAATCACTGTGTCCCAGGCCATGGATCTGTGTTGAGTGGGAGAGACATAAAACTGATGTCAAAGTGTAGTACAGCTCAACTTCTACACCCATCTTCTAATCACATTGATTTTTATTCACCCTGCTTACTTGTTTTGTCTTCCTACCTTTCTTGCGTCTCTCAAAGTTATCCTGCTGCAGTCCCATACCTAAGGTTATGAGCACTGGAATGAATCAGATATTTCTCAGCCCAGTAACGGCAAACCTGACGGAGAAGGAAGCATAACAGGATGCTGCAAACAGAGCCTGTCTTCCATTACACATTTGCTGGTTGCTTGGTTACACCACAGGTATTCTGATAGTCAGAAAGAACCATTGACACTGTGTTGAGAAAGAACATGCCCTACTGCCAGCACCAGGACAGGGAAGCAAAAAATTGATGAGGGACAGAGATGAAAGTTTTAATTGAGACTCAACAAGCCTACATTCTCTCTTGCATCTCCTGTTTTCATAATCTCTAACTTAAATTTGAATCTTTTCTGAATTTGTTCCACTTCATTCTCTCTTTCTTTACCTCTTTCTCCTGGTGATCAGAACCTAAAACTGCTGATTTCGTACCTGATTGCCTTCACATACACTGTCACAGTCATTCATCCTGAACTCCAGCTTGGGAAGGGGACCTAGATGTTTTCTGCATCTCACCAAGCCTACAAAAACAACAGGAAGAACCATAACTTCTCTGGGTCCTGAAGAAGATGCTAGTCTAACTGCAGACTGTGTACGAAATGACTATATTCCTGAAATCACTACTAAATTATTAACACAAAGAGACACTGTGACTGGAACAGTTCAGGTCACTGTGCTGCAAGGGTTATAACCTGAGAGAGATGTAGCAACAGCTTACAGAACACGTCAATAGTATGCATAGAATAGCCTTTATCTTGTTGAATGATGTCACAAGAACTAGGACTTCTATGAGTTTTACTTTTTTTCCTGAATTATATTCTTCAGATTTATTTAGTTTTCCCCATTCGGTGTTGTCTTGCAAGTTCTTCTGAAGAAAACTTCATTACTTTTACCATCCATTAACCAAGTTGTAAATTACATTGAGTGCCTTTGATTTTTATTTTCTCATTGCATTACATAGCAATGTTTTTCTCCCTACTAGATGATTTTCATTGCGCTTATACAACACACATATGGTAACAATGTGTATAACTGCAGTATGATCAGTTTATTTTATGTGCATGGTATTTTAAAAAATAACATGCTTGAACACTACTATTGTTCAGTCCAGCTACAAAGGATTCAAAGCAAGTTGAACTCTTTCCCATGAGACCTGAAGAATCCTATAGTCACACTTACCATGGTTCTTTCCTCAAATGCTAGTGCAGCCAAAACAGAACAACTTAAACAACTCTTTCCAGTAAAAAAAGAAACAATTTGTATCTTCTGAAGGATAAATTCTAAGTGGGAATTGGCTGAATAGGATTAGTTAGGAAGAAATGTGGGATTGGATAGAATGCCTGTCCTGAATACAATACCTGAGTGTCCTGAACAGGTTTTAGTTCTCAGTCTTCCACTCCATAACAAAGTGTATTAAAGTCCTTGCAAAATTTCTTTTCCTACACGCAGGAAAAAAATATCTTTTTTTTTTTTTTTTTTTCACTGCTGTAGCTTTTTTTAATGAGGTTTTTCCTCTACAAATATTTGGGGATATGAGGGTAAAATAGCCCAACAAAAATCCCTGAATGCATTCTCATAAATCCATTTTTTACAATAAATACTATCAAGAGACTTGTGAGAACAATAAGGGTGAAACTATAGAAAGGGCAACCACTGAAAATGAAGGTCTTGAACAAGATTTCTCTTTCATATCATGTCTTTACATGTTGTGCACTCCAAAAATTTATTCCAAACTAAACGTCTCAAAATATAACAGAATGCATTTAAAACTAAAAACATTCTTTCTTGCATGCACGTATTAGCTGATGATTGCATATGCATTTTTCCCTTTCTTTTTTTCTCTTCCTTCATCTCCCTTACCTTGGAACAGATTGTACAGAGTTTAGATAAGATTATGTTACAATGCAACTGCAGACTGACACCTTTAAAAATGGGAACTCTGCCAAGTTTTTGCAATTCATATAACTGAGATTTCACCAAATGTTTTTCTTTAAATTAAGAAAAGTATCAAATTACATGTCATTTTTATTATCTATAAATATTTATGCAAGATTAACTGTTCAGTTTTACATTTCATTTTTCACAGATAAGCAAAAATTGCAAAGGGCCAACTGCAGAAAAAGTACAAAATCTCAGAATACACAGCAAAGTGAGTTGTGGAAGAGTTCGTAGATCTTAGAGCTATAGTGAATTCCTATAATAGAGAGGTCTCACCTATTTAAAAGTGAATATCAAGGCAAGTTAAAGTAGAATCAAATCCTGAAAGCTAATCTGTATTCAAGTTCCTGATATATATTTATCTTTTCTTAGGTATGCACAGAAATACAAGAATGCTCATGATTCACATCTGCTCATTTAAATTTTCTTATTACTGTTATATTTGGTAGTTAACATTAGCTATTAATTTAAACTCCATTTAAATTTGGATTAAAAATGTTAAGATGCCAGAATTCTGCTCCTAAGTATGTTACTGACTTGCTGCAAAAGGCAAGGAAATATTTTGCTTGGCATTGTACCTAATTTGTCTCAAATACATTTTAATTTCTTATGATTTTACTTTAAAAAATGTTCATGAATTCTCAGTATGAATGTTCAAGAAAAGCAAATTCTTATTGGATGCATTCAAAAACATACGTAAGAAAAGTGTTTTCCTCCTCCAAATTCATCACAAGGTTGCTATAAAATTTACGTATGTCTAAGGAATCTAAGGAAATAACTTGTGACTCTGACTCTCTTGAGTACTCCCATAACTAAGGAAAAAAGCACAAATTTCAAACAGTAAACCAAACTTATTCAAGCTGTGAGAAGGAATTATTAAAAATAATAATAATAAAAAAATGAAAATGACACATTTACAAATACTGTCTGTTTCCAAATTTTTCAGAATGGGAGAGGAAACATGTATGTGTACTAGTGTAATTACTGAGTAATTTATGAGAATGTTTAAAATCTATTGTTTCTATTAAACTGAGTTCTTCTAATACAAAATCATCCACAAATACCTAAATGAAAGCATACTGAATGTGAGTGCAGTTGTGCCTTCAAATATTTTGAAAATACCAAAATGTAGTAACTTTTTTATTCATGTCTTAGTAGCTTAATTACAAAAATACTCAATCCAATCTCAGAGAAAGCAGAAAAGCACCTTTCATTTGCATTTAGGTCTCCATTACCAGCAAAGACATCATTGTTCAGTCATTTTCAAGAGCTTATACAGCTAAGTCATTGGAAAAGCTGATATGTAACATTTCAGTTACCTAATCTAATCAATGAAATACTAATAAAGAAAGCTATTATTTACAGAAAACATCAACAAAACTAGGAAAACTTTCCTAAATATGTCAACCTATGTCAGGATTTTAACATCTTTGGATTCCCAATCATTTTAACTGCTCAGAATTCAAATCACAGTGAATGATCTGTACATACGGTGAAAGTATTTGCTGATGTTTGCAAAACAGTGATCAGCTAAAAACTGAAAATGTCCCGTGCAACAAGATTTTTGCTAGCTACAGTAAAAGACAATGTTACTTTTTTCATACAGAGAATCTCACTAAAATTTTTAATCAAAAATTGTCCTGGTTTCAGGTAGGACAGAGTTAATTTTCCTCCTAGTAGCTGGCAGGGTGTTATGTTTTGGATTAGGATGAGAAGAGCGCTGATAACATGCTGATGTTTTAATTGTTGTAGAGCAGTGCTTACACCAAGCCAAGGACTTTTCAGCTTCTCGCTCTGTCCTGCTAGCGAGCAGGCTGGGGGTGCAGCAGGAGCTGGGAGGGGACAGACCCAGGACAGCTGACCCAAACTGGCCAAAGGGGTATTCCATACCATCTGACGTCATGCTGAACAATATATAGGGGTGGCTAGCCGGGGTGGGGGGGCCGGCTGCTCGGGGATAGGCTGGGCATCGGTCAACAGGTGGTGAGCAATTGCATTGTGCATCACTTATTTTGTACACATTATTACTATTATTATTGTTATTATTATTATTATTGTTATTAATTTTCCTGTCTTAATAAACTGTCGTTATCTCAACTCACAGGCTTCACTTTCCCGTTTCTCTCCCCCATCCCGGAGAGGGAGGGGGGAGGGTGAGCGAACGGCTGTGTGGTGTTTGGCTGCCAGCCGGGCTAAACCACAACAAAAATACACCTGCCAATGTTTCTAAGAGTCCTGTATATGCCTACCCAAAAAAAATCTGGGCCTTCTATATTTTCTTTAATTTCTGTATGTTTCCCACTTCTTTCATACCTTTCACTCTATATCTTTCACTGTTAATCTGAGTGAATGATTCATTGCAAGCAATTGATGTGTGCTATTCATAGTTTTGGTGCATGTTATTATCCACCAGCAGACTGCAATTTCTTTGTTATTTTAAACTCTCTCTTTGCAAGTTGTTGGAGAACTTTTTTAATGTTATTATTCTTTATTTTAAATGCACAAGTAAATCACAAAACTGAGTATTGAAGACTTAAATTTTCTTAATTTAAACTGTGTTGCTTAGCTGCTATGACACACACACACACACCAAAAAAAAAAAAAAAAAGAAATACTGTTGTTTCAGTGCTTGGATCTTAAAAGCATAATCATACAGTGGATTTCAGAAGCCAAATTTTTGGGGAAAAGAAGTATTCAGAGAAAGACTGAAGAAAAAAAAGAAAGAAAAGTGGGATTAGGGAATGTTACAAAAAATTAACCTTTAACATTCTAGGCCTTGTTGACATCTCCCAGGAAATAAAAAAAAAAAAAAATCACAAGAAATATGAATGGAAGAGACTGCAGAGTGTCATCTACTTTAATTTTTTTCAGTCTATAGATTGTAAACATTTGATGGTTTCTGAAAAGCAAAATAACAAGAGCAAGTCAGCTGTTATTATGCTCAGAATTGTTACGCAAAGATGTGAAAAAGTCAAAAGCCACACACAAAATTTCTATAGGCAAAACAACAACCTTCTAGACAAACTATTATGGATGAATAGATAAATTTATACATATATATCTATATATGTGTACGCCATTTAATGTAAATGGATACTGTTTGGATATTTAGGTATTTGTAAATGGATACTGTAATGGATAGCTATTTTAAAACATATAAAAATACACATAAAAAATAAGAAAAGTATCTTTAACATAAATTCTCACCTAAAACCTCTTACAGTTCACTTTAAACCTATTATTTGTTGCCTGCCCATGGTGGCTGACCCAAAATTTCAAAGCCTGAAGCCACGCTGCAGACCTCGCCTTCTTACAAAGCTCTTCCATGAACGCCAGTTCCGTTGAGCAGCTGCAGGGTCAGAGGGAAATGTGTGGTTTTGGAAACACAGTATGTTAGTGTTTCCAAAACATTTTCCTGGAATTTTTGTTTTCTGAAGAAATTTTTCTTAAAAAAGAAAAAAGAAAAAAAAAAAAGAATGGATTTGTTCCAATTTTACAGTAAGCCAAATTAAAAAGAATATATCTATATCTATATCTAACTATATCTATCTATACATATCTGTGAACTATAAAGCCTGTAATTCAGCCAGCCCTATTGCTGTGGCATGCTGTTTTTTTCTGAACCCTTGGTGCCACCTTGGTCTGATTCCTTACTCTTTCTTCTTCTTGAGTCTTTCTGTTTCATTCAACAAGACTTTTCCCCAGCTTTCTGTTTACTTAACCAATGCCAGCTGCCCTTGTTCTTTGGCGTCCTGTGTTTTGTCAGCTAACCTGAACCTCACTGGAGACAAAAGCAGAAGACTATAGCATCGTTAGTGAAGATTGCTTTATTTTTATCCACATCTACCTTTATCTGTCTGGAGAAGAGCAGCTCCAATCCCCCTTTCTTGAAGTGTCACATAAACACTTGCTTACCATAAAGCTTATTATTACATGGAGTTTTGTGCTCTTGGATTTTCACTGGAGGTTTTTGGAATTCCTATGCTCCATGAGAAAAGTTTAAATCCCAATTACAATGTTAAGAAGTGCTGGATATTTTGGATATGACGTCATATCAGACTTTATAAACCTTCCTAAACTTTGCAAATCCTACAATAAAATCATGATAATTGCTAATACTGTTATTTTCCCATCTGCTGAAAGTCACTTTTCCTGAAATAATTATACTGATAATATATTCAATTAAGTCCAAGCTTTTATCCTGAAATGAAATCATCAGAACAATGCTACAGTCTGAGATGGGTGCACATAGTGCAACTATGAGAAACTTAAATAGGGTAGGACAAAGAGATGTTTCTGTCTAAGTAGGCAGGCAAGAAGACAGATCGTGAATTATTGAGCCTCACTGTCATTTGAATTCACATAAAGTAGGAAGTGATTTTTTTTTCTATTTTAAGTATATTACAGGAATGGTTTTTAGTGACAGACAGGCACATAAGTAACTTCTGTTGCTTTCACAACTCCAGCCCACTTTCTTCTCCCTATCTCGAGCAAAAAGCTATAGAATACAGAGAAAAAAAGCATACAGAAATAAAAATCTCAGTAACAGAAAACAACAGGTACTGTTTTACATAATACATGTTGTTAGACTGATGAGTTTTAGATTGTGGAGACAAGGACACTCCAATATGAAATTAACAGTTCAACATGACAGTGCACGTGATTCAAGACAACATCTTATGCATTTTGTTATACTTCATAACACAGACAGCTAAAAAACATCAGTCAGATTTCAACTAAAAATCACTTTGCCCAAAATACTAGAAATCCGCAACAGATATTAACTTTCTGCCCCTATAAGGGTCCTGTTCTGTTGGCTGCAATTCCTGTAGTCAGATGGCTCTCTTTCAACTCCATTCATATGTTTCAGCAGGTCATACTTTGTGAAGCCTCTAACAACTAATTAAATTTTTATCTCAGACCTCTAATAGCTCAATCAATAATTTAGGGAAAAAAGAAAACATTTTCTGGGAAAGCATTAGCATAAGATTCACTGAAGCTGTATCACTCCTTCTGGACATATTTAATTTCAGCAAGACAAATGAAGAGAAAACACAGTATAGCTCATTGCCATACAATTTGTGTTGTAGTGTCAGTTTTGTATCTTGGAACACTTCTAAATAGCTTTTCTGCTAAAGCAATAATCAATTGGTACTAAAGCACATCTGTAGCAAAGCGGGATGTTCTCGTTGGAATTGGATCAAAATTACATTTTGCAAATGTTCTTTCATTCCTGTACCACTTTCAGTTAAATGTTAAAATCAAAGAAATTACAAACTTCAATTCCAAATTCCATTGGATCAGTGATATGGACTTTGAAAAAATTTTGAAATAGTGATCTCTAGAGGAAATCTTGGACTTCCAAACTTACTTTAACCCATATATCATTAATATTTCTGTGTTAAAGAAATCTTTGTGCTGATGTCTGGTAGAAAGGAAGTTATATGGATTTTTTTACTCAAGACAAAACCTACTTAAATATTCAGAAGTGTATTTCATTGTGGAAAATAGGAAAAAATATAGTCAGTTAAATGAACTGTAAAATAAACAAAGAAAAAGAAATAGGATAAGAAAGGTGTCCAAGCACAGTTAGTAAATAGAAAAAAAGATCACACAAAAGTTGTCTGAAACATCCTCCAGCTATTTATATGCTGTGATATACAATATAATTAGTTGTAATATAGAAGCATAAAATTGGTAACTATAACAGAAATTTATAAGCAGCTGGTTAAAATACTAAATAAGTATAATGACAGTACAAGAAAAAAAGAAAAAAAAAAACTGATGAGACTAAAGAGGTGAATACTTGCTTGGGGAAAAAAAAAAAGAGGAATAAATTATTCACTGAATCTCTCTGCCTAGCTCCAGTTTTATATGCAGGCACTACATCCATAGGAAACACATGTTGGACTCCAAAATATTTCACTCTGGTTTGTATTCCATTAGCCAAGGGGAAAGGCACCTAAACACCATCTTTTAGTCTTCAAAAGCTGGGAGAGATCCTCTATTCCCACTGCACTCATCTACATCTGAGGGAGAATGTCTCCTGGTCTTCTTTCCCACTGTACCAGTAATAATGAAGAGGAAATTACCTTGATAAGAAAAAGAATATCCATACTTGAAGCAGCCTAGAGAGTCAGCCTGTCTCCCAGTCCTGCCTGTGCAGCAGTGTTATTACAGACCTGCTTATGTTTGGCAGCAGCTTGATGTGTGATTTGGACAGAGCATTGGAAGTGAAGACATTAGCTCATCTCCTTGTGGCATCTTGAAGTCTGACCTTGCAGAATCAGTAATGGGCAAAAAGTGAGAATCTCTAGGAAAAATCTCTGTTGTAAAACTAAATTTACTGATCTTTGAGACCTCATATGTCCAAGAATTCTAGCCACCCATGAAGGTTATCTACCATATGTTTTAGTACATGGAAGGAATAAGTTCATAATGTACTCTGAGTTGTATAAACAACTGAAGTTTTTGCTGTTTTGTGTTTTGTTTTGTTTTTTAAACATACTCCATAATGTCTTTCTTTTCCAGCTTGTCTTCCAAGTTGCTTGTTTTCTGAACCCATTTTTCCTCTGGGCAAAGGAACTAGACTATTGGCTTTAATGATTCCTTAGATCACCATGTAATCTGGAATGCACAACACCCTACTGAGGATTAAACAGCAGATTTTAACTAAATAGTTCTTAAACTAATTTCACTGATACTTTTTTCTTTTTTTTTTCTCCAAAGTGAACTGTTCTGCCATCATTTATGATTATTTGGCATTGTTTCTGGAAAGAAAAGGGGTTTGTTGGCAGATCCTATATATAAATAAACTTTGCCAGCACAATGACACTTGGAATCCTGATTTACTCAAGAGAATAATCAATTCTATGTCAAAGCAGCTTCCATGTGAGTAAAAGATCCTCAGAGTTTATGTTGCTCTTCCAGAACTCTTTGCTCACTTCAGAAAATCCGTAGAAAGCTTCTGAATACTTCTCATTGAAAAAGGAATTTCTGTTTCCTTATAGTTCTAGAAACATGGTCTGACTTTGCACCTCTGAAGTGTCTTTCATGCAAAAATGATGATTAGAAAGCCACCAAGAGCAAGGTGTTTAACCTGTCTTACCACAGATGTCTGGCTGAGATAACACAAAAATAAAGTACACAGCTCTGAAGCAAACATCCTGTAACTTGATAGATTTGCTTTTAGTTTCTTTCTTTAAATAAGAAAAGAAAAAAAATAAAAATAATAAAAAAAAAAGCCTTAGGATTTTAAACAGAGACTCTATCAAATTTCCCTGCTTTCATTTGGAAAAGAACTAAGACATGAATACTTAGTACTTTCTGCTTCAGTAGCAATTAATTTCAGCAACATCTCTACTGAGCCATACTGTGTGGAGCAATATTCTATGGATATTGTTGGCCCCTGACCTGAACAATTTAGTGAACACTCAGACATATCAAAACTTTCTAAGTAATATAAGAATAATAATAAATGATAAAATATAGAATAATAACAACAATGAAGTTACAATCCCTACTTAGAAAATTTTCAGCAAGGTCTGACTGTTCATTCACCCAGGTATTCCTTTCAGACAAGCAGTGTAAACCAATCCTTTTGCCCTTAAACAATACAAACGGTATTATTTCATCCATCCAAAAATAAATTTTACCTACAGTAAGATTGTTAGGAATTAACGTAAAAGGCAACTTTCTTATTTGCAGTCTTAATGCTTTCCTTTCATCATAGCCTGTGTACCTGTACTGGTTCTCTTCCAACTAAAGACAAATAAGGATTGTTCCTCTTGTTAACTGCTGGTTGGTTCTTGAATTTTGGGTACATCTTATTTGACAGAAGATAGAGGTCATCTAAACCCAACACACCACAACTGTCAGCCATAGAAATCTTTCCAGCTTTACCATTTCCTTCTTGCTTTTACTAAACAAATAAACAACAAAACGAAACAAAACAAAATAAAATCCCATCTGCTTGAGGGAGATGAACACATACAGCAACTTCTCAAAAGACTGAAACCACTGTGAAATCCTTCTGCTCACCAATATTAACTTACATAATGAAAAAGACTTGAACTTTACCATCTTGTCTATGCCAGAAAATTCAAAAGATAAATGTTGGGTGTGTGCCCAAAATCAGAAGGCACTCCTGGTAATCCCATGTGCGAACACTTCTCTTCTGGAACCAGTCCCTTCATTCTAGTTAGCCTAAGTCACTTTAAGATATTTTATTATGTCCATTTTCACATTCTCATAAAATGCAGTTATAAAATTTCACTTGTGACAGTCCCATGAGGTGGCTGGCTACAGAAAGAGGTACGAATTGGAGATTTTTTCCAATTACTGCAGTCAAGTTCCAAGGACATAATGCACAATAGGTACTATACAGTGGTCCTCTCACAAGAAAACACTTTAATTATAGGTTGCTGGCAGGAATCCAAAGGAGAGTTGGCTATCATTACTGGCTGAAGGCTTTCATCTAGCTAAATTCAGAAAAAGCAATGCAAAGCAGACAAAGCAAAGTAATTACCATTATCAGGAGGAAATACAGCAATACTAGAGCTGGTCTTTGCTCTTCACAAGAGATGTGCTCTTTTGTTAAGGCAACAGTCTTGACCTCTGAGTATTCACACAGCTAGGCTAGAGCATGTGTGAATATTTAGTAACCTTTTCTTTCTTGACAAGCAATGCTTAGCAAGGCAAACATCATATGTTTGATGCCTCTCATTAACAACATATTTGAAGGAAAAGCACCTTCTCTACAGCACATATACAATTCTTCTGCAGATATTACCTATATGCGCCTATTTATCTTACCTGCGTAATACCAGTAAGGGAGCATTCATTTGTTGTTTCATAATGAAGCAGTTATTTAATCTGCTAACATACAGAATAAACTAGGTGAGTGTTGTAACCAAATTTCAACTTTTATTGTGAAATAATAATAATGCAAATACAAACTCACACAAACAAGCTTATTAGAAAAAAAATATACTAGGAAAAAAATCCCAGGGAAATTTTAATTTCATGCAAGTAAATTTTCCTCCCTCTTACCCGAAGAACTCACTGCATTTAATCTCTTGTTCCCTGTGATGCTATTTCATGAGAAAAGAGATGATTACCTGCAAGTTCTCAAGTTCTGTAGCCATTTGGTGTGTATCCAGAGCTGCAAGGAGACATGCCCATGGTAGGACAGCCCCCCCCATCCCCCCACGTTATTTTAGTATTTTTATCAATTATCTCTGTTGCCTTTAAAGGCACATTTCAAAACCTTGTCTGAGTGGGTGACTACTGCACTCCCAGCATGGTTCCCCTTAAAATGCTCAGGCTGAGAATGGCTGCACATCTCCTTGAAATTTTGCAATTCAGACTAGATGCAAAATGTCACAAAATTTCCACGGGTAGACGTGGTCTACTGTTAAAGTAGGTGAAGACCCTTCTCCAAGCACTGGGTGGTTCAGACTCATTCGTGATTCTCTTTTGCTTGGCTCTTGCAAACAGCAGGGCATCACATTTTTATGCTTTGCTTTCTGAAATAGTTGATGGATTACACTGAAATTCAGGACATAAATGTTTTGGCTAATAACGAAAACATTGTGTTTCACCCCTAATACTTCCAAATTGTGTATTTCATTTAGCATATAAACTGGGAGAGACTTTTCTCAAATGAATTTGTTTTGGCACAGAAGAAAATGAAAATATTTTGGGGCAAGTGCGTTGCAAAATGCTTCCAACACCTCTCAAATTTAGCTTTTCACATTACTGAACTACTGACCTCAACCATCGTTAATTACAATTGCAAATTTTCCAGTATTGTTTCATAACCTGATAAGGAAACACGTTTCCTGTCCTTCTGGGAAGAGGAGAAACAATCATTACTAGGAACACAGCACTGGCCAACTGTTCCTGACAAGAGACTGAACCTCTTCAGCTTGTTTTGAAAAACAAAAACTATAAGCTTTATTTCCTGGGAAAAAAAAAAGGGGGGGGCGTATTTTTTTCTTGTCTGATTTGTGGATTGCTGCATGACTTACTTTTGTTGCTTATGTCATTTAAGATTTTTTAGGAACTTATTTTCTGATATTGGAGACTGATAGTTGCTTGAAATGTGTTACATTGCCCTTCATTTCAAAGAATTTTGGAATGCTTTAGTAGAATACAAATGCAGAGATTTTTTACCTCTCTTTCATAATGATGGACTTCAGTGAATTCTTAGCATCATCAGGCATCTTTCCTAATTATTTTCTAAGGAGAGGTGAATCATTCTTTTCTGCGAGTTCATGAATTATGTATTGTATTGGATACTATGCTCAGTCATGTGATTATTAATATCTCTCTCTCTCCCTCTCTCACACACACAGTTCTTAATCATTCAAGGTTGTCTTTTTTCTTAGGCAGCTGAATAATATCTTTCATACCGTCTGAGTGTTTTGATCTTCCCTGTTGAAGGGTTCAACAGTTCCTTGGATCTGAAGATGGAGGTACCTGTCCTGCCAGCTGCTCAGCACCTCCTGGGATTACTGAGATCCCTTGGGTTACAGAGGTCCCAGCTGAATAGTACGGACATGTTGAGCAGTAGGACAAACCTCCCTTTGCCCAAGGCCATCAGGATGCCCAGGGTGATGCTGCAGCCACCACCTGCACAGAGGCAGACCCCTGGCAGTGGCCACAGCAGCAGCAATACATTGCTTTTGAGCCTTCTTGTTCATACACTACCCAGGCATTCTTTCCATGCAGATCCATGCCAAATTACTACCAGGGACTTCATTTATCTCCATGTGTTACTATAATCTTTGTACTCCTACTGATTCAGCAGGCTTTGGGAAATATTCCAAAGATACTAAAAAATAAGGAAAGTTGTATCTTTTTAAGAAATTGTGTCTAAGGCAGTAATATTTATTGAGTATGGAGTATTCCTATATGAAAATTGCAGACCAGATAAGAAACAAACACTATATTAAAGATAAAATACTATTTCTTTGCTTCTTTGCTCTTTTTCTCCCACATTATCAGTAAAGTGCCATTTTTTCTGTGTGTGTGTGTGGTTGTGTGGTGTTTTTTGTGTTTGGTTTTTTGTTTGTTTGTTTGTTTTTTAGAAGAAGAGCAGAAGAGTAGAATCTCTATGGAAAAAATGATCACTTCTCAATATTTTGAGGCCCAATGTATTTTGTGTACTGGGAATATACTCCTGCAGAACTAAATTATATATTCCTGCATATCCAAATTGCATTTATATTAAATAGGCAAAGGCAAATTTCAGGGATTTGCAGAGAAATTTGATGTAACTAGGAAAATAAAAATCAGTATAGCAATGCAATTGACAGAAGTATAAGGTGACACTCCTGTTTTTTGCCATGTTTAAAAATTTCGAAAGTCTAGCTTTTTTCAAAAACAAACCATAGTCAAATAACCTTTTTTGGAAAAATTACATTTCTCACATTCCTTGAATAACATAGATGCAATATGATTATTTAGTATCCAAATTTTATACCCCAGATCATCCTTAACTTCTGGATTTGAATATAGGTGTCTTACATTACTAATTTGTTAGTCTTCATGCATGGCAATGAGTCCCAGACTCCCATTCTTGTTTTGCTTCAGCAACATGTCATTTTCTGACAAATTGGTGCAATGTAGGACAAACCCAAAGGAACATTTTGATTTATTTATACATTTTACTGGGTTTAAAATGAATTGCAGATAAAAACAGAAAATAAAAATTAAAATTAGCTCCTTGTACTCTGCATAGTGGGAAGAGGGGTGAGCTGAAGCATATCACATCCAGAAAGGGAAGATTATGTCCTTCTGTGGAGAAATTCCAAACATATTGATACAAATCCTTAACCCAGAGCTCTCTTGTGCCAAACACAACCTTAAAAAAATAACTGCCCAAACAAGCTCATATAGCTGGAGCATTTACTGCATTATGAATTTTGTCTTCTTAACAACATCAAAATATCAAAATCTATGGATACTGGTATATATATCAATTTCTTATGGATTCTGAGATGCTTCCCCAAACTCTTGAACCCAAATCTGTGCCAGAAACTACAGAGCATTTCTAAGAATATCACAATAGTGGAGTAGCATTTGGGGACCTGACTTCTGCATGGAGGATAAATATTTCTTCTTAAAAAGTAAAATCAAGTGTGATGTTTTTTACACTCTAGCAGGAATGACCAGTACAAGATACCTAAGCAATAGTGCCATACTACGATGACAGTACATTCTGATCCAGCCAGCTAGCAGTGCTTTCAGGACCTTCACCAACCTTTCTACCATGGACTGTGTGCTCTGGCCTCTCTGGGTCACCTTCATGACTGATAACTGTTCTTCAGAAAGCCTCGCGCTAAATTCTTGTAAAAATCTAAGAATCTTTTTGGTATTTGGGCTGCATTTGAAACAGTACTGGTGGACTGAAGAAGGCCATATTTTAGCCTTCACAGGAATGATATATTGACTTAGCTGGCAAATTAGCCTTCACAGGGAGTGCCCCAGGCCCTTGTCTGGCCAGAATGGGTTTTAATAGCTGCAACTTTGCCTCTTGTTTTGTTTCAGCCCATTGCCTGATCAAGAGTCTTTCTAGCTAAGTCCTTGTCCATGTTATCAGGTTATGAAGTGGGCCAGTTAGTTAGGAAATTCATTACAGGCACTGCTATTAAGTGGCTTACCTCTACTTAATTTCCGCATTCCTGTTTAGTGTGCTTCCTTTTATTCCATTAAAACTATGCTACAGAACAGTGTGCAATGGTCACATGGTAAAAATAGAGCATGCAATTTATAAAAACAATATTTCATTAAACAGTAATCAATATAAATCTTTTGTGAAGGGAAAGAAACTGGTCTCTGTCTGGTTTACTTTAAACCTGGTATTCAAAGCACCCCTGAAAGAGGATATAGAGAAAAAACACAGGACAAGGCACCATGATATCTCCCACTGAGGAATGTAAAAAGACTTATTATGTGTTAGCCAAGTGCTCTAATGAAGAATTAGTTTGAATAAGGCCACCTGGAAAGAAGTTCAAATCACCCTAGAACTGAGCAGAGAAGTTCACCTGGAAGAAGGCCAGTTTGCCAGATTTTCATCTTGCTAGCCTCCATTCAAACTTGCTTACATTTTCATAGCACTGACTGTGATGTCTGACTAAGTTTTGATGCAATAAGCATGTTTCAATACTATATGAACACAATATTTCCATGAAATAATATCATGCAGATCACTGATTATTTAAATAACTTCAATGAGCTTTGCATCTCTCTGCTTTAAAGAGAAGTGCTGTAATTTTAGAGATATTTCCCTCTTAATGGAGGCAACCCACTTGTTAATATCATGTATGGCATCATCTGCAAATAGCACATTGCTGAGCTAAAAGGCTTTAATGTGGTAGATCAGTGGCCAAAGAACTAGTCACCATGGCAACTCTGTATTAAGTTTTCCTGCTACAACAATTGTGAAGACTATTCAATCACAACTCATTTGATCTGAATTCTTCTATATTTCTAAACGGCTCTCATGAATATTTTCACTTCTGAAATTTTGTCTTAGTTTTAGGAGAAAAAAAAACATAGCAAACTGAAAGGCTGAATGAAAGGCTAACTTTCAGAAGGTCAATATGAGTCCATTCTATATCCCTGGTCAAAAAAAAAAAAAGTCATATATATATTAGAGTTTATGTTACGTTGTCAAACACAGCACCTATCCACAGAGCCCAGGGAGTCCATCAGCTAGGGCTATGAAGATTTTGTCAGATCAGTCATCATTTCTTAATTTTTATCACATATCTGAGGGGCAGATTCTTCTTAAGAACAAAAATACTCCACTGCCTTACCAATGAGTACCAACCTGTCCCCAGCTGAGGACGGTAGCTTTCCTATCACACACGTGCAGAGCCATCTCAGGATTCTCAGTGCCTAGTCAGCATCTGGACCTGTAATGGGAATATCCACAAAGTAGAAATCACCTGCTATATTTTGTACAATGCCCCTTTATATTAGGGGCATCTCCTAAAAGCCTTTTAAGTCAATTCGTACCTGGATATCCAAATACACCATGCTTTTCTGCTTGTGAGCTGACCAGAGCTCTTTGCCAGGGCAGACTTAGAAGCAGTTTGTTTGGTGTGAATGCCCATGTACTTGATTCCTGTGCTGGATTACTGCAACATAACCAGGAAAGAAAACATGCATTCCTTAGAAATCTCCATCTGATACAAATGCAGCTGCCCACCAGCTGAGGCCACCATGAGCATATCAAGGCATGGCTCCAATCTCTGCACTGACTCCCCATTAAAAATGGGCAAATGCACGGTGTCATCCCAGCTAATTGGGCTCTTATCATGGGACTGACCTTCACCATCTGTGAGATCACCTCTCTGTCCGTGACTACTGCTTTCTGTAGCAGCTCCTTTCCACTGGAACTGATGGTTCATAGATACAAGACTACCACGATGAGGACAAGACCTTATGGAATGCTAGGTAAGATTTTGGAAATAATTTCTGATGATTTTTTGAAAATGGTCACAGGAACCCGGTGCTTTCAGAATTGTATTGCCCATTTCCCAAGATTCATTACTTGAAATTTTAAAAATAGGTGACTGCTGCCTTTAGAAAAGCAAAAATAGAGAATGGAAAAATTACTCCTGAATGTTAAATGAGTGGCTCAAATATACAGAAATAAGCCTTGTAAGAGAGCTGCACAGTCAGTGATACAGGTGGATATTGTATCCTCCCACACAACCCCAGTTGTGTTTGTACTTTGATCATCCCTGTTTCTGAGCATCAGGCTCAAATGAGCCCAAAGCTTCAGAGCAACAGCTGAAGTGGAACTTCCAATTTCTTTAACATATTACTAAAAACATGAAGGCAGCATACTTTTACTTTTTATGAAATAATGCCTGCACCCCTTCTTATACAGGTGCACACTGTCTGAAACAATGATATACTAATTACTTAGCAGGGCCCACATCTGCTACCACAACACTAATAATTAACACAAATATTGGTGAAATTGAAGGTTACAGCAGTAAATTTAGTTCTGAAGTTAAAATTGTTTGTTCACCTAAATTCACTTAAAAGAGAAGTCAGGTTAGATAGAAAGATCTGAGAGTTTTAGATATGTTCCAAGTTTTAATATTTTGTTTATAAAACATATGGGCAGGGAAATGGTGTGTGGTTTCAGGTTTCCATTAAAATACTTAGCACATATCCATTTGTGCTTATTAAAAAACCCACACACTTTAATCTGACCATCTCAAAGAGACATAGGTGGGATGTTTTTAGTTTCTAGGCCACATTTAATTATTTTAATGAATTGCTACTACCAAGCAACAACAACAACATTCTGAAACCACACCAAGCTTCACATGAAATTAAAATTTGAGCTTGACTCATTCTGCTTATCATTACTGATCTTATCAGTCATTATATGTATTTCTCCTTAATCCTTCTTTCCTGTAATATCTTAAGGTTTGACTGCAAAATAGGGGCAAAGTCATTTAAAAACATGAGACACCAAATGAATGTCTACAGGTAAAATGTCTTATAGCAATGAAGTGTCCATTTATTTTAAAAGCAGCAAGGTTTAATGGAACATTACTGAAGCTTTTAATCTTTCTTCAAGATATTTCAGGCAGGCCTTTTCTCCTGGGAGCCTTGTCTGCAGGGATCCTAGAGCTAAACTGCAGTCAAGCTGCTATTTCAGCAAGGGTTGAAGTAGTTCATGCTTAAATTAAATTGCAGAACCCTCACAGCAGGAAACTGTAGTTACAAAAAAAAAAAATCTTTGTATAAAAGCCTTTGTCTTCAATCTCCTTCATTAGAAGATTAGAGGCTTAATTACAATGAGTTGCAGCAGGGCCAAACCCTACTTCCACTGGAGTTAAAATGGCTTCAGGGGACCAAAATTTTGCCATGAGTATCAACACATGCATTGCTGTAATGCTCCTTACCTCATAATCTGTATGATTTAAAGACTTTCCTCCTCATAAGCAGAATTTATTAGCTCGCATCCACTGGCTCAGTAAGTATGGTTACACTTCTTTTGAATCAGAAGTGAATCACATTTGCAGAAAGCAACCCCATGAAAGACACCGTTTGCAAAAACTTAATTACACATTCCTGTGATCCACTGTGTATTTGAGTTACAGGTACATAAATTGAGCAAAATCACCTCCTTTGTCTACTTGCTAACTCTTAGAACATAGCACTTTTACTGTGAAAGTAGGCTGTGCCTACACTAGTGGGTTCAGCTAAAGCCTAGAACCTTTCCCAGGCACAGGAACACAATTACATGCACTAATAAATTGGTTGAGTTGTCTTTGGCACGCTTCTTTTTTGCCAGCTAACAATTTCCTGAATAGATCCTGGGTGCAGCTCAAGAGGCAGAGCTTTCCAAGAGCAGTTCCCAGGAGGCATTTAGCTGCAGGGGTGCAGACTATCCCACTCTACTTGGCCTTCTTATCCAGGGCTGTTCTCAAGCACTCTTCATTTACTAATGCAGATGTAGCCTTTGAGAAGTTCAGGAAAACTTTGAGAAGCAGAAGTTCACTATGGTCAGTAGTTGCACTGAGCCAGCCTGCTTGTTCTGACCGCTGTGTAACACCAGCTCTCCTGGAGGACCCTTCTTTCTTGTCTTGAGCATGACAAAACTCTTCAGAAGACCAAGTCCAACAGAATCGCCTTCAGCAGTCAGCCAGGATCCCCATGGTCATGTTGGTAAATCAGAGCTCCACAATCACATGGACTCTAACAAAAGAAAACTCATTTGTGGGAATGGTCTGAAAACCAGGCCATCAGTTTTGCAGCTGGGGCCCTTAGAATGTTAAGTATCATATTCTTCCCTTTGAAGGGTCACTGTCACCCTGTTCCTCTTCCTTCTATTGCAGAAATGTTTCTAATTCCAGAGTTTCCACTTAATTCAATATGTCTATGAGATAGTAAACTCAGCAACGGTTGGTTTTCTATAAACAAGAACATACCGTGAAAGGGCACTGTAACACAAATGGCCATGTTCAGAATACTGTATTTTTGAATAAGCAAGCGAAATATCTGCTTTACAGATAGATAAGATTTTTTTTATCATTATTCATGCTTTTTTTTTTTTTTAATATTATAATGGGTGATTCTTTGGGAAGTATGCACTGTGGTAAACTGCATGCCACAAGCTGAATATTCTATAAGTGGTTTCAAATAAAAGTTCTTTCTTCTGTGATACAAGTGACTAGTAAATCAGCTGAAGTCAACACAGGTCTAGAATATTTACTAAGCTTAATGAACAGTACTTTTGAGGAGCTATATTTTAATCACTAGCTGGCTCCAAATGCAATTTGCTACAAAGCCAGTAAATGCAATTACACAAATAACTCTGATGTGAATTAATACATAACATTCACAAAAGCAACATAGATTCAAACACTACAATATAATTCAAACACACTGGGAAATTAAACTAAGAAAAGAAGTGTATTTTTGCAGTTTCATTTTTGCTTCAATTTCTCTCATCTCCCATTAAAGTCTTCTGTAACTTCAAAACACACTTTATGATTAGAATACTGTAAATCACATGTCTTATATGGTAAAAACAGAACTTCCAAATGCCTTTGTAATTCTTTATATCATACGCTTCACAATCTCATTTTTTGTTCTGCATGAGGAAAGTACAAAATAAAAACCCATTTAAAGATTATTGTTCAAAATCCCAAAGTAATTAAGAAATCAGGCCATGGTCATGGGTGCGTGTGTGCATATGCATATGTGTATATATGTGTAAGTACATCAGAGCCACTCTGGAGCCTCTCCCAGGGTTACTAATTTGGGCATATCACCATGATACCATGGTTATGCAGCTTCCAAGGCCAAAGTGCTCTCAATGGTGGCTGAATTGAAGCACAGGCCAAGTAAATACATCTCTATTACCTGCACCATCAAGGTAGATCTACGAGGATTTTATTGTGTAAAAATTAATGAATAGATGCTTTAATCTTTCCCAGTATAGGAAAAATCCTATAATCTGTTTTACTGAAATGGAGTCTTTATTCTGCTCAAAAATCTTCCTCTTTATTCCCAATTAGCAACTGACTGAAAAACATGTTTATAAAATAGATTGATGGCAATCTAGACTGAAGAGTCCTCTCTTGTCTCTGTGTGGGTATATCCACATAGCCAGTCACAGCTCAGATTATATCTAGGTAACAGACCTAGATGACCTTATTTTTAAGGTTTGAATTGGTCCAGAGACCAATTTAATTTAACTTTAATATATTCCTCCCACAAGCATTCTAAGTTTGAATTCATTATTCCTTTTTTTCAGTTTTGCTTAACTGGTAAATAAAAGTTACTAAATAAATAAATAAAAGAATAGAGCATTCTTCATCCAAAAGATTTTTTTCTTCATACAAAGAGAATTTAATTAAATCAGATTCTAATCCAGTTAATTAGTGTTCAAACTGTGCTCAGACAGCCCTAAAACGTATTTGTTCCATCATCTGGATATCCATTTAAAAGCATATTATAAATCATTTCATTTTGCTAGTCTTGTAACAGTAATAATTATAAAACCAGAGCACATTTTTCTAGTAGCTATTAATATTCTTCAGGAAAAGTGAGAATGATTATCTCCATTTTACAGGTGGGGAAACCTATTTCCCATTTTGTTAATGATGCCCTCTTTCTTTGCACTTCATTAAGTCATTCACAACAGTATAAAGGGAATCTAAAATAGTGCCACAGTAGTATTTGTAGTGTGCACACTTTTTCATCATTTTGCCCTAGAATAACTAGCTTCCGTGCAGTCTTGAATCAGCTTTGGGGAACAAAATACAGAGCTCTATTAATGATATTCAAATCTACATGTGACTAAATACTACTCATGTAGAAACCCTCCACAGTGTAAAGCCATAGGGAAAAATCCTTAATAACTAAAGTTTCATGAATGGCAAGGAATAGAATATCAGCTTTTTAATTCATAAGATTTTGGAGAGTAATAAATAAATGAGAAAAACAACTTTTTATTCTTTAAAATACTTTACATCTGCCTCTTAAAAATTTCTTAACTCTTAATTTGATGTCTAAGATAGCAGATCAGATATGAGTGTAGTGCTTAGCTGATTGCCCTATTACAGAAATCACGAGGTCTCTCTTGGATTCAGCCTGTATACAGATATGCATCAATTCCAGGAAACGTTATCTTCAAATGATGTCTGAAGCACAAGATAAATAGGCTGTTGACCAATTGAACTTTCTGGTTATTTTAGCTCTTTTAAACAACTGAAATTGCTACTGTGGCCATTGTAACTGCAGCCAGTTTCTGTGTTATTTCTTTGAGTGACTGCTGTAAAAAATGTCATAGTGACCTTGAAAACAGAAGTAGTGTGGGAACAGTGTGGAAGAGAAAAGACACTGAAACATCATTGGGGCAGCTCCATGGCAGATGCAGCTATTTCTATGCTGCCGTTTACAGCAGGGGAGGAACTTACTAGATTTCCCTTCAAGCCTCTCTCACTCTGTTGGCCAACAAGATCTAGCAGAAGAGTAAAGTGTAGTGCAGAATATTAGTGACTTCAGTTTCAGGGAGATGTATTAAAGAGTACAGCCCAGTGTAGGAGGAGGATGGCAGCACAGACATCTCTGGAGTGCCTGAATGTTACAGCTTCTGCCAAAGTGGCCCGCTGGCTCTGTCCACCGTGCAGTCTACATCCACTACACTGGTCTTCTCATGGCTTCCCAGCAATTATTTTATTTATACTAAAGGTGTTTTAAGAAATATGACAAGGAAAAATAATTTCTGTTTCATAGCTACATTTGGTATCATCTTTCTCACTTTTAATCATACAGTGTCGTGTCTAGAAAGTCTATTTGGGGCAGAGACTGTGTTTATGATATTTTTTGTACAGTATTTTGCACACCTGGAGTACTTCATCCAAAATTTACAAAAGTTTTGTAAACTTTTTTTTTGTAACTTTCATAGATGCTTATGAAACAAACACATATTTGTTGTTCCCTTTTTTGTGATTGGTTGTTTTTCGTTTGTTTGTTTGTTTTTTTAACTTAATAAAGGTATAGTTTGGAGGTGTCACATTTCATTGTTTCAACATGAGGGTGGTGTGCTTATTCTTAACAGGAAGAAATTTGGCAATAAATGTGTAAGCTTTAATTTTATATGTTTTAATGACACAATATGGAAACACATTTAATCAGATAATATCTTTTTTTGGTATTTGTTTACTATTCTAAATATTCTGAAATTGTATACATGTAGACATTTCTGGTTTTGACAACACCTTGTATTCTTTGAGGTTTCCCAATTCCTACATGAAAGGATTACCCATAGTCAACATTACAAAAGCTCTGTAGTGGGAAAAGTAATACTGAATTTGAACCAAGGTCATACAGTGGCAAGAAACTCCCCTTGGAAAGGGGAGTAACTTCTATAAAGTGACGATATAATGCAAAGATTGTATTGGTAATGTGTTGAAAATATCTGTCTGTCTTCATTTATTTGGGGCTGTTTCTGAGATTATGTGGTGAAAGTACAGTTTCAAATGTATATTAGTCATAGAATATCCCGAGTTGGAAGGGACCAATAAAGATCATTGAGTCCAACTCCTGGCTCCACACAGGTCTACACAAAAATTCAGACCATAAGACTAAGACCACAGACTATGACTAAGAGTACAGTCCAAAATGCTTCTTAAACTCTGACAGGCTTGGTGCCATGGTGCTTATATTGATAAGCATCATTTTCCGTCATAGTTAGTAAAAATCTCACACAAGTACTGACAGTTTAAATCCAGCTGTTATGGTGGAAATTAACTTTCTAGAGCACTTCTGAATACATTTATAATCCATTATAATTTTAATTATAATACTAATATTTATTCTGTAATTCTCTTAGAACTGTAATTTCATCAGCTCTTAGGAACTGGTATGGTGAATATATTACAGAAGAGAATACATATATTGGACAACATTTTACTACACTGCCGCATCGCTTTTAATGTTTCTCTAAGCAGCAAGATTAAAAATTGCTGCATATTTCCACTCGGGACTTCATAAATGGAAGTAAGAAAGCTCACTTATACCTGCCATCTGCTCTGCAAGTAGAAATCTTCTCATTAGACTGAGATACTGCCTTCTCTCTTAACCCATGAGTATCTCACTGTGTCAAGTTGGTCTGTCCAGAATTGCTCAGAAGAAACATCAGTCTCTAAGATTCAGTCCAGCTGTCTTACCTCTCCAAGTAAGAAAATCTCAGAGTCACTAATAAACTTTTTTTTGCATAAGGAAAGTGGGAAGAATTGGGAATGGGAAAAGAGAGAGAGAGATTCAGAATGGGAGTAAGATGAGCAATAGTTATGTGAGGATTAGTGACAATAAAAATGGACTGCAACAGACAGAACAAGACAATAAACAGAAAAGGATGAAAAAAAAGGAAAAAAATACAAAAAGAAAAGGCAATGCAAATAATTGGAAATTTACATGAAAAGAGGTGAAATTAACAAGAGAGAGGAAGACGTATTTTAAGTCCTCTTCCATCTGTTTCATATTCCCTTTTTCTATGAGTTAAACATTTTGCTAGTCTTTTAGTTTTGGGGAATAAAAAATAAAAAATAAAAGCCTTCCAGATTCAGTTAATTATGATTTTTTCTTTTTTTTTTTTTTTTTCTGATTGATTAAATTGTCATCTTTAAATTGAAAATTAGTAAAAAGAAAAATGCATCTGCAATCATGCCAAAAAAAAAAATGTTCTTCTTTTAAATATTTGCCTCCAGGTTATAAGGAGGTCCTGCACCTGAGTCAGGGCAAACCCAAGCACAAGTACAGGCTGGGCAGAGAATGCATTGAGAGCAGCTCTAATGAGAAGGATCTGGGGGTGTTGGTTTACGAGAACCTTAACATGAACCGGCAATGTGTGCTTGCAGCCCAGAAAGCCAACCGTACCCAGGGCCACGTCAAAAGCAGTGTGACCAGCAGGGCAAGAGAGGTGATTCTCCCCCTCTGCTCTGCTCTTGTGAGAGCCTACCTGGGGTGCTGTGTTCAGCCCTGGGACCCCCAGCACAAGAAGGACATGGACATGTTACAACGAGTCCAGAGTGAGGCTATGAAAAGGATTAAACGGCTGGAGCACCTCTCCTATGAAGACAGAATGAGAGAGTTGGGGTTGTTCAGCTTGGATTAGAGAAGGCTCTGGGGAGACCTTGGGGCAGCCTTCCAGCATTTAAAGGGGACCTACAGAAAAGATGCTAAGAGACTCTCTATCAGGTTTTGTAGTGGTAGAACAAGGGGTAACTATTTTAACAAAAAGAGGGTAGGTTTAGATTAGATATAAGGAACAAATTCTTTACTATGAGCATGGTGAGGCACTAGAACAGGTTGCCCAGAGAAGCTGTGGATGCCCCATCCCTGGAGGTGTTCAAGACCAGGCTGGATGGGGTTTTGAGCAACCTGGTCTGGTGGTAGGTGTCCCTGCCCACGGCAGAGGGGTTGGAAGTAGGAGATCTTTAAGGTCCTTTCAGCCCAATGCATTCTGTGATTCTATAATCATTTTTCTTCACAATACTTTGAAAATATTCAACAAAAATATTTAAATAATTTTCTACTTAGTAAAAAAATTCAAAGAGTTTTATATTTAAATTAGTCCTTAATTTTAGAATACAGTATTTACTATTGGTAATCAATATTTAATCACAGCATTCAGTGCTTCACTAAATTATTTTCAGATGAACTGAAGTCTCAGAGCATATGAGTGGTACGGGCCAAAATAAATGTGTATACAATCTCCTTATGGATTTGCATTTGGACATCACCTTCTTCCCTTTGTTCTTTACCTCTCACCTACTTAGTCTTTGCAACTGAAACTGAATTAGGCATTTCCTTGCCTTCCACAAGTTTTCCACCAGATATTACAAAAATGTCTTTTTATCCTTCTAATATTGTAGGAGAATCAAGTTTCAAATGTTCAAAAGAATATCTTGGAAGTTTTTAGAATTTAGGAGTTCATGTCTCTTTCTAGTTCACTTCATGCTCTTGTCAATTGTAAACCTTCAGGAGCACAAGATGTAAGTAGCCCTTAGGGACTATTTATAGTCTTGTTTATTAACTATATGGTGGCTTGCAGCCTATAAACATTTTTACCAAGTCTGGCTTAGTTCCCGTTGGTTATTTATTCATCCTAATCCTGTTTGAAATGTTCTGAGCAAAATGTCTTAATAAAGACTTGTGATGATGGGTTCCGTCAGCTAATTTTATACTATATAAATGACTATTTTCTATCAGGTCTGCTTTTATAGCCTTTATTATTGCCACTGAAAATAATCTACTCATTCTATAACAGTGCTAGGCTCTGCACCAGTACTACTCTACAGTGTTTTGTTATATAAATCCAGTTGTGATCTCTAATTGGGATATTTAAGTAACAATGCACAGCTTCATACATAAGAGCTTTACCATCTTTAATGTATTTTCTGTTACACTCCTGGAAGCATTAGGTGTGTAAACAGTTGAATCTTTTAATAAATTGGAAAAGGAGGACTAAGACACCAACAAAATGCCTATACCATGTCAATCTGAGTTGAACAGACTTTCAACTATTCTCTGGCACTGGAGTTGTATAGAACAGTTTGTGTTCATATTTTCAAATAGGGATCCAACAAAAAAACTTTCTTTTAGGAATGGTCCTCTGCCAGTGATCACTCCCAAAGCAACCCCAAGAGATGTTTAGAAAGATGCTAGTTATTACAGACCAATAATTTGACAGGGAAGATTCAGTTACTGCAGTGGGTTAAGCGATCCAGTTCTAGTGCCCAGGCACAGTCCATGGTGATGTTTAAAGTCTGCTAGTAAAGACTTCTTCTGCTTGAGAGAAGAAATGAGGAAAAACAGTCTGTCCTTGTTGTTAAGAAAAATTCTTTTTTGCTTTGTGATGATGAGTATGGGCCCTGTAAAAACCACCAAAAGGCACCTGAGTCTAATTGCTAAAATGGGTGCAAGTGAGATAATTGGCTGAGAAATAATGAGAAAAGGGAAGGTGTTGTTCCTTTCTCTCTGCTTTAAAAGCCTCCCTGTGTAGGAAGCATGTAGCTGTTGGAATAAGAGCAACTGCTTTCTTCAGAAGAAGCTACAGTGCTTTAGCTGGAGCCACATCAAGCTCCCTCCTTTTGCTGAGTTTAACACAGCAGAGATGAGATGCTGCCTTCCTCTCTTTTACTGTAAAGAGACTTTCTGGAACCACAAAAGTTGCATTTGGTGAGCTGACCAATAGGAAGCAGGACTAGTTTATGTGACAGATTTTTTAACTTCTACAATATTTACAAAATGTCTTGATTTTATTCAGATCTTGACTTAAAGCAGATTCAAGTTAAAGACATAATTTTCCTGTTTTCATAAAAGCAGACAAAACTTAGCACAGGTGAATCTCTAGCTGGTCTGAAAGCTGGAACTATGACCCTAGCCACCAGACTACTGATCCTTATATTCCTCATTTCTCAAATAAATGGCTCTAATAATCTGCTACCTCACATGAAACAGCTTGTTTCTTGCCTCTGAGTATATTTTGATATGTTACACGGACCTAGACCAATCTTCTACACAGAGACAGATTAACCACAGCTCCACTGAAAAACAAAATAGATATTTCTCTTTTGTAGAGAAGCAAGAAGCAGTGCGATAGCTATTGACTTCATCTAAAAGATGTATCAAAAGGTTTGATTGGCTGTTGAGTTTTATTCTGAAACTAACAATTAAAGAAATAAGTTGAAGTGACCTGTCTCAATCATATAGATAATTTCAATAAAATAATCAATGACAAAAAATAAAAGGGAGAAGAAAAAAAAAATGCTTTACTGTAGGGCTATACAGGCACTGTATATTCATGCAAAGTCACTAAGAAAATATGGTCCAATCACTTTCTCTTACCAGCAATTCACTCAAGACATGTTTCATTTCGGTTTTCACCACAAATAAAGGTTATATACCCCATGTTGCACAACTGGGACTTAGCAATATGCTATATTGCCATCTGGTTTTGTTTATCATGGATTTTAACTATTAAACATTTATTAAAGACCTTATTGGTTAAGCCATTCTTCAATAATTGTGGTTATTATTTATTAATCGTAATATATCTGCATAATTACTTAGGGCTTCCTTCTGGTATCCTTATTCACACTGAGTAATAATTTACTCCATGACCTATCCCAATAAAACAAACCACAGATCTAGCTAACTCTCATCACAGATTTGGGAAACAAAACTGGTTTTCCTGTGGTATTTGCACCATGTGTATTAAGTTAAATGGTCAAGTGTATGCATATATGCATGTGTGTGTTTCAATTGTCTGAAGAGTTGTGTGAGGTTCTGATTAGTAATTTCAGTTTAGAGATGTGTATGTTGCTAATTTTTCTGAGATAATGAATTGGCAGGAAGGACACATCTAGATCTGTCTCTGCTATGATTCAATCAATGTTATTAACACAAATTTTAAAAGGCAGATAATGCTCAGTTTCTTAAGATACTTTTTCTGGTATCTTATTCATTACCTATTAGTGTCTTTGGCTAATTTATAATGCAGACTAAGATTCACAGCCTTTTTTCAGACAGAAATGTACAATTTTGTATAACTTGGAGATCTGAACGTCAGATGGTTCACTTGTTTAAATTATCCAAGCTGAAGAGCACAATCTGACATAAGATACATCTTAGCTAATTTTAAGGAAATTGTGAGTGGGCCACTCAATAAAGAAATCAGGTTTGCCACCAAAAAAAAAAAATACTAAATCATTTGACTTAATACAATCATAAGGTGATTAATCTTTGAAGGTGCTTTTTACACCGTACATACACATAAACTAGTGAAAGTAAAGATAACAATGTATGTGTTTAAGAGGAAGGGAGTCTGACATTGCACAGCTAATCAAGGAAGAGATTATTTTGAGAAAACAGCATGTAACACAATTAAGAGCCCTTGAGAAACAAAACATCAGGTCTCTGCTTGCTATTTGTGAATGAGGAAGACATGCCGCAGTCCTAATGAGTCTGATCCAGACAAGAGATTAAATAACCCGTTTTCTTACTTCAGGCTGGGAAAACTGTAAAGGCCAGAACATTTCAACATGTTTATGACATATTGGATTTGTGTTGTCATATATAGATGAGAACCTGTGGCATTAGGAAAAGGGCAAAAATAAGTTTGTTTTCCTATTGACTTTCAGTTCTCAACAATGAAAATGATGCTAAGGCACTTATATATAAAAAAAATTATTAAATGATTGTGCTACTTTTAGCATTGGCTCAGCAATCCCCAAACCAACAGAGCTTACAAAATCCACCAAGAATACATTTTAAAAAGATACATATGTTATTGAATTAGACTCATTTGATCTTTGCATATTATTATCATGTATTTGAGCAGAGACTTAGGAAGGGATGTGAGCACGTAATTGAAGTTGTAGAGAGTTTTTGGTACTCTCTAGGAAGTGGAGTGGGTGGAACTTTGTCTATGTGTAGAAGAGCTATGACCTTTGATCAGGGGGATTTTCTTAGGTGGAAATGAATTTAGCAGAAGCATTCTGGAATTAGAACAAGTAGATGCTGAGAATAATAGCTTGCCCTTTAAAATGTCCTTTTATGCCAGAGGCAAAATTAGTGCTCTTTTTTTTTCATATTCCACCTGGTTATTATTCAAAACCATTGTATGTGTTGCATTAAGATTAGAAGCTAGGCTTTCCTGTTGCGATTAACACAGATGGCAAAAGCAAAAATAAACAAAACATTCAGGGGTTATATGTATGCTTTCAGTGTCTCTTCATTTTCACCAGATGAAGTTATCTTAATCACGAGCACAAGAAACCTTGCCTCAATATAGTACAATACTCCAGTAATCAAATGTAATTGTTTTATGACAGCAGGTTAAGAAGTGTAACATAAAAATAGAACAGAATTTAAACAGTCTCTTTGACTCTTTGTCCATTCTGATGCACTTCTTCTGTGGTATGCATAACTTCAACAAGTTTGTTTTGCTCATTAAGCCATTTAACCATCTAAATACCATCTGACCTTTATGAAAAAGTAAAGAGGATTTTTGGAAGGAAAAATTCTTCAGTAATAACATGCACAGGTCTATACTGTTTTTTCATGTTTTACCTAAGCATCCTTCTCTGTGAATCTTTTATTTTAGATTCTACTAGCCATAACAAAGGACCATTCATTTACAGAACAGACAAGAAATTCAGCTTTGAAATTCCATTGTAGCCCCTCAAACAGCATCTCATCCTTTAATGACTAAGTGCAAGTTTAGTAGCTGCTGAGCATCTCTATGGGAAAGATTTATGCAGTTCCATCTTCTCAATAATCTCTCAGGCTTGGCCAATGCACTATAACTTTCAGTCAAGCATGCTGGCTGGCATTATTGATAATGTAGTTGGGGTTCACTAAATCATATTTTATATAGTTGAAAAGGGCAAAAGAATTGAACTGATTCCAGTTCATGGGACTTTTAGGAAGCCACAGGGGATGGGGCTGTTTTTTTAGCCTTTAGTGCTCTCTGTGTTTCAGTTTTACAGTTCATGTTAGAAAACGTCACTGTCCAATACCAGTCTGGATTAGACAGTCCTTCTCTTGCATCCAGATCAGCCTTAGGCATACAATATGACCTTGGGCAAGTATCTTTGTACCAGGCTGATTTCTTTTAACTTCAGGTTGCTTTCTCCACTAGCAGTGTCCATCTTGTCTAGTTTTTAAATGCAACCTGTATATGTTGTCCTGAGCTCCAGCTGCATCAGTGATAGCAGTCCAGAAGGCAGTCCAATTACTAAAACTTCTTAGGGACCTACCTCATGCTTTAATCCTCCACTTGACAAAAACAGAGAGTTGCAATCCTGTTCTTTAAACATGTTTGGAACACAAAAGTGCAAATAATTTAGAGATTAGAAGATGTAGTAATTACAATAATAACATGGCAGTAATAATGCTTACAAAATCCAAATCCAGGTTTTGATACATTTTAATACGGAGATATTTCTTGACCACTGACTCAAAGAAAATAAATAAATAAATAAAATAAAATAAATAAGATTTTTGTTCTCTTCCTAAGCACTTGTCAAAATTAAATAAAAGCTGTCTAAAATATAAATTACAGAAGGAGCATTTACTCTGACAAGGTATCTTTTCACATATATATGTGTTATTTGTTATGAATATGTAGTTTAATCATAGTTGTTTTCTTTTCCAAAAAAAAAAAAAAAGTGTTTCTACCATATTATTTAGAGAGCATGCTCTGAAATGTCATAACCATTTACTTTGTGCAGGAGAAGAGTAAAAAAGAATACTGTGGTAAGCAGCTGAAATTCCCAACTATGGTATAATTTTGCACTCTATTACACAGAAATTGTTGAAATCAATTAATTTAAGACTGTATTGTAATGCATATACACCAGGGGGCAGAGTAAAGGGCACTTTTAACTTTGACATTTCCTGTCTTTGAGTGCACAATGCAACAGTACAGTTGAACAGTGAGCATAAGGTTTTTTGCATTTAATAGAGTATTTATAATTCAAGTCAGCAGTAGCATCTTCCTAATTCCTTATTGCCAGTTGTCATCAGACGTTAAGCTAAAGACTGAATGATGTGTAACAGAAATGTGCTGCTGCAGTAAGACGGAACATAAATTGCCCTTTGCCATATCTTGATAACTCAAGAACCAAACATAAAGTACTTGCCTGTGCAATACTCTATCCAAGCCTGTCTCACCAGTGTGAGGATTGCAGGAGTCTTCCCCCCCCAAAAAACAATACTTATTGTTATATAAAATTGTTGTATAAAATTGTTATATAAAATATATAAATATAAAATATAAATATAAAATAAATACTTATTATTCCCCCCCAAAAAACAATACTTATTTTAAAAGGGGGGGGGGGGGGGGGGGGAGGGGGAGGGATAAAAAATTGTAAAAAATTGTAAAGGAATATTCCTTTTTGCAGTTGGGCAATTCCTGTAATGTCATTTCCTCACTTGCTTCTTGCTTCCAACTCAGAGTGCTTCATAATACCTGGAGTGCTGGCCACCTGATGGGGTTGTCTAAGTTAACATGACTGCAGCTGTTGAGACTAATAATTTAAAATCCACATTTACAGACAAGCTTATAATAGCCTCATGCTCAAATCAATGAACTTTTTGCAACTATTTTAAAAATTATAATCAAGTTTAGAGAAAAATTGAAGTCAGTTTCTCTTTCCTCTTTTGTACATTTTCATTCTTATAAAATTACTGTGAGTTACTTAGTAAAGTAAATATGAATCTGACTGAAAAGGACTAGCTGAAACCAAAGGAAGATGTTCTTAAAATATTATTGTAAAAGTTTTATAAAGTATTTGCTTATTACTTTTAAAATAGCATTTATAAATTAGTAATTCCTCTAACACAAATTGTTTCTTCAAAAAATGGCTGCTTTAAGCCCTGAAGTAGTAGAAGTGGACCTGCCTTTTAGAAGATACAACTGGGATGTTCAGATTATACCTCAGTTTATCTTCTGTCTTGTTGTTTAAAGCAAAATATTATATCTGTATGCACTTTATTTCAGGACTATTAGGACTAGCATTTTAGTGCTGATAGCTTTTTCCAAATATTAGTATATGTTCTTCCATTCTTTTCCTGGAGAATTTAAAATTGAATCTAAACTATTAAAGATAGTAGAGATATAATAAGTTAATTTTAATGTCATCACATTTTTTTCAGTTATCCTAGTTTTTTTTTATAAGTTTTTGCTAATGAAAATCAAATGTTCTTGACATGAATTTTTTCCTAAGATATAACTGTTTGTTAAAGGCACCTGTTCAATTATTTATTTGACATAAATGGTCTTACAATTAATATGAAAGAACATTTCTTTTGTCTACTGCCATGTTATATCAGGTATGCATGAGAATTAGGAGGTTTTGAAAATGTTTGAGAATATTTGCAGAACTCTCCTCAGTCCTGCAAATATTTTATCATATTTCATTCTGCTATAAAAAGTGTTATAAATTCTATAGGAATCACTAAAAAGATGAAAAAGATTTTGTAATGTTTTGTGTATGTGTGCACAGATACATGCGCACACATAAACTGAGTCCAAATTTGAAAGACTAAGTTTGAGGTGAAGCCCAGTAAAATTAATGGTAGTTTATGTATTTTTTTCATTTTATTTATATCCAGTCCTGGCTGGCTTATTCCATCACAATATTGTGAGGTTCACAGAAAGAGTGATCTTTTGTTTCTCTGTTGACAAGTTGCGTAAGGGGGGTAATTTCCATCACAAAATGTAAATGGGATTACATCAGAATCTCCCAAACAGTGTAAATGACCATCCCGCTGTTCAGACCTCATGATAAATACTGATGGCTGTCCATTGAGGGTATAAGCTAAACTGAATAAGGTCTCCATGGGGCACAATTTAGAACAGTAGGGATGTCTGCTTCGATAAATGGTCGGTTGATTTAGAAAAATGGTGCATGAGATCAGAATGACAAATTAATTTGGCCTGGGTGAAAAACCATACTTTATTTTCTCTATCCCCTATGTACAGCACACTTACACAGACTTTGCCTTTCAAAATTTAAAAAATTTCACAGGTTTCACAGAAAAAGTCAGGATTACATATCAATAGAAGTTCTGCACTACCAGTGAATATACTACCATTACAGTTAAAACTGAGTGCATATACAATGTTTAATTTCCATGTAATTTCACAGAAAACAAACGCAGCAGCAGGAGGCAGTAGGAAAACTTCTCAGTCCTGTTGTATCTGTTGTATCCAGGCTGTTGTATCTGACAACTTCTGCCTGACAGTTTTGTACAGAAATACAAAAGACGTTGAGATTCCATACAATTAAATCAAAAACAAAAATGGATCTTCAAATAAAAAATGTTTTTACATTAAAACCAGGCAAAATTGTTTCTCACCTCTTTTGCCCCAAAAGGAAAGGCTGTCTCTCAAGTGAGGTTCAGCATAAGATAACATTATTCTTGTTTCTTTCCCCAGAAAGTTCAGGATAATTATTTTATGTTTCTGCTTGGTTACGTATATGAATGTGTGTTTGTGGGTTTTATTTAAACACAGATATTGTATATGTCTTTTTCTTACATCTTACGTGGACCACATATTGAAATAGGAAGATAGGAACAAGATGATAGGACGAGAAAATGGCCTCATGTTGCACCAGGAGAGGTTTAGGCTGGTTATTAGAAAAGATCTCTTCACTGAAAGGGTTGTGAGGCATTGGAACAGGCTGCCCAGGGAAGTAGTTGAGTCACCATCCCTGGAGGTATTTAAAAGACATGTAGAGGTGGTGCTTAGGGTTTAGTGGTAGACTTGGCAGTGCTAGGTTAATGGTTATACTTGATGATCTTAGAGGTCTTTTCCAACCTAGATTCTATGATTTTCTGAAAAACTAGTCTCAGATATATCATCAGTGAGAAATGCTGTGGTATGTAGTTCAAGAGTCAGCATTGCTGATATTTGTAAAACTGCAAACTGAAGTTAAACACAAGAAAAAATAAGACAAAACAAAATGAATAGCTCTCACAGAATCAATAGAAATAAGAAGGGAGAAAAAAAAGGAAGGAAAAAAATGAAGAAGAAGAAGGAAAAAAAAAAGCCTAGGCTGCATTTTATCAGTACATCTCAGCACATGGAAAGTGATGCAGCTATTTATAGCAAGCAGTCCTTTCCTGTTTTCCACTAGGTTTTAAACCCAATAATTATAGTGGATAATCAAGCATTGAACTCTTCCAAAACATGGGTCTAGACCTTAGAAACAAAGTACTCTGCTAGCTTACAGTTATTCTTATAATATGGCTTGCTCAGGGGATATTTTTTAGGCCTTTTCCAAAATTGTGAGATAAGAATCAAGGCATTCTTCCTTCAGGCCATTCATCCAACTTCCTGCCATTCCATTATGTTTCCTTGGACCACTAGTACCCAAGGAGGACCTAGAAAAGCTAAGAGGCATCACCATCTCTTAACACCTCTTGCCACAAAGTATGTGGGAGAGCCCTCTCCATCTGTAACCAATTCCCCACTAATTTGAGGAATACAAACAAAACAGAGGTGGAGATGGAGGAATCTATTTCAAGCTTGGAAGTATACTTCTGAATGCACCTTAGGGCTGCTGGGCCCTTTCCTTCCCCCTGCTGTAGCATTGCTGCACAGATCAGGGTCTGAAGGACACAGGGAAGGAATAGCAAAAGCAGAAAAGATTCAAATAGCAATTTCAATAACAATCTCTCCCTAATATCCTATCAAAAAGAAGAAACCTGTGGAAGGCCTCACAATTCTGTTCCAACCCACAATACCTTGTCCTCTGAAATGGTAATTCACGGCCAGCCAGAGTGGAAGGAGGTCTTCGGGGAGGAATGGAGGTGAGGGAAAGGGGGCACCCAAGTGAATGTTCAGTGCTTTCTCCAGCTTTTCTGAGATCCAGATAGACCATAAAGAGCCTGGAGTCCCAGATGTGTGCCACTTAGAGAGAGGTGAAATCATTTTCCCACTGAAAAAAAATAATCAGCTCAAACTGTAAACACTCATGGAGCAAAGAATTGCTGCTGTTTATTCAAAAAGGCTTATGGAGTAGCATCAATATCTTTCTCAGCCATAAGTACCCCCTGCCTTCCTCACTCAGAAGCATTAGCGAGATAAGAAAAACAATGATTTTTAGAGACAAGAACCAGAATATTCTTGGCAATTACAGTAAAAGTAGGCAAATTTATTTCAAGTGCACAGTGTAATTACATGATTTCATTGATGATAGATGTTATTTCAGACTTACAATATTTTGTCTTTAAGGTATGATCAGTTTATATTTGGGCAGTTGGTAGGGAGGAAATGTAAATTTTTTATAATGTCATTTAGTTACATTAATTGAAAAAGCAAATTCTGGCAATGCCCAGCCCAGATTCTGGCAGCCCTCTTAAAGGTCAGTACAATTATTTTTAAAACACTCATAATATTTATTATTAGCACCACCAAACTGAGAATCAGACCAGCCCTCTCTCTGCTTATTACCCCAGATCATGTCACCTCAAAGAAGAAAAGAGCTGAACTTTGGACTTGCCTGAAAGATGAGTGAGTGGGGCAGCCAAGTCTGAAACCTTGTCCTCCAGTCCAAGAGTCTTTACCCATAAAGCCACCTCCCTCTGTCAAACTGGGGGGCAGACCATTTCAATGTAGAAAGAGCCCACAGGCTATATCTATAACAATACGTTTCAAACACGGAATTCAAAGCTCTTTACCAAGGATTACCATTATCTTCATTTTACATACACAGGAAAAAAAATAAAGAAAAAAAAAAAAAGGAAAAGAAAAAAAAAACAATAAGGAAGGAGACATTTTTTGCATATGAGAACAGGAGAAGAAATCACTTCCTTATTTATCATCCAACACAGTTTCTTTTAGGCTAGAAACTTGAAAGCCACTGGAAGCTGCCTCTCCTCACAGAAGCAAAACCAAATAACAATGACTAAATATTTTTAGCAAACAGGCAGTTTCCAGCATATAACAGTGTTGCAGAAAGTGTATACCTTCCTACATTCAGAACAAAGATGAAGGACTACATCTCCAGTGCGTGCCAGTAAATCCACCGGCTTTAGTGAATTCACATTAATTTACATGGGTGAATTCAACTGTTATCTACCAAAGCTAAAGTGATAGTTATAAAAGTTTCTTTATATAAAGTTTCTCTATAAAAAGGAATAATCCTCCCCCCCAAAATCTACCTGTTCCAAAGATTAAGTTTTGTTCAAGTGAAATTACTGAACATAGAAAATCATCTTTATAAGTATCCAGAGTCAACCTTAGCTTTGGAGAGATTGTGTCCCCTGTAACAACTTCAAGGAATTAAACCCATTCCAGAGGTTAATTACAGCTCTAACCTGAATAAAAAAGCTAACACTGAATGTGACTTTCTCTTGAAATCTTGAAAACAGAAAACATTTTGTACTGGCAAGGTAATGTTTTAGGTGACCTCACAAGTCTTTTCCACCTCTAGCATCTGCGCTTTCGAGAATTTCCAAGCTAACCAGTACTTCAAATAGGCTACAGGAGCCAAGAGGAAGCTGGGTATTTTCTTAAGGTTGGTTTCCTTTGTTTGTTTGTTTGGGTTTTTGTTTTGTTTTGTTTTGTTTTTAGTGTTGTTGTTGGTGGTGGTTTTGTTTGTTTGCTTTTTGACTGTGGGTTGTTTTTTGTTTGTTTGTTTGTTTGTTTGTTGAGGGGTGGAGAGAGCAAGATGTGTAATTCCTCACTAATGTTTCTATTTTTCCATCTATTTATATTTTTTTGTACACAGAGAATGGCTTTAGTGTCTATTGGCAAAGTTAAGCCATACTTAAGATGGGATGTATATTTACTGCACATCCCTTTAGCACCCAAAGCTTTTGGTTTCACTCCCTTTACTCTTTTCGTTTTGCCTGCAAAACGAAAGTACGTTTGTGGCATTATAGCTACCATAATGGAATATGACAGCATAGAGGCAGGAATGTCATTGTATTGCCATGGCAATAGACAAACAGTGTTTATTACTGGAAGTTTTAGGCTTTCACTCGAGCATTGGAAGCACATTTTAGCTCTTTCTTCTTATGCAAACATATTTTAGTGATTTTTGGCTAGCTTCATCCTGGCTGGCTCAATGAGGTGCAAATTAAACTGCAGTTCTGTAGGCCAGGAAGATCTCCTGCTCTACCGAGAAATAAATCACCTTGAGATGACAGATTGCATTTCCACTGCCACCCCCTCCCTCAGTCATGGCAGGGCATCGTACCTTTGTATTCTGTCCAGGGAGCTCTGTAATACACTGATGGTCTCCTGCTCCTGAGTCCTTTGTTTAAAGCAAAGATGAGCTTAGTCCCTTTACTTAGCATGTCTGACAGCAGCAGTAAAACCTGCACTGTAACTTTTACTTATAGTTGGACTAAGCTTTAATTGACATACTGTTCAAATCAAGATAGATGCTTATTTAACATACTGGCATCTTAAGTAATTACTTGAACCTCTGAATTGCCTATACTTATATTGATCCCACTTAAATGATTTTCTTAAGTGAAACGTAAATTATCCTATAATTACAATTGTCAAGATTTATCATAAGTATCAGCATAGATGGAAGAGCCTTGGGAAAAAAAATTATCCTACTGTAAAACACTCAAATTAATTAGCAGGCCAAACAGTACTTGTGATTCAACTTAGATTCTGTAGCTAATATTCTATTAATGTGTTTTTTTTCTTTTAGAAATGTTCCTGTTTTATTTTCACCAAATCCAGTAAGGTTAATTATTGATCATTTAACATCTATAAAGTAAGCTCATTTAAAATATTAACTGGAATAAATGGATACTTCCAGGATCTGCTGTGACCTGAAAACATACATAGGGAAGACACCAAATAGAAAAGTGACAAATATTCTTTCGTTGTCCTTGTTCTTTTGGATCTTAAGGAAAAAAAATTGTCTGTATATAAACAGCCTCAAAGAAAGGAATGTTAAAGTATCACTTATCGCAGAACCATCGAATCATGGAGTTTAAGGAAATCTCAGACACTTAGGAAGTGCCTATGGCCCCAGCCAAAATCAATGCTATAATACATTGAACAGTTTATTCAGCCTGCTCCAAAAGTCTACTGGTGTTGAAGATTCGTGCCCTTCCCTGGACAATCCATTCTAGTATTTTACAGTCCTTAGCAAGTCCTTTCTAACATCCCCTATGATTGCTTGGGATTCATCATGGCTCACCCACCAGACACAGAGCACAGAAAAAGAAAGCTTTTCTCTGCAGCAACCTGTACATACTGGACTGTTACCACATTACCACATTACCCTACCGTCTTCTTTTCAATAGGATAAACATCCTCCCATCATTCACTCTTCCCTTATAATAATGACTTAGAAAATTTGAACTCTTTGCTAGTTTTCAGATACTTTTCAGTATCAGGCCTTTTCAGATACTTTGTCACTTTCTTGGAAAAGGAGTGAGTACAACATGGGACCCTGCTACATAAATGGATTAAATATTTACTAAGATTTAAAAGTTAGTTAATACGACCAGTCACTCTTAGAAGATTTTGTATCTCTTGATCACAACATTATCCCTGTCTTTTTCTATGAATTTACTGAGTAAATAGTTAACAATATTGCAGGGCAATACCAGGGTAGCACCTAAAAATGCACCATTGATACAGCATGTGCTGCAGCACAAGCTGTGATCTAATGGGACAAAGTATTCAGACTGAAATTTGCACAGTAAGCCTAGAGAAGCTTGACCTATCTGAACACTAGGTGGGCAACTATGGGATAACAAAATGAATTTTATTAAGCCACAAGAGGAGTAAAATCAGTTGATTAAGATCAAGAAGATAAGATAAAAACAAACTTTGTGTAGAACAGAACCTGTGGATGGATGTACTCCAGCATGACTGGTAACACTCTAGAAACCTGTTTTCATACTTATAAGGCTGGAAATCTTGAAACAACTTATTAAAAGTAAAGGTCCTAAGATTATGTGGAGTAGTAATCAAAATGAAGAACTAGAAGTCTTTCCAGTATGAATGTCTCTATAACAAAAGAATAGTCATAGCTGAAAAAAAGAACTAGCTTTATGGAACTGGAGATTAAAGTTCCCAAACAGTGTTTGCAGCCTTCCAAGACTCTTATCCATTTTTCCATGGTGAAGTCCATAAAAAGCATACACCTACTGCTTTTTTCTCTTTCTTCTGTTCTGCTGAAATAAATATCTGCTGACTTGTCTTCATTCTGTGGGGAAGAAAAATATATATATATGTAGTGAAAATAAGTTACAATAAGGTTATTTGTACTGGTGTGATTCAGAGTCCTCCATCTTAAAACCACAACCAGAGCAAACAGTTTGAAGCTAAACCATGCAAACAACATTCAATTCCACTAAACCACTTAATAAATCTAAATAACAAATAAAGCATCAATTGCCTTTTCTGAACATCTCAGAATGTGTTATCTCAAGAGTCTGCACTGAAGAATGACTGTTTTAAACTCTTTGCAGCCTCTCAAGAATGAAATACTCAAAGTAATAGCAGCTATTCCTTTGCTGAGAGTTTTGAGATTTTTCACAGATATCTTATCCCTGATCATTCTTGTCTTTCACTCCCACACTTTGGGAAACCCTGTGGTGCAAACAGCCACACAGTCCCTGCCTACTAACGCAAGGGAGGTTTCACCACTCTTAGTTTCAAGTTCTGCTTGGTGAGTGTTGCAGCTCTGAAAACATTCCCCTCTGGGAATATTTTCAGGTAGTTGCTATAAACTCTGCCTTTCAGCAGCTGCTAAAAGGTTTCCCTGTGCCTTTTACTTTACATATTTACCTCTATGGACCCCCAAAATTTGTATTAAGTTTGTCTCTTGCAGCTCTAAGAGAGCTACACTACCAGATTGGGCAGTGAGGACCTTTGGGAGTGCCCTTTCCAAAGCTTGCTGACAAGATACTTATAGCCCTACACATGGGACTTCAGACAAATTTGTGAATTCTAATGGCATGGATGTGAGCATTTGGATGTGAAATGAGTACTGGAGATATCCTGTTCTGTGTCAAGTACCCCACAGCTTGTCCACTCTCCAGCACAAGTCTCATAAGGAAACAGACAAGGTGTCTGTATCTCAGTCTGACATCTAGATTATGACCCCTAATAACTAGAGGTCATGCTCAGCTGCAATGATTTGCTTCCTGCTCAGAGGTAGGGATTAATTGCTGAATAAATTAAGACTCAGTGTTTTGACACGGTGCCAAGAATGATGGGTGCTATCTCTGGCTTCAATGCAGTGCCTTTGTCCTGCTCAGCTGCTGCTTCAGGCACTGAAGATGCTTTCGCTGACTGGTAATTGATAAGAGCAAGATACCCTAAGATGCACAAGGGTCTGAACTGGTACACCTCTAACCCTCGGAAGACTCCAAGATATATAGGAATAGGAGATGAAGTCAATTTAAGTGAGTCCTTCTATTTCTCTCTTGAAATTTTCACTCTCCCATGTTTGAGAAGCATGCCAATTTCATTTATTAAGAGAAAAAAGATTTCTTTAGCCAGAGAGAGCTCACCAACTTCATAGACACCTAAAGTTATCGATAATTTGTAGGTCATCCTTGGTGGAAATATCAGAAAAAAAAAAGGTTAAAGAGGGAACTGGGGATTGGAAGGATACCACAAAGTGTTAGAAATGGTATTTATTAGTTCTCTGCAGCTCATTTTCTTCAGGGCAGGGAGAGTGAAAAGCCTCTGTAATTGCTAACTATAAATGTTTACATTATCCAGGGAATTGCAAATTCCCTTTAATTGCTGATGGAGGTTCAGTTGCTTGAGGTAGAGGGAGCAAAACACAGAGGGAGAAAGATCAGTCATTACAGCTGGCTCTCGCTCCTTCATCCTAAGGGGAAATGAGCTGCTGTGAACACAGGGGCAGTACAAGGATAGTTTAGCTAGAAGCTAAAAAATTCAAAAAGGTTGAAAATATACCAGCATGTTGTGGTACCAAGTTCACTTGAAAAATTATGAAATAACACCAGAGATTTCTATAAAACAGATCGTAATTTACTTACGTATAACCAAGTGTTTTGTGCCATAGAATAAGTATATGGGCCCATCAGACAAAATTGTATGTTTGCAGTGAATTTATCTTCCTTGTGAATCTGTTTCACACATACATATAGGACATACTGCTGACATTTGCTTTCTTCTTTTTGTAAACTGCTTAGCAGACAAAATCTCAGCTATGGACTAATAACATGTCTTGAGAGACTTAGCAAACCAAAAAATGTGACTGCTGAAACAAGGTGTTCTTCCTCAGGAAGGTATCCCGTACTATGAAAAGTATATTACAGTTTACACAAAAATAAAAAAAATAAATAAATATTGAAGCTCAACCTCTGACTGTTTTGTAGGGAAGCTAGGAACTAATATCAGGCACCAAAAGCAGTCTTGAGATGTAGTTATGCTTGTTACCAGTACTGTGAATTCTGTTGTAATATTCATTAACTATTGCATTTATCAGATAATTTATACCTGCTTAACTCATGAGACCCTGGAAAAAACTTCCTGAGGCTAACTACAACCTTCAATCCCAGGGTGATTAGCATTGGTAAAACCTAGCCCTAAGGTCCCCAGGTGTAAGGGATTGGTTTGAGGATTCATAGATGTCCTTTACACAGTCACTAGTGTTTCAGGCTGGAAGTTTCATGTACCAACAAAAATGGCCAGTACAGCATTTTGTCAAAGTGAACAAAAGTAAAGCGTATGAGGAGAGAGGTCAAGCCAGGTAATGACCAACAGAATGACCAAGGTTGGAAGGGACCTCTGAAGATCATCTGGTCCAACCTCCCCTACCAAGCAGGATCACCCAGAGCATGTTGCACAGGAATGCATCCAGGCAGGTTTTGAATATCTCCAAAGAAGACCCCACAACCACTCTGGGAAACCTGTTCCAGTGCTCTGTCAACCTCACAGTAAAGAAGTGCCCCCTCATATTCAGCCGGAACCTCCTGTGCTTCAGTCTGTGCCCATTGCCTCTTGTCCTGTTGCTGGGAACAACTGAAAAGAGACCAGCTCCATCCACTCGACACCCTCCCCTCAGATATTTATACACATTGATGAGGTCTCCCCACAATCTTCTCTTTTCCAGGCTAAACAGGCCCAGTTCTCTCAGCCTGTCCTCGTATGACAGATGCTCCAGTCTTCTAATCATCTTTGTAGCCCTCCTCTGGACTTGCTCCCATAGTTCTATGTCCCTTTTGTACTGGGGAGTCCAGAACTGGACACAATACTCCAGGTGTGGCCTCACCAGGACTGAGTAGAGGGGCAGGATCACCTCCCTTGACCTACTGGCAACACTCTTCCGAATGCACCCCAGGATACCGTTGGCCTTCTTGGCCACAAGGGCATATTGTTGACCCATGGTCAGCCTGCTGTCCACCAGGACTCCAAGGTCCCTCTCTGCAGAGTTACACTCCAGCAGGTCATTCCCCAGCCTGTAATGGTGCAGTGTTATTCATCCCAAGTGCAGGTGCTGCACTTGCCCTTGCTGAACTTCATGAGGTTCCTCTCAGCCCAACCCTCCAGCCTCTTAAGGTCCCTCTGAATGGCAGCACAGCCCTCTGGGGTATCAGCCATTCTTCTGAGCTTTGTGTCATTGGCAAACTTTCTGAGGGTGCACTCCATTCCATCCTCCAGGTTGTTGATGAAGAAGTTGAACAACACTGGGCACACTACTGACCCCTGGGGGACACCGCTAGCTACAGGCCTCCAACTGGATTCCCCCCAGCTAAGCACAACCCTCTGAACTCTGCCATCCAGCCAATTGCCAGTCCACCTCACCATCTACTCATCTAGGCCACACTTCCTGAGCTTGTCTATGAGAATGTTATGGCAGGCAGTATCAAAAGCCTTGCTGAAGTCAAGGTAGACCACATCCACCACTCTCCCCTCATCTACCCAGCTAGTCATCTCATCATAGAAGGGTATGAGATTGGTCAAACATGACGTCCCCTTGGTGAATCCATGCTGACTATTCCTGATCACCTTCTTATCCTCCACATGCTTGGAGATGACCTCCAGGATGAGCTGTTCCACCACCTTTCCAGGGATGGAGGTGAGGCTGACTGGTCTGTAGTTGCTTCTTCTTGCCCTTTTTGAAGTCTGGTGTGATATTGTCTCTCTTCCAGTCCTCAGGCACCTCTCCTGTGGCACAATGTATTATTAGGATTTGTAAAATATGTTCTATGCAGTATGATAAGTTATTAACAGCATTTTTTGCAAGATGCCAGCCAAGCTGTAGGTGGGTTTGTTCATCCTGTTCAGGTTTAGGGGGAGTTTTATTGCTCTCTATCCATAGGTGATTACAGGGAGGACAGAGCCACGGTATACTCAGAGAGACACAGTGGAAGGATGCAGGGCAATGAACACAAGTCATGGGAAAGCAAATGTGAATTAGATACAAGGACAAAAATTTTTCAAGGAGTAATATTGAACCCTGGTGCAGGTTGTCCAGAGAGATGGTCTCTGCTGGAAATGGACACAGCCAACCTGGTCTAACTGCAAACACAGACCTGCTTTGAGCAAGGCATCAAACCAGATGACCAAGTACCTCCCAAGCTAAATTATTCCATAATGCCATGATAACTATGTAACCTAGGGATGTGTAGAGCCATTTACATAAAAGCAGCAATTTTTAGAGGAGACCATGAAAGCAGGAATCTATCAGAACTAAATGACTGAGTTTAAAAGACACTAAGAACTATCCATATTCATATCTCCAACAGTATTTAAACAAAAGGGATTCTGAATGATTTACAAGTGAAGTACATATGCGAAGAAGAACACATAAAGTAAGAAAATAGTTCAAACACAGATTATCTTTGATTTCTCTGGAACATAAAGTACAAGCAGAATTCCCAGCTGGTTAAGGTAGCAAACATGGGGGTGGAGAGAAACAGTAATTATACATTAGCTCAGTTAAACTAATTCATGTGGGACTACATCACAAGAATTGATTAAATAAATGTAAGTGTATGAAATGATGGAGGAACTAGTAAACATATAATCATCGTAAACCCATCTTTGTGATATTTAACCTGGATCTGTAAATGCTACAGTAAAAATGAAGATTTCAAAACAGATTAAATCTGTTCAACCTACATACAATCTACAATTTATTTTCAATTGCAATTAAACTGGCAGTAAAATCAGCAGAAATTGAGTGTAAACATCAACTGTGAACAGAAGGCATCCCCTAGAAACTTCCTGGAAAAGCGAAGTAATGATAAATCTGGGGGACAGAACATAGTTTAATTACATAGAAAGACAAATTAAGTCAATAGAATTGAGGTGTTTGATTGTACTGAAAGGGAAATAACTTGGATGTTAAAATAAAAGATAAAGAGATTCTGCTCCAAACCTTTAACTGATATAAATTCTACTACTCTATCAAAGTCATGGCTAGGTAGGTCATGGCTAGGATCCAAAGTTTGATATGTTTATTTTGAAAAGAAGCAAGGTACAGTTCATAGTCCCGCCTTCATACTGAAGAATGTTTTATTCCTCAGACAGTCTTTGTCATTCTGACAAATTACTTGTAAAGCAAAATAATATTCAGAGAAAGGGGACAAGAGCTGAGATTTCAATATTTAGAAGAAATTATCAAAAGTGAGCAAACCTGATATATCCTGATAGCCTGAGAGCTGCAACTCTGTATGCCTAGGGTCTAAATAATCTGATATATATACTGTATATTTTCGAACACTGATAACTTACTTCTTTCACCTGGAAAGACAAACACATGTTCCTGTATCTTTGATAAATGCTCTATTTTAGTAATTTAAATCAGAGCATATTGACATAAATGGGTACTTTTGGGATAAGAAAGATGCATTACCACGAAAAATGTTCTTATGTATACTGTCTGTGTCATCATATTTAACTTACAGAACTCACCCTCTGAGAATGGTTTTAGTCAATTATTTCAGAGTATATTGATATAAAAATCCAGTCATTCCATCAGGTTCTGTAGGTTAATAATGAGAGTATCAACCAGCCTGAGTATTCAAGGTGATGTTTGCTATCTGCTCCATGATTTCTCCCCTGTGATACTGAGTAAATAACTGACCTGTAGTTTCTGAGGACCCTACACAAAGTTTTTTTAATAATGTTCTTAATCTGATCATAGATTCAATCTTTGGCTATGTAATTTAGGGTTTAGCAACAGCATGTCTTTTTAAAAGACCTCGCACATCCTGATTCTGCATCATTGGGTATATATTGAGAATATATCACGTTGATAAAGATGGCTCAGTAGTCAGTTATCCTCATGACTTAAGCAAAATAAATACACATTTAATTAGGAACTGAATTTCAACCTTTGAAGTATGTCACTCCACGCTATGGGCTTCTTTTTCCACCTGCTGTATTTTGTTCTTTTAGCCCAGACTGAACCAACATGTCACCTGCAAGCAAAATTCATCTTCAGTGACTCTTCCATGTTACCCAAAATTACTTCATTTCCTGAGAAAACAATTTTTCTTTGTTATGCAGGACCAATGCAAACCAAGCTCCTACCTCATCCAAAGCAAAGGCAAGGCAGAGGGGCAAATTTTACTCATGTAGAATTTAGTTACAGTGGCCACCGTGTCTCAGAGTTGGGGAAGAGCATCCCAGTTGACCTGCGTCCAGCTTTCTGTCTTGCAAGACAGCACCAGTATTTTTTTATTATTATTTTTCAGTGACACTGTGCTATGGTTGTTATTACATTTCTTCTCATAGTTTGCTGTGATTGAAATTCCTACTCTGTGTATTTTCTGCCAATATCTAACGTGTTTGCTTAGGGAAAAAAAACATTTAAATGGCTTCCATGGGTAATGAATCCTCCCACTCTGAGCACAACAATTTCAATGATTTACTTTTCTAGTTAGATCTTTTTCCCTGTATTACTCAGGTAAATGTCAAGCAGCAGTCTTGGCCTGCGTACAGCAGATAATGCATGTTGACTCTGCTTCTAACAAATTAATGATGTATCTTTGGTAAAAAACATTTTCTGAATACTCATTTTCTCAGAGGGATTGGATTCTTTCTGCTGATTTCAGCAGCCTTTGTTCTCAACCACCAACCACAGTCATAATCTACTAAACATGACATCTTGAAGTGAAGGTTTGACTGATTCTAACAGGGTTCTGGCAACACCTGATTGACTAAAAGAAACTCAGGAAGATAAGTGAGATGAAAAAACATTTGAGACATTAGTAACTTGGACCCTAGCATGGTTGTTGCCAATAGAGAGAAATAACACATCTATATAGCTATAGAAAAAATGAGGCGTGGGAGGGAGGGAGAGCTTAACAAGTGATAATTAACTTAGTGAACTATATCACGAACAGAATTGTAATTTTGTAACAGATCTGAAGTGGGGGGGAAAAAGGTAACTTGTAAAATCTTCCTAATGAGCATTTTAACACAGAGTCCCCAAAGTAAGAACTGCATCAACAAGGGCAAGTCTCACTGAGCAAAATCTTACTGACACTTTGTTATCTCCTAAACAGAGATGACAAGCTGTCTGTTCCAGGGAGGACAGCAAGCCATGAGCTGATGAAACTGGGGAAATATACTCAGATATGAGTACAGCCACCAGCTTCTAATCTCTGCTGCTATCTCTGTCGTATAACCCTTGGACTTACACAGCCTGCCCTAATTCACAGCCTGATGAAATGCCGCATTTAATGCTTCTTTTACCTTTGATTTTTGGGTTTTTATAGTATCTCATAAGTGTATTATGTTATTTATTTAAGTGAAGAGATACTATGGGGTCTTGCAACATATATACATGTTTTAAAGAATTTTCCAAGCCACTTATATAAGTAACTGCCATCTCTGCTAATAAGCATGAAGCTTTTCAGTCTCTTGAGACCTGAAGATTTCTTCAGAAATCTGGACTATATGCTTGCTAAGGTCATTTAACACAACTCATAGTTAACAAGGTTGAAGGAATTAAGCCTTAAATGGGCTGCATAATATATATGCAACAATACTATGAAATTGGACATTACCACCTCTTGGTGATAAGTCTTTTTGGCCAGTTGGTCAGTGTCATTTTAAGTTGTTTTACATATTCAGAAACTTGACAAAAACAATCCAAACAGGACACATTTTAAAAATTACAGATTAATCGAATGGTCTTGGGTTGGAAGAGACCTTAAAGATCGCCCTGGAAGAGACCTTAAAGATCACCCAGTTCCAGCCACCCTGCAATGGGAAGGGACACCTCCCACTAGACCACATTACTCAAAGCCCCATCCAGCCTGGCCTTGAACACTTCCAGGGATGAGGCATCCACAGCTTCTCTGGGCAACCCGTTCCACTGCCTCACCACCCTCACAGGAAAGAACTTCTTCCTTATAGTTAATCTAAATCTACCCCCTTTTAGTTTAAAAACGTTACTCCTTGTCCTATCACTACACCTCCAGAAAAAGAGTGCCTCCCCAACTTTCTTGTAGGCTCCCTTTATGTATTGGAAGGCTACTATAAGGTCTCCTTGGAGTCTTCCCTTCTCTAGGCTGAACAACCCTAAGTCCCTAAGCCTGTCTTCATAGGAGAGGTGTTCCAGCCCTCTTTCAGCAAAGCTGTCAATACTTACTTACAGGATACTTCTGGACAAAATGTCCAGCATACACCTAGATACATAATAATATGGTGGGTAAGCAATTGGCAGATGACTTGGTCTCAAAGAGTTATAGTAAATAGGGTTGCAACAGGCTGGTGGCTAGTCACTAGTGGCATTCCACAGGGCTCCATTTAAGGACCAGTTCTCTTTCATGTTTTCATAAATGACTTGGACACAGGACTTGAAGGAATACTAAGTTTGCAGATGACACTAATTTGGGAGGAGATGTTGACTCCTTCAAGGGTAGAGGGGCCTTGCAGAGAGATCTCGACAAATTAGAGGGCTGGGCAATCACCAACAGTATGAATTTTAACAAAAACAAGGGCCAGGTTCTGCACCTGGGAATGGGCAACCCTGGCTACACGTACAGACAGAGGGATGAAAGGTTGGAGGGAAGCCCCACAAAAAGGGATCTGGAGGTTTTGGTTGACAGCAGGTTGAATATGAGCCAGCAGTGTGCCCTGGCAGCCAGGAGGGTCAACCATACCCTGAGGTACCTCAGCCACAGCACTGCCAGCCACTTGAGGGAAGGGATTGTCCTGCTCTGCTCTGCACTGGTGCAGCCTCACCTCAAGGACTGTGTGTGTGGTTTTGGGCACCACAGCATAAGAAGGACATAAAACTATTAGAGAGTGTCCAAAGAGGGGTACAAAGGCGGTGAAGGGTCTGGAGGCGAAGACATGTGAAGAATGGCTTAGGTCCCTTGGTTTGTTCAGCCCAGAGCAGAGCAGGCTGAGGGGAGGCCTCATGGCAGCCTGCAGCTCCCTCACGAGGGGAGCGGAGGGGCAGGTGCTGAGCTCTGCTCTCTGGGGACAGCGACAGGACTCGAGGGAACAGCATGGAGCTGGGACAGGGGAGGGTCAGGCTGGGTGTTAGGAGAAGGTTCTGCACCGAGAGGGTGGTTGGGCACTGTGACAGGCTCCCCAGGAAAGTGGTGTCCTGGTTTCAGCTAGGAAACCAGAACAGTGGTCGCTGCACCAGGCCTGCCGCAGTTCAAGAAGCATTTGGACAATGCTGTCAGACACATGGACTGATTTTGGGGTGGTCCTGTGCAAAGATAGGAGTTATACTCGATGATCGTTGTGGGTCCCTTCCAACTCAGGATATTCTATGATTCTGTGACTACCTGTGTGGCCCTCCCCTGGGCCTCTACTTCCAACATCTTCCACATCTTTCTTGTGCTGGGGGCTCCAGAGTTGAACGCAGTACTCCAGGTAGGGTTTCACAAGAGTGGAGCAGAGGGGAAAAATGACCTCCTTGACCTGCTGGCCATATTTCTTCTGATGCAGCCCACGATACAATTGGTTTTCTGGGCTTGCAAGCACACACTACCAGCTCACATCTACCTAGTGGCTTTCATCCACCCTCAAGTCCTTGTTCTTGTGGCTGCTATCAATCAATCAGTCTGTCTTTATGTTTGGGATTGCCCCAACCCAGGTGCAGCACTTCGCATTTGGCTTTGTTGAATTTCATGATGTTCACAACATGGGCCTGCCCATCAAGGTCATTTCCCTCTGAAAATAAGGACATGTATTCACAGTAGGCCTAATCCTGCAAATCGTCTTATAGCTGCTGTGCCCCATGGCAATTTCAAGCAGAAACTCAGCCTGGGCATATGTAAGTCTGAGTCCTCTTCAGCTAACTAGCCCATAACTCAGAAGTCCATGCCCATTCCCTGGGGATTGCCACTGCAAATTATTGTCTCCTAGTATAAGGACAAGTCTGGTAAACCAAATTATATTGAAATACTTCAGGGAATTGGACCCATTAGTTACTAGACCACTGATTCTAACCCCAACAAGGATTCAGCAGAACCATGAAAGTATGAATCTTTATCTGAAAACTTCATCTTGAAAGCTGGTTGTGACCACAGTTGTTTACAAAAGCAAACCGTCAAAGACAAATAGCTGAGCACTTCATGTTTTTTTAATCCCTTTCAGAAATGACTTATGATTTTGATTTCTATTTCAAATGCTTAAGAACGCTCATTATGAAAAGAAATATAGCTCAGCAGGATCCTCACACAATATGTTGATTACAATTCTATGGTATTTATTTAAGACAGGGAGAAACGTCCCTGGCATAATGCCAGTGGATTTTACCACTGTCTACAATCAGCACAGTCTACAGGACTGCAGAGGTTAAAAAGTCTGGATTTGGGGTACACTTACTTGCTTCTTTAATTATTGCGAAGAAGACAGTTGGTCACTAGAGGCTGATAACATTCCTTCTGTTAAATGCCTTTTTATCTCCCAGGGTAATGAGAGATTTTATTTTTTATATAAATAATCATCCCTATATAATGCTACATTCATATTACACATGAATGTATTTGGAAGCATTCATATTTATAATTAACAATAATCAGAAATAAAAAGAAGCATATGAAAACCCAGATGTATTACTGTATCAAGATTGTCTTCTTAAAAGTGCATGCCTTCACTTACGAAATTATTCATATAAAAGCTTGTAATTAAAGAACATAATATTTAATTTTTAGCACATGATCAGCAAATTACAGGCTTTATTGTGGTACCTTCTTACATGCTTTTTGTTCTGGCTGATACAATACATGTCTTGCATCAAGTAACTGAATTTTTTCAGCACTATGATTTACAGCTTTCTGTTCTGTTGGTAATCTGGTAATTGAATAGTTTGTGCATGAATAAGCTGTTGTGGCTGTTCCTCATCTTCTGGTGTTTTTTCTGGGGGGAGGTGCTTTTTTAATGATCTCTGATGTGTAGAATTTTGTGGAGTTTTACTGGGAAATTTAACTTAGATATTTGCAAACCTGTTTTTGTATGGAAAGTATCTGTTGACAATATTTTTATTTTTTATATTTATAAAATAATCTCTGAGATAACCTGAGTGAGGTTTAAGAAAGATTCCAGATTTCAGAATGTCATGCTATAAAGCTAAAGCATGTTGAATTTTGGTAAATTGCTGTGAATCTGATTTTTCAAAAACAAGTCCCAAGTTATACCAGTCCAAGTTAAAAGCAAACAAGACTTTTCTTCTCTGAAAAATAATAATAATAGTAATAATAATATGTTAATATGTATGCATAACATGTTATGCAGATGTGTATTGCTAAATGAACATCCATAAATACCTCTTAAAAGCTCAAGAATAAAAATTACTATGATAAATTGAACTAATTCTGCTAGATAATGTGCAACATGGACTTGCATTGATGTTAACAGCAGAAAAAATGTTTTAGCATCAAACGCCACCAGGTCTTTTTCTTATTTCAGATAACACCATTGTTAATAGCTGTCGTGTCACAAGTGAAGTGAGTGAATGAATGCATGTACATCTGTGAAACAATGTGCAATAATAAAGATGTAATAATTCTGTATGTGCTCACATACACAAGGTAACTCTCACTGTCTTTGCTTGAAAGTCTGCATGTCTCTGAACATTTTTGTTTTTGAAGCCTCATAGACTCTTTACCTTTCTTCATTTCTCACTCTCTCTCTAGGGTGAAGGACACAAGGGCATGCATATTGCTGACAGGAAAAACCTTGGTTAATGAAAATAAGCTGAGCTAAAGATTCTAGAAGAAGGATACCTCAACATTGAAATGATATGTATTTGCTTTCTGTGCATTTTAGCACCAAATGGATGAAACACTGGTGCCAGCAACTGGAGTGTAGATAAGGAACAGATCAAGGGCTTTTCATGTGGAAAGATTGCATTAGCCTAGGGAACAATAGTCTCCAGATACTGCTGAGCCACAGTGTAAAGAGGAAATATAATTTAAACACGTGAGAACGGGTATATATTACCCACTGACCTACTGCCATGGTTCTCTTTCTTAACCTTTAAAGAGTGTAGTGGTTTAACCTGGCAGGCAGCTAAGCATCACACAGCTGTTGGCCCACTACCCCACAGTGGGATGGGAGAGAGAATCGGAAAAAGGCTAAAATCTGTGGATTGAGATAAAGACAGTTTAACAGGACAGAAAAGGAAGGGAAAATAATAATATTGATAAAGAAATATACAAAGCAAGTGATGCACAATGCAACTGCTGACCACCCGCCAACCAATGCCTAGCCAATACCTGGGCAGTGGCAGCCCCCCAGCCAACTCCGCCAGTTTTATTGCTGAGCATGACACCATATGGTATGGGATATCCCTTCCCTTTGGCTAGTTGGGTCAGCTGTCCTAGCTATGTCACCTCCCAGCTTCTTGTGCCCTCCTTGCTGGCAGAGGAGTATGAGAGGCTGAAAAATCCTTGACTCGGTGTAATCACTGCTCAGCAACAAATAAAACATCGGTGTGTTATCAATGTTATTCTCATCCTAAATCCAAAACACAGCACCATACCAGCTACTAGGAAGAACATTAACTCTATCCCAGCTGAATCCTGGACAAAAAGAAATATCTATTTGTTGGAGGACAAAAGAATGGTGCAGGTGTAGAAGAGAATGTGACATATCTCAACCTACAATAACACATGGCTTGTGTTTATGGAACATTTTTTACACGAATGAATACGTATGTATATAAAATCTGTCTTTATTAATTTTGTTTTCTTTCATCAAAATCTTTTTTTTTTAAATCAAAACAAAGCCCCAGTGTTTCCATGCTAGTGTTTTAAAAGACTATTTCTCACAACAGAAACAATAATTCCAGTTTTATAAGACATATTAGTGACTGCAGACATCCGTTATTTGGCATTATCTCTTTTCATCATTATGAGTTTTGCCTTTCACTGTAGTACTTAGGGCTCATCCCATTTCCAAGCAGACTAGAAAGACTGCATTTGTCTCTATGACCCAGTCCCATATTTCTACAGAGATCCTCCATCACAGGCTAACAACCAGTGGGGACAGCCTGGCTCAGCAGTGTTCCACTGTGAATGCCTGAAAATTTTCACATGGCAGTTCAGATCGCTTTAAATGCATCCTGAGATTATTTTAGGTTTATCTATAAGTATACATGGGGTGGGGGTGAGGGATTGGGAATCTTTCTTGTAGGGAAACCCCATGAGCAGACCTAGCTAAAGGAGGAGATTTTCTCCAACAAAGCAGCCAGAGACTGCAAACTCACCACAGTCCGAGCAGAAATGCATACCTTTAAGTCAGGATCTGTTAAGCTTGGTGTTACAACAGACCAAAGCCTTAAAAAGAATCCAAGACAAAGTTTATGACGCTATCATATTGGGTGGGTTATAGATAATTTATTATAGATATTTCTGCAGAAAGTGGGTGAGTGTGCCTTAGTTCTCTCTTTTCAGTTATATTCAGAGTTGATAACATTAGCACATCGTGTGAGGATTTTTAAGGAAATAGCAATTATAAAGATAACAAAGGGCATTAACCTGGAAATTTTGACATTGATAGGCCTACTTACATGACTAAGTATTGGGTACAGAAATGATTTTTCAGTTAATATTTAAACTATCAGCAACTCTTAAAACAGAGAGTCCATGTTACTGAATATCATTTTTCTTATTTAAGGCAAATTTGCTTTTTTGTTCTCCACATTATCCTGTAATGACCCGTTTGAGATGATCTTCTTTCAGTACCATCTGCTACCACAACAAGCTAGTACAGTACATATATATTTTTTCAAATCTTCACATGCAGTTAATACTTTCACTTGGTAAAGTAATATAATCCACAGACAGGACTGGTCATATTCAGAGAAGAGAAAACTTATAACCTCATTAATTTAATATTGCATATTTAAATGTTGGTTAGTAGTAAATTAACAATTGCTTCATGTCTTATGCGATATTTAAAATAAGCAATTTAAATATTTACTATTCTAAAACATTATCTAGGATACTGTATCTATCCTCCAAAAGCTAAAAACCCTCCTAGTCCTCCTACAATTAAAAATATCATGTAAATAATATTTTCATGTACTACTGTTTCCTGTACCTAATAATTTTGCCACCTTTCAAATTACTGGTTTCAAGGTACGGAAATGACTGGCTTCCCAATAGGAGGTATTATTAACCACAATCAAAGATAGGAGAACATGACCTGAGGAACATGTGTACCTAAAAGTTGACTTCATTCCTACTGAATAGTTTCATAAAATGCCAGGGAAGCAGGATGACTTATTTGACTGTATTTGCTTCTTTCAAAGATGCAGACAAAGCGGAGGAATTCCGTTCAGGTATATCCATCTTACATAAGCCAGCTTTTTGTTTCACTGTGTACTTCATATGCCATGGAAATTGCAAAGCTTCTCTATGGAATTAAAAATGTTTAAGAACAAAAACAATTTTCAAACAGACACATTTAAAAAAATAACACTTCCAGTGCAATTAATAGAGCTTTGAATTAACATCAAGTTATTTTCCTCTTTGGACCAAATTATAGCCTGAAATATTTGCTCTTTGCTGCAATTTCCTTAAAGTACATTTACAAATGGGCACGTACTATTTAGATTTTTAACACGGGCAGCCATGTCAGGTGACCTTCATTGTGTCATGTCTGATCTTTCATAGACCAAGATTCTCTACGATGATGATGCTCCAAGAGAGACAGTTTCTGCCAGATTATTTTCTCTAAGATATTCAGTAGAAGACTGCAAGCCATCATCTCCATTTTTCTCTTTTTTCTGTTAATCCAGGCATTCCAAAATTCACACAGAGGGGAAAACATAAAAATAATAAACCTTGAAACAGTGGGGAAAAAAAATGATGGACAGGACTTCCCCTTTCAGAAACAATCACTTAGATGAAGCTACATGTGAAACCCACACTGAGATATAAGAGCTACCAAGGTATGATGCAGCAGTAGTAAAAAGCTGGGTACTGGTCCAGGTCTCCAGCCCCGTGACCAAAGTTCTTGGAGAAGAAACTACAACATGCATAGCTCTGAGGGAGTGAGAACTAGGGTTTGCCTCAGTGGGGATTTGCTTACTGTTTAAATTCTTCTCTAAACTGTAGCCTTAACGAACTTCAGTGAGGATAAGCTAAAATGGGAAAGGAAATTGAGGGGGTAAAATCCAATAAGAAACGATGATGTAGGGAGAGCCAAAAAAGCATTTTTATCCCTGATCTTCCTCCACAGGGAAGGAGTAAACAATCCAAATTTCCCAATTTATTGAAGTCACTGATCTTGACCGCAATGTTTATCACTCTTTTTAATCTGCCTCAAACTCTTTTTCTGACCCCAATAGTACAAGCATATCATCAGCCAGCAGCAGGTAGTCTCTTCTTCCTCCCTACATGTACCAGAGCATGGAAAGGGACTGTGCACAACATGCCATGTGTCTGCCTTTCTATGAAAGCTCAGAAGTGGTGTAGCACAAGTGTGTGACCTTCCTTCCTTTCTGCCGTTCACTTTGTGTTGGGATAGCTGTTTCACCTGGACCTTTCAGAGGAGAAAATGGAGTGTAGGGATTGATCCAAGTATGGTTTCCTTTAGCCTCTCCCTTTTCCCAATCTCCAGCACACATGCCAAAGACAATTTAACCTGCGTTGTTCATAGAATTAGCTTATCCACTATTTTTGCTGCTATAATTATCTGCTTTGTTTTCCTCTGCCTCTGATCCTCCTCCTCACCAGATCAAGTATATTGTCTTGTACCATTTGAAATTGCTGGAACACAAAACACTAGCATATATTTCACAAAATTATACATTTGCAGTATATGTCCCAGCTTTTTAGCATGGGTGACAATGATGTACTTTAGCTACAATCAAGAACATCAACAGATTGTATTACAATCTGTCACACATTCTCAGGAGGGAGAAATTGGCAACTTGCTACATTGAAGAACAGTAATCAAGCATCTGGAATATTACAGTACAAGTAGATTTTATACGATCTGACTAGTCGAAGCAATTTATAATAATGACTTTTTAAAAATGAGCTTGCCAACAAGAGGTCTCTGTAACAAGCATGTGTTCATATTGACACCAGAATACTTAATGCATATGTCTCTCTGATCAGTAGTATCTCTCATCTTCTTTAATAATGGCACTATTCTAAATTATTTGTACCCCAAATAGATGCACATAAAAGACATTAAAAAAAAAAAAAAAAACCTCTTGGTGCTAATCAAAAGTAATACCCTATTTTTATAGGTGCCTAATATTCAGGAAGAACTTCAAGAATGCTCAATAAGCAAAACATTTAAGTCATTTTCTGCACCATTGGCAAGTAAAACATAATAACTGCTTTCTCTCATGTGAGTAAAATGATATATTGAACAATGTGACAAAAATAGAAAGGCTGTCAAAAAGTAATCTAAAGGGGGAAAAATGTCCTCTGGTCTCTATCACTCTGATCTTGGACCATCACAGCAGTTCCTTTTGTTCAAAGAAAGCCAATAAGAAAATAATTAAAGAAATTGTGAATATGATGCTTAATTCCTGAAAGCACAAGTTTTTAATGTTCTAACTGAGATGAAAAGTTCAATATAGTACTCTATGCTGACAGGGATCCCAGGGGAAAAAAAAAAAAAAAAAAAAAAAAACAACCTTTGCTAAACTGAGCTTGTATCTGTCAATCAATACCACACAAGAAAGCAAGGAGAAAGCTAAACAGAATGCTACAATGTTCTTTCAAAACCCAAAACACAAGAGAGGAGAAATCAAATTCAAAATACCCTATAAAATTAGTTGTATATGTAGTTATGCACCATTACAATTATTCAAACAAACTTAAAATTATTCCTATCTGCCAATTCTGAAAATATGTATGTAAAATGGAGACCTACAACAAATTTTAGACCAGTCCTTGAGAATATAGCTTATGATAAGGTTTATTGTTAAGAATTAAGGTCTAAGACACTTTAAACCTACAAAACTTATGAAATATGTGGTGAGATGCATGAAATATATAGTAAGTATTAAATACTTTCAATTTATTACTAGAATTAAAGCCAGCATATCTTAACACAGATTTGCAAAGCCTTGAAGCCATGGTTTGACCCAATTCTCACAACCTGTGCAGCCAGAGGACTAGGATCAGCAGAGAAAGGGAACCGCAGGAAATTCCTTCTTAAATGAAGGAACCAGAACAGTCATACATTGTTCTTGCTTCTCATCCTCCTTTTTCTTCTTCTTGACCCCGAAACAACTTCTCCAGACAGGCAACTTAGTCCTGAGCATCAGGATCTATGCTGGGCTATATTAGGTACAGGACAGAGATGCTATTCCTATCCTTCCCCTCCAGTTCAACAAGTGATATGAAGTTTCCCATCACTTCTGTTGGTTGTACATGGCTGAAGGAGAGAACTTAGCATAAGATTTCCTTGTAACCACACTGGGGAGTGGCAAACCTGGTAATAGACATCCATGCACACATACACACTACAAGATTACAGGTTTTGGTGGGTCTCAAGGTCAAGAAAAACATCATCTGCAAGGAAATTGTCACAGGATTGCTGACTCTAACCCATTCACAACTCGCTGTTGTGGTTCTCTGACCAAGAACCAGCCTTCCAGAGCCCTTGGAGTTGCCCAGAGTAGATGACTCCTGTTAAAAAATAAATAAATAAATAAAAATAAAAAATTGGTGAGCAACGGTACATGGATTAAATCTGGGGAGATGGAGAACGGTTATGCTGACCAAGCAGCAGATGGAGCAAAGAAGGTCACAGAGCATTTGGGGAGAGTGAACAGTGTAAGGGCTTCAAAGGGACTGGCTGTGGCTCCGATTATGAAGGGGGACAGTGTAGGTAACCTGGCAAATGCCAAGGGAAGTAGTGAGAGGGATCAGGCAGTGCCTAGGGTGTGATGTGAGTACTACAGAGGAGGTTGGCCCCAGGAAGAAGAATGAGTTGCATGAAGTCCTGACAGGGAGTGACTGCATTAACATCAAAAGATTGAGTGGTACAGTAGCTCATTTCTTTGTTTTTACAGTCTGGAAGGCTCCACAGGGGTAATTCCTGCTCTGCTCATTTTCCAGGGAGGAAGTCCAGCACAGATGACCCTCTGATAGATGTTTCTTCCCCACTGTTAGGGAAAAGTAGAAGAGTGCCTGTCAAATTGAGACATCCACAGAGGCAAAGCTAGCTGTATACATATGTACAGGAGCTCATCAATGTCCTAAAAGAACTTTCTTTATGGAGGAAGCCTGAATACGTTCTTGAAGAGCAGAAAGTCACAGACTACATTAAGATGCAACTTCTCTGTTAAACAGCTTAAACGTGACCAATAGGACTGTGTCAGTAAAGGTGTACACAGCTGAAACTGCTACTTGCCTGCGGCTGTTCTGCTTTTGAAGCATAAGGAGCCATAACTGGCTATTTACATTTATTTCAAAGAGGCAAAGGTAATGTCGTGTTCCCTATGAAACTGAGCAGATTTTAGTGAATTGAGATGTTGATACCAACTTTGCAAAGTAACAACTTCCTGATGGGGATTTCAAAGTCAATAGAAGTTGAATCATTAAAATTTACCAATTAATTTTAAAATCCAAGTATGCACATTCTTTTATGTGAACTTCATGGTATTTTGTTTTAGATGAAAGTGAAAATTAGGGTTGTTAGTACTGATTTGGAGGGGGTCTCACAACCTTTGGTGGCATTCTGTTGCTCAGTGTACTGGAACCAACTTAAAATATTCTATCATACCTCAAAATTTAAATAAATATCCCAAGCCATTTTATTAGAGTTTAGAAGGAAAGAAAACACAATGCATAAACATAAATTCAATTAATTTCATGGTTAGTTCTTTAAAATTCTTTTAGTAAATGTCCTCTAAAACATTTTATGTATACAATGAATTCTTCATAAAATAAAATTTGACTGCAGCATAGTGTTATTGTTATTAAATATTTGCGAAGTGGGAAGCTACTGTTTTAATATAGAGGTTGGTAAAGTGTGAATATGAAAGACTCAGCTCTATGAATATGTGTTTTTTATGAGCTTTTATGGGAGGCATGGGAAAACTTTCTGAAAGAGTATTGTTTAAGTAATCAGCTAAAGCATTTTATCTTCTGGTCATTTTGTGATATATTACTTGATACAGAAGCAAAACAAAAGGCAGAGTTGTTAATATCTATCATATTGTTTTTTTCAAATTACTTCAGAAATGTGTACTAAATGTTGGATATCACAACAGTTTTTCCATTGTGTTTGAGGGTGCAATAAAACAGTAATAAAAGCTCTTTATTTACACAGTAACTCAACAGTCCTGCTTACACAGGACATTTTCATCCTATTCCATTTTTAACAGTTGCAAACACAATGCTGATTTTGCAGCTGATATAGCAAAGGACAAGTCATGTTCAGCATCGTGTCATCTAGCTGCACTTAAACTCATTGAGAATACAGCTTCAATTTAAGTGCATGATATGATTACTACCAGAACTTGTCCTTTCCTACACTGACTGCAAAATCACCCCCAGCTCTGTCAGCTAACTTGAGTATTAAATACCACACTTAAGGAGGACAATATTTGCACACTCTCAAGCTACAATTCTTTTACCCAGACAGGATTTCCTGTATGAGGATGACTCACTGGGTTTCAAAAATGAAGCATATTCTCATTTTTCATGACTAAATTTCAGGTACAGCAAGAAACTATCACAGCTCCATGGGATGTGAACTTGTGATATTTTCACTTAAATGAATTCTTTCAATTTGGGACATGAATTCTCTGTATTTATAGAGGATCAATTACTACTTTACAGCTCTATTGCATTGCCAATTTTTCCCTCTCCTATGATCATGTGTTCCCACTGATGTAGCTGAGCATGTTGTGAGACTGCTGGATGGAAAGCTCAGTGCTACGCAAGTCCTCATGGCCTTTAACATTTGTTCTGTCTTCATCTGTTGCCCTAACACATCATTGGGAAGTTTGAGCCAAAATCTGTTCTTGGAGACAGGAGGGTAAACTTGAAGCCACTGCTGTGAAACCACGTTTGCCATTCCCAGCCACCATGTATCAGCTGGGCATCACCCTTGCAGCAGCCAGGGTGGGGGGGCTGGGGGACAGGAACCAACAATGATTTGCAGGGATGGTTGCTCATCAGCAGTGCACCCAGATAACTTCATTAGTACCTCTGTGAGTCACAGCAGAACTGCTTCAGGATGCCAGAACAGCAGTGGGATCCATTTAGCTGCTGTAATGCCTTAAACATTTAAACAACTGAATAATTTACTGTTGGCCTTTCTGAAACTAAGTCATGGCTTCTTACTAAGAATTAGAGACTATAGCAAGTATCTGGAGCAGAGACTCCCAAACACTTTAACAACAGATCACGGCCTAAAAAATGTTAAGGACTTGCATATACACTTCTCCTATTCTGTATTGAAACTACAGACAGTGAGGTTGCTACAGCCAGTGGTTGCATCTGTGGTGTGCAGAGTACACTGACACTCACTACTAAATCCTACTGGAAATATGAAACAAAGCTTTCCAAGAAATAAAGCATATTCATGTGGAGGTTCTAAAATTAAACTGATAATGAAAACATTCTATATTAATTACAGATATTAGAATAAATGCAATATAGATATCAAATAGTAATAGCTTTTGTGCTTATTGTAAAACAAGCCTTTAAAAACAGTGTTGGGAATCTTTCAGTTATACATATTTAATCAGAAAATGTCTATCCATTTGAATCAGGAAAGAACTAACCTTGGCAAATCTGATGGGAGAACAACATGAAAAAAAAAATCAGAAACCATCAAAACATTTCATCGTGGTGCTTTGAAATTTTAAAATGACTTTTCCTGACCTAAAAATAAGCTTAGAATATTATAATAAAACACTAGGATAAAAAAATAAAAATAATAAGAAAAAAAAAAAACAGTGAAATAGAGGAGAAACATTTAAAGTTTCTAAGTAAAGCATTTCAACTGACTGGAGCTATTTTCATGACTCCTTTTGAAGATTTTTTGGGATTTTGATATTGCATCCCTTTCTTGAAGAGGACACATTTCAGGCTCTGAAAATTGCACAGGAAACAAGCAAATAAACAAAACATCCTTCCTACCCAACACTAATGAAAATTTATACCTCAGGGAAAAACCTTATAGCTGTGTCTCCTTGGCCTGGTGAAGGACTACTGAAATGCTGTGTGAAGCTCCATTGTACTGCCGTGTTCAGCACAGTCCAGCTTTCCCTGACACACATTGTTCTGCCTTCACCGTATAAAGCTCTCCAGCTTCTTTGTTTAAGACTGCTTTACAAAAGCAATTATAAAGAAAGCTATTCTCATGCTTTGAGTATTCTTCAGTCAATGAAAGTTACAATAATATTTTCTTTTTAATGTGGATGCTGAGAAAAAGGCCTAACCTTGCTGCTTTACAGCTCTGGAAACAATTGATCTGCTAGCTATTTCTGAAAGCATGAAGCTAGCTGAAGCGAGCACAAATGTCACGTGGCTTAGAGATATAATCGACCAGTACATACCCTATCTGCTTCTGTGGTCCCCAGCCTTGTGGTGCTTAACATACATGGTAAACATCCTTCTGAAGATGGCTCAGGACAAGAAACAAGATTATTAAAAGACAGGCTGACAGAGATAAAAAAGCAGATGGACATTTAAGAAGGCCTCTAAGAAAAGGAGGCCTATTCTCTTCCATCAAAGGGAATACCCTATTCCTATCAAAGGGAATTATGTGCCTAAAAATTATTACCTGTGAGTAGCTAGATACACAGAAGTTTAGATACAGTTTAAATATCTAGCTCCCACATCTTTCAAAGGTCATTAAAGATAGTGTAGACTATGCCGAGCTGCAGGTTTTGGGTAGACACTAAAACAGGCCTGAGCAATTTGCCCAAGAGCCATGGATGAGTGCTGCCTTGATACCATAGGCTCCGCATGGAGCAGTGGCTGACCCCATACCAATTTTATAACAGAGAGCTCTGGGGTATCTGTTATGTATTCATGAATTTTCCACATTCATCAATACATACATAAAACTGGAAATTTTATTGTATTCACTTTGTGAAATTGATCCAAAATAATAAATACAGCATATACAGTAATTATTACTCTTAAAAAAAAAAAAAAAACAGAAGGACTTTTCTTGTATCAGAGAGTCATAAGACACTAGCTTTTTTATATACTAAGTGCAGTTGTTTTTTTTTCTGGGATCATCTGGAAAGATTATTTAAAAAAAATACCCTGCTAGTGCAGGAACAATATAGACTGACAATGTCCACAGTCTCTCCTGATCTCTTCCTGTGGAACATTTTAACTAAGACTTCCATCTTTGATTACAAAGCTTGTGTTTGTAATAGGATGCAGAAGTGTTTTATGGCACATGAGAAGTACAGTGCAGGTAGCATGCAGCACAGATGATACTGTGAACACTTCAAACTTGCATGATTTCTGAGAATTACAGTGGATTAGATCTGATGATGCAGGTTATGATTTCCAGCCTGTGCTGATCCTGTGCACTTCTCATTTAATGTTTAATCTATATCTTCTCCCATCTCACACTTTTGTGGAAGAGATTGCTCCTCAAACAGCACTTTGCTCAATTTTAGGACTAAACACTCATCCATGAAGAAGAAGACCTTCATTACAACTGCTAGAGCTGCTTTTTACATAGTTGTTGTTGTTTTGTTTGATTTGGTTTGGTTTGTATTTTTGTTGTTGTTGGTGGGTTTTTTTTGGTGGTTTTTTGTTTGTTTTTGTTTTGTTGTTGTTTGTTGTTGTTATTGTTGTTGTTTTCCTCCCACAGGGATGTATCTCACAGCCACAGGAATCAAATCAGTAATAATTGATTCAGGACATTTGAATGTGATTCTCCAAAATGTTGAACAGACTGGACTAATTCCAGCAATTCATATACGTACATGGTTAACCTCAAATATGTTCATAAACACAGGCTACAAAGAAAGCTTTAGTTTGCTTGTAAATATATATTAAGGTTTTAATTTATTTTAGTGAGAGCTGCATATTCTTGTGAAAGTTCTCTTTTAGCACAATAAAAGCCTGTAGTACTTCTGTAAGTGTGGATCTAATATTTTGGTGATCATACCAAACCAAACAATAATCTGGTGGTTTAATAGGAAAACAAAAACAAAAACAAAAACACTTACTTAAACCAGTGAATCTTCGTCCTGAAGTTCAAGACCAAATTGGATTCCTGTATCCTGAACTTTATTAAAATATATAGTCTGTATTTTTCAGTTTTTCTGCCTTCTGGGAATGAGAAAAAAAATCAATTTAAAATAGTGTTTATATTAAATAAATTTAACCTGTCAATGTGTAAGCCATATTTATCTGCTGCCCCTGCAGCTGTTCCACCTAAATGTTGGCAAAATAGAAAGCTAATAGTCAAAATGTATTTTTTTAAACTAATTTAATAATTTTGCCCTGGGAAGCATTTCATTCTGTAATATCTTCCTTAAGTACAGATGATAATTAATAGTATACGGTCCAATAAGATATTATTTGGTAAGGTTTTTGTATAGCACACAGAAGTATAACAAAAAATATGCTGACATTCCAGAGAAGCCGTTGGTGATGTATCACTTCTCCCAGGGCACACATAATCTCTTCCATCCATTAGATTAAAAAATATGTGCTAGCTATACACAAAGAAAGCTTCCCCTCCATCCTAGAAAGAAAGCTTTGCCAGAGAGGTTTTATTGGTTTTTGACCACTTAACCATTAAATTTGTGTGAATGTTGTGCTTCACAGTCTGTTTAAAAGGGTAGGAGATGTTAGTGGTGATCAGAAACCCGTAAAAGATGTATATGCATGGTTAGAGCAAACCTTATGTGTCATGCTAGATTTTTTTTTTGTTTGGTGTGTTCCCAAAGATTGTATCATCATCTTAAGTTTCTACTCTAACTGTATTATTAGCTTGTTACCTGTGAAATATCTTTGCAAATAATTCACATCATCCTCAAGGGAACTACTTTAGACAGAAATATGTGGAATATGTAACTGCAAGTTTCATGTTCAGCTCAATTATAACATAAAACATCTAAGGGAAAAATAAGTGTAAGCAACTGTCATAAAAATTAAAATGCTTTTAAAGAGGAAAGTCCTCTGCATAAATGTATGTAGCCCTGGAGAATAAAGCAATCCACCTCTTCTAAGTGGAATGACAGCAATAGCTGTATAGATACAGAAATCTCCACTTGAGAATGATTTTTGGTGGGGAAAAAAAGATGGCTTATAATACAGGTACTCGGTAAATTGGTATTAAACGTTGAATAAAATGTAACTGTGAAACAATCAAACACAATAAATTTATTTACGCCCCTTTTATAAATCATAAGGAAAATCCTTCACAAGGAATGGAATAAGTATCTTAAAAATCCTTAACACAAAGAATTTCAAAGGTTATGGACCCAATTGCCAAAGAATATACAAAAGTCACATTCTTAGTCAAGAGTGTTTCTGTGGACACAACTGTGTAATAATAAATAAAAACTAAAACCAACTGCCTTGTTTCATGTAGAAAATTACTTTTTGTGATTATTTTTAAACGAGCATAAAAGCTTTCAACAAACTAACTAACCTCAGAAAGCAGCAGTCTTTCATGATATTCTCTCAACATCTCTGTTAAGCTTTATATAAAATCTTTCTCATTCTCCTCCTACTTGTCTCTTATATAGATGACACATCACTTCACACTTTTGCCTACCCACTTCCCTCCTCAAAAAAATAAAGAAATCAATAAATAATATTTATCAGTAAGTATCATATTACGGACCCAGAGAAGTCATCGGCTTTATCATTCATTAAAAGCCAAGTATGTGCTGGTCTGCTACTTTGGCCTGACTCTTTTTAGATTTTTCCATTGTATTTATAATCTCTACATATAAAGTTATTTTCAGTAGATTTATGACTCATTTTAACATAAATGTATATCTAAAGATGTTTAGATCCACCTTCTCTCTCTTTAGACAAACAATTCAGATTATTTTAGACACAAGGGAAGAGCAGCTGTAAATAATTCTTTGAGTGATCTTTCTCCTCTTTTCTGAGATCCATGTTGGTAGAGGGGTCGCAGTCACATGCGTACAAACATATCATAACACTAGGCTTAGTGTTTGCAGCTGAAAAGCTTCTTTATCTCCTTCTTATGAATCTGAAATCAATACAAACCATTTATTCTCACAAATCACAGAGAATAAATGAAATCTTTCTAACTTTTCCATCCCATGATAATGTAGAACCAGGAGGTAAAATCCTTCTTCCTTCATGGAGTGCTGCAGCTACTGTTGTTCAAAATCTTTTGGTCAACATCCTCAATATAAAGTCTTTGAATTTCATCCACAGCTTCAATGCTGGACTGCAAGACCTGCAACAGGTCTCTGTAAGTCAGGTCTTTTTACAGATATTCATAGATTCTTCCCATTTTTTACCTCCACCTCATAGTGTGTGGAACACCAACCACATAAAAACTTACTGAAATAATAAGCCCACTGACTAAATAGTCTGACAGACTTTGCATTCCCATATGAGCCCTGGATGATATTTCAATTGCTGTAAACTCAGAAGCAACACTGGCAGTATCTCTAGACACATGTTTGTCTACACTGAACCTCCAGATACTCCAAACAATTCATAATTGTGGCTTTACAAATGTACAGCAGAGCAATGTCGTATTTTTCAGTCATCTTAAAAATCACAGTAGCCAAGAGACACTCTACTCTAAGTCTCTTCTCTTTGTCCATGGTTGCATGAAAATTGGCAATCATCAATGCCTTGGACCCATGTGGATAATTCCTCAAAGCCCCCTTCCATCACCAGACAACCAGACATAGCCCCTGCAGCTGAGCATCCCTCACAGCAAGATGGAAAGCTTCTGCTAACCCCACCCTACCCTATCCTGTAGCATGTTTGTCTCTCAAGACCTGCAAAACACCTCACTTCCAGCACCTGCCAAAATAACTGCAAACTTGGAAAGTCATAGAAAGTCAACGTGGAGGATGCATCCAATTAAAATGAAGCAAGAATGTGTCTGCCATTAGATCTACTGAAGTCACTGGGGAAAAAAAGAAAAGTGCTTTCAAGCACCTAATCACTTCTCAATTAAAATTGAGATTTTGTGCCTATTATAAATTCTTGCAAACAGTTTGCTGTAGCCTAATAAAAAAAAGTCTGAGATACCAAATGAATGTGATCTAAACATTCAACATAATAAAAAATCTAGTCATTCACATTTCAACATTTTGACTGTCTTTTTTTTTTTTTTTATGATTTAATCTTCTTACACTTGGACATACAAAATTCTTATAAAAGCCACAGTTAGCTTGGTGCAGCTTACATTTTGTTCTACCAAATTTGAAGACAATAACCTAAACTACTTCCTGAGTATGTCTTAAATTAACATTGTGTTTTTTCCTAAAACTTCCCATAACTTTAGACAGTGGTCAGCTAAGAGGAAGAACCAGGAGCAGATGTAGTTTGGTAAGCAATGCACTTGTTTTAACAGATTTCAGCTAACTCAGGCTGAGGAGGCTAGCTATGAAGTTGTGATTTAGAAATGTGAGTTCTCCATTCACACATTAAAAATAAAATATAAATTGTTTTATATAAGAGAGACAGCTATTTTTTGACTGATATAAAACTGAAAAGCTGTATTTGTTTTTGTGGGAGATTGAGCTTCTGCTAAAGTGCCAAATCATATTTGGGATCTGAGATATAAAATCTGGGGAGTGAGAATTAATCCTAAAATAATAATTAGAATTTGCCAAGCAAAATCACCCAAACCAAAGTAAGATTTTCTGCAGGCTAGATGATATTCTGATGTTGTGGATACTATGGTGAAAAAAATACTACTTAAAATGAACCTGGAAGCAGACAAGCAGACATACGTCAACTGAGAATTCAAGAGCAGCTCTAAAGCCATTTGGCAAAACAATAAATACCAAATTATTATCCACTATTTGAAAGAAGATGCAAGACAGTAAAAGCAAATAGAAAAAAGCCCCTTAGCTCAAATATCTCTTCATAGGTACAAAGCATGGAACGGCAGCAGATGATGACAATACTAAGAACCTTTTGCAAAAGATGTGTTAGTTTTCAGTTAGTATATTGACAGTATGGTGCCAAAAGCAGTTACGTTAGTTTAAAATAAGCCATATGTTTTAAAACATGCGTCAACAGCATTCATGGTTATAAAAATAATATCATCCAGGTTACGGAACTCTGGGAACTTAATCAGCAAGTAAAAAATTGGAAAAGATGGAATTTATTGTAGTACTCAAGGGAAAAGTATCTACTAGCATATTTAAAAATTAATGAATATATTTACTGAAAGAAAAGGGGGATAAAACAACTGAGGGAGAGTTTAAGGCTACTTTCCAGGCAGATGTTTTTCTCATCAGAGTATAGAATATAGGTAATGGAACCCAAACTTTCACTTTGTATCACAGGCAAACATGGAAGAATATCAAAAGAGACACATTGCCCTGGGAATCAAAGAGTAAAAAAAAAAAAAAAAAAAAAAAGGAAAGGAAGAAGGGAGGAAAAAAAGAAAATATGGAATATATTGTTTAAATTAAATATTAGAACATATAGATTATGCATATTTTCCAGTACTTCAGTGATACTTTTTGAGAGAATGCTAAGGGTTTGTTTTTTTTTATTATTTGTTTGTTTTTCTGTAAAAAACATATTACATATGTGCTGGTAGCTACTCTTCCAAAAATGTTGTATACATTTGTGTATGTTCAATTTATCTTTTAAGTGACTCTTGTACTGCTATTTACATTGCCTTTCACAGCCAACATGCTGAAAATTCAAAAGAGACACATATGTACTTGAGTGTACATTTTATCATACAGATGATACTATGGTCCTCACAAGAAATATTTTTGTTCAAGAAAAGTGAAGAGCATAGCTGGTAGAGCTGAACATCTGTGAAGAGGACCAGAATTTAGGACCTAAGAAGAGGACCTAAATTTATAAATACAAAAAAAGAAGACTTTGCGTTAGTGGGAAAAAAAAAAAAAAGATGGGTAAGACTGAAACTATCATATATATGCGCAATTTTTCAGACTGAAGTCTCCTATTCTTGCTTAAGGTCTCAGTTCACTGACCGAAATTGTTTACACAGAATACTGCTAAAACACACTTATTTCTTTGAATAGGTCCAACTAATGAAGCAATCCAGACTTTTCTAAACAAGTGCCAAATCTCCAGTGTTATTTATATCTCCATCAGTCTTCATGTAATCTGCACATTTTATCATCACTGATTTTATATTTGCTTCCTCAGATCATTGCTGAAACGTTTAAAAAAGCATTAAGCCTGATACTGATCTGAACCTGGAAATCCACCATTTGACAATGATTTAACATTGGTAAGCACTTGAAATTTGTCATATGCCTCTTCCTTAGTCCATTCATCAAGTGCTTTTTTGCAATGCTATAAGGCTAATTTTTCAGCATTATTTACTGAATTATTTACTGTATTTATTTTAAAAACAAACAAACAAAAAATATATACTCTATATCTACAGAAAACTTTACACACCGAACTTCACATTCAATCCAAGTTTAAAAAATCAGGCCTGTTTGAAATCATGTATTTGCTTAAAAATCACATTAGTTATCATAAATTGTATTCCTATTCTTTAATCAGAAAACACCTTTCACATTATTTCACTTGGATTTGATTTCAGGATTACCAGAATGTATTTACATAGCTATAGCTTTTGCCCTTTTGAATTCCTGGCAGAAATGGAGTTGTTCTTCAACAGCATGGGACTTCCCCAGTGTACAAACGTTTATTAAAATTAACGGCAGCACACTAGATATCTTAGCCAACTTTTTTCAAGCTCTAGACTACAGTTATTGACGTCAACAATGGTATCAGGTCTACTTCTGTGAGCAGGCTGGAAAGTTCTTTCTTGTTCCCATGAAACTCCTGTACATCAACCTTTCCAAATAAGGAGTAGAAACAGTTGCTGAATATTTTCTGAGTAATTATTTCTACTTTATCTATGTCCAATTTCATCATGGCTCGTACCATTGGTAGGATCTCCTTTGTGCCCTATGTACTTGAAATATATATATATATATATTATATATATATATATATATCCTTTGTATCAGCAGTCATGACTTTTTTGCAGTTTTTTAGTTTATTATCAGTTTTCTTTGCTTTTGATTGAAAACATATTTCTCTCTCTTTTGCCTTTCCTCTGTTTTCCTAGACTGTTTTTCTGTTATCTTCATTGCATCACTGAATCGGAGCGAGTTTTTAGGAAAATACAGAATCATGACTTTGAAGATTTTCTGATAATTCTCTAGGTATCAGAATGCCTATTACCTAAAGCCAGTTTCTAAATGAGCCACACTTTTATTTAACTTCCAGTTCAGTCAAATTTATCCTCTACAATGGAATTCAAGCTATTGCTGTTTCATGATGAATTCATGTATTATAAAAGTAATGCCTTTGATTTTAAAAACATTAACAGTGGTTAGAAGTTTTTGCTCCATAAATTCTCCTACACTTGCTTTTAAAATCAATTATAATTTTTCCTCTCCCCATTTTACAGTCAGGTGTTTTCTGTTTTTATTAAACGGACTTTAACAGATTCACTCTTTTAGACATATGTGTTAGCTGTTTAATTAAGTCCTCAATGCTATGTAGAGTATGCACCAAAGTGTGCCTATTTGAACTCAGATAGTAATTCAAGTGGAAAGTGGAGGGAAAGGAGCTGTGTGCAAACTCAGTAGACACTCTTGAAAGCATCTATTACTGAAAACAGTTACTCAATTTTCAGACATGGATGCTTAAAGTTAGAATAAAGTTTGTAAAGTATGAATAGAGTATGTAAAGAGAGAGAACCCAGGAGATGTGAATTCCTTGGAGGCAATGATGAGTAACAGGGTTTTTATTTTTTCAGTTGCCTAAATATGGTTTTCAATGCTTATTTTTTTGGAATATGAGGACGAAAATTGTAAGAAACCATTGTTATACTGTTCAACATTTTAAGACTCTGAAAATTGACAAGAGCTTGTAAATATTGTTTGCTGTTTCCTAAGGGAAAATGAAAACCCATAATGTCAATGAACTGGAAATCCCACATCCTCCTGCATGTTGCGGTGCTTCTTCTCAAAAGCATTGCTTTTGCCAAGTTTTGACCTCAACTCTAGCAACATATATCTGAGGTAATCCCCAGACTACACCAAATCCACTGAGTTCAGCCCTGGTCTTCTCTGTACTTACCCTGGGAACTGCATGTAACAATTATGATTTTCAGAATAAGAGTGAGGATTTGTGCTTCTTCAAATAGAATTTCATGTTCTAATGCTGCTGAGTGAGCATAGTGAAACTCAGTTTTTAAAGGCAGGCACCCAAATCAGACATACTTTTACTTAGCAGAGTTGGCATCCAGGTTTCTTCTAGCTCTTCTTGTTTCTTAACAGAGGGGTAATTTACTTCTACTGAGTAATAAAGAGATTTTTAAGAAATAAATCTGTACTCAGAAAAGGGGGAAATACGTTTTTGATTAGGCAATGCACCCTCCTCACAGCTGGTGGGTGGAGGCTGAGGTTCCATATTTTAAAATACATTTTCACTACAGCTGAGGAAACTTTACCATGGCTTGTGTCTATCCAGCAGTTATTTGTCATTCGTTTTAAATATAACTTAATTACAAACCTTGTACAGAATATCACAGAATAAAAATAAATAAATAAATAAATAAATAAAAGAACAAATAAATAAAAGTTCTCCCTTAGGCAGACAAAAGCAAGAACAAAAATATTGTGTGTCAGTTCACTGACTGTAAAGCTGTTGTCAAACAGGTATAAGGAGAATTTGATACCTATTAACAGATCATGTACAAAACAATAGACAAATATTGATTGCACTTTTATTTTAGTTTTGTAATTTTGAGAAGTCTTTCTGGTAGCTCATACTTAGGTAAGAGGTTGTTCATCATTTGCAGAAGAGCACAGAGTTTCTATTTTTTCTTCACCTCTCAGCCTCAGCCGAAAATGATGATCTCATGGCAGACCAGAACCTCAACTTGTTTTTAAATAAAAATGGATATTGTGCAGTTTTCTTCTTACATGTTTATTAAGAACTGAATACCCTGATAAATGGTACAATGAAGTCCCCACGCATACTTTTTTTCATCTGCCTGATTTGAGCTCTTAATTTGATCTCAGTGAAACAGCATGTCTTTGGCAAATATAACACACAATTAAACTGTATGATCTGCTTCTAATAGTGTTCTTGCATACTCACATTTTATTTCAATTAGTTATTTAGATTTATAAATAAATGGCATGCCTTCTCTTCTCACCCCAGGCAATCAGGTAAACAAAATCTAAGCCTAATTATGCTGTGCTTTCCTCCCTCTGCAAATTATTTTAATCGTTCCTATTCCAAACTCCAGTATTATGAGAACATGAGTAATAAGAAAAATTATTTTTGTTTTCACATTTTCTGCTCTGCTTATCACTTGGACTTTTCATCAGCTTTTTTGAGTGTGGATCATTGTAAGCCTATAAAAAGGTGCAGCTGATTGAAAAAAAAAAAAAGGCTGACTTCACACTGAAAAATACCTAAAAATATAAACTTCCATACTTTGCATTTTAAACATGATTACACAAATTTTACTTATGCTATTTGATGTCAAAGAAGGGTAAGATCATGCTGTAGTTTAATGCAATATAGCTAAAATACAATTAACTACAAGATGCAAACTCAGAGGAAACCAGAGTTCAATAGTTCCACTTTTCATGGAACTACTTATTTATACAAACAGTCAACTGACATTTACCCAGACCACAAATTATTTTTGCTATGGATGCATAACTTGCTGTGTCTGATAGTACTTGCTGGCTCAACCTCAGAAACAACAGAAGAGAGATACATTAATCCCAGGAAAGCTCTTGCCCAGAAACAGTTGAGCTTCTCTCATATTATACAAAGGCTGAGTTTGTAAACTCAGCAGCCCTAATTTAGCTCCTGGAGAATCATGTCAGTGTCTCAGGATTGAAAATCTCATCATCCTGGTTCCAGGAGAGCTTCTTGAATGGGCACAGCAGCACATGCATAGCAGCATGTGAGTAGTCTTGAGCCCAGCACCCAAATTACCCAGGGATATAAACAAGACACCTACCGCAGAAAGCCATCAAGTATCTGGAAAAGACAGTGTTGACCTGGAGTTAAATAAGCTTTACTGAACCCAAAGTAAGTTCCAAGTAACTACAGAAACATTTTGGTTTTCTGTCAGATCTGTAATACTCATAACATCCAGATTTTTCACTACCATAGACCTTCTTGTCACCTTCCTCCAGTGTGATACTGAGTAAACTATGGCCAAAACAGACAAAAAATATATATATATATATATAAGAGTTCATTACTACATCTGCTGCTAGATGTAGAAGTTAAAATCAGAAGTAGTGATGTATGTGATGTTGATATAACTATTACTCTACTATTTATTTCTATTCCATATTTGTAGTGAAGCAGAAGGATATGTTACATCCCATATGACATTAAGGATGCAAAAGAAAGTTTCCCATATGTTGACAAGGATGTGAAAGAGGATTTGTTAAAGTTAATTATTTTAGTTAAAGCTGAGCATCTTACATCCAACGTTGACACAGTAACTAGACGGGGAGATCACCGGAGCAGTGTGGGGCTATTCTGTAGGACCAGGAGACTCTCAGTGTGTCAGTGTCAGATATGAGCAAGCTCCAGAGTGAATTGGGGACTCCAGGCCAGCAATCCCCCCTGTGGCACAGAAGGCCTCCTGTGACAGAACTAGAATGTCCTACATTTCCAGCAAGGTGTAAGCAGGGTTTTGCAGCTCGTGAGAGTAGTGCAGATGCCTTTGTTGGGATGCTGTGCTCCAGCTCCTTGCCTGCTTCAGCAGCTCCTGCAGCTGCAGGCATATCCCTCCACAAAGCTGACATCCCAGGAGCCAGGAAAAAGCCAAAGCATTGTGCACGGATACGTGATGGGGAACAAATGAGAGGGATAGTGATCCAAATGAGAGCCTGGGGTCATTTTAACCCCTGTTAAATCCATGTCTGCCATGCACAAAATGAGCTGGAGAACAGTAACGCTGGTCTGGCTTTCATGTAGTACTTTATTTTATTTATCAAAACTATGCTTCAGGGATTCAGGGATCAGGAAGATTTCCATTCCTTTCCCCTGCAACACAAAACTGAGGGATGCACTCAAAATGAGAGAAAGGGGTTTTTTTGGTTTTTTTTTTTTGTTTTTTTAAGAGTGATGATGTTGGATCACACCAAAATTGGTACTCAGCATAGGTCGATCCATTCTCTTTGCTACTGTACAGTGCACTTTCTTAGTTTGTCTAACTGAAGTATTCAGCTCACATGATCGTATTTCCTTCAGTAGATGTGGAAGGTCTCTGCTGCTTGCAACAGACTACTGAGGACAATGATGTTTGAAATGATTTTCTCTGACCGAAGTCTAGAGGGAGATCAGTGTGCGATGTAACAGCCTTTGATATACAGAAAGTCCCACTAGGTGATTAAATGATATCCATTGGCCAGCTGATATGCTGAAAAATCTCACTTGCATTTTCCCTGCAAAGGGACAAACATGAACCTGAATGCAGAAAAATAAAACAGAAACACAAACCCAGCTGTGTTGGAGTCATGGGCTTGGGAGCAGAAGAAGGGCTCTGGAGAATTAATATAATGGGCCAGTGGCTATTAGTGATAATAGCAAATGTCACACAGAAAATCTAATACACCGGGTAATCTTTATTCTATATAGTAGACAGAATAGGAAGGACTCAGCTGCCTAAATGTAGGGGGAAATATTTGATGGTCCAAAAATTTAAGTTATCCGCACTTAACTGACTGGTTAAATCAGAAAAACCTTCTGTAGCATTAGCAAGAAGCAACAGGGAATCTAAAATCAAAAATATGTCTGGGCACATGAATACCAATAAGTAACAAAAGTCCGTTTCACAGTTATAAACTGTTTGAGTTCTTAAATCCTCCTGTTATTCTCCAGGAAAGAGACTGGATTTTCTGTATGTTAGAAATGAAAGAGGTGGACACATCCTCAACATCACTTTTTAACCTCCACTCCTCCCTCATTTTTGTTAGTAGTTTCATATTGAAAATCAAATGGCTAAATTTAGAACATGAAAACTGTGTATTGAAAAACTGGAACAGGCCTCTTGAATAACAGCAATATGTTGAGGAATCAGCCTGGTTTAAAACACTGAGATAAAGAAGTCAGACACCAAAGGGCATGGAATTAAAATGCATTGATACAAAACAAGGAATTAAAGAGTGATTTTGGTTTTGGCATGGACTTAAATCTGCCTATAGAGGTAAATTTAGTATGAATATATGGTGATACCATACATATAGGCTGGATTAAAGCAAAAAACAGCATGGTCTTTCCTTTCAAAGATGTAAAATGCCTCTACAACCAACCTTCACTGCTCCTGAAGTTTAAAGTACTGGGTTAGTCATAAGGAAACAAAAGTAGGCCTTCATCAGTAAATTATGCTTCCTCTTTTTTCAGATTAACTACTTTAATAATTCATCCTAAGAAAATACAGCCACCATATATGACAGAGGAAAAACATAGTACCATGAATGCTCAGCAAGACAGAACTGGAAGTTACATATAGCTAATATGATAGGTAACATAGATTAACGAGGATTTGCAAGTCATATATGTCCTATTGTCCACTATAGCAGACATATGCTATAACAGTAGAGGGGTTTTGATAAAGAAGGAAGACATAAGGAAACCCATTATTTTCTGAATTAGTATATTGTTCCTTCCCTTCTGCTTACAGGAAGAGGACATAAATAAGTCAAGTCTGAAAAGGTATCAAGTGGACCGTTAGACCATTAGGAAAACAGACTTTCCTACAGCTCTATCTACAGGTATGTGAACAGGTAGTGAGAAATCACTCTAGCTATTTTATTTCATGCCACTGTTTCTCACATCTCTCCTCTTTTTAGAGATTTGCTAAGCTCAGTAGCAAAGCATGTTTCCTTCACCTGTAGAGCTCTGCAGTGAGACTTTCCTCCTTCTTTGGTACATCTGGATTCAGGAGAGAAATGTTCCCGCTTTTAATTTGCTTCATCCTCTTTCTGCTTTCTGTCTTTAGTGCTGTTTCCACCAAGACCCCTGAGCTCCCTGTGGGGTTTCCACAGTATTTCCAGCACAGAAGCTGAGCAACACCACCTTTGTATTCAGGGCCCCACAGTTGCATAACCAAGAGTTTTAACCTGCAAAATGCAAACAGGGAGGGACACTGTTGATTCAAATGCTCCATATTAACGTATCATAAGTAGTGCAAATGCACCTAACATAAAATCATTTGTTCTACCCAATATCTGGATTAGTTCCTTTTTTTTTTCCCCTCCCATTAGTTTCCTTTTTCTTTTTTTTTTCCCTCCAAAGTATTTGTCAAAGTAAGAAAAATATTCATCTGAATTGTGGTTATGGAAAATAATTCTCCATAAGATATGGCCAACCTTCTCACTAAAATATTAATTAGTAAATAATAACAATAAAATTTCAGGTATGTTTTTAATACCTAATTCACATATTTCATGTCCTCTGAATTATAGTTTACTTTGCAAATATTTTCTAATCCAACAAAACGTACAGCCAGCCTCGGGTCATAATTCATGCAGATAGCAAGAGGACTTCGTGTTATTTTATAATGTGACTTCCCCATTTAATTAACTCCTTTAATATGTTATTATCAGACAGTTTTTTCCGAGCTCTGTGTCTTTGCTTGTGTGACTAAAAAGCTCTGTGTACCATTCAAAACAGGTCAGCTTCCTCTCTCTCTCATAGCAACAAAATCCTGGCTACCTCTGAAGTGGATATGTTAAATGGGAGGGATTTCACATCATCTCTTTTCTCTTCAGCTTACATGCACAAAATGCCACAGTTCTGCTCAGAATATATTTTTCAGCAACAACCATTTTGGATGTGATGCTAATCAATTTGCTATTAATGACCACAGCTACTCCATATTAAATATATATCAGTAATACAGTCTGTTCATGTTTTTTCCTAATTCAGTCATGTATGGTACATACAAATATTCTCCTCCCTGCTTTTTAATTTTCCAGATAACATGCTAAAAGCATATGAACTTTTAAAAAATGTCTTATATTCTGTCTTAAATAAGAAAACCACATTCTTGTCTAGTAGCTTCACTTAAAAAAAGCCTTGATGCTAGAAATTTCTTGCAACGATATGATTAAACATTATGTTGAACATTGTGGCCATTTTTATCTGATAAAACTTACACTTTCTGCTAACACCAAGTCCAGTCCTGTAACCATGATTCAAGCTGTGACCTCACTGGAAATCTCTCACTAATTTCAGTAAGTCTATTTGCATTGGTGCTGTTCAATATACTACCCGGGGTCGCTGAATTAGACCATTAGCAAAGACATACAAATGTATGCCATTCAGCCATAGGCAACTTGAATCTCCTCATTTCTAAATCAACGAGCTTATCCTGCAGCATAAACAGCTCTTATTTCCCACAAAGCTATAAAAGAATGAACATGGTCAAGATTAAACTCTTCCTTTATTATGACGTCTGTTATTTTTTCATTAACCATTACCAACTTTTGTTGAGTGCCCTTCAGTCAGGGAATGTTCTGTTGCTGAGTTCAGTCATAAAATGATTTTCACAGGGCACAACTGAAAAATCTTCTGACCAGTCTGATGAGTTTTTGAGCTCCCTTCACTTCTAACAAAGTAACATTACTTAGCAATGGCAGAGCATTCACCAGCTCTTGGGAGACTTTTTACAGCAGCAGAACTAAAAGTGAGTGTAAGGATGTGCAGGGTGACAGCTTGGGCAAGAGTTTCTGAGAGAGCATTGCTGACACAACACCTTACTCCACGGAGCAAAGGAAGGCAATGCAGTGCATTGCTGACCAGTGCTATGATAGTGCTAGAAGAATAATTTCATTTAGCATTTTCTTTGACCTAATGGTAAAAGGAAAACATTTAAATGTTTACAAGTTTGGTGTAGAATTATTGCCAAAATCCATTTACCTGCATTTGCATTCATCTCTGTGGCCACAGGGATGGTGCTGGAAGGGGAATATGAGGAACACTAGGCCTGCTGCATCTGAACCAAAAGCAAAGATCAGGACCTTCAGTGTGACTGCAGTATACATTGCCTGAATTTTCTTATCCCTCTCCTTGGACAAATAAGAGTGCTTCTAGTCTAGGTTACCATAGTTTCTGGTTTCCTTAGTAACCCCTTTGAGAGCATTCATGTGTTTGTGTCAATAGGAAATGGGATGGGGGGGGGGGGCGGGTCTAAAATGAAATACAAACCTCTCAAACTTGGAGAGAAAAAAATCCCAGATTCTCTCCTTAATTAACAGCCAAATCCAACTTAAAACAAGCAAAGTCTTACTGGAGATGAACTGAAATATTTATGACTGAGTGTGGGTTAAATCATGATGTGACCAAAGAACAAGTTTGTTCAGAACCATTGAGAGACTCCAGGGTTAAGTTGGAAGTTGAACAGAAGAAAAGCACACTTCTTATCCTTGGGACAGGAATTTGAGTTATGAACTTTGACTTGTAGAGATGCTTCCTTTCTACAGTTTTGTTGTGTGGTAGTTACAAAGAAAAAGGTTACCCACTTGAGGTGTAGTACTAGTAAAAGAAAACAGGGCCAGTTAGAACTATGTGTTTCCTAGCAGCTCTGTGCAAATATAATGGAAATACTGTCATAATTATAGACCTAATAACATTTTACCTTCTTCCTTCACCCAACTGACACTAAATAGCAAAATAATACATCATATGAGTTAATGGCTTGATCTTGCTTTCCTTATCTGAGATAATGGATGTGCCCTTTAAATACATGAGAATCAAAATGTATATTTAAATTCAGAAATTAATTTATCTTTTAAGAAAACTATTTTTTATTATTAGCCTTCACTGATCCCTATTGTTGTGCAAGTTGTCTCTCCTGCCCTGGGAAGAAACTTGTCATTAGAGTTGCTTTTTTGCTCTTGTTGCTGAAGAGCCCTTTTGTGTTCGGAAGCTGTGCAGACACTGACTGAAGCAGGTCAGTGCATAAAATTTGAATATAAGAAAAAATCTTAACTATGAGGGTGGCTGAACATCTCTGGTTGCCCAGAGAGGCTGCAGAACTTCCATCCTTGGAGGTATTCAAAACCCAATGGGGGATGATGCTGGGCAACCTAATCTAAGCGTCTAGACATCTCTGGAAGAAGGTCCTTTGCAATCTCCAATCCAGCTGGGATTATGTGATGGGCAGGAAACTATGAGAATGAGAGAACTTGGAATAAGTTTAAAATTCATATAAGGCACCACCAGCACCTGTAAAAATGCTGTTTCACAAATGTAATACTTTTCTAAGTTAATTTACAGCATTTAGAGTTTAAACTGCAAGTGATTTTGAGAATCATATTTCTGTATCAAAAATAGGAAATAGTAACTGTGGCATTGATATTAAATGGGCTTATTCTCCTAACAATAATTTTGGTAATTACAGTATTTTGAATTATAGGAATTTGGGGAAGTTAGAAGAATAACAGTTACAGTTAGAAGAGTTTCATTTTTATATTGCAAAAGGTACAGACAGCTCTTGTCACATAGAAATGGGAGAAAGATGGAAGACAACATATAGACATGTTGAGAGAAATATGAGGAATGAAATGTTGTTAGAAAGACAGCAACATAAACTTTTCTGGTTTTTTTTTGTTCACATTTCCCATTTTTGTCCCTAAGCTGTCATTCCCCTGAACTGTTGATGTCTTGCTGTGTTTTTGAAGGAAGAAAAGCAAAGCTGTTGATAAAACCTTTTTAACTTTTGGATCCTGTGCCAATGCTTTTTAACTTACAATAACAAATTGCAAAATATATATATATTTTTAGTCTTTGTCTAACTGTTTCTACAAAACAAAAATAAAAAAGGATAGCACAGGTCAGCAACGAATGGTTTAGTTTCTTCCTGTGAGCCTCTCCTCAGAAGTGATTTGAAAAGTAATTGAAGTTTTCATACCCTGTACACAAATGGAGCATTAGCAGTGGCCTTATTCTATACACAACATATTACACATTCATTTTTAATCAGGTAAGCTGTTTCAGTAGGTGGCTCCTAATTAGGTTTGTGCTGCATTTTAAAGGTGATTTATTGATTGGGTTACCCTTAATTATCAGTAGGAATTCTGCCCTTCATTACATATACCTCCACTGACAACTTTACTGTCCTTAAACAGTTCCCTGATCCTACCTTTGGCTGACTTTTCACTGCCTTGAATTCTGAAGAATATTTACTTCAGCACGAAGAAGAGAACCAGAACAGTAATGTTTTGCATCTGTTTTGCTGAGATGAAAGTAACTACCTCTTGTCCACATGAAAAAATAGTCAGGTCTTTTTCCTTCCTATATATGCCACTAAAAACACACGAAATCACAAGTGCAACACTGAAAGTCCAACTCAAACCTTAGTGAAATCAGTGGGAATCTCTCTATTTAATTGAATAAACTTCAGATGGGATACTGAATAGCAATGCCTTGTCAAAGAAATTTCTTTCCTCTAAGAGATAGAATAGACTCCCTAGTGACTTCTAATGCTGTTTTTGAAGAGTAGCAAACTGTAAAGATGAGGCTGCAGAACAACAAAGAAATAATTGAAAATACCATTACTGCAGTTTACTTAGCTGCTGGCCACAAAATTCAAGATTCAGCTCAACTGAAGAGCAAAAAAATAAAAAAGAGAGAGAGAAGAAAAAGAAAGAAAGAAAGAAAGAAAGAAAGAAAGAAAGAAAGAAAGAAAGAAAGAAAGAAAAAGAAAGAGGAAAAGAAAGAAAAAGAAGGGAGGGAGGGAGGGAGGAAGGAAGGAAGGAAGGAAAAGAAAAAGAAAGAAAAAGAAGGAAAGAAGGAAAGAAGGAAAGGAAAGAAGGAAAGAAGGAAAGGAAAGAAGGAAAGAAGGAAAGAAGGAAAGAAGGAAAGAAGGAAGGAACGAAGGAAGGAAGGAAGGAAGGAAGGAAAGAAAGAAAGAGAAAGAAAGAAAGAAAAAAGAAAGGAAAAAAGAAAGAAATGAAAGAATGAAAGAATGAAAGAAAGAAAGAAAGAAAGAAAGAAAGAAAGAAAGAAAGAAAAAATACAAAGCAACAAAAATAAATCTTTTCTGCATGAGATGTAGTTTGTATGTGCACAGACTGCGGGGAAAATTTCCCCCCTCACATATAAACAGTCTGGTCTGTAGGGGCTATTTATAATTGAGGCATCTTTCTTGGTTTACGGACTAAGTAGAATGCTTTTAAATTAAAATATTAGTATAGAACATTCATGTTATAGCTAAGATTAATATTATTAGAAAGATATATATTATATATTGCTATTCAATAAGATGAAACAAACCAGTGCTACTATTTTCTTTCATCTTCTCATTCTTTTTTTGCTGACTTTTTGGTTGCATTTAAGAAAATAGTAAGCATTCTTTAACAGGGGAAAAAAAAAAAAAACACTGCAGTTCTATTTATTGATTAGCAACTAGCTCTCATAATAAAAATAATTCCTAACCCAGAAATATACATGATAGTAAGGAATCATGAATTAGATATTATACTTTCTACAGTACCATATATTGTACTCAAAGCCACTGAATCATATATCCTGTACAGTATGTTACTAGAACGCCTTTCTCATTTAGATAATATTTCAAATGTTTTTTTTTTAAATACGTTTCCATAAAACCTGCAACAAAAGGTCTTGTAGGGTTAGTAAATCGATGCTTCAACTTTCAGTTTCAGGTACATGATTCAAGTGCCAAAAGCTGTGGTTATCAGACCTTCTTACCATCTCTTGGTGTTTAATAGCTTATATAATATAGGTCACATTCCATCTTCTTACAGCAAGGGATCATACCCCCACAACAAAAAGAGATACAAACTGGTACATTTGGTAACAACATCAGGTAAAGACCTTGAACAATGGAGGCTTAAATGATCTCTCAACATTCAGGATGTTACCCAAGTCAGGGCTTAAGCAAAATGAAATGGGGAAAATTTCATTAACACTGTCCAGGAGTGAACCTTGATAACAAAAGTATTACATGACCACAGGAAGGAGTCCAGAGGATAGTCTTCTTTTGTACATGATGACTATGTTTAACAGTTCTTATTCCTGAGTGCTACATACTAGTACAGGGAATCTCTGCAAATCTTCAGCTATGAAATCAATCCAGCATCTCTGTATGATTCTAATTTCAGCAGAAGCTGACTGGTAAAGCTGTTGGAGAACCAGTCAGAAAGGTGTCTCATCTTGGTTAGACTAATTTTTTCTAGTAACTTTGTGATTTGTTCCTGTTCAGAAGCAAAGAAAGAAATTTGTGTTATTTTCACCACCAGTAACCACTGGCTTTGTGTACTTTTCTTTCAAAGCAATTAGCACTGAATTTCCAAGGTAGTATCAAATAGATGCCTTGCCAGTAACACTAAGAAAAATCCCTGCACTTATACAGTTAATTAGTCTTGTTACTTTAATTGAAAACCATTTAGAACCCAGATCTGAATGGAGGGCAATCTGGGAAAGTGGCCAAGCAGGGTATCGGAGCAATGCACGATGCGCCCAGCCACAGCCCGCTGGAGGCAGCAGACCTCACCTTCCCCAGGCACTGGATCAGGCTGTGCTGCTATTCAAAAGTGCTGCTGAGGAGCCATGTATTTATTGTAAGTAATCACATTGAGTAACGGTTATAATAATGAAAAAGGTGGAAAGCCTTTTAAAGGGCTTACTTCAATAAAGAAGGAAGGAAGGTATCCTCTTACAGAAACTGCATATATGGAGGGCAAACTGATAATAGCTAAATGTTCTTGAGGAAATAGGTGTGTCCTGTTGTATATGTTTCATTTCCAATAATCAGAACATATTTTTGTCCATTTTTTTGGTCCTGGTTTAGTTCTTGGAATTCCAGAATGCTTATATATATATATATATATATGTAATAAATAAAAAAGTATAATTAATTTTTGAAGTAGAACCCACATAGGATCAAAAATTCAGATTACACACAGAAACTAATCTCTGTGTGTTGTGCCAAATAGGAAAAATAGGACTAGAATGAAAATATTTTTAAGAACTGGATCATTGAACATGAGGATGTTTGCTCAGTTCTTTCTGAGCTTCCACTTTAGAAGAAAAGACAAAATACTATACGGAAGTAATGGCTTTCTCTTACCAAAAGGTAAAACTATAGAAATATAGAAAATCTGGAATTACTTATGCATTTGGATTCCAGTTTATGGAAAGTGCTCTTCTCCTAAGGAAAGTAAATGTGTATGTAGGGTGTCAGCCTCAGCTGAGGAACAAACTCCCACCCAACCACTTCTGTGCTTCCCCTCCTCAATAGAACAGGCAGAGAAAATTGGATGAAAAAGCTCATGGGTTGAGATAAAGTCAGGGAGATTGCTCACCAGCTTTTGCATAAGCAAAACAGACTGCACTTGCAGAAAATTAATTTAATTTGCGTCCAATTAAAATAAATTTAAGGTAGTGAGAAACAAAGATTCAAACACCTTCCCCCACCTTCTTCTCAGGCTCCACTTCATTCCTTCATTCCTTTTTATCATACAGTGGTTGAAGTAATAAATGTCTCTTTCCATTGCCTTTTTAGAGCACTGGATACTACAGAGTTCATTCTAAAGTCCCAGTTACCATCAGGTTTGTAAGATGATTTAGTAATTAAGACTATCATTAAATGCTGTTGTTTGTTGCTATAGTGTATTTGCTTTGTTTTCTTCTCCTTTTCCCTCCAATATGTATGTCATAAATTACTCTCATTCCAGATATCTTATTATAGGCATGATTATTCCATCACCATTGACTGTTTGCTGCTCTGAATTTTTTTCTTTTTTAACTACAGATCATTTTGTGACCTGAGATCTTTTTGTAATAATGGAAAAATAAAATGGGTTCGGGGCATGCATTTTGCAAAAATTGATGTTTGAATTATTAAATACAACTCTATTCCCACGTGCAATGAGACAAGTAGAAAATGGAAGCTGTCTATAATTTAATTATAGTACATACAATAATAATCAGTTGTCATTAGGACCCTGATTTTCACTGTGATGTGCAAATACAGAAATACCTAATTCACTACAGGGAGGTATGGTGTGGCTTACAGAGCAGAACAGAGTCCTTCCTGTTTGTGCAAAACCAGACTTTTTATTTATTTCTAGTACTTATCTCTTGTGAAGTATGTCACTGTGAACTTTTAATTGCACAAAATGAATATGTGGCATTAACAGGTATTTCAATTTAAAGAACCTCTAACTTACAAACCACTTATTTTGAATGCAAGTCACAATAGATGGGCATATTCTGGAAAAGGAATCAGAAACAGCATGCTTACTTCTAAGTGATAGCTGCTTAAATCATAAGCTCATGCTGCTATTTTGAAATTAAATGCCATAGTCTCAGCTCTCTAATGATAGAAATTTGTTGATTATTACAGATCTTTAAACAGCTCTCAGGCAAATACTGAAACAGATTGATGATGCCAAGTTGACATAAACTAGAAGTGTTAAATTCTGCTGCCAGTTTCAGATGCTTTGAAATACTTCAAAAGCAGAGCTCCACTAGCTCCAGATTGAGGACTGTGCTAAGCACTGTACACCTATGTGATGAAAAGTCCCTATCTCAGCCAGCTTACTTCTCAAGTGTAAAAAGCTTCCTGTTGACCAAATGAATGCTCAGGAAAAACTGGGCAAAGGTCATCAACGCAATCCTATGAAGATGTGAAAATTACAATGTCTAATTACTGTAGCTGTGCAAATGAAGTGGGGACTGGCAAGAAAGATGTCCATAGTCCACTGAAGGACAAATGAAAGTTTGCTTGTGGCAATGTGCAGAGAAAGACATGCAGCCTCAGGAAAAAAAAAATATATAGCTTTCATACATATATAGCTTGTACTGAGCATGTGGTGCTAGTTCTTGTGTACATGCTTTGCATATGAATAAAGTAATTAACCAATTAAAAAGGCACATGATGAAAATTATAATCTATAGGATTTTTGTCTAAGGAACTGATTAGACATATATGAAGGAGAGGTGTAATTTAGATTCAAGATGCTGGACAATCAACATCATAGTGCTGCTGATGAAGCAGCAAACTACTCTTCATGGTTTTTAAGTGCTGTGTAGCCTTAATGAAGAAATGCAAGAGGTGAACCAGGCCAGTCTTGAACCACTTCAGTTGGTCTTTGTGGCTGGGCAACTCTGGTCACTAAGAGAGAGGATTAGATGTAGACCCTGGGGCAGTGAGCAGTAGCTTCTGGCAGAGCCCACAAGCCCTGCAGTGCTGGCAGGTGAGGGTAACCATCAGCAGTGTGGTTTGTGTTTTTTTTAGTGATAGGTGCAGACAAATGCAGCCTTTCTTTACCACCCACCACCAAACTCAAGGAATTTCTAAACCAAACATCTTCATGCCCTTGTTATTGTTGTAGTTGTTGCAATTTTCACATTCAGTAGAGGGCCCAAACCTACACATAGAAAACGATTACCAGCTCACACTGAAATTAAGAGAGATCACTCTGCAGACCAGCTGAGTTGTCCCATTTAGTTGAAGAAACCTTTTCAAGGCTACCTGAAAAACACAAAATCCAAACTCCAGATTCAAGACTGCACCCCACTGTTAATATACAATGGAAATCACAATACATTGCTTGCACTGGAGTTTGATTGCTGACAATTTCTTGGCCACTCTTTCCACAAGTCAAAGAAGTTTCACTAAAGATAGAGGGTTTTAAGGCTTTAGCTCTCACAATGAAGCCATGAAATAAAACTAGTAGCTTTCATGTAACTGAAATACTGATTTCAGGCTGCCATAGTTGAAGTCACACTTTTGAAAGAAGTGACTCAAATGTACATTATGGGCTCTGAAACCAAAATGTAGACTGGCTATGTACAGATCTGTTGCACAGTTGTAGAGCACTTGGAACTTCGTGCCCCAGTGTAACAATCCTGAATGCCTTGTTCTCTTCCTTGCTAGATAAAACTGCAGTCTGAATTCTTAATAGTGCTTTGATCCAGTGCTAAAATAAGGAATTATGTCCTGGCCAGAATACAGCCTCCGAGCCCAGTGTCAAGCAGGGACAAGTGCACTCCACTTGAGTGTGCTACCAAAAAGGCTTTTGTCCCAATAAAGCACAAAAATGATCCTATGTCCATTCCTTCCTTTTTACATCGTGGACTTTGCACAGTACTTGCCTACAGAATTTACATTTAAGCCATGCTACCACAGATTTTATATATATATATATATATATATGTATGTATATATACACACACACATATTCTAATTGCTTCTACTTTCTTCCATTACAATTATAATGGTCATCTAATTAATTTGGAAACATGGATGTTTTGAACTACTTTCAATAAAGCCACCGTTAAGCTCTGTGGGCAAAAATTGAGCTCTGTATCACCAGCAGATTCTCGTAGAAGCTCTCAATAGACTTTTAATTATTTCTGCATTGTGAATAAGAACATGTACAGCAAAGAAAATTAGAATTTCTCTGCTTATAAGTAAGAAAATATTCAGTAGCCAAAGACAAATCTGCAAGAATTTCACTTCTGGAAAAATACATGTTTCAGAATATGGCATCAGCAAAATGTGAATCCTCTTTAATCTAAACATTTGTTTTTACACCTGTCATACAGGACTAAATATAGCTTGTTTCTGTGCTCCACCACCATATGTTGCCAGTTTCTGAGTGCAGCAAAAGTGGTTTTAAATTTAAAAGGTTCTATGCAAATTCCAGCTGCTAATAGCACTCATTTTTATGTTCAAAAGGGGTTTACTGCTTTATGTAGATGTTTAATTTGTGCTTGTAGTTACTTAAGGTATATTCAAACATCTGATGGCACTTGTCTAAATTTTGTATGGTATATTCATCCTGTACACCTGTGAAAGGTTCTTGAGAAGAATGAAGTACCACCAGCTACACATGGAAATGTTAGTTCATATTAATCAGCATATTGCTTAAACTCGTATATCCAATGCTTTTAGATTACATCTTCTCAAACAGAATTAGAATTATGGCCTTGTTATTACACAGTTCCACAAGCAAAATGGGGAAGCTGGTTAGTGCCTCCAAATGTTTGGGACCAGATCTTTTCTCCTAACCACCTTTAGGTCAGACACAAAGTAAATACATTAGCAGAAAACAATCTGCACATAAAGCAATAAAACTTCATCAGAACAACCTACCAATGAGTCCCAAAGAGTGACAGCACCATAAGAGAGTGTCTATGGACAGCTAAGCATGCCAAACCCCAATAACAGAGCACTAACGCAATGTTTAAGGCCATAAACTCGCTGTTCCCTGCAGGAAAAGAATCTTTCATGCCTTTACTCCTACTCAGTAATGTTACAAACTCTAAAAATGGTTGAATCCCTAGTGCAGTCACCTGGATTGCCTTTCTTCATCCCAGATCTTTCCTGGGTGAAGCATTTTCACTGAAGCTCTCACCTCAGTCCAGATACTGCCTAGTAACAGATTTTCAAATCTGGCCTGCGTTACCTTGCAGGCTTTCCTCAGCATCAATTCTATTCTTTTCATCAGGAAAGGTCAAGACAGATGGAAAAGCCTTGGCTGTTTTCTTCAGAGAAAATAAAAATAAAATTAAAAAGGAAAAAAGAAGAAGAGGAAGAGGAAGAGGAGGAAGAAGAGGAAGAAGAGGAAGGTAGAAGAAAAGTTGTCACTACTATATCCCATAAGAAATACTTCAAATTTTGGCTTTCTTGTCTCTTCACAATACATTTCACAATTGATGACCTCTCAGAGAATTTCTTCTAGTTCCTGAACCAGGAAATCTTTTATGTGCAGCCCAAGTTCATGCTTATTTTAAAGAGTGTCTTTGCACCTTCCTGGAGCACAGTGTTTTCTCCAAAACTCTAGTCACAGTAGGGAAGAGGATTTGGAAAACCAGTATGACCATCTGATAGCTTATTATCTGTATTCTCTATAAACCTATGAGCAACAGCTGAAATATACAACGATTCAAAGTAAAAATGTTGTTTCATATTTCAAAATACCAGTTAGGCATTTTCTTCAGCAATGTGAAAGTTCCTAATGTGCCTGCACAGATCTGTTTCTGATCATTTATGAGCTAATTACTGCACTTTGTACTGAAATAGCTCTCTGGGATTAAAATTTCTGGTTTGCAACAATGCAGCTATGGCACTTGTGGAACCCACACCTTTTTTGTCCCCCCTAAAAGGCAATGGGCAAAGAGAAATGGGGAAAAAAAAAGTTAGAAATCTGGTCCTTCATCTTCAGATGCATAAGCTGAAATATTTCATGAGCTTTTGATTTTCAGGAAGCCCCAAACTCCTTTTCAGAAAACAAGCTCCTGCAGGGCAAGGTTCATTGGGCATTTGTTGTCCATTGAAAGTCCCTTCTAAAGTACGGGCCAAAGCTGGTTTGCATTTTCTTAGCTCTTCAGCTAAACTGACAATTTTTCAGTTGCTCTTCTAAACAGACATATCTCTTTACAGGTTGATTTGAAATTGACTTTCTTTGAAACTCAAATCAGGCTCTAGCAATGAATTATATAAAACCACTAATCCAAAGCTTGTATAACTAGTGTGTAACTATTAACTTGTGTAATTTGTGGAACAGTTAGATCACCCTATTTTGCATCTGCCTTTTTCTATTTTATGTAACTAAAATGACACAAAAAGATCATCAAATAGGTACAGGACACATAATGATAAAAGGTTTTATAGACATGATTCTGGGAAGACTGTGTTCCTCACAAAGGAGTTACACAACTCATTCTTAGAAGTGCCAATAAAATCTTTATTCCTCTCCTTCCCCACCCTTTCCCATCTATACACATGCTAACATGAATTTTTATGCAGTATTTTGGAAAAATGTGTTTTATTACATTTTTATAGTTTTATACTTTGTTATTCACCTAGTTTATCTATTATTTGGTATTTGTGTGAGGCTTTCAACAATTTCTTACATGTATATAGATATATATAAATTCCTTCTTTATCCTGTTCCTTCATTAGGTATTAGATTTTTAAGTATTTTAGGTCAGGTCTGGAAATATTCACTGCTAGGTCGTCCTGTTCTGAACATATGGTCTTGTAAAAGAGCATAACTGGAAACTTGTAGATTACTGCAGTAGAATTCTGGGATTCCAGTCTCTCCCCAAACTTTTAAAGCATTTGCTGTAAACGTCCTATTTAGAGAGTCATCAGTCATAAAATCAAAATGTACATTTTTAGTGATAATCCCTTTAATCCCTTTTGAAGTTTTGCATCTTACAGTAGGAAGCACAGGCTGATCTAAAAAGGCGGAACATAAACAGCCAAACCGTACTACAGATTTTGCTAGAGATTTCTTGGGACAGGACAGGAAAGCAGATTTCTAATTGCCTTACGCACACCATTTTTTTCCTCTGAAATCAGAAGTTGTGGTTTCTCTCTCACAGATCTCTTCAGATTTACAGGTTAAGTGTTGTTGTGCTTGATTGTTTGTTTCTTTTTTCCTCAAAGAGGAAATACCAGTCACTAAGTAAAAAAGTGTTTCTTGAACAGAAGAATGACAAAATTAAAATTGTCAAAAGACAATCAGTGGAGATCATTAAAACAGGTAGTACAGTTTAAAATCTGAGGAAGGATTAGATATTTGGGGGGTAAGATTTCTAATACATAGTAATTAAAGCTATTTTAAAACTTCCAGCTGAAAGACCTAGGAAAAAAATAAACTCATGGTTTAAGCCAATTATTGCATAGTAGCAGTTAGGATTGCATTTAATTCCTGGTCAGATTTTTCTGCAGCTGCTTGTTGGAGATGTTTGGGTACCATCTTCTTCAACCTGTGCTACTGGTCACTGGATACTGGGAGAAGTCTGGCTACAAGTGTGATCCACTGTGTCAACTCCTGTATACATACATGTTCAGTTGTTTTTTACATTGCTACAGTACCATAGCTTCACAGGCTGAAAGACAAAAGTTCTACCTAAACAAATTAGCAAAGCTTAAAAAAAAAAATGTTTAAACAGTATTTCTTAGTTACATGATAAGATTATGAGTAGTACAGGTGAATTCCTCTGAGCTGGGTCACAGGTTTGCCTCCCAAAGACTTTGCCTCCTATAAAGTCTGAAACTTGTAGGTGCCGCCTTTTGTAAATATTAATAATGGCATGGGAACAAGTGCCACAAGCAAAGGGTACTCGGCCACTCAGAGGCCTCCCAGCAAAAGCTCACTGCCACACGACCCCTGTATCATTTGTTCTCCAAGCTTCTTATAAACTGGCAGATGTACATAATGTCTATATATTCCACAACATGTGGAGTGAAGGCTGCAGCTATGGCTTCTTTGCTACTTGCATTCTGGATGTAACATTTAAATAATTTTTTGGAGCAATCAGGAAAGCTTCAGTGCACTTTCAAGCACTCACAGTGACTGACCTAATGCAGCCTGCATCCCCCCCAGCTGACCTTCTCTAACCACACTCTTAAATATACTCTTCAGTTGCAATCAACTTGAAAGCAGCCAACTTTAACCTCTCACACAGATTTTAAGATAATAATAACAATAATAAAATAAAATTTCAGAACTTTCAAGCAATATTAAAGACACCACCCTAAATTCTGCCAACTACCTGGCAGCCTGAGCAGGTGCCCAGCGGAGATGCCTGGTGCCTCGGTTCCCTGGGTAACAAGCTCAGGGACAGAGCACAGACCTGCCAGGAATAAAGCAGGAGCCATTCCACTTTTTTTGCTGTCATTTTAAAATATCTCAATTTCTTAAAATGTGGCTTAAAAGAGACAGAAATCACCTTGTGTGCATTCTCCTTTTGAATCCAGGGCAGACCAATGATTGTTTATTTATCCTGAGCGAAGCCAATGATGGTCTTTGTCCAAATCCGAGCAGACAATGCTCACATCACTGGAGCTGGCACGACACGTGTCAGTAATCCATGGGACTGGAGCAGGTTAGAAACTGACTGCCTTGGTCACAGACACAGCACGATTACTTAATGATAGCAATTTCCCAGTTTTACAGTTTGCAGTGCCAAGGAAATATCACTTGTGACAGTGGAAACAAATCAAGCCTGAAGTGGTTATTCAGCATGGAGAATCAGAGCTGGTTCTTCTAACACCGAGAAACGTGGAATTTATTTCACTGCTTAATTGATGCTTTGGATGCCTATTTCTAAGTAGATTTGTAGGAAAGTTTGGGACACCAATCCTCTCAAATAACCAGAAGTTACAGATTAAACTGTCTTTGTTTCTTTCAGCTGTTATCCTGACTCTGGATTTTTTTATTATTTTTTTTTTATTTAATGATTGTTCACCATATGCCATTAGTCTTCCAACTGTGAGAGCTATTTATTTGTGCTGTTTTCCTAAGTAGCCCTGCTAATTCTCTAGTGAAAGACCATGCATAAAAACATAGCTACCAAAGCCAGCTGAAGCCTTTCAGATCAGAGGGAGAAGGCATTAGGGAAGAAAAGGGTTGTTGAAACCTCTCAAGGTTAAATTAAAAACTTCACCTTTCCTCATTAAATGAGTGCTTTTCAAATTTGTATCATCAGTTGTAATAGGAATTCACAGACAGAAAAAACATGATGGTTTTTATATTTAAAATCGTTTCAAGAGAAAAGACTGAAAGGTATTTGGTTTAGCAGGTAACGAACTAACAACACGATCTCTCAAGAATAACATCATTAGTGCACGGGAGGGGAAATTTTATCTATATATATTTTACCCATTGTAAACACAATACAACCATACGTGATGATTTCATAGAGTTATAGGAAATGAAAGAGTCAAAAAAAAAAAAAAGAATCAGCAATCAAATGTGGGGGTTGGTTTTTGACTAAAAAAAAAAAAAATCAGCCCAAAAACTAACACACAAAGGTTTTTACAGCCGAATAGCTTTCAGACAGAAAAACACTATAAATCTATCACTGCTTTCTGACCTACTTTCCATGGTCATGGCTAATTCAATCTTCTTGCTTTTCATATCTCTCTGTCTCTGCCAACAGACAGATGAGCAGTGGAAGAACAGAAGAGACAGGTTGGGTTAAGAGGCCAGATCAAGGTAAATCATAGCAAACAAGAGACTGGAAGATTTCAGAGATCTAGTCACTAAATAAGCAGAAAATTACTCTTTTAAGATAAAGTCAAAGGACATTATTAACACAAACATATGTTTCATAAATCACCAGAAGGTGTCCAAGTAAATGATATTTCCATGGATAATGTAATGTCTGAAACAATTATTACACCACCTACAGTATCAAAACTAAATTCTACAGGAAGTTAATTAAGAAAACTGAATAAATAGCAGTAACATTGAAAAATGAAACTTCAAAAGTAGGGGAAAAAATTTAATACATCAGAAAACTTTGACATTTTCTAAAATTTTTTGTTGTTGTTGTTTAAGAACTATGTATTTGTTTTGGAACAGAAGCAATTTATAAAATGAGAAATAACCCAGAAAACATAGGATTAATTTCAAGTCAATTGAGCTATTTTCCCTGACCTGAACAACACAAAATATTTTTAAAAAGCTAATAATGTTTTGCTTTTTTTTTCCCCTAAGAAACTTTTTGTATGTTCCAACCTCTATTCTGTGCCCTCTCACATCCATTTTATTCTGATTTGATAAGTAAATGACATATATGTAACAGCACTGCCCAGTTTTCATCTGACCCCTCTGTCTTCTGATACATTTTCATCCCATTGACCACTTTCAAACAAAAAAATGCAAATTTCTGCAAATGTGTCTGAAAACTGACTTCTGTTTGGAAAAGATTCAAGTCCCTCTTTAAGAGGCAGTGCAACTCCAGCAGTTTCCTGCTAACCGGACAGCATATCAGACTTGGTATAAGCTGCTACATGACCGGCCAAATGGGTTGAAGGGAAGAGATGGATGGGATTCAGGAGTTAGAAAAAAATAGAGGAAGAGAAGAACATTAGCACGTCAAGAGTTTTACTGTTCGCTTGACTTTTGGTGTGGTTGTTTTTTTTTTTTTTTGGGGGGGGGGGTTATTGTTCACATGACTTTTTTCTTTTATCAAATTTTTCAATTTGGCCTCAATTTAGTTATTATTTGTACATTCATAATTGAATATTAATAAACTCTCAGGTACGAGCTACATGAAAGACACCCGGGATCTAAACTTCAAATGATTAGGGGGGTTAAAAGAGAGGTAAAAAAATATGTTAATTGAACTGCCTTGATTCAGAGGACCTGCACCCTCTGACCTTGGCCCAAGTGCGTAAGAAGCCACCAACTACACTGATCTACATCTTGTGTAAAGGGTTCCTATAGCTCTGGCTGAACTGTGCAGGAAGGAGGCAGGTGTGTCAGGTCTGCCTGATCACCCAGATGAAAGATGTGGCTGGACTACATCATGGCCCCATGCAGATAAAGGGAAAAGATTTGGACAGGGAGTGGGGACACAGCCAGAACATGCTTCTGCACCCAGGAGCACATCTAGGTCTTATCCCTTACAAGTAGCTTTTGAAACTCATTTTTAGTAGCCAAACACAACAGCAGTCCCCATTGATAGACCTAACTCTTAAATCTCTTCCGTGCAGCCTACTCATTTGTCTGGTCATGTAGCAGCTCATGCAGAGGCTGATACATAGGCCATGTATATGCTGTCTGGCTAGCAGGAAACTGCTGGAGTTGCACTGTCTTGGTTTAAGAAGGGACACAAATTTGGGTCTGTCTGCCCACTGAGCTTCTGCCATGCTCTCTCTTTCCCCCAGTGCATCTTCTTTTTCAAGATGTACCAGGAATACACTTCCTAAAAGCAACTATCATGTCTTTCTACATCTTCTTCTAATAAAGACAAAGCACATTGCTTATAGGGATTAATTACCTTTCTGAGCTGAACACTTTATTCCTCATTGAAATCTATATCAACACTGAGACAGATGTAAAAGCAGTAGGAGCATCAGTTCTGTCAAAAGACAAGTGAACATCTTCACAGCCCCACAGTTTGCATACACCCATGTAAACCTCTTTTAAGGCATGTTTGGATTTTTATTTTTTCAGTCCTAAAAGGGCTAAGTGGATTTTGTGCATTTCAGTTATGATCACAAGAACCTACAGGACACATTTCAACCACTTTTCCCAAGCTATATCATCTTGTGCTGTGATTTCTAGGGGAGCTGTATGCACCACCAGGAAATGTTAGCACCTCTACTATTGTTTTTTGTAGTTTTACAGAAACTAATTTTTGTTTGTTTGTTCTTGCCTGCAAATTTACCTTTCAGAAAGCTGCCAATATTGGAAAAAAAAAAGTATGCCAAAATTGCAATTCTCTCATTAACTACAGCACTTTAACAATCCCGTAGAAAAGCTACAGGAAAAAAAGAAAAAAGAAAAAAAAATAGATACATTTCCATGACAGATTTTTTTTATTATTATTATTTATTTATTAGGAAATACTGTGATGATTAATTTTCTGCAATTTCCAGATGACAAAAGAGAAAGTAGAAATACAGTAGTATTTTTCAGCTCCATAGTTGATGTTATATGGAAGGTTCAAGCAGACCTTCAAGTAGATTAAACATACTTAGTTTCACAATTTAATATTCACATATTTAAAAAATAATAATTCTTCAGAAGATGATGGAACTGAATAAACAATTTTTAGTTGTAAATCATAGGTGTTTTATTCTGCAGTCTTCTGACCACACAGAGGAAAGGAAAAGGGGGAGTTAATTTTACTGCAACTTGCAGTTCAAGATTGCTACTAAAATGTATTTACTTGAATTCAAGAACTGGAGACAGTGTTTGTTCGGAATTTCATTTTAGTAGACATTTTGGCAGAAAAGAAAGTAAAAAATAAATTGAAATAATTTAAGTAATTTACGTTAAGAATAATTAACAGGAAGTTACCATTTTATTATAAAATCCTTTAGGATTCTTTTCATTTTTTAAAATATTATTTCTATATATTATGGAAGATAAATACCTCTAAGCAGCTAATAAATTACCTATCATTTATGTACTGAAACTTCCTAAGGCATCTAGTAAATCTAATGCTTTGGGGTGTGTTTTTTTCACTCTTTAGCTACCTCAGCTAAGAGGTGAAAACATGTGGGAGATTGATAAAACATTATTATAATCTTGTGGCTATAAAATTAACTATATTGAGTAACCCAGTTGATACTTAAGGGGTTTAGTTAATGTGAGTAAACTTGCTCAATTTGCAGAATTGTAGCATGGTGATCTACTTCAAACGTATTTAGAAAAGCAGGTTTGGCTACAGAAAAATAAAAAATATATTAAAAAAGAAAGAAAGAAAGTTCACCTTTGAAAAAACAATCTTTCACAGTGCTTCTTAAACCAAAGAGGCTATAATGTTTTACTGTTATTAAGAAAAAAAATATTTCATAGCTTTCTCCTTCCATACTCTTTTTCTTTGAGCTTTGAAGACTTTTCTTCCCTCAATAAAACAGGAAAAAAAATTATCTTGTACAGCAAAAGTACAAAGTTCAAGTTCAGACATACACAACAGATATTTATTTATTTATAATATTTTGCCTTCTACTCTATCAACTAAAAATGTCTTCAAAGACCATGTCAACTTTTTAAACAATGGAAATTGTAAGCATATTTTGATATTGTTTGAACGGTCTTCTAAATATCTTTTATAACTTCTATCAAAAATAGCATGCGTCATTTTTAACTGTAAGTATGTAATAAAACATTTAGTGTAAAATTCTATAGTTCTCCACTGAAAGGAATTATGAATCTTCAAAGGTCAGCTATAAATACCTTTTCTAATGCCTTTGTGACTGAAAAGAGCTTCATAATGAGTATAATCTTTGTCTGTCCAGATTTTCTTTCTCAAGGAAATCACAAATTGGTAATTTCTTCCTGTTAAATTGGCTTCTTTAACTCTTCTTTACAGGTGCTCTGCAAGATTCACCCTTTCATAGCAAAGGGGAAAAAAATAAACCTGTAATAAAATAAAATAAAATAAAATAAAATAAAATGAGTAGCTGGTATCATTGCAAAGTAGTACTTTAGGAAGGCAAACTTAAAAAAAAAAAAGTTCTACTTCAGTGTGTAAAACAAAGTGAAACATTTCTGGATTAATATAGGGAAACATGGGAAAACCAGATTAACAGGTAGGATTGCTGTTTTCATTGTTTCCTTAGATGGGCCTCACCCATTGCTCCCAACACCAGAGCAGATATAAAACAAGTCCCAAAGGGCAAAAGGAGCTGTTGCTGTACCTTCTGAAATTACATTTTGCAGCTGTTTTTACAAGAAATCTATAATAATATGAGCAGGTAGTGAAGTTGAAGACGTTGTAGAGCTCTTGTGCAAGCACACCTTGTCTGCCATTTCAGGAGATATTTTTCCTCTGTTTACTTAGTGCTCTCCTTAATGCAGTAAATCAAATAAGCCACTGAAACACGGAGTTGAGTAAATAAGAGTAAGGTCCACACTAAGTTTGAGAGTACAATTGAATTTCCAACACTGCTTTGGCGGTTTCTGTGGTTTTTTTTTTTCAATTTAAAAAGTCCCTCTCAAGTGGAATAGATCTAGCCAGTAGTCTTAGTGGCTATCTCACTGTACACTGGCATTGAAGGAAAAATTCTTTGAGATATGTACATGTATATATATATCCATAAGCTTTTTCTATATACCCCATGTAGATATATAAATCATGTCTTTACTTAAGATATCTCCAGAAGACAAACTACTCTGAGACTTTTCTTGGTAACTCTAAAAGAACAGTCTTGAAGGTGTTTATAATGAAAAAAGGGACCTATATAGATAAAAGTGACAGAATTAAGAGCCTCAGTTTTATCTGAGCTGACACACTGAAAACAGTTCATTTAGTCTGTATGTGAAGACATGGAAGAACATCATTTTTTATGGCTCAGCAACGTAGCCTTCAGACCCCCAGGGATGGATTCTGTCACTTTGAGGGCACCGGGTTGGTCTTCAATGAGAAGAGGAGTCACCTTTTGGGTAGGTGTGGTATGTACACTTATCTAACAGCAACTCAACAAGGAAAGACAGGATCTAAATCTCTTCCCTTCAGCCTGACTCAAAACTAGACAGAGTAGTTTTTCCCAGAAGTTGTAGCACAGGTCATCAGTTGGCCCCTAAAGCTTGCTTTTAAAGACCTGCCAGCAGCGAGTGGTGCTCAAAGGCTGTGCAATGAGGCAGGTGCCAGCTCTCAACAGGATGCCCAAGAAATTACATGTTGGAGCCAGAAGCAAAGTAGCACACATCAAAATAACACACAATGTTAGTGTTGTAAGGGCTGAGCAATTCCTGACCACCATATGATGCCTGATGCAAATAAGGAAACTCGGTTTACATATGGATCATCCCTAACCAGAGCTGACCATGTGGATACAACCAAAGAAGTGCAAAATAATGTTTAAATTCATATATGTGAGCAATGGGAGCTATAATAAACAAATAAACAAACAAACACAAACTAACTGTTACCTTTTTTCCCTGAGATGGTTTTGAGGCATTCAGTGCATGCAGCTCTGTTACATAAATCTGAGGATTATTTCATGTCAAGGAACTGTAAAAGGGTACTAATTTTAAAAGACTACTAAATATTGAAGTTTCCAGCGGTCGAGTCGATGCAGCCATAATTTATTCTGTCTGTAGTGTTGCAGTCAGGAATGTAATTTGATGCTTTATGTTGTGATCCCCCATTTAATTCAGCACAGAGCCACACCACTGCTGAAGGGGTCAAGCCTGTCTTCTTCCTCCCTTCCAAATCCCTGGCCCCTCTCTTGTGCAAGCATCAGCACTCAGGAGGACTTGTGGTGAACCAGACAGAGGTCTCATCTCCATGAAGATTACGTGAGTGACAATCCCTGCTCAAGGGAAAGGGCAAGACTAAGCATTTCGGTTATGCCTTTCAGTAGCAGCGATGGGTTATGCCTGTTAAACTGCTGTGGGATCCCCAGGTAAAGGCTGCCACAGAAAACCCTAAAATGGCACAGACTGTTGCCTACTGCAGCTTTTCATGGGATCGGCTACAGTGATTCCTCAGCCACATCTGGCAGCTTCTCCTTCTGCCTGACACTTCATATATTTTTCTGTTATTTAAGCTATTCATCTGCAGTAATGATAGCTATTCCAGCCTCATTAACTAATGAGAATAATTGTCCGTTGTCATTTTTATTAAATCCTTCCTTTTTTTTTTTTTTTTTTTAATAGTCATGCTTCTTACTGCACTTCTTTCCTCAAAGTTGAATAGGACGAATTGATTCCCATTGTGGCTGCTAGAATAGGATGTGAGCTTAATAATAATGGATCAAATCCCTGTCCAAATTAAATCAAAAGCATAACCCTCTGATTGCGTTGCCATTTCGATTAACCCATTGTCATTCAAATGCAAGAATTCTGCTAAGAGAACTCCAAGCCTCCATTGTTTCCTATGAATCAGGGTTGTTATTTGTGCCTTAGCTTCCCCTTGTCAGTGTAGGTTTTGCAGTGCCTCTGCCCCATCATGAAGCACGCACATCTTCCCTAGCTGCCCTTAACACTAATTTCAACACACATGGAGAATTTGGCAGAGACCATTACGGCGCAGTGAATGGAACCACTGTGGTTAGCAAGGGCATCATGAGCAAGCCCATATTACAGTGTCATAATACAAACATATAACTAATTAACTAAATAATGAAGAGGAGACATAAAACAGTTTCTTATGCCTGGGGAATTATAGAGCCTAAGGTTAAAAGGCAGCTTTAAATAAGTATTTCTTTGTTTTTGTTAAGGCAAGTTGCTTTATTTTAATATACATTTCATATTAAAATTAATTATAATGTATATTGGATTCTGCAGTTATAATTTGTATTCTCTGCTTTATGTGTCACTCACTCATTAGTTTCCTAAATAACAGAGAACACACTTAGTCAGTTGGCATTTTCCAGTGTTTTAATTGCCTGCTGTGATATAATTATTGTGACATTTTGGGATGTTTTTAACATCCTGAATTAAATATTCTGACATCCCACAGAGCACTTCATGAAAACAGTCAAACTGTATTCAAGTCATTAGGAGTCTACAGTTGTCCTTTAATATTAAAATTATTTTTGACATCAAAAAAAAAAAAGCAGATAAAATTAAAGTATTTAACAACTTAGATCTTATGTCAGTTTCCATCTTGAAAATTGCTAATTATTATTATAATATAATGAGTAACTAAAGATCTTTAAATATTGTATTAATTTGCTTTTTATTTTCATTTTATTTTTTAGGTAGCTATCAAAAAATGCTACCTCCGAAGTCCTATCTACAAAGTTCAATTTTTAGTGAACTCTCACTGTGAAAGAGCTACATTAATTTAAAAGAAAAAAAAAAAAAAAAAGGTGAAGAACATCTGATTCACAATGGTTATGAACTACTTTATATCCATAAATTAATTTCAGTTGCACAAAAAAAAAATGTTTACAAGAGTTAACATAAAATGCCTTGGCTTCCAGATTAGAATTAATTTCTGCAAACAATAATTGTTTAATGGATTACATAAAGAGAATTAGATAAATCAAATAAAATTTTGTGAATTAGCTCCTAAAAGATGTAAGAATAAGAATAACATTTAGATAATAAACAGACATTTCCCTGCCTTGGTCTTTTCAGCCCCATTTTGCAAAAGGATTGCAAATTTCCTGGCATGTGAACGTGGAGGAGGTTTTAGGAACCGCAGAGGCAATGAAGGCAGCTCCATTCAACCTCCGGTCCAGCCTTTCTGCCTCTGCCACCACCACTGCAGAAACACACAGACCTTGTCAGGGACAGAAAGAGAAGTCAGGAGAGCGATGGAGGGTGATATTTTACCCTGGCAGTCTCCAATTAATACCTGGTCCCTAAAGAGTCACACATTGGCTTGTGCACAGCACTACATTAAATTGTGCTATGGTCAAGCTAAAAAAACAGACAGACACAACTTGACATTTCCCTTCCTCTTGTGAGTCCAGCACAAAGTAGTGTAGTTGTGAGTATGGCTCTAAACCAAAAGTTGTCTGGTTATTAAATACAATCTTAGAAAGCAAGTCAATGTTTTAATATATACTCAGCATTTGATTTATACTCAACACTGACACCCAAAAAATAACCCCCCCCCAAAAAAAAAAAAATCAATTTGTTTTCTGACTTTTCAAGGTCTAAATAATGATTTTTCTATCTCAGCTGCAAATTTAGTTATTCGACAATATTAATCAAATTTCAAAAGATTGTCTGAATCTTCCTATAAAGAAAATTGGAAATGAATGCAATACTGTAATAGTGGAATAATATTCTACAAATCTTGAATGTAATTATGTTATGTTTATGCAAAAAATATATTGGCCTATTGAGTGACCAAGATACAGTCAATGCAAGATGAGTGACAGAGTCAAGACCTAGTTTGTGTGGAAAGGCAGGAGCTGGCAGTTGTCAGAACTGAATCTAGACGTGAGGGCTAAACAGACCAATATCCTATTGACATCAGTTAGATAGCAAGAATATGGAAAGCAAAGTTCTTGATTTCTTGATCATTATACATCAAAATCTTCTAGATCAAAGTAAATATCATACACAAATGAAGGGAAAAGTGCAGCATGTGCAAAATTAATGTCCATCATAACCTTAGTGAGAAGCCAGAGAGAGAGATAATGGAGTTAAAACTTGGGGGACAAATTTGCAGCAAGGATGTTACTTTTATGTATATAATTACCTGTCTTTTCTGTGAGTTATGGCCTTACTTATATGAGTACTTATTTACTTTATATCTTTTTGATAGTACACTGATGATTCATATTGACTTGAGCATGCCCTAGTGTATTTACTGCAATAAAATGCACTGAAATAATCCCAATGATACAATCAAAGTGTTCAATTACCCAGCTGACATTTAATGCTGACACTCCATCCTCATGTCAAACTTCCATGTAGACTTGAGGGTTTTTTTTGTTGAAATCATGTCTCCATTTTTATGTCATAACACTTTAAATGAGTTAATTACAATTCCAAACAGCAGTTGTGTGTTTTAACAGCCATAGGATTTGCACTAACAGGCTAATTGCTCAAATATTCTGTTAACTTAAGTGAAACTTGTGCTCTGGCAGAGCAGGAGGAATAAAGAACTAAGAAATAAGAGAGATTACAAATAACAAATAAAATCAAACTCACATAAACACAGTATGCATTTATAGACAGTACCACACTGGCATTGATCTCATTTTACCCCAATTCTGCATCATTTTTGAATATGTTAAAAGATCAGTGCAAGTGTCCTCAACCATATTGATCCTACTGAAGTCACAAGTCCCTTTGCCTCATTTTAGCTGCTATTTGGCCAGGCACCTAAACTAACTGTGCTGAGTGCATCCGCTCTCAAGTACACACTTCATGCAGCAGAGCCCAATGGAGACTTAAGTAGTCATTTGTAATGAGTGTGGTAATACACAGCCCTGAATTGGCTTTCCCTTCTACCTGTAAGAATTGTCAGACATGAAGATGGTGACAGATCACTGCAAGTGGGAAAAGATTATCCAGAACAGCTTATTCAGCTGCTCATTTTCAGGCACAAAATCTGAGGATAATGAGGTTTTTTTTAATTGAAATATGATCAGCTGACTCTGTACTTCATTGTGAGGTAGCATTAAAAACCAAAGAATAAACCAAAGAACTGTTAAATACCAGAAACAAGATTTTTTAAAGTATTTCCAAAAGATTTATGAAATATATTTTGCAGGGATATCTATTAGAAAAGAAATATTTTTGTGCCTGTGTGTTGAAAAATGCTAAAAGACTCTGTCTTCACTTTGCTAGAAAATCCATATAACAAAAAACCCTCAATGCTCTACTAATTTCATTCATGGTTTGCTATGAGGTAGTGTGGAGTTACTGTTATATTTTCACTTAGTTCTTTCAGATACACTGAAGTGATAACTGAGGTCATGAGTAAAGTCTTGCTCATATTTCAATATTTTCAGACAAGGTACTTCACTATTAATAAATTGGAATTAGACCATTACCTTTACTGAAGGAACATTGCATTGGAAGTACCCACATTAGCATTTCAGTTCAATAAAAAAATTAGTGTTCTCAAGCATATCTTTCACTCATCCCCACATACTATGCTCCACTTCACATTAAAAAGCTGTTTTAAAGTGCAAAACCTGAAGTTTTCTCAGGTGAATGTATGCTGGAAGGTATGCTCCAGAGGCACACCTTATGTTGTCTGGCCAGGAAAGCCTTGAAAAACATGAATAATGGAGACATAAGATCTGATCACCAATGTTCAACTCTGCAGGTTCAAGGTGTGAAGCTGCTTGTTGATGTGTACATAACCATTCTGTCCAGAAAAGTGCCACGGAAGGTTTGATATTTAAATGTACAAGTCATTAAAAACCAATATTTCCTTTTTGTCAGTATGTCATCACCATCCAGATAACAAAATCAGGAAGATGACACAGATTTCACTTCTACCTCTATCTGCAGGGATTTAAACCTTTCCCTCTGAAGAAATATCTATAGCCACAAACCTGTGGGTAATATATGGGAGAGAGTGCTCTCAGTGGCATGATACTGTGGCATCACACAGGAAGAAATTTATGATAAATCGGATAAGAAAGAGAGAGTTCAGCTCTAACTTAATTGGTTAGGACATTTTTGTTAAAGATGGGAATGCTTGGTGACAGTCTGTGGGTAAATAGATGTAGTTGCCATTATAGAAAAAGCCACCCCTAGTACTGGTTTCAAAAAAATATTACAACTGCATTTTGCCAAGGCCCTAATCCTGTACTAAGTATTAAGTATGCCCTGAGAATTCCTCCCAGATCAAGCTGCTTAGAGGATTTGGTAGAGAAACTGTTCCCAGATCACTGCTGGTCCAAGGGAGAACACAAGCAAGCTCCGTGCAGCCTTGGACATGCACAGAAACACAGCTCTGGATGTAAGTGGACCTTTAAAGGTAAAGAAAAAAAGAAATTCAAGCACATCTGGAATGATAAATCTACCGAGCAAGGTCTTCTTGGACCATATTTTCGTGTTCATGATCAGAAGCCCTTTATTCAAGCTATTTCTGATTCCTGTGATTTTGAAGTATATTAGCACTGTCCCTACAAAAGAAACAGCAGGACCTTTGGAAAATAAACAGAGGTGACTTCTCAGCAGGAACGAGAGCAGACTAACAGAAGGCAGCGTGGACTGCAAGCTGCAGAACTTAACAGGCTTCTGCAAGGCATCGTGAGCACTGGAAGCCAGTCAGTGGAATCAGCCTGAGTGCCAGGTAGCTGTGGTTGTGGCTGCTGCCAGCCCCCGAGCAAGCTGCTCTCCAGCCAGCTCCCTGCACTGCTGCAGTCAATAGGCATAACCTAAAACCCATCCAGGAAAAAACTTTTGGTATGCACTTGTTGTGGTTTAAGCTGGCAGGCAGCTAAGCACTGCACAGCCATTTACTCATTCCCCCACAGTGGGATGGGGGAGACAATTGAGGAAAAAAGGTAAAATTTGTGGGTTGAGATAAAGATAGTTTAATAGGACAGAAAAGGAAGGGAAAATAAATATTATTAATAATTAATAATAATAATAACAACAACAATAATAGACTAGAACATACAAAGCAAATGATGCACAATACAATTGCTCACCACCTGCCAACAAATGCCCAGCTCATCCCTGAACAGTGGCCATTCCCCAGCCAACTCCATCAGTTTTATTGTTCAACACAACACCACATGGCATGGGACATCCCTTTGGGACAGTTTGGATCAGCTGCCCTGGTTCTGTTCCCTCCCAGCTCCTTGTGCACCCCCAGCCTCCTTACTGGCAGGGCAGTATCAGAAGCTCCTTGTCTCTGTGTAAGCACTGCTCAGTAACAACAAAAACATTGGTGTGTTATCAGCATTATTCTTATCCTAAATCCAAAACACAGCACCATACCAGCTACTAGGAAGAACATTAACTCTACCCCAGCCAAAACCAGGACAATATCTACCCCTTATTCTATACCATCTATGTCATGCTCAGGTTCCACACCTTCCAATACATCCCAGTTAATCATCACAAACCTTTCCTGTCTTTTGATATACACACACAGATATCATTCCCCTAGTCTATGGACCATCCTTCTAAAATGTCCTTTGAGTTCATTTAGTCTATGACTTTGGGCTCCATCTGCGTAACAGACTTTCAGGGCAGAAGAGATGGTATGTGGTGTTGGATCACTGCATGCTGAAGCCGGTTATGGTTCCATCACCACTGCAGTTTATTCAGTTCCATCAAAATTCATTCTTCATTAATCTGAGTGATTCTCACTGTAGTGCCTTTGATATGGCACACAGCCAATTCATCCACCATTTGCCCCCCTCCATCTTTCCAGGTCATTACTGCGAGCGAGTTGTCATACAGTGATGGTGTACTCCGTACAAACTTCCCCACATGGGCTGCATGCATTTGATTTCATCTGGACCTCTGAATAACTGGTTGCTGTCCAGGTCACCATAAACTACCTCCAGCATGTCTAGTTCTTTCAGATTCTGGACACCCCTCTCCATGGCTGTCCACCCACCTGGGTGGTATACATCTTCCTTGAAGAAGATTCCTTCACGACTGACAGGAGTCACCTCGAGAGGCTGACTGCTTGTTCCCCTTTTTCAACCACTTTGTCAATGTCCCTTTCCCTAGAGAAGGATCCCAGTCATTTGGCTTCCCTGCCCTCCCATATCATGCTACTGGCCCTGTTATTCCTGCATCAGAGAAGCCACGTGACAATGTGCTTGCCTGGGCAGTGGCTGAAATTCCTTTTGCATATCTCACAGTTCACCCAATGATAGAGATGGAGTGGTTATTGCCCTGTTTATGAGATGTCTCTTCCTCCTCCTCTCCTCCTAATGGCCCTGCTTGAGAGTAGCCTGCCTCATACATTTCTTCCTCATTCCCTGTAATAGGAAGGGGGGAGCCTCCTTCCTGCCTCCTTCCACTTCTTCCCTTACTAAATGAGCTGACTTTCACATCCATTGTTTCTTTTTGTGTATAGGGGTGACAGATGTCAGCACGGGTTGTTTCTCTGGTTCGGCCACAGGGCCTGTTGCGGGGGTTGGAGCGGCCACAGGGCCTGTTGTTTTGTTAGCAGATCCAGGGGCCTTCTCTTCCCCTGAGGGTGCTGAATAGTGGTGAACAAGGCTTGGTAGGCTTGGGCCAGGCCCCAGCACATTTGAGTGATTTCATGGAATCATAGAATTGCTAAGGTTGGAAAAGACCTCCAAGATCATCTGGTCCAACTGTCCCCCTACCACCAGTATCACCCACTGAACCATGTCCCTAAGCACTAAGATTAATCTCTCCTTAAACACCCCCAGGAACAGTGACACCACCACCTCCCTGGGCAACCCGTTCTGATGCCCGACAACTACTCTTTCTGAGAAAAAAGCATGTGTATCTCTGGAATTGCCAGGGTGACAGTATACTTTTCCCAAATATTCTACTAGCTTTTTCAGCATTCTGAGTTTGTTCAGGGGTGAAGTTCCAAAACACAGGAGGTGCCCACAGGCCTAGGTACCTGTCCATACTATTCCACACACTCCGCCACTCATAATTATCCTGCCTTGAAACAGACCTCTGGGTGCTATTCTTAAATAGTTTTTAACCTTAAACAAAACCAGAAGCATATTCAGGAGACATAGCAATAGGAACATGCTGGTTTGAACATCCCAAGGATATTCAAAATTCTCAAGAGCTATTATAACTCATCTGGAGGAGAAGGGGAAGGTGAAGGGGAAAGGGAAGGTGAAGAAGCAGGGGAAAGAAAATTAACTCTATCCCAGCCAAAACCAGGACAGCTTAAGTTCATTTCTAATTAGGAAAGTGGGTAAGTGGATTCTTGAAGTTAATCACCTACTTAAGTGCTTTCCTGAATTACAGTCATGCACTGCTATACACGATGACTATATCTTTATGTAGACTCCATCTTATAATTCTATACAGAAGCAGAGAAGGAATGTATTCAGATTAAAGGAAGGAGGAAGAAGCTGAGTAAATTCTATCCAAGCTAGTTTTGTGTGCTTTCTTAATGCTGTCATACCAGCTTGACCTTTGTTTAGAAATCCATTTGATTTTTTTGTCATTTGAGATAGATATATTTCAAAGCTATAAACTGTTTCTGGAGGGAAAAACATTTCTTGCTTTTCACGTTGCCTTTTGTTTTTCTTCATGTTATAATAAATTTTACCATTTCTTACCTCTATTGCTAAATAGATATGGTTATTTTAGGTTTGCAGTACTTCCAACTATAACTGTGCAGTGTGTATGGCAGAGAGCTGAGTCCTGTCTCCGCACCTGGCAAAGCACCTTTCCCAGTAAATATTTACAAAGACATAATTTAAGCACACTGTAATTAAAATGTTAATTTTTAAAGAATGAGAAATACATAATGATGATGTGATTAAACCAAAGGGAAAAAAAATAACAAATAAGAAAACATGAGGTAGAGTCAGTACAATCCTATTGATCATTGTAAATAAAACAGAATGTTTCTTCTTGAAAATGATCATTCAACAATATTTGTTCTCTGAATTCATGCAGAAACCCTTCCACACCTTTGTGTCTCAAAAAATGGCTACAGCATGACAACAGAAAAAAATTACTTCAGACTTGTAGATCTCAGTAATGAAACAAAGACGTTTATTTTTTAGCTATGCATATACCCTTACCTTACCTGTGGTCAGGTAAGCAAGGATGAGATTTTTGGAAGATTGCTACATGAGCAAACATTTGTCCATATAAATTCTCTTGTAGGATCAAGGCCTAAAATAATTCAAAAAGAACTCAAATTTAGCCAGAAACTTGAAGTTAGATGAGCTCTACCTTTTTTGAGCCCACCCAAAGACATTATAGATTTATAATCCCTAAAAGGAAGTTTCATTGGACAAATACTAATGAAGTAGAACAAGCTAATCCCGTAACTAGAGCAAACTCAGAAATGTTGAGATTTTTTTAAAAAAAAAAAAAAAAGGTTTGAGAATAAATCTGTCCCCTACCTGCTGAGACCATAGAGGCTAAGACCTTCCTTGCAGTCCATTGTTTTTTACCCAGAAGTTTCCCAAACTGAATAAATTCTGCATAATCTTAAGAAAGCCAACTTTTTTCCATTCCCTCTGAGGGTTAACAATTTTTGTGTGAACAATATTGTCAGCTTTTCTCAAATTTGTTTCCAGTTGCAAATTCACTGCACCCTCTTTCTCAGAACAAATGGCAACATTTTTTCTCATCATCTTGTAAAATCACCTACTGTAGTGATCCTATTCTTTCACAGCAAAATCTTCTCCCAGGTGAACATGCTAACTGCTCCCAGGGGGTCTCCTCCCTGCTGACCAAAGTGCAGCAGCCAGAACAGCACAGAGGCAGCTATTCGCCATGCTCAGTCACAGGCTGATTAATGAAACATAGCATAGAATAAATTGTGAACAAATGGTTTTATCTATGATTGTGATAGCATTGGTTATAACCTTAAGCTTGGATTATCAGGTTAGATAAAATTTCAACTTTTCTTTTCTTTTATTATTTGTCCTATCTTCCTTTCTGAAATGGATCTCCTTTATAAATAAGTTAAAAAAAAAAAAACTGATTTATAGCACTCATTTTGGGAGCTGATTAGCATGTGTTTCACATTATTATACTGGGTGAGTATTTGAATATTTTTTTCCTTTGATCTGATTATTCTCAAGATGATGCATTGAAGTTTTTGGATTCTGGACCCTGTTTTTTTTTTTAATCTACTGAGACTGCCTACAAAGACCATAGTATGTGCTGGAGTATTAGTTGCATTAGAGGCAAGTTAGCAGATCCTCAACCTTTCCATAAACTCCTGGATACTTACTTATTCTCAGAGAGAGAAGCAAGGTGACTACCAGATCACTCAATATTTTAAGGAAAGATGATTCCTAATTATCATTTCTCAAGCTAGCTATATTGAAATGAAATGTCATAATGAAACTTCAAGAAGCTTGCATAGCTTGTACCAAGAGGATTTCCTTACAGCCTCTTCCTCTAACTACTCTTGCCTCTCACATATTGAAAGAAGCAAAACTTGTCCTTAATATATAGTCAAAGCCAAACAAACAAAAAAAAACCTACACTCACCTGCCTGCCTTAATTTCTTTTATTGTTATAAGAGGCAATGTGAAGGAGGCAAAAATACATAATAACGTGTTTCAATATTACTTTCTTTTAATTTTAATTTTCATACTGAGCTTTGCTTGCCTGACAAGGGTTTGCTACTCATTTATGTGTTTGTATGCAGGGTATGTGTGTGTGTATACATATATGGCTTTGTTTCTCAGAGAGAAAAATCCATTGCTGGTCCCAGATTCTGTGCGATGTGGAACTGTTTCTCCACCTTTAAAGACTGTTTGTTTTAGTATCACAAAGTGGCATTTTAAGGAAACATATGGGCTTGTTTTAAATCCATTTCCCTACTCCAAGGCATGTTATCGCTTGATTGAATGCCTCTGTAACCACTGAGGAAATGTCCTTCCATATGACCAAAAGGGTGACTGTAATCCCATGTCCAGAATCACCACCATCACTTAAGCTCCTCTCTTTAGGTAGGCCTACTAGATCGTCTTTTCTTTTTCTAGTGGGAGCACAGTTGTGCTCCCAAGAGTAAATTCCAGCTCTAGAGGGTATAGCAAATTCCTATGTTTGCCAGAATAACTACAGACAAATGCAGGAACAATTTATAGCTTATGTCGTTCTATCCTGTTGTAAGCTATTTGACTTTTACATTGTTTTATTAGAAATATAGCACAATATTTTTAATCTTCATTTGAAGATGTGAATGGTCTGAAAGTTTAGTGGTTAAAAGGGAATGCTTACAAAATGATCTTTTTAGTGGGACCTAGTAAAGGCTGACAGGCAGTGCCAAGCTGGTCAAAAAAAAAAATAAATAAATCCAAGGACAGACCAAATTAGTTCCTCTAGAAAGATTAATGTGAATCAAACAGTTATGTTCTTGCAAGAAAGTACTGAGTATCCTTTACCTGAAGTCCTTTTCCTGCCAGTATTTCACTTTAGTTATTCTAAAAATTCTGCTATGTGTTTTTATACTTCCTTTTTTAAGTGCATTGGAAAGCTAGAAAACAGGCCAGCAAGGATCACAGTAAATAAAGAAATACATGAAAATTGAGGAATATGGCTTAGTTTGTGACTGCAATATATAAATACCTTTTTGCTCCCTCTCCCACATATCAGAGGCTTAGAATTATGACCTAAATACTTCTTAGACACCATACCAAACCTGAATTTTTCCTCTCATCCACTTAATAAATGTCAGTTCAAAATGTAAATGAATTTATTTCATGGTGAAGCATATTTCTTAAAATAAAGTTGTCATTGTTTACTTGATAAAAATACAGTTTTAGGACTATCTGAAAACCCTCACAAATGTTGCTCGTTTAGCAAAGGCAGGAGGGGAAAGAGAGGCTCTGCCTGTTTTCCTTCCCAAATCTATGGCATTCACCTAGATCATGGGTAACCCAAAGCACATTATCCTGTTTTCTAATTTCCCTAGGAAATTAGAATACACTTGTCTGAGCACTGAGAAGAGCCTGATGGTTATCATACTACAGGGGGCTTAGGGCAATGCTTCCTTGTCTGTGACTTACATGCCCTTTAGTTTTACAGCTGCCCACTTTGTATGGATTAGCTAAATATTTGCATTACTTATTTGGTGACTAGCTGTATATCTACATAGGGCCCTATCCTGAGGGATGATCTTAGTTCAAGCTTCTGCTTCATTTGTTTCCCCAGTTTGTTTTTGTTCAAAACCCCCAGGGGTTTTGGCCCTCCCCTCAGCTTTTTTTCTTTTTCTTTTTTTTTTTCTTCCCTGCTATATATATGATTATCATCCTGGACTTGGTTCTTGTATCACACCTATTAAACCACTAAAAGTGGTATTATTTTATTAGCAAACTCCAAGGTTTTATTTCTGTGAAACAAAATGCATTCCTAATCATGCACTCTGCACAAATCGGTAATACAAGTGATATAATAATAATAAACAGTTAATGTTTAACTCTTTTAATATCAAGATGTTCTTGGGCAACATTGACTTATCACTGGATCACATGCCACATAAGATCTTGTTGATGCTAATTTTGATCAGAAGTATACTCAGGTACTCAAATTTAACAAACAATCAGGGCCACAGATGGCAGTTAATCTAGTCTTTGACTAAATTAATAGCTTTCATAATTGGGTACACATGGAGCCTGTTTAAACATTAAGCACAGTGCTCTTAGGTATCTTTAACAAGAGAAAGTAGGGTTGTTTTAACCAAAAGATTTGTGCAGCTGGGAATAGCAGGAGAGTGGGTGTCATAGGAAAAAACAATGCAGTGATTTCTTTTCTTTGCAGAGCTAAATGCAACAGTAAGAGTAGAATTGGCTTGTTTGATTAAATTCAAGAAATGTTCTTAATTTTTTGGAGTTAGGAACCTTCTTACTGTTATCCCTTTACTGGACACAGAATTAGCTTAAATATTTGGGACATGACATGTTTTATCAGTTTCCCCTACTCTTAACCAACAGATTGCCCACATATGAGAATAAAGGGAGAGGAGTTTTAGTTACCAGCAAGCTAGCATGCTTTTCCTATACTTTTCTATGCTACAGAGGAAGTGCAATATGTTTTAAAATCTTTTATTTTCACTGATAAGAAATATTGATCCTAGGAGTGAAAAGATTTTATTTCCAATAATCTGTTGCCGATAATAATGCAAAGCAGTTGTGCAAGGTCAGCATGGAAATGGAACTGAGCCTTATTTTAGAAGGCGCACTCCTTGTATGAAAAGGAGCACTCATGGGGGACAAGGACGCTGCTGAGGAGCTTAATGATTTCTTTGCATTGATGTTGGAGGTGCCAGAAGCTGGAGAGATCCTTATGCTGAACCCTTATTTCTGGTAGGAGGGAACTTGGCATCGGACCTGTCTGATATCAAAGTGGCTGTGGAAGATCTGTGGAAAAAGTTGCTAAATAAACACTACAAAAATCATCAAGACTTGAGTTCTAAATGAATTTCAGAATGAAATAGCTGAGTTACTACTGGAAGCGTGTGACCTCTCATAACTTCTTCAGACCTGTGGACTGGAGATAGCATCACTAGAGAATTGCCGCCTTCAAAGCAAATAAATATATAAATTAGAATGAGATCAAGATCAAAATTGCTTTGGATTTTACACGTAATTTATTCTATTCCAGTTTCATAGTCGTATAGATAAAAAGATAAAAGATTAGAGCCCACTTTAACCAAGAGCAACAAAAGCTATTGGTTAAAGGCATTCCCAGCACCTCCTTTGGTTCTCCAGCCTGAAGGATTATTTGAATAACACCGGAATCTATTTTATGGCACTAACACCTGGCTGACAAATGTTTAGAAAAGCTGATTGTGAGATTGCCTAAGAATAAGAGAATCAATCTAAATGGGGGAGGACTTGTCACAAGTCTATGCAAGTACTCAGTACTGTGAAACCTGCTCAAGTGGTGGTACACCCTTGGCTTGTAAAAATATTTACTTGCTTAACACGTAAGTCTATTGTTTTTTATTTTACTTATTATAAATAGTAAAGCACTAGAGTTATGATAGAGTCTCTACCAAAACATTGTCAGTTCTTACATTCATATCTCAAAATCTTTTATTTTTTAAGCCCAAGATTATGGAATCAAGTGAAGACGGGACACTTTTGACTTCTACTTCAAAGAAATTCTAGACATAATAATGCAGAAAGAGTTAAAAACATCCCTTGATTCAATCCTAAACTGAAAGATATGGGGGGGGGGGGGGGGGGGGGGGAAGCACAATAGAAAGTAATAGAGAGGCTAGATGGAGAAGCAATGTGTCTGAATCACTGTGGCACAGCACCCAAACTGGAAGGAGCAGGATCCCAGCCTTACTCTGACATGGCTACAGGGCTTTCAGACCCACACCTCCTAGCTAGCCATCTTTGCTGCCTGCTGTGGGCACACATTGCTGGGGAATGTAGATAACTAGCTGTGAAAGTGTCCTTCAAGGCAAATGGTGAAAGCCTAAACTCTTGAATTTTAAACAAGAGGAAAGGGAAGAAAGCAATGTTTTTTTTGAGGAAGTGGACTTGCATAAGATAGAGGAGGAAAAGACTCATTCTGTCAGCATCTGAACCCATGAATAACTGGAAGGAATAAGGCCATTTGGGGGTGATCAAATTATGGAAAATGACAATAGTAATGTTGCACCATTTCTTATGGTGATCCACAGTAGATCTACTCTGCCGTCTGTCTTTCTCAACAGGAGTCCAATAAGGAACTGTTTGGTCTGTCATATCCATCCTAGTGTGACTTAATTTTCTGTTATCTGAGGAGATTACTTCATACAGTCCCAAAAAGGGAGTACTTAATGTGAATCTCTATTTTTTCTATTAATTTGTTTGAATTAACATAATACAAAAATAGTCTTTAAAAATTAATGGGAAAAACTTTATGGCTAGAAAACATAAGAAAATCAGAAAATCAAGTTTCAGAAAAGCTACTGGAAAATAAAATGAACATAAAAATCATTCCATATCTTTGATTTTTAAAACCTACATTTGAAAAAAGGTACAATAAGAAAATCACAGTTATGTTAAATGTATTATCTGTCTTTGCAAAATATAAATTTTATTGTTGTTCCTTTACAGCAGTACTGAGACTGATTAAAATCATATGAAAAGACAAATATTGAGAACTGCAGAAAAGCAAACAACCATTTCAAGAATTGTCATGTGAAGGCCATAGCAAACTAAACCCTGTAGCACTAATCTAGCTAAGTCTTTATTTTCAAATAATTTTGGGTCTGAGAAATTGTATTGCTCTCTTTTTATTTCACTAAAGAAGTGGTGAATTTCATCCACAATGTTCCCCCTTTCTTTTTCTTCTACTTTTTTTCAGTTTGAGATGTTTAGCTTGAAAATGGAAGAGATGAAACTGGTGGGCAAGGAGGGAGAAGGGAGTTAAGTGGAGAATTCAGAAGGTAACATAACCTAAAACACAGACAATTCAGTTAAGAGAAAGCTTATACATAAAACTGATAAGATGAAGTTTACAGATGTAATAAAAATAGTTGTCTTAAATCAAACCATGAAAAGCTCTGCTTCAAGAGGTAATAACTGTGCAAGTGCTGTTCCAGGAAATAAGCTGCTTTACTCGAGTGACCGATGAGCCATCCGGTCTCATTTCCTGCCACCTCCCACAGTGGGTGCTGGTTTGGTTGGCTGTGAAATAGCAGACTATGCCAGAAACTACAGGAAAACCTACCCAGTGTGATGTCCCATGCAAGGAAGAGTAGTATTGGAGAAACAATATCCTCCTTAGCTTAAATTGTAATTAATCTGTGGTCCGCAGCAGAGCTAGCAGCCCTTGCAGTATTTAGTTTTAGGGAGTACTTATCTAGCATAATTGTAGAAGTCATTCATGATGACAGTAAACAGTTCTTTGTCTTTTCACTAGTGTAAGTTTGGATTACCGGCACGTTGCCCTGATGACTGGCTCAGTATTTCATGTCTATCTCTAATATTAAGCTGCAATTAGTGATCTATTCTCTCTGGGTTTAATGGCAGTATATTTTCAGCTGCAGAGTTGCTCTGGTGATGGCATACTTAAATTACTAAGCCACTTGGGAAACTTTAGAGAGAGTGAGTGACATTACTCAGCTGTGTGGAACATAGGATAACAGTTTAAATGGAAGGACAAAAACAGCCATATTTGACAGATAGTGCTATGGAGACATCACTTAGGCATATATATAGGATTTTACCTTCCCTCTAAATTTAATTTTTATAGTCATATAATGACATGTTAAAACAGCAGCTTAATCTATAGAAGACTATTTTTTCCTCTTTTTTAATTTTTTTTTTTTTTCATTTCAAGCTGGCTCCTTTCACTTACACACCTTTTTCTGTCAGGCTCGTGCTGAAACATAGGATGTATCATCCTCAGAAAAGCACTTAAAAATAATAAATGTTTTAAATCAGTACTGAACAAAAGTTGTTATATTTCTACTTGCAAAGTACTCTGATTGGCTTTTAAAAGATAAAAACACAGAATATTTTATGTAGTTTGCATATTAGCATCTAATATCACCTTGCAAGCATGTATTGTTTAAAGCTTTTTTTTTCTTTCCTACCTTAATATCCACCAAAATGTAGCTCTGCTTTGTGAAGTGATTCTGTGAAGTAACATTTGGGATACTGTTCTGATCAAATGTGCTCAGCTCGCCATAAAAATTGTTGTCTTTGTTTGTTTTTGTTTTGTTTTGTTTTGTTTTTTTCTCCAGCTCTACGGTTTTGTCCAGATGGATTGCAGCCCTAATACACATGCACTCTTGCACAGTAAAGTGTGTGTGATGAGAAAATGACCCCTTGGCTACATAAGCAGGAAAAGTGTGGCACAGAGTGGGCCACCAAAAACAACATCATACAGCTTGTGCCCGTCCACTCTCCAAGGATGCTGTTTCATGTTCTGGTCTGCGGCTTGCAAGTACCTTGATGGGCTGTTGTTTGAGCCATAAAAGATGGCAGTACTGCCACGGGATGAGAATGATACTTCTGCTGTTCAGAAGCCCACAAATTAATTCTACTCATATTAAAAAAAAAAAAAAAAAAGTGGAAATCAGTATTAAAAATCTTTATCCTGAATCCCGTAGCCCATAGCAATGTTTTGCAGTCAGTCTTGGCCCAACCTTTGTTGACTGCCTAAAGAGTTGTTTATTTTAAATGAGTTCATTTAGCAGAGCAGAGTTGGAGAGCAGAGAATTTACCATGGTATGATCAGTCAGATTATGAATGAGGGAAGCAGAATATTAAAATGCCAACTTTAGCTTTGTCATGAAGAAATAATGAGAGATATTTCCTCTTCTTTTTCAAACATTTTTGCTTCTGAAGAATCTTCTATTATGCTGGAAACCTGAGCACATTTGCATGTTAGAAAGCAAGATAAAGCACACTGTGAATTATATTGTTACAGAGAGAAAAAAAATAGGTATAAAATTCAGAGGAGGAATGAAAACAGGGAAACTTGGAAAGGACTTCTCTGGAACACGTTGAGAATGATACCAAATAGCTCTGAGCACTTACAGTTCTTGTGAAAGCATGGGGAGGTGAATAGTCAAGTATTGGGCAAAACAGAAATATTCCACGAGTTTCTGTCACCCCATTTCTGTCTCACTCTTGACAGCAGTTCAGATGGTGAAATGGCTGGTTCATAGCTGGGCCTTTGAAAACCAAATAAAGGAGGACAAATGATGCTGTATCAGGTGGTGTGATAGTGCAGCACACTGGAAAGGAAGGCAAAAGGGGACTAACAACCAGAGGGGAAATGCTTGCTCTGTGCAACTCTCTGGCTTCTGTTTCACTCTCAGGGTTGCGCTTCATTTGGTGTGTTTTGTCTACTGTTTTTTAAAGTACGTTTACCTCTTGATAATCAGTAGGTCTGAGCTGATTCAAAATCTTGGCTTCAATGTATTACTAAGTTTATTAAAATTATATGTAGGTTGAAAAAAAAAGAAAGAAAATGAAAAAAGAGGAATTGTAGCTATACCTAGTGGATTTATTGAAATATTTTAATAAGTTAGTAAATGAATAAGGTAACAACCAATCTCCTGACAGTAGCTAACACAGTTTGAAGCAACCAATTTTGATTTAACAAATTGGCGCTGGTCCAGGATCACCCATAAAATTCTTCACAGTGTATAGTATATCCTCTACAGACAAATACTATCCCCTTTCAGAAGTCACAGTGTAGTTATCTCTACAACTGTGGTAACCCATACAATCTGACCCACATTCAGCAAACAAACAAAATTATCACATATTTGATCAGTCTGTGGCAGTGTACATAAATATAGACGTGTGAAGTACTAAATTTCCTTTCCTCTCCTCATTCTGATCTACTGCTGCTTAGGGAAAAGTTTCCATCTTAGGAACTAACAAAGAATTTATTTGTGTACCATGTCCACTCAACAGAATGATAACCTTCATGGAGAGGGCCTTGCAGACCACAGCTATGCATATGGCACCTGCATCGTTTGCATGAGTTGTTTTGGAGGCAACCCCTTTCTTCAACCTTGTAAGGGAACTTTCTGCCATCATGCTGTAATTAGAGTAGATGAATTTTCTCTATAGCTCCTTGGCAGAGGGGAGCATTGCCAGACCTTTAGCCTCTAAAGAATAGTGATAAACTCAGATCTGAAAATAACGTAATGAAAATTTCACTTTGGGTTCCAAAATGGTATAAACCAACAGTTCCATAAATGTCTTAGTTAACCATGTAAAACTGAGTGTATCTATCATAAATATTTACTGTGTGGTTTTATTGTAAGCCTTGCTTGCTCCAAACAAAGGCTAGTTTGTTACATGGCCGTTACATCTCTATTAAATCAGCTAGTGTAGTTAAAGTAGACAGGACATGAAGAATATTCGTGTTCTTGAAAGCTTGGCTGCTTTTAGATAAGTTAGTTAGATGGTCTGGTAAGAAAACATCTACTCACGTGCAAACTTTTTACCTATGTCGGTCCCCACAGCTTTAAGAGCACTATGACAAGAACACGCAAGAAGAAGCATTTTCCCATTTTTTATCTTCCTTTATGACAGATACGGATGTTTGTGAAAAACAGTCATCTGTCTGCAATAATCAGGTTTCATGTGCTTAGAATTAGGTCAACAACATGAACTCAAGTATAGCGCTGGCTTGATTGGCTTAGTGCTGCCTTTCTACTTACGGTAAGCTTCACTTTATGAGTTTCTTGGTCTTTTTTTATAGGCAGAGATTCAAAGAGAAGTTTTTGGCCAAAAATGTTATTGTTCATTTTGAAATTCACCTTGGTTGGCTTTCTATTAACCTGCACAAAGACAATTGTGCACATATATTGAAAGACAGCAATATCAACTGATGCTGATGAGATTCCCAAAGGCAGACCCTGTAATTAAGAGAGAGCAGTATTTTTCATTTTATATACTGCTGAAACACGCAGTCACTGAACAACAAGTATTCTGCAAGGAAAATGTCTCAGGTTTAAGATTTGTTGCAAGGCACACGGAGCCCCTAACCCAGATGTCCGCAACTGTAAAGGATTTCAACCTTTATAAAAGAAGTTATGTTTTTAAAGCTATTTTTGTGTGACTTCATACTGATTGAGGATATTATGAAATTCTAATCCTGAACTATTAGATTAGTCATAATCTTTTCACCTGGGCTAGGCTGCTTGCCGCCATGGGCAGGTTTCTCACAGCACTCCTGCTGCACTGCACTACAGCTGGTGGTCTGGTTTATGCTGCTGGAGGCTACTTTCCTCCTTCACTGGAGGAAAAAGAGTAGGCTGTGTATCAAACCTGGAATAGTGGAGGTATCTGCTGGAAGAAGCTGAAAGAGTAGGTGGATCAGTTATGCCCTAAACCATACATATCAAACCACAGTGGCAAAATATTTATCATTTGCTAGCTGTCTGTGCTTACCTCTCTTGGGTGGAAGCTGCCATCCCTTAGGGGAAGTAGCAGAATTAAACATTTGTTGGCTATTCAGCATTTCACAGTTCAGTGCATCAGCCTAAATCTGTGAAGTTCATGGTATTTTAGCATATAAGATTGTGATCTTATGCATCTTTATAATGTACTAAATCACTGGAATATGTATATTGCATATAGATTTAAGCAGTTATGTTTTGGTAATCTAATATTCACAGTGATTATTAAATATCGCTTGTTCAGTTTGGCTAGATCCTGTACCCAAATGACCATGTTAGTGTTTATTGTGAAATCTCTTCTAGCATTTATTCTTTAAACCCTTCTGTTTTCTGTTGTCATTTATCTTTCAAATATTAATAGTTCTCTGCAATACTCATTCATAAAGCTATTGTACAATTCATTATTTAACCCTTTTTGTTTTACCAGAAACATTGACAATTTCCAGATTTACAAATTGTGTTCATGTAAGGGGGGAGGTTCACCATTTCAGGACATACTCATTTCAAGATACCATCTGCAAAGGCTTTGTCTGTTCAAGTTAGACTGTTTTAATTACACTTCATCCTTACTCCCAGTTTCCACAAAGCAGTGCTTATGTGACAAAGAGCCACACAAAGCTGTCTGTACAGGAGTGAATTTCATCTTTGGGGATTAATTATAAAGAGGTTTCGGTGATGAACAGTTTTGTAATGTATCAATAAGACAGTTAAATCTCCCCAGTATGTGTTTAAAAAAATTTTAATTCAACATTTCAGATTATGATAGGGTTGTAGATAAGCTCCTGTGACAATTTTATTTTGTCTTTACCCCCAAATTAATATATGAGAGATGAAACATGCCTAAAGACCATAACAGCAATTCTTATAGCTTTAAACAAAATTGTACTGGACTTTGCCTCCAGAGCCATTTCTAAGTTAACTGACTCTCTGATCCCAGAAAAATTAGCTAGGATAGGCAGCTAAAATGAACCAAGTTAAAATTAGCCCTCACTGCCCCTGGCTCTGCCCTCAGTCAGTCTTGGAGTTTCCTTGTTCACAACAGTGGAATCACTTCTATAAAATCAAGTCCAAATCCATGTAAGCAGTAATCTCTTGGCTGGGAAGTCATTTTGATACAGAAGGAAAACCAATGCAATTAATTTAAAAACAACACCCCTGAGGGTTTGACTAAACAAGATCCTTGGGTTGCCTGCTTTAGTTTTAGATTTGGAAGAATAAGGCATCTCAAAGGGAGGGAGCTGTTCAATACCTAGTGTCTGACATCTAGGCAGTATTTTCAGAAGGCCTAGGAATACAAAATTGAGAGAGCTAGAAAAAAAAATGTTTGAAATTCTTTCCCCATTCCTCCCTCTCCCTGAAATTCACCCTCCAGCTTGGTCAGCCATGTTTACTTCTTTTTTTCTGCAGTGCCTGGAGAAGTCTCTCCAATGGGACTTGCAACGAGATCAAAAATGGTGTTAAATGAACAAAAGGGAGTGGGGGTGGTGTCTAGTCTGTTTTTTTATTTAAACATAGGCATCTCAAAGAAAAAAAAAAAAGAAAAAGGAAACCCTCTTCAGATGAAGGAATTTCCATATGAAATGTCCAATGAAATGTCCATATGAAACTATGATGACCTCCGGGGTTCAATTAAATGAATAGTTTTTAAAATTGCTGTGTGCTGAATTCATCAAGCTCTATTAGCTGCTTTACACAAACGACAAAGTTTATTTTTATGAAATCTCTTTGGAAAAAAAAAGGATAAAAGACGTGACCTGTCATCTGTTACAAAAGTTTAGTTCTTTCCAGTGGAAACAAAGGTGATCTTCGTGGCTGCGCTCTGCAGGCAATCTCTGAACGTGTCCTTTGCCCACAAAAACATCTGAACAAGTTCGGAAGGAAATATCTGCAAAGTTTTGCACAAGAAGCAAAAGCACAAACAGATTTATTAAGCCCATCTTGTGAAGAAAAAATAGACATATATACATTTTTAACAGTTTTTCCTTCAGAGGATATTATTAGTTTGAAACCGATGCATTCTGTCCTCACGCGGTTGCGTTTTACTCTGCGTGGGCTCTGATGATGCCTTGCAAGAGTTGCCTTAGGTTTCGCTGTTTCTCTGAGGCGAGGCTGGTGACTGTTTGAAGTTCAGGGCAAGAGACACGAGGTGCTCGCAACAGATCTGAGGTGAAGAAGGAGGAAGCGAGGAGGCTGCCAAGCTGCTGCTTGCTTCTACTTACGTCCCCCGCTGGGGACGGCTCCGGGGTGGGCGTTCAGCTACACCCCTCCCGGCTCCCCTCGGCGGACTACAACTCCCGGCATGCATTGCTGCACCGCCCCCCCCGCCGGGCTGCAGCAGGTGGCGCGCTGCCCTTCGGGATTTGTAGGCCGGAGGGGGGGACATGGATGGGAAACGGGGCGGGGAGGCGGGGGGGCCGGTTGGCGGCCCGGTTACCGACCCGGAGCGGGCAGGGGGTGGGGGGCGGTGAGGAGCCCGGAAGGCGGGAAGGGAGGAGGGGGTGGACACGTGTCAATCACCCCGCCAGGCGGCGCGCGCGCTCCCCGCCCCGGATGCTAAGGGAGGAGGTGGGGGGGGGCGGACGGGCGCGGGCACGCGCTCGCGGAGGTTTGAAGGGGGGGGGGAGCGCGCGCTCGTATGTAAATGAGCGGGCGTGAGGTCAGAGGCAGATGGAAAAGGGAACAGACAGAATGGCCGCCGCGGCTCCCGCTCCTCCTGCCGCCGCCACCGCCTCCTCCTCGCAGTGCCGGAGCCCCCGCTGCACGGCGGAGCGCAGGGGAGTCCGCCGCGAACTCGACTCCTGGCGGCACCGGCTCATGCACTGTGTGGGTAAGCGCCGGGAGGGGGCTGCGGGAGGGGAGCGGGGCGGTGAAAGCTCGGGGGGCTCCGCGGCTGGGAGCGGGCACGGCAGCCCCAGCCCGAGCCTCCCCCTCCGGCTGGCAGCGGGGATGAGGGGCGGCGGGGGGCGAGCCGAGGTCTCCTGAGCCGCCAACGGGCGGCGCGGGGTGGGCGCCGCGGCTCGGCTGAGGGCCGCCCGGGCCCTGCCTTTGCCCCTTCCCCGGCTCCGGCTCCTTTTGTCTCGGCTCCCTGCCGCCCCCCCCCGCCCCTTCTTCCATCGCGGGTGTTTGGGGGGGAGGGAGGTGCGGCGGGGGTGGTGTGTGTGCGCCTTTAAGAGCGAGCCGCTCCTGCACTGACGGTTGGGATTTGAAGTTTTCCCTCCCCCCGGGAAGTTGTCATGGCGACGGCAGTTCTCCCTCACTCTCCCCCCCCCCCCCCCACCCTGGGGCTGCCCCGGCCGCGAGGTTCCCCCCTCGAGTCACGTGACACCCCCCCCCAGCGGGGGCGCGCGGGGCCCTGGCGCCGTTCCCGGGCGGGGCGGGGCGGGGGCGCGCTCCCGGGTACCTGCGGGGCCGCGCCCGGCGCCTGCCCCGGTGCGCGGTACGCCGCCCGCTGCTGGCTTCGGCCCCGGGCTTTTGTGCCTTCTTTCTCTTCCTTTCTACACCCCACACCCCCCCCTTTATTGTTTTTGTGGTTTTTTTTCCTTCTGTTTTGGGGCGCGCACGTGCCCGCTCGCTTGTCTCGACGGAGCTCGTCCAGCTCCGGCCCCAAAAAGCCTCGGTCCCAAAGGGCCGGCGGGCAGAGCCCTGGAAGGGGGTGACCGAGGGGTGACCCTGTCCTGGTGCTGCCGCTGCGTGTTTTGGGGAGCCCGGTGGCTCCTTCATGCGTGCTGTCAAACACCTGTGTGTATACTACAACACCTGTACGTGTGCACTTCCTTAATCCTTCACGTTTAACATAACGCTCTTTAGAAAACAAAATGCATTTCCACATACTTGTACATTCATCCTTCACTTTTGTGGAAAGAATTAAGATTAATTAGAATACGGAGCGAGAGCTAGTTCATTGGCACAGACATCGTGGTGCACTGCTAAAGCTGACGGGCCGATACCTCGCACAAACTATATATGAAGCATCCGCTCCTCTGATTACATCTTGCTTGATGACATTTCCTTTTTAAATCTAAACTGGGATCCTAAAAGCCTGCTTGACAGTTGATAACTGAAGGGACTTTGAGCTGTAGCAGTGTGCTATCAGATGCATTCAAGGAACACAGTGGCACATGACCAGCACGGACAAGGAGTGCGAAGAAATGCAGTGAACTCTCTGTAAGATAAAATGTCACCGTAGACTGGGACCTCTGCTGGGCAGATCTGTTGTGTTTGAGAAACTTCTTCCAAGTCGCTTTGGGGTTGCTCTTTCACTGAGATTTGTTATGTGTAAAACCAGAAAATAATTACTTACACTTTACACAGACCTCTGTTATCACTTTGTGCTCTCTTATTCCACTTGAAATGTTTTTTAGGATATAATTTCTTCGTATGCTCGTATGCAAAAATCAATTAATAGAAAGGAGCCCTGTATTATGATTAGCTCCTGCTGAGGAGGAGGGGCATGGGTTATGGTTTAATAGTTAGACAAGAGCTATCTCTGTTAAGAACTGTTACTTGGTATGCTTGTTGAGTAGCCCTTATCTGAGAGAAAGTGTAAACGTAGTGGCAAGAAAGTGGGTAGGTAGTCAGTATAATGGAGGTAGAGTACACTTAACTGCTTTTATTTTTAATCCTTTGAAATTCTGCAGCATTAACTTCTGCAAAGTAACCCCCTGTATTGGTGCTAATTAACTTTCAAAGTAGAAACGGTTAATTATTCTCCCTCAGCAAAGTATTCCTAAAGATCTGAAGAGTCTTACCAAAGCTAGTGTTAACTGGAAGGTCTAAACAATTGCTCAATTCATGGCTGAAACAGCAACAAGGGGGAGGGGGAAGTGGTGAATGTGATTGATATTTGGTATAACTTAGTTTTTTTTCCTCCACCTTTTTCAAGAGTCATACCTGTGTAACAAAGTGCGGAGAATGATGTGGCAAAGTAGTAGTCCACCAGTGCCTGAGCTAGTTTAATGTCAGTCCTAAAAAGAACCACATTTCATGTGTCATCCTACGCTTAACGTTTTTTATTACCAAAATTGTTGAAAGGTGATGTGACATTGTGGACTGTAGTTTGTTAAGCATTATGTTAAGAGAGTGAAGCAAGAAAGCAGAGATTCCTTCAACATGTCATCTGCTAGCCATTTGGATGAACAACTTTTTGATTTCTTACATTGTTTGCTATATTGATGCTAAATCTGATGCTTGCATTTCTGTGCTATGGTGTCACTTGGGCACCTTGAAATCCTTTATATGTGAAGGATGCCTCACCCACATGCTTTATGGAAATGGTAAACTGAGCCAGAGGTAATCCTTCCAAGACACTGATTGCCCAGCTTGAGGCTAATAGTCAACAGATTGTTTGTATCCACAGCAGCACGATGAAAATAACTCGGTTGTCTGAAGTGTACTGTTTGCTTGAGGGTCAGTAACGGTTAGGGACCTCTGCTTGAAGGGTTTGATTGCTGAATGGGTTTTTGTTCATCTGTCAAAACCTCATCGCAGACTTGAATGTTTGCATGGGTTTAAGAATTAAAAGCTTGTTTCTTGCCAGGCTATTGTGTTAATTAGTGACTTGTGGAATATTACTTTAAGTCCCAGGTCAAAATGTTCAAGCACTTAAAGGCTTGGAGGAAGAAACAGTGATAAAATTTTGCTGAGAACTCTGTTACTTGAGATCTAAACGTATTTGAAGGTATCCCAAAAAACCTTCATGTTGTAAATGAGTGGAATATAGTCACATAGGTCCCGAATAGGTATGCTGTATGAAATGGCTGTTCAGATGGTAAGCTTTGTGTATGTTACTTTGAGCACTAACATTCCTAAGATGCCTAGGCTTCTCCTTCTGGATGTGCCTTGCTCCAGAGCACCTAGCTCTTGCATGACACCAAGCTCAAACCTAGAGGCTCTCAGAAGCCATCTGCAGCTCTTGACTCTGTAGGTGTTCGTGCATCGTGCACAGGATGTGCCAACAAGTTCTGTTCAGAGCCCTGCTTACAGGTGTGTTTTGTCCTAGGCACAATCTTTGTTACATAACTAATAAACAAGGTACCCTAATTCCAAATTCCCTGTTTATGAAAACTGCCTGAAAGCTTGGAGTTAAAGTACCTAACTTATGCAACAACTGAATTCCACGGTGGTGTAAATTGAAAAAAAATTCATAGAGGTGTGTATCAGAAGGGCACCACACCCGAATTTTGAGTTATCTGATTAAAACTTTGCAGTGCGAAGTGGTTATATGCATTCCACTGGATTGAGAGGGAGCTAAATAAATTTAGCGTCAGACTGTAGTCAGCCTTAAGAAACAGGATTTATGCAGTTCTCTGAAATAGTCACCGTCCCCACTGATCAACTTTACTTGGATTTTACAGGCAAAGTGTTGGCAGGTATGTTGAGCCCACATAACTTTCATGGCATGGGCACAGAGGAGAGGCCTAGGAATTGCTAAATGAAAAAGCTACAGCATGAACTGGTGCTTTTATTTATATTACTGTGGTATCATCTGTGTTAAGCAGAGACTCTTTAATGCTCTTTAATGACTCCAGTCATGGAAGTTGAAGTTTTCTTACTAGGGCCTTGCACTGTATTGTGAAAATACGAAAGAGTGGGAATGATCTTTCAATGTGGAAGTGAAAGATTTTAATAATAACCAATTCTTAAAAAATAAATGCATCGTTCTTTAGGAGAAGGATAGAAGTTCTGATCCTTTGGTACAGCTCGGGGGCACGCATTTGACAGAATATAGCCGTGGAATTGCCTTCTTATGAAAGCTGAAAGTTGATCAAAATGAAAATGTACTTTTTGGTATGCCTGTGAAATCAAATCATGCCATTTCCTTTGCTTTCAGTGTCACTTGTTTTAGACTTCTTGCTTTCTAAACTAGGGTACATCAGTAAATCTAATTGTTTGTTTTGATGACACTAAAGTTTAAAAGTTGCTTTTTTAAAAATATTTGAATGTCTGCTCCAGCTTGTTCTTTTTGAACAAGTTAGTTCTCAAGTGGAATTCCCCCCAAACCAAAGACTTGTAGCTTCTGCACTTGGTATTATCCCCACTGTTGGAGCCCTCCTGCATTAACTGCTTCCTGTCTTTATCCCCGCAATACACAGTGTCCCCACTTTCCCCGTGGCTGTAGGCCCTCTGCACAACGTCACTGGGTTTTGCTGTTTTGTTTTGTAATGCCACCTCAGTTGTAGGTGACTTCCTACAGCTGCCAGAGTGGCAGAACTACCTATTTCACTGTACATCTGCTAGTGCTGCAGACAGCCAGTATCTGCCAGCACTGATGCTCTGTTACGCTGGCAAGGCTATGTGCAGGAACATTTTTCGAAATGATACCTGCTTCTGTGGTACTCTGGGCTCCTAAAACAGCCAACAAGCTTACTGTGGCCATAAAGTCATTGTCAGGTGTGAGCTGTAATACCGGTGTAGGGTCTTCCTGTGGTTCTGTCATGCTTTGAGCTGTGATGTGACAAGCAGGGTAATAAAGAAAACGTTTAGACCCGGTGCATGTATATGTGTCTTTGGAGGCTGCTGCAGCATATCACATGAGCTGTCTTTGGATTGAAATACGAGAAAACACGTGGGGCTTGCTTTGCTTGTTTTGGAATATCATTGCTTCAATAAGCAGTGTTAAATCAGCTTCTTTTCCATGTTTTCTCACAAGCCTTGTCCAGTTCATCAGCTCCTCTCTCAAAAAGTCATTGCCTACTGTTGTCATTATGTGTTTTTGACGGAATATCTTATGGGGTTCCTGAGAGAAATTTTCACCTGGGAAAACAATACAGAAGGTAGGGTAATGACTTTCAGGGACTTAGTTTAAAAAGTTGGGGGGAAGGTGCAGCATTGTTACGTATATCTAGCAGCAGATGCTTGAGTAGTTTGCTGATCTGCTGTGAGCCTGCAGCTGTAAGGTGGTACAGAGTGTGCCTTTGTGACAGGCAAAACGGTACCTGCTGCACAGACCACGCGGGATGCAAGCAATGCTCTGCTGGAATTATTTGCCCTCAGAACAGAAATGTGTTTTGGAGCATACAAGTACATACACGTGTCTTCGGTAGTGCGCATAAAACCTGTGATTGTTTTTGCGCTCCTTGTCTCTAGATATTAGCATATGGAAGCAGTTCAAGTTTTAAGTGTTCCAGGAACTGCTGTAATCTTTGTCTATGGTTTTAGGCATAGCTTGAACTTTCTTATTGTATGTTCTTAAATGGCAGCTGTTTATTTTTGTGTGATTGATAGTGAGCTGAGAAATTTGAACTCTGCTGTTCTTTCTTCATTGTAGGCACTAACAGCTTAAGCTGTAAATTTTGTAAACCAATAAAAAATGGCGAGATGTGTTGTCATTGCAACTCGGTCTGTTTTTTTTTCTTTGAGCTGGCATTCAGTAACTCTGTACAGACCTCCAAGTTGGTAACTTTTGTGTTTATACATACCACAATTCTGTGGGTTTTTTTGGTTCTGTACTCATTGTACCTTCCTTCATAGTTTGTGTAGATGGTATAAGGATTCATTCATTAAAACTACCCAACAAACTAGATGATAAGCTTAATTTTATAAAAAAGCTAACCTAGAAAATGAGGGGAAACGTGGCAGCAGAAAGAAAAGGGAAGGAAAGGTCAGATCTAGTTTAGCTTGGCTCGGTTTCTTAGTCATGTTTACTACGTACCTGCTGTTTTTCCTTCAGTCAAGTATCAGTAGCTTCACTAGAGAGTACAAGGCTTAGGATTTTTAGTAACTACTTCTAGCAACGGGTTTTTTGGTGGTGTTTGAAATGAGGTAGAGACTGAGTTGGCTGAACAGCATCCCAACCAACACGGTTGTTGACAAGAGCAAGGTTAGAGTACTGCTAACAATAATGTGTTTCTGCTTGTTCTCCTTTGTGGTGGAACTGATCTGATCCAGTAGCCAACTGCCTTTCTGTTTTCAAGTGGTTCTGAGGGGCCTCTGTGGTGGTTGTTCCTCTTGGTAAGTTTTCTGTGGAGTCTTCCAAACGGGCTTTCTATGGTAATAAGCACTAGTAATCGTGTAAGGGGGGGGGGGGGGAACAGGAGTTTGTCGTGCCGATCAATTCATTGGATTAGTTTGTGCTGTTGAGGAGCTAGCTGTGCTCCAGCTCCTGGCAAGTAGCCAGGGCTTGTACAGCCTACAGCCACAATGGGAAAAATGAGTACCTCTTCCCCTTATCCGCCCCGCCTTTTCTTTATTTCTCAACTCTATTATATGGGTGTTTTGAATAGATAGTTACAATGGATCCCTTCTTCTTGAATATGACTCAAGTATCAGGGCTTCGACCAAGGTTGTTATTCTAACCTTTAGAGTTCAGTATGTTTGTGTACAGTGTAGAGGTCAGCCAGAGCTTTATAGACTTCACTAACTTAAACTTCTTTGTCCTCGTTAGGATCTTGTCTTTCATGTTATTCTTGAACTTTGTTTTCTTCTATGTACACAGGGGAAGCTTTGATAGCTTGGAATATTGATAGAGATATGAATTTGAGATTCATATTTCTGGTATCAAACTCCTGAAAAGTAGGATGGCGTTATAAATTTAACTACCATGTATTCTGAAAGGGACCGAGAAGCTTGTTTGAGGGTGTAAAGCTATTATGTGATCTATCTCTTTGTCACTGCTAATCTACCACTTTATCCTTCTATCTGCTAAAGGCATAGAAAAGCCAGGAAGAAGGGAGGAGAGAGTAGGGAAGATGGATGTAGTGGCTCATCTATTTGAGACCGTAAGGGAGTAGATGATGTATTACAAAGAGCAGAGGATTCCGAATCTGCAGAAATGCATCGAGATATAGAGGTTATATCTGTTTTTATTGGATGTGGTCAGCTGCACGTGAATTCTCAGATCAAAGACCCATGTAGCAGGCCATCATCATCTTTGTGTCCACTTTTGGCACAGACCTGGTTTCTGTGTAGTATCTTGAAGCTGGATTAACCCTTTTGAGATAAATGCTTCATTCTTTCCAAAATTTTGAGGTCTCAGCTGTAATTTTTAATTGTCTTTTGGTTCTCAACATCCATCTAGACTTGCATCTACGTAGCACCATGTGTTGTATTGTAGGGGTGAGAGGGGTAAATGTCACTAGATGTGAATTCTTAATTTTTTTTTAAGGTCTGGTGGTAAATGGAAGATGACTGAACTTGTAACCTCTTCTAATTATGTTCCGCAGCTTTCAGGTTCTGTATAACTTTGTAATGCCCTGCTTTTTAAATATGGAACATCCTAGCTCTTGTGGTGACTCAAGATCAATTGCTCATGTTTAAAGAGCTTTTCAGTAGAAATATCTACTGTTTTTGCTGTGTCTTATTCTGAAATACTACAAACTGCTCTTAAAAATATTTATAATCTGAAAATTAAATATAATCTTCCTCACTTTGCAAGTCTTCACTACAAACTGTCGTAGTTAAAGGCTAGTTAAAATCTTATATATGAATACTAGTCACCCCTGTCATAATTCCACTGCTTTATAAGCTAGCTTTCTAGTCTGCTTAGCCACTGATAGGTCAGAGGAGTGTTGAATAATCCAGGGTTGAATATGCTGCTGCTTTTCATAACGCATACCAAAAATCTTTGCGGATCATATTTAAAAGATTTTTTCATTCTTAAAGCTACACAATTTTATGCCAGGTTAAAATACTACTGGTGCAAAACTGCTAGGTATCTTTGATTAATGATGAACAAATATTGCTGCCATATATAATGTAGATTGTAGAAAGAAGCTGTCCATTTGTGACCCGTAGATTGGATGCAGGTCATCTAGTGGGGGAAAGAAAAACAAGATCTACTCAAGATCCGCTGCTGCCTTTAAACTACTCTGTACATAGTGCAAGCTGTGCCAAATTCAGTCTTAAAAGTTTGCTATGCTACCAGCAAAAGTTTGCTATGCTACCAGCTGAGTGACACAGACTGTGGACTTCCTTCTGAGTCTGGTTCATGTTCCTTCAATCTTCTTGTTCCTGGACCACCCTATCTGTTCACCCCTCAACTTTCATGAGCAGTAACTTCCAATCTTTGACTTCTTAAAATCACCAAGTTGTTTACTTCCAAACCTTTATCATTATTCTCTCTTGCTTTAAAGCAATTTTAACAACTGTCTACACAAAAAAAATTCTTAGCTTTTGACTTTTTGATGTGTTTCTATATGGAGTTTCTTCATAGTTTATTTGCATTACATCAAAAACTTGCTCACCAAGTAAATAATACTTTCAGTCCTTCAGTCCAAGAGATGTTAGTCTTCTCGAAGTGTTTAGTCAACTCAGTTTCTTCCTTCAGATATTGCTGCTATATAATTCACTGTATGGTACTTGAGGAAAAAGGAGTATGTGTTTCTTCATATCACCTTATCCAGGAAATGTCAGGCTCTGGCAATCTTGTCAGGTCAAGAAGTCTATCTTATTATCAGAGTTCTGCACACTTACGAGTACCCATGCGAAGGGACTAAAGTGTTCTGTTTTGTTGTTTTTCTTTTTTTTTTTTTTTTTTGGAAATGGATTCCGAACTCATTCTGGCTAGAAGTGTCCTAATTTCTAGCCTAAATTTATCCCCAGTGTATATGCACTGTGGTAACATTGTTAGGTTGTTGGGTTTTTTTGTTTCCTCCTCCCATTTTTTATTCTTATTCAGGTATTCTCACTTACTTAACATGGTAAAAACTGAGTATTAGTGGACAAGGAGTACAAATGACCCAAATCATCCTAGTGAGTTTGAATTTTTTTGTTCAGACAAGCTGGGGGGGCAATACAGCTACAAATATACATGCTAATGTAGACTGCTAATAGCTGATGTTGTCCAGAGTTTACTGTCTGCAGTGTGGCGCAATCCCAGTTGCAGTGTAGGGGCCATAATGAGCTCTCTGCTCTGGTGATCTCCTTGAGCAGTCTTTCCTTTCCTCCTGTTCCAGCTTGAATGGGTTCTAAGGAGTCCTTCCAAGCAGTATTTCTAACAAAGTGTAGTCAGGGCTGTGCTCAGTGGGGGTGGTAATAGTGTCTCTGCATCATTGGATAAGAACAGCTCTACTAAACCAGAGCAAACTTGTCTAGTCCGGGACCTATTGTCTGCAGCCAGTGGTGGACCGCTAGGGGAAAAATATGAATACGTAATTATATTTCAGAAATACCTTTCATCCTTCAACGACTCATCTCAATCCTTTAGAGAAAGTTTTCTTTGTTCTGATAACTGCCTTACTAGATGATCCTACTTATTGTTGACTTTGTGTGGGTGTGTGTTTTTTTTTTTTTGAAGCAACATAAAACTTAAGTGAATCTCTGTCTTCTGGTTATGGATTCTGTATTTTATGTGACTCGTTTGCTTGTCCTAAAACAAGAAGTGGAAGCACCATATGAAACCATTATTTAAAATATATATGTTAAAAAAAAAAAGCAAGTGATAACAGGTGTTTCCTATTTGAGTGGTTCTGGGGTTCTTCCAGTTCTGTTTTTTCTGAAGATCTGACGTATCTTCACTTGGCAATCTCTTCTGTCCTCCAAGTTGAAAAGTTGTGTTCCTTGTAGAGAAGGTGTGTGTTAAATTTGATCATTCTTCCCTCCTTTCCTACACTTTCTGCTTGTATCTTATGATGTGGAACTAGAAGTACATGTAGTAGCCAAGATTGTGTCAATTTGTGGTGACAAACCGGGGAACGATGCAGAAGATACTCCTTTAAGAACTCCATAAAGTCATGGTATATTACTTGCCATTTACCAAGCTTATTCTTTCACAGGACTGTGTGTTTGAACCCCAGGATTAAAACCTGAGTGATGAGTCAGTTCGGTACCTGTTGCTCTCTAATGCGAGGACTTACTTTCTTCACCATTCAGCTTAACGCTTACATGCTTTTGGTTATCCTCTTCCATTTCACCACCTTGACACCTCAGTACTTTGAAGTTCCCCTGACATTCTTTGACTTCCGCCTCCCCCTTGCTAATACTAGACTGTGCCAAGTAGGGAACTGTAAATCTATTAGATAATCTCTTTGGGTGGAAGAGCACTGGCAGCCCTGGGACTCTCTTGTGTCCTTCTGCTGGGAAAACTATCTGTTCATTTCTGTCTTCTAACCAGCTAGTTATCTATGCAAGAATTTCTATATCTGTTCCTTGGGAAGTTTTTTAAAAAGCTTTTGTTTTGTGTTCCTGTTCAAAAGAGTCTGTAATCTTATTACAAGAGGATGGAGAGAAAGAAGGGTTAGCTGCTTTGCTTGGTCTGAGGGGTTGGAAATGAAAATTTCTGTAGATCGAGCAGTACAGAACTCATTGGTAGTACTTGATTGATGGAAAACAAGCTTGGCAGTGATACAGTACAATGGCTATTGGAAATACAGCTTATAAACTCACTTCTACCATCTCACCTTTTAAAAACTGGTAGAACTCCAAAGTGAAAAGCTGTTTCATTTTATGTAGTCATATATGGCTTTTGAGTTTAGAGGTCTGCTGGTGGTGTTCAGAGTTTTGCTGTAAGGAAGAGATTAGAGAAGCTTTGTTTCAACGCTGTACTGTTGAAGGTCTTGTCAAACCTTCTTCTACTGATGCCTAAACTTGAGGAACTGTTCACTTAACGGCTTATAGTCGTGTTGTAATCTGTTGGGAAAACAGACCCTTCAGTCAAAGTAATTTCTACTGTTCAGCTCTTAATGGGTTCTTCAGTGGTCCTCAGGTGCGTATGTTCCTGCACTTCATACCATCAGTATGTGATGAAATGTCATGTTTGTGTTTGAGGCTGCCATCATCTTCTGTTCTGGCACAGTCAGAACTTCAGGTATGTTTCTTGTGATCATTGATAAAGTGTATTTAGCAAGTCATATGCTAAAACTTACCCTCAGTGAAATCTAATAACCTATCTCCAGGCTTCTTCAGCACTACTTGTTGTTAAGCTTCTCCTTTCTTGTTAGTACAATGTCTATTTTGTGTGTGTTTCATGATTATTTCCTCAGGCTTGACAAAATTTTGCCTCAAAATGCTGATCCCTATCTGTCCTAGCTCTAAATGATTTATGTGCTGTAAGTCATGCCTGAATTTTGGCCATGATCTCCAGCAAGAGATCTTCGTCCCACAGACCTTTAGGAAGTGAACTGAAAATTCAAGGATCGTGGGCTTCTCATTTAACTGGTCAATGCCTTCTGCACTGACACTGTGGGAGAAAAAGCTGAGAGATGCCCCCACTATTTTGTGGGGCCTTCTTGTTGACTGTCCTTTGTTCTGTGTGACACAGCTTCTCCACTTGCCCTTTGCCGACCGACTGACCTAATAATGTGGCATAGAGAACAACTAGGAGCTAGGTACAGGACAGCTTTGTCAGCAGCTTTCTGCACTGACACCGTGTGGGGGAAAAAGCTTACACAGCGTGATGATTTTGGTTACTGAAACTTGTGGTCTTGCTTGCTGAATGTGCCTCTTAACTGGTGACCTTAAAAATACTTACCCAGTAGTTTAAGGAGGGATGACCCAAAGCCAGTTTTACTTTCTTTCAGGTTTCTGCCTATCGTAGCATTTTGGGGGCTCGTGCTTGAAGTGAGGGGTAGTCATTTGTCCCATATTGTTCATATTGTCTAAGGAGATCTTGGCATCTTCTCAGAATCCCTCTTCTTGAGGGATCAAATCACTTTTTTTTTTTTTGAGGAAACTGTTAACTGTGCTCCTTAAAGGCAGTAGAGCAGCTACTTGTTTTTTTCAAGAACTTTATATTGATTTCCTGGGTAGGAACAACAGGTTGCACATCTTCTGTCGCTTTGTCAGCTTCATTTGCCCACCACAGCATCACAAACTCAAGAACCAGAGCAGCCTCTTCTACTGTTGCCTGCAAGAGTAACTACTTGGTGGTGATTTGGATGGTGTATTTGAAGAGTTGACTGTCCTTTGTTCTGTGACACTACTTCACCACCTGCCCTTTGACAACCAACTGACCTGATTATGTGGCATGGAGAGCAATTACAAACTAGTTACTAGGCAGTTTTGTCAGTAGCACATCTATAATGGTCATCTGGCATTTTCTCCTTCATTCTTGACCTTACAGATCAGTAAAAAAGACTGATTTGCTCTTTGTGTGGAATATGAGTGACTTTGACCTGTGAGACTAAGAAGTTTGGTACCAGAGAAGTAACTTCATGTGATGTTTTCCAGAATGCTGGAACTGAGATTTATCTGCTTCCTGCAGTAGTTTCCCTCTTGCTGGAAATAGACTTTCTTTAAAAAAAAAAAAAAATCCTACTCTTGTATTGACCTTGCAGTTCAAGTTGGCCTCCATAAGTGGTTGCTGTTGTCTTCCTAAATTGTTTAATTAACAGGAAAAATCCGAAGTAAAGATCAGCTTGAAGTACTGAAGTTTCCCATTTTGCGTTACTAGAAACTTGTTGGAAGCAATAACATGACTGTCTTGGGTCAAAGAAACACTACGTTGTCAAAGTAGTAGTGAAACCTGGGGGTGAGTCAGCCTTCTCTGATTTTCTTCTCGTTCCTGGTCTTCCAGAAGAACTATTAGCTGTTCTGCGTAATGCTTCTGCTTCAAATGCTTTCTCTCAGCTGCTTAAAGAACAAAATAGGTATGTAACTTTTCATTTTGTACTGTAGAAAAGGGGGAAAAGTATCACTTTAGATTTTAAAGTAAACTAATGAATTCACAACTGAAAATCAGTGTCTGTCTAGAAATAGAGTGGCTCTGCTAAGGAGGAGCCAATGCTGGAACACAGGAGTGGAGTGTTTCTAAGGCGGGATAGTCCACTGTGCTTAAACCCATGCACCTTGTGTAAGAGCTCGTTTGTTCTCCCCATGATTATAGTATTCAGTCATGCCACTATGTACTTGAAATTAGTCTGTTTTTCCTTTCTCTCCCTGCCCCCATCCAGTCAGACATTAATAACGTGAGTTTTATAGAATGTAGGAGCTAATTACGAGATCATTACAGACTTTGCTAATGCCCAATGAATTCTCAGAGCATGTACACTTAGGCACTGTGTGATTTCTGTTCCACACCACAGGCGAGTCTGAATCCAAAATTTAAATCTTATCACTTGGTGTTTTGTCTTGTGCCATGTAATGCTTGGGAGCAAGCTAATCAAATTTGTATAGATGGGTACAAGTTACTTTTTAAATTTAAAAAACAAGAGTAAAACACCCTGATTAGTCTCTGAGGTATCTCTAATTCTAAAAGCTAAAACAAGAGACCAATTCACTTTTTTCTGTTCTCTTATATCTGTCATCTTTTCACTGCGAGTGCCTAATGTGAAGCTAAAACTTGTATTCAGGGTCTTTGTTTCTGTATTTCTGCTTTTTCAATCTCCAGTGGGAATTGAAGAAATTTAGCTCTTACTAAATATTACCTGGTTAGAAATCTGCATGTATGCATATGGGTTTAGTTATATCATACAGGTTCAACAGAAGTAACTACACTCATAAGATGTAGATCGCAGGTTGGTTGTCCCTGACATGTAAATAGGCAATGTATCTCAAGTTACTCTCACTAATGGTGTCTTGTCTTGTTAGCGCTGAATATGTTTAAGACCAGATCTGAAATCAGTTGAATTGAACTTAGTTCTTCCAGCCTAACTGAAGCACGTGAGTGAGGCACTTTCAGTTTTAACTTTGAATTCTAGAAAATCTTGTAGAGAAAAGAGGCATAGTTAATACTTTGGTTTTTTACTTCAGGTGAAGTTTTTACATAGCAGATCAGTGCTCAATTCTCGTTGACCTAGTTGACGCGTTAGCCATTTGAAACTTAATTTGCCAAGCCAAATTTTCTTTGGATACAAAAATGGTGGCTGTGTGGATTTTTTTAACCAGATATTTATAAAAGTAAAGGTGGAAATACATGGCATCACTATCATAAAAATGTAGAAAAGTAAACTTAAGACAGATTTATTAAATTTACTTATTTTAAAGGCATGTTGCACTCACTGGTAAAATTAGGGTATGTCCAAGAATATCAGAAATATTTTTAACATTTTCAATAAACTGGCTTTGGAGTTTGTATGTTAGTAAAATGTTTGGAAATAAAAACTTTGAAGAATGTAGGATTGATATTTATGGAGTTGATAATGCGCTTGCTGCATGATAGTTTGGTATCTAGATACAGGATGACTTCCATTCTGTAGCTTCAGCAGATAAGAATAAATGTCAATGTAATTTCAAAACAGTATGCAGCAAATAGGCAAGTTGTCTGCTTGAGGCAGAAATGCTAGCCAAAAGGAAATCACCTGAAAATTCCCATGAATTAGAAACTCAGGATTTCTTAGGGATGAATTTCTGTGAAGTCTACTAGTTAAATTTGCTGTTGGGCATCAGTTTCATGGAGCTTTCCTGAAGGCTTGCAAGGTCTTGGTGTGAAGTCTTGCAGCAGAGCTATGGTGTGGTTGCAGAACCCTCAGCTTCAATTTCTCAAAAGCTCATTAAGCTTGGGATGTTTTGAATTAAATACTTTTTTGGCTCAGTGAACTACCATTTTCTGATAAGTGTGTCTTTTTTCCAATAGTTTTCCCTAAGATCTTCCTTTCGAGCAGAAGGCTTCATATTTTTGATCCTGGTAATCCAGGAAGTGTGCCAGACAAACTCATTCATTAGTTGACTGCTAGACTTTCATCCAGATGCTGGTTAGACGTGTGGTGCTGCACAGTAGGAAAGCAGCGTTGGGACCTGTTTGTTGTTAAGAGACCTGCTGTGGACTTCACTTTTTTCTGTGATGATTCAGTGAGCATCTGAATAGGCATGCATGTAGGAGTGAAGCCTTTCTAAGCTTCCTTCTCTAAGGAAGCTATAAACTTGTAACCGACAGAAGCTATTTGCACAGTTCAGAATAGCAGTTGGTATGGACTACCATAGAGTTTGGACTGGAACAAAGAAAAGCAGAAGCTTTGCTTCAGTGTCGGCAGAACTTTTAACCCATGCTAATGTGATATGTATTTAAGGTCCCTTTGACCACAGGCTGAAAACGTCTCAATTCCATGTCCTGCTGCAGGGCTGGCTAGCTGAATAAGGTCCAAAAAGTGGTGAAAGTGGGGAGAGAAGTGGTAGTAGATGATTTAGCCAGTTTCTGGTCCCTTTATTCTGGGAGATAGTGGATGCATCTTGCACTGAGTTACCTGGGCTTGGTCACCCGTGTCTTTGTCATGGAATGAAGCCTCATCGTGGATGGATTTCTGCATGTTACATGACACAGAGGAATGTCTGCTGCTTCAGTGCTGGTCACTACAAACAGTAACAGAGGGCCATGCTTCCTTCATTGACTTGCAAGTAGGTAAAGTTGAGGTTGGTCTTGATGTCCGGCGAGATTCAGACCAATTCTAGATCTAAATGTCCTTGCATGACAGCTAGGATTACACCATTTTTCCAAGAAATTAGAGGTTTTTAGAGTAAATGAAATTCTAGTAACTCTGTTAAAAAACAATTTTCTTTCCCCCACCCCAATACCAGCTCAATTACTTCTGAAGTGTTTTCCTTAAGCTTTTCAGATTACAAATAATGCAAATCTCTCAAAGTATCTTGCTGCTACTCTAGAGATTAAATCTAGTTTCAACAATGTCTACTGACAATGTCTTGAAGCTGCAGTAAAAGCTGTCATGGGCTCTCCTTTTTAGGGTTCTGCAAGGGCACATTCTTACTGGCATAGAGTGCAGAGATGCTTCCTTATTTACTGAACCTCATTTCTCTTACTGTGATGTGTAAGTACCTGAAAATCAGACATCAGACTTAATGCTAGTGTTGGTCTTGGCTTAACCTACAGATCTGATTTATTTTTGCTCTGTTGGCTGCCACCCTTTTCTGTAAAATTGTGGAACAATTGGGGAGGGGGTGGGGAACACTTCCTCTCTTTGTTTTGCTCCCGAGGTATAGCTGGTGTCAGCCTCTAGCACTGCGTGTTACTCCCTCTCTGCCTTCTGCTGAGCTGCTCAGTGGGTTAACTAGCTCTTTTGATGTACATGTTCTTCTTGGAAACCATGCCATCGCTATGCATCCCCTAGAGGAAGCACAGCGTAAAGACTCAAAAGCATAGATTTTTATCCTAACTGAAAAGTAGCCTGTTAGAACTGAAGCTTTTCTGTAAGTTTCATTGCACATCTCACTGACAAGTATATGCAATCTGTGGTCACCCAGTCTCTTTTTCTCTGGCAGCAGCAGTGTCCTGAACCAGATTAATTTCTTGGGGTAAAGGTTTGCATTAGACAAATATCTATCTTAGCTATGGTTCTGAATTTGTATTGGAGTCTAAATAGAGGATTTCCTCCCTTTCATGCTGGAATCTCTGGTATGTTGGTTCCTGTTTGCTCAGGGATCTGAATCAATAGTAAAGAAAATGAACGTATTAAGTATAAGATATAAATGTTTTAGAACTTTCTACTTTTTTTAGTGCTATAAGCAGAAACTGGGTTCAAACTGGGCATAATAGTGTAGAGTAGCCTTATCGCAATCCTACCACCCCCATGTGAAATCTGTCCTTGATTATGTCCCAAAAAGAATGTTCCAGGAAGAAAATGGGGCTATTTTTCACCTGAGGATCTGGCCAGCATTTTGTCAAGTTTTACTGAATAGATATCCTGACATTGCAGATCAGGGGGGTGGGGAGGGGAACAGGGAGAGTAACACTCGAATAAAATTTTATTTTTGCTTCACTTGTCGTGATTTAGACTGGGTATTTTGACTAGCAAGTTAGTTCTGTGGGATTTTTTCTTATAATTTGTATAAATGGCAAAAATTTTATTTTCTTTAACTCAGTGCCTCAATGGTTTCATAACATGGTAGATCCTTTCCAAGTTCTTATTATAGTAGATTTAAAAAAAAAGTCTGAGATCATATGAATATGTAAAGAGTAGATTTATGAATCCATCTATAGCTCGGGGGGTAGCCCCTACCTGTGGAAGGAAGGGAGAGGCAGAAGAAACCAACAGATATGAAGGTCAAATTTAAGTTACTCTGAACACCTTGCTCTTTACTCTTATAAAATATGAAAGTAACTCTTGTCTGCAGAATATTGCTCTTTTAACAACCTATAAGGGAGTTGCTGCTTGTATTGTAATGGGCTAAAGATATCCAGGTGTAATAGAGCAGGAGATTGAAAAAACTATTCGATGGCTTTCAGAAATTTGAATTACTGCTACAAAAATGACATAAAATGCTTTCTAAATCAGTCGAGAGTGGTCTGACAAACCAAAGGAACTTGGTGATGATTAATGAACATACGTTCTTAAAGGGTTTTAATTTTTGATACAATTGTTTTTCCTGCTACTTAGAAACAGGAGACTTTATTTGGAGACAAAAAAAGGCAAAACTTACATGTAGATAAAAAAAAAATTCAGAGGAACCAGTGACCTAGTGCATTGTCAAATACAGTGGAACACAGAGTACAAGTATGCCCCCGTTTCACAGGTGCTACAGTTTGGAAAGGTATAACTTACTCATCTTTTAATTTCTAATCATGTAAACATGAGCTCTGAGACCCATTCTTATCAAAGGGATAACCTGTAAAGGCAAAGGAGTCATCTGCCTTTCTTTAAGTAAGCCAAAACAAATAGTGCTTGCTACTCTTGCATCTGTAATTTAAAGTAAGTATTGAAGACAGAACTTGAAGAGAAGCAGAAGTTAGTCATTCAGAGAGACTGTGAAACTCGGTGCATAGGTTATTTTTTTAAAAGCAATTGAAAATAAATCTAATGCCTGACAGGACTAAAGAAACTGGATTCTGTCTGTGGTATGACTTAGTTGAATCCAAGATAGCTAATACAAACTACAAAACTTCCTTCAGGTGCACTCCTGTACTGAGCCAAACTAAATTACGCAGCTGTGAAGCTGTATAGAATGGGGACAAGTGTATATATAAATGACAAACCTCCGTTATAATATTTTCATAAGCAGAACATTGGTATTAACTAGTGAAAGTTTTTGCTCACTGTATGTATTGCCTTGCCGTGAGGTTATTGCTACTGAAATAAAAGCGTATGGGAGGGAAAGGAGGCTGTCAGTTAAGGAGGTTGTCTATTGGTTATGACAGTCTGGGGTGTGCAGGCCGTAATTTCTTCCCAATGTGATTTTAGTTCCTGAGATGCCTCATATGGTTTGTGTAATAGTCTTCATGGATTAGGAAACACCTCTTCAAAATACAGGTTGTGATGTATGACTTCAGGGTGGGAACTGAACTTACATGAAGACCAGATAACAATGTTCACAGGCTCAAATTCAGAAGTAGGAGTTAAACTCTTGGTTGTAATCGAGTCACTTAAGCCAGTAGGTGAAATAACACTACTATTACAGAAAACCAAAAAATAAGTTTAATTTTAAGGCTGTCTGGTGGTATTGTGCTTGTGCATAATCTCATTAAATATAATCCTGTTCTTTGAATTTTCCTAATTACATTTTGAAGACTATTTATTAATTTTTACAGTCCTTTAACAATTAAAATCAGCAGTCCTGAAACTATTTTAACATTAGTTTTGGTTTTAAAAGCAGCATTAATTCTATTATTCATGTGCTAATCTGCATGCTGCTTAGCATGTGCATTTTTTCTCCTTTAGCTTTTCATTTAGTTTTATTATAACATCAAGTAAAAATTCAAAAAAACAAGGTGTATGCAACAGTCTTCCTTGTGTGAGGCGTGTTGTTTAATGGAGGTGTTTCTCTTTAAACCAGAAGAGTGGTGAGTGGAAGTAACAGAAGTGATATAGACTCTAGCAAACCAGCTTGAACCCCAGTAATTCAGATGTGATTACTAGTGTTGTAAGGCACAGAGTGGAGGAAGATAGAAATTCATGGGATATTAAAAGAGGGTAGGTTTAGATTAGATATAAGGAAGAAATTCCTTACTGTGAAGCATTGGCACAGGTTGCCCAGAGAAGCTGTGGATGCCCCGTTCCTGACAGTGTTCAAGACCAGGTTGGATGGGGCTTTGAGCAACCTGGTCTGGTGGGAGATGTCCCTGCCCATGGCAAGGGAGGTGGAACTGAGTGGTGTTTGAGGTCCCTTCCAACCCAAACCATTCTACGAATCTGATAATTTTTAGATGCATGAAAATTGGGAAGATTACAACATACCTGATGAAGTGAACAGGGTTGTAGTTTGACAAAAGTGTGTTTTAGAGAAATATGAGATCTTGTGCTGCCTTCAGAGGCTTCAGTGCTTTAAGCCAAAGGTCTTGTTTCATTGTAGTAAATAAAAATATACATGATAGCCCATGTCCTTCAAAGCAGCGTGCAGCAGTCATACCCTTCTTAGATCTAAATGAAAATATACTGGAGAAAAGGGGGAAAAAGCAAAATTTTATTTGAAGACACAAGAAAACAATGTGATCCATCATACCCATCAATTTATTTCTATCTTATTTGAAAAGTCTTTGTAGTCAGGCAAAGTTCCTGGTGACTGGAAAAAGGGAAATGTCCCTTCCGTTTTTAAAAAGGAAAGACCCAGGGAGCTACAGACTGGTGAGCCTCACCTCTCTGCCTGGGAACGCCATAGAACAGATCCTCCTGGAGGCAATGTTAAGGTGTATGCAAGACAAGGAGGAGATCCAGGACAGCCAGCATGGCTTCACCAAGAGCAAATCATGCCTGACTGATCTGGTGGCCTTCTGTGATGGAGTGACAGCATCAGTTGACAAGGGAAGACTGGCTGATGTCATCTACCTGGACTTCTGTAAGGCCTTTGACACGTCCTATTACGACATCCTGATCTCTACATTGGAGAGAAATGGGTGGACCAGTCAGTGGATGTAAGGAAAGGGCTGGGTGGCTGCAGCCAGAGTTGTGGTCGATGCTGCTTATATCCAGGTAGAGGCCAGTGACAAGTGGCATCCCTCGGGTCCATTTTGGGACTGATGCTGTTTAATATCTTTACCAGTGGTATAGATAGTGGGATTGAGTGCACCCTCATCAAGTTTGCAGGTGACACCAAGCTGAATGGTGCAGTCGATAAACCAGAAGGAAAGGATGCCATCCAGAAGGGCCTGGACAAGCTAGAAGAGTGTGCCCACGTGAACCTAGTGAGGTTCAACAAGGCCAAGAGCAAAGTGCTGCACCCAGCTCAGGACAGTCCTACCCATGAGCACAGACTGGGAGAAGAACCCGCTGAGAGCAGCCATGCAGAGAAGGACTCTGGTGGACAAAAAGATCGACATGAGCCGCCAGTGCATGCTTGCAGCCCAGAAGGCCGGCTTCATCAACAGAGGTGTGGGCAGTAGGGTGAGGGAGGGGATCGTCACCCCCTCTGCTCTGCCCTTCTGAGGCCTCACCTGGAATACTGCGTGTAGGCCTGGAGCCCCCAGCACAAGAAGGATTGTGGGGCTGTTAGAGTGGGTCCAGAAGAGGGCCACAAAAATGATCAGAGGGCTGGAGCACCTGTCCTGTGAAGACAGGCTGAGAGAGCTGGGGCTCGTTGGTCTGGAGAAAGAGAAGGTTTGGGGAAACCTCACTGTGTCCTCTCCTTACTTAAAGGGGACTTATAAGAAAGATGGAGAGTGACTTTACATGGGCAGACAGTGACGGGACAAGGGGGAGTGGTTTTAAACTAAAACAGGAGAGATTTAAACTGGATGCTGGGAGGAAGCTCTCACTCAGAGGGCGGTGAGGCCCTGGAACAGGTTGCTCACAGAAGCTGTGGATGCCCTATCCCTGGAGGTGTTCAAGGCCAGGCTGGATGGGGCTTTGGGCAACCTGGTCTGGTGGGAGGTGCCTCTGCCAGTGGCAGGGGGGTTGGAATTAGGTGATCTTTAAGGTCCCTTCCAATACAAGCTGTTCTGTGATCTCTTCTAATAGATATCTTTTCTGCATCGAGGTGAAAAATAAAGCAGTAAATATGAATTGGTTAAACGAGACTGTTAAACACCTCTCTTCCATTTAATTTTTTCTACCTAAGTAAGGACCATTTGTCTATCACTTCTGTTATGTATCCAGTGATATGAGTAAAACAGTCTTTGAGTGCAGAAAAGTATCATAAGTGAAGGTATTTAGAAATACTTTCTTTGAAGGCTTTTTATCAGTATCTGCTTAAACTTTTCTAAACTGGCAAAAGCTTCCATAGATGGGGTATGGGGGGAGGGAATGTCAGAGAGGGGAACAACTATAAGTGAAGGGTTTTTCTAGGTAACTTACTGCAAGGTCACTTGTGTGGCCAGAGTTCAGGTTGTAGGGGTTTCCTTCACTGATGTTCCTTCTACTCCTCTTCTCCTTGGTTGCTACTGTGGAATAGCTAGTTATGGGGCTTCCTAGGTCGCTAGTTACAAGTGGCTGTAGACCACCACCTCCATATACCCTGCATCAAGTGTGGTTACTGGAGTTTGCCTAAGCCTTGTGAGGCCTTCACTGAGATCTAGTATTAATGTGTTCTAGTGTAGGGTAAAAGAGTAAGGAAAAAGGCATAAATTGTTTTTACCAAAGATGATTAAATTGCAGTGAAGTGTCTCAAATGCAGTGACCTTATACCACCACTGCCCTCAAAAGCGAGTAACCCTTGTAGCTAAAGGTGTGGAATTGGATTACTGCTGAAAAATGAATATATGAAATGGGGGGGGGGGGGGGGGGGGGGTGACAACCAAAAGAGATGGGAAGGAATGAGAGTCAAGGATAGATGTAAATGTCTCTGCTTTTATAAAATGTGTTTTCTCTGGAAAAGAAAAGATGCAAATACTCAGTTAATATGGCAATAACCAAGACTAGGGGAATCCAGAAATGAATTTGGTGTAGAGTATATCAAACACTTCAATATAACTTGCACATATACTACTGCTTTCTTCCCCAACTGTGTAATAATTCCCTCCAACTTCAGACCTGCCAAGTGGTGTGTTTGAAAGTGGTATTCAAATGCCAGCTTCTATTTGTTACATGATATGTATTCTTCTTGGATGTTCTCCTAAGGCTTGGTCTGAGTCATTTGAAGAAACTTGTTGGAAACATGCTTGCAGGCTTAGCTGTGGGATGCTACTGGAGATGTGTCCCTGCTTATGCCACTTTTTCAGGGGGACTGGAGGAGCCTTGCTTTTGTGTTGTCCTGTCTTTACCCTCTCTGCCATTCTCCCACTTTCTGGACTTCAGGCTGCACTTCCCTGGCATATGGAGTTTGGAGCTGTTATTACCAGGCAAGCCTGTTGGCAATGAAGATTTTCATTACCAAATGGATCTTGTTTCTCTTGAGCACTTTCTCAGAGACTCTTATTGCCATAAAATCTGAAGTCCTGCCTGCAGCCAGATAACCAGATGCTTACTCCCAGGATGTGTTTGCTCCTGTCAAAGCCTTTTCCCTGGATCACCACCAGTGTCCTTCCTGTTGTTCCAGGATATCTGTAGTGAACTCTGATCTGCTGAAGATCTCTCTTGGCAGTATCATAGTGGCCTTGTAGACAAGCACCAAATAATAACATTGCAATGGTCAGGTGAACTGTAAAAAGTCTCTCAGCTATATCCTAGATCAGGACCCCAGGTGAACAACAGACCTCTGCAGTCAGACAGACAGTATGTCCCATGTGTGGAAGCCTTCATCCCACACATACAGAAGTCTGCAGCCACTGTTGGTCACTGCTTCTTTTTAGTGGCTTTGGTTGTGGACCCATGGATCAGGCCAGACCTGGCAGAACTTCTTCCTTCTGACCTGTTCCCTGGGCTGTGTACCTTTTCAGTGCCTGAAGAACTACCGATGGAAAAAGAGAGCCCTCTTCCTGTAGCTGGAAGTCACAGCTTCCAGCAGCCATGTCCTGGGAGTCCTTATCCTAGCCCTGAGTGAGGAAAGCAACAGATTTGGTAGAGGATGATCATAACGGGGTTAAGGAAGAAATACTTGTTGTAGGGGAAATTGACAGCTTTATTCAGAAAAGCTAACTGTGGAAACATTTTTCCTTAACTGTCAAAAGACTAGCAGTATCATAAACTTCTGCTTATGAAAATTGTTGGAGGAATGTGACTTGGATCATAATGGGTGTCAAGTAATTGATAGAGCTGATATTCCTATGTAAAGATACAAGAAGAAAAGTAACACGATAAATGTGCTAGAGGTAAAAGGAATTAAGTTGATAGACTAGGGCATTGCAAGATAATAAAGCATGGTGTTTCTCTTCAGTTCGGAGCCAAAAAGTGTCAAGGATAAATTAACAGTAGTTGTGAAAGGCAGTTTGGAGTCGAGCAAGGAATCAGCCACCAAAAGACTGATATGAAGACATTTCTAAAATGAACTTAGAACAGATTTCTTGATTGTTTGCCGGAAAGGTGTATCAGTAATGGTGTACTTACACACTTATACAGGTGTGTAAGTAAAGTATATTTGGCCAGAGTCTGTAGGCTCTTCAGGGTTTGAAGAGTTCCAAAGCTACTGCTTCCATTTCCAATAAAATGAAGATTTGTTGAAATTCCTGGGCTCAGGTGGTTACGTTTCATGAAATGGTGCTGGCATGTATCAGCAGTAGTAAGTCAAACCTGTTGGCCGCATGGGGAAGCTCTGGTAAGAGAAGTGCCACTTTGGATGGGTAGGATGGAACCAAGTTTGGTGAAACATCAGTGAAGTGGGTTGGTGCCTGTTTTTTTCAGGAGTGAAAACCATAAAAGCCAACTGTGCTATTTAGCATTTATAACACAAGATGCGTGGAAAGCAGTTTTGGAAAGAAGAACAGTTTTGTAGAGCTAGAAAGTACTAAAAAAAAATTGGAGTTAGTATTTGTTCTTCTGGAATAAGCCCAGCTGTTTCCAAGCAATGCTCCAGTGAACTGTAACTTGCAAGAATCTAAGTATTGGCTAGCTGCTGAGCTTAAGTGGCTTGTTGTTTATAACATTACACTGCCTTTGTTATTATGATTTCACTTTCGGGTGGTTGTTTGGGGAATTGCTATCTCAAGATTTCTTCTCTTGCCTTTGAAGTCAGAAGAGCTAGGAATCTGTGCAGTATGATCTGAATTCCTACAACATTGAATCTCAGAGTCAGTGGATACTTTAATATAATTTTTAGTGTATACTTCGACCTTGGATTTTTGCTTTCTAGTTTTTGTAGCTGTATTTAAAAAAATAAAAAAAACACCTGAGAGGAGAGTGGTTTTGTCTGTTACTTTGTGCTGTTGTGTAACTATATTTATTGCGAAAAAAGAAAAAAGTAGAAACCTAAATTAGAAATATGTTTTATTTCTATCTCAAATCATAAAATTATAGTAGGTATAATTAGTCAATTTAATATTATAATTCATATATAAAACCCATGAAATTATGCGAAATTGAAAGGTAATTTTTAACACAATGGGACCTGTCAGGCAGAACAGCTCCTGTATGTTAAATTAAAATCCTAACATAGACAAGAGAAGTTAAGTTATTAAATATCCACCGTACCTTATGTAGCATGTTAATTCCTCCTCATACTAGTGTACATACGATCTAAACCAAAAAGTAAACGTTGCTTGTGATAAAGGGCATGACGGGTGATGAGCAGATTTATAATTAGAAGTGTTCTCTGCTGATGGTAGGCAGATGTTTCTTGAAGATACTGGTGGTATCTTTCATGTAGTAGGATGATAAAATAGTCCTGCAAAGTGCTGCCTTCATACTCAAGACCTGTTCATATTAAAGAATGAGAACCTTCAAATGCTGCTTTGAATTATCCTCTTAGTTGAAAATAGGCTTATTATATAGGAGTCTGTAGGAGAGAAGAGGAGGCACATGGAAATTCTTTCTATATTGAACAAAATTTCCGTTTTACTGATGTTATAAATTCTGACTGTTTCATCAGTTGTCCTGCACGTCCTCTTCTTTTTTTGGTTGTTATTGATCAGTTGTTTGCTCTGTCTCTCTTCTCCCCTGCTGCAGTATGTGCTTCTACCAAATACCTAAAACAGACTAGCTAGTAAATCTGGAAAATAATTGGATTTATCTAATCCTCAATTTTAAAACGTTTTCATACAGAACTGTTACAACATCAGAAGCAAAGTAAGCTTTCTTTTCTTTTATTTGCGGAATACTAACCTACTCATATAATGTAATTTTTTCGTGAGCCTAAATGAGAAGTTTCTGATTTTGAAATCCTGTGTCCTTCCGCCCTCTTCTTCCCAACTTCTAATTCTCGGTGTAAGAAAGACTTACTCTACTAGTGTAGAGCTATGAGGTTAATCTTCCCACCCTTAAGATTCTATGGTAGTTATTTTAAGTCTAATGAGGTGGTTGGGGCATGGCTTAATAGGCTGACTGTGTGCAGATGGCAATTGCCTTGTCTTATGTTTATCTTCTAATTCTACTGAATGGTACTATAGTGTCAGGAATAAACACTCTTGTGATAAATGTAACAATTCTTGAAATTGCTATTGGAATTTGAGACTATCTGTTGCCAGTGTTTTCAAACTTGCTTTCTTTTTATAAGAAACCTTTGATTAACTTTGATTTCTTTCGTTTCCAGGTTTTGAAAGTATTTTAGAAGGGCTTTATGGACCAAGGCTACGAAGAGACCTCAGTTTATTTGAAGGTAAATAAGCCAGCTTTTAGTGCAATAATCTTTATTTGCAAACTTTTATTTTAGTTGGAGGCATTTTAAAGCATGTAAAGTTTATTTAAAAAATAATCTTTTGGTTTTGTTCCCAACTTATTTTTCATCGTGCTCATGTCAGTATTGTGCATAGGCAAAACATTAGTTAAAATGGTACCTAAGCAATCTTATGTAGGGAAATTTGGGATTAGTTAAACTCTCATGAAAAAAACTTTTCCGGAATATTGTAATTCTGGCTTCATTTTTTGGACAGCTTTTAGAAAGTAAGGTGAGCAGCTTGTCTTCCCTATCAATATTAATTAGAAAAAGGAAGATTATGAATGCTAGTTTGCTTTTTGTAGTAGTCAAGAAAGCTTAATCTTTTCTATGAAAAAAAATGCACTATTCTTTTTTAAGACCTATTCTTATTCCAAATGGGTTTGGTTTTGTTGGAATAAGTGTTAATAAATACTTAACTAAAGATCCAGATGTTATCAGTCTTGAACAAAAGCAGGGAAAGAAAATCCAGCACAAAACTGCCTTGAAGTGTTGAAAGAAGTGTACTGTCAAAATTATTTTCATGGCTTTAAAAAAGCATTATTTTTTATCAAACCTTCAAAATGTTCTGTTTAATTTCCTTACAATTTTATTTGATAGTGTAGTTCATAAAGTTTTGTAATTAGTATACTGCTAGTACATGAGCCAGTGTGTCATATACTGTGTGTGTTTGTTTATAATAGGTTTGGAACAATTGTTTTAACTTGGCTGAGGTTTTATCCTCTTCGTACTGTGTAAGTTCCTTGGCCTGTGTCATATGCATAACACTTTTCAAGGGAAGGGAGAGAACATAAAATATTACTTTACTGCTATTTTAAGAGTAATTTTCTACCACTTACAAAGCTAAGCATAACACTAGTCAGACTCTTAAAAATGTTTAAGAAACTTGTAAATTTGGGCTAGAGCTTATTTTCTTGAGTGGTACTCCCATCTGCTGTGATTAAAAAAAAAAAAAAAAAGCACACTACTCTTTGGAAAGGGAACAGGACGATGTTAATCTTGTAATAGTATACAATATCTTGTTGTAATTCTAATGGGTTGCTATGTGTTAGGCTTCACGTTGATTAGTGATTGAAGCTTTATTATTCTCTTGCATCAAAGGGTTTACAGTTTGAAAGAAAATTCAGGACATTTTTTGGGCTTTGTCATAAGATGACAAAGCACCAAGCGAATGGCCAGAGCGTAAGCATTACAGCTAAAGGAGCCCAATAGTCCACCGTAAAGTGTTACAATACTACTTTAGAGTTGCTTCGTGTTTGCTGCTTCCTTTCTTAAGGGAAAAGCTTCAGCTTATTTATCTCATGCTGTTGAAGATTCCTTGTGGCCTTCTGTTTAAGGTGATATACTATTTCCATTGTTTGTCTGGATGCCCTAGTGGCTCTTTTTGTCCTTGCAGATTAAATTTGTGTATCTAAAATTTTAAGTTTTAAGTGATTTCTTTTTCCCTTGTCAGAATGTCAGTAATGTGCCTGAATTTTGGACAGTTAGAGCCTCTCTGTGTTTGACACCTATAAAATTGGTTTTATTTCTGGAGCAACTGCAGAAGAGATGAAGGATGATGGGATTCCCACCTTGCCTTATTATTTTGGATTCATTTTTTTGATATAGATACTACAACAGTTTGAAAGAGACTTCCTATGTTCTCTATAAATACAGTAGAAGCAGACATTTTAGGATGCGGGGCTGTTTCTAAACTGACATCTGAATTGCATTATAAAGATTAATACAGAACTCTTGAGTGAGATTGACAATAAATCTTCCCTGTCATAATTCAAGTGCCATTTTTTCCATTTTTACAGGTAATGAAACTAAGACAAATTTGACTCACTTAAAATATATGGTTGGTATATAGAATAGAAGCCACATTTTTAGGCTCTCCGCAACATGCTTAAATCCTATAAGGTGTCCATTTTGCTCATCATGACCACTGGATCAGTGCTATCCATACTATCAACATGCACCATTATGCTTTGTTAGCAGGAGAGTATGTTTCTTTGAATAAAGCTTAAGAAATAAAATGTCTTATCCAGAAATTTGTGAGAATCAGCTGAAATACATGCCACTTAGCTACAGTAGCATTTTTCTCTTATTTGTTCGTTCATTCTTATGTTTTTTGTGTAACAAAAAATATGCATAAAGTCTAATATGTATTAATTGGTGTATTTCTTCCTTAATTCTGTCTTGAAATAGTATTTGATCTATAGATTAAATTACTGTAAAACTGCTTGAGTAAAAAAAATGACAATTTTAAATGGTAAAGGGTACACTTCACTTTTGCTAGTCCTTTTTTTCTTACCTTTCAAAGAAAATATCTTGTAAACTTTAAACTTTCTTACTAAGCAGCCAAACTAATTGAACAACCCCACCCATGGTAACAGATGATAATCTGATGGCAAGTTTTTTTCATGATCTTAAAATTCTTATATGTTGTTTATGTAGGACTTGTTTGCTTAAATGATTATCATTACCTCTATTATTCATCACCATTTTTTTTCCCGACTGCTTTGATAGTGTATCTTCTGGTTGCAGAGGTGTCAAGTCTTATATCTCGGCATCCAGCCTTTGTCCTGCTCAGAACTTCTCAAGGCTTCTTGTGTCATTGAATCTTTAGGGCTTCCTAATCCTTTACTTAATGCCCATTTTCAGCTAAGTAGATTCACATGTAAATTGTTGTTCTTTACATTCTACTTCTGCATATTCAATTAAACTGTTAGAAAGCTTTTCTTCTGGTATGTGTATATTCTTTTGGCACTATGTGCTAGGATTTGGGGTGAGATTTGAGAGGAGGGGGGTCTGTTCTCTTATGGACAGAGAAAAACACTATTGTGGGTAAAACACAGCTCTTGCTATTCTTCCTCTGCTAGGGGAAAAAAAAATACATAGTACAAAAGGGTTGTTTGAGGGTGTGCTGTGTTCTTTTTTCCTAAGTTTTTCTTGAATATTTATTCATAGTGAAGGTAATAGGGTGAAAATTTACATTAGAAACATGAATTTTTAGTTATAGTCAAGTTTTTATGAAATTAAAAAGATGAAGGAACATGATAATCACCTCAGATATTTTAATTTAATTGTTAAGAATCAGCAGTGCCATATGAAGAAGGGGATTTGTTTGAAATTGTGACAACTTGCTGGAAAATTTGTAGGGACATTGTAATAATGCAGAAAATCCTGGGAAGTGTAAGTCAGACTTTTTTTTAGACTTAGGTTTAGTAGACAATTTCACATTTTAAGAGATAAATATGAAAGCTGATTGGTACTATAGATGTCTGTTAACTTAATTCACCATGACTTTGGAGGGAAAAAAATAATGGGAGGAAACAAACATTTGAATGGCTTACGAACTGAAAACAGGTGGTAATTTTTGTCAAAGGTCATTATTTAATTAAAAAAAAAAAGGAAATCGGTTTAATAGCTTTGCACTAAATGACATTGGTTTGAAGTAGTAGTCCAAACTGTGCATTAACATTAAAATGCTCTTTGCACAGTCCAGCAACTTTTTCTCATGGGCTGGCTGCTGTTTTAAGTTGTCACCAAATCTTTTATCAGCCAACCCCAAGCAAGATAAAATGGGGGAATGAATGATCATGATCCTAAATTGAATGCATCTAAGAGAGAGACAACCATACTGTCAGAAAGATCAGAGGCACAGATGGCCTATCTGTAGTTAAAAACTAATACTGACATCAGTATGTTTCCTCTGGTGACCTGAGACTGTTGTGTGCCTGACATTTGATGTATTTGATACATCAAGCAACAGCCCTGGCAGTTGCTTCTGGGAATTTGCTGTTTTGTGTTTCTTGTTTTTATTTTGGATAAGCACTGGTCTGAGGTGAAGAATAAGATATTTGGTTGTGTGTTTTGTTTTGTTGGTGGTGATTTTTGTTTTTTTTTGGGGGAGGGGGATACTCTTTCAAAAGATACCTGTGGTGCATGAAGTAAATTGCAATGAGTCTAGGTCTATGGCTGCTGTAACATTAACTAATGAAAGACTGGATATAAAGGCAAGCATGTGTAGTTAGTTCTTTTTATTACATTGAGCTGGAACAGGCATCATTAATGCACACAAGGTTATTTGACTTCTTGACTTTGCTGTGCTGCTGCTGAAAGTCTGCAGCTCTGAAGGGAAGGTGTCTGAGAGGATGGTTTGGAAATAATTTTATAGTAAAGAGCCTTCTCTTCTTTACTTCTTATCTTTTTCCTGAAGTGTGACTTGAATTTTAGGGGACAGTCGCTGAGAGAGCATTTAGGCTTTCTCTTTCCATCAGTATTACGATTTTTAACCACTATTTTCCAGGTAACAACAATTGTTCTTTTCCTTGTTAAGTTTCAAAGTATTTCTGTTAGAGAAGCTCAGAATTGATCGATCGCCTCTATATTTCAGAGTTCTTATTCTGATAGCAGTGTTCTCTAACTCACTGAATTCTTATGTTATACTCTTATTCTTAATATGATACCCTGCACATGATTTACACTTCTTTGAATAAACTTAGCGTGATGTAGACCTTACGCCTCTCAAGTGTTGCTTGTTTGGTGACACAGAAGGATTGTTTTCCAATTAGACTTTTACCAGTGGAACTTCAGGATTCCAAGGCAGAAGAATTACTCTGCTAAATTTACTAGCTGTGTTGGAGTTGCACACATAATCCCAAGTATAAGTAGTCACATTGTATGAGATTCCTATTGTGATTTGCAAGGAAAACTATGAAAACATGAAGTTGTTATGAACGTATATAATGTTTGAAGTTTTTTATGTGCAGACATCCTGAAAGAATAGTTCTGACAATCAGGGTTGTCTAGATTAATTTAGCAAAAATAACTCGCTGTTTTTCTTACTGTGCAGTTGGAAAAATCCCATGTCTTTTTTGATCATCAGCTGTCCAACCCATCAAAACTGCTGGTTTCCATCCCTGGAAGTATATAACAGGTTGTTAATACAGAATTCTGCTCTAAATTAGCATTTGACAGCTGAGGTAACCCAAGTAACTCAGTATTATTCTTTAAATCTAGTTATGTTTTATTTAACTTAAGAACGTTTTTTTGATTCATTTTATTTTTTGGCTCACCTGTGCCTATTTGGGAAAATAAACCAAAAAAAACTGCAGAGCACTTGTAAGAGAGGAATGGGGATGGAGGGGAATGTCAGAAACATTCCTGAGACACCAAAGCGAGAGAAAGGGAGGAGGTGCTCCAGGTGCTGGAGCAGAGATGTACCTGCATTAGCCCGTGGAGGGGACCACAGTGAAGTGGAAAGCTCCTGTAGCCCTTGGAGAACTGTGCCAGAGAAGATACCTTTGCTGCACCCCAGTGGAAGACCCTACGCCACAGCAGGTGGCCTGAAAAGGAAACTGGAGCCCCTGAAGAGCCCACACAGGTGCAGGTTTTCTGGTAGGAACTGTGGCCCTTGGGGTACCCCTGCTGGAGCAGTCTTTTCTGAAGGACTGTGCTCCGTGGACAGGACCTGCTCTTTGAACTGCAGCCTGTAGAAAGGACCCATGCTGGAGCAGTTTAAGAAGCCCTGTAGCCTGTGGGAGGGTTCCCATGCTGAAGCAGGGGAAAAATGTGAGAAGGAAGAAGCAGCAGAGAACAATTCTTACAAACTGATGGCAACCCCTGTATCCCTATCTTCTGTGCCCTGTTTGGGATCAGGGAGGAGATAGATGAGTCGGGAAGGAAAGACTGATTGTGAAGAAGGTGGGGAAAGGTGATTAGTTTTGCCTTTTTGTCATTGTGGAAGTTGTTTTAAATGGCAATAAATACAATTTACTTTCCCTAAGTTGAGTCTGTTGTGCCTGTGACAGTAATTGGTAAGTGATCTCCCTGCATTAATATTGACCCATGACCTTTTCCATCTTACTTTTACCCCCTGCCCTTGGCAGCTAGCCAAGGTCAACCCACTACAGTATCTGGAAGCAGATAACCTCAGGAACCTCCCTAGCAGAACTGTAGTTGTAATGCTGTGATTGAGGGGAAGATGTATTTGGTATTAATAAGGAAAACAAATTTTTAAGCTGTGAGTGCATGAGCTAGAAATTACTGGGATGTAGGAAGATCTGTAGTTAACGTGGTTAATATTCTCCTGCCAAAATGATGCAGCCATGATCAAGACTCATACGCAACTGGGGTGCTGCAGTTTATTATCTTGAGACCTTGGTCACCTGTATTCAAGAAACGGGAGTTCAAGTGGGAATAGTGCAGAGATGATGAGGGCTGAGTCTCATGAGAGACTCAGGTAGATTTGATTAGCATAGCAAAATGAAGTGTAAAAAAATTAAGCGTAAAGGGGGGGGATAACATTCTCTATAAGTACATCAAGGTGCTAAATACCCATGAGCAATAACTGTTTAGGTGTAAGAACAATGTTGCCACAGAAACGGATTGGTATAACTTGCCATATGTAAATTTAAACAAGAAACTAGAAGATTAATTTTAACTATCAAAGCAGTCAGTTTTGGAAAGTCTGTAGTGATTGGTGGTTTGGTAAGAGTATGTGGTTGAAAACTAACTTTTTAAATGGAGCTTAATAACTTGATTAAAGAACATAGATTGTATGTCTCCATTGAGATCTATTTAAGTCCTATATTCCTTCAAGACTAAAGTATGACTTCAGATGATTTTAAAATTCTTCTTGTTTTTATCAGAATAAATGAAGCGTTACAAGTGAATATAGGGTTTTGGTTCGTTTGTAGTAATAGTATAAAATGAGTCTAAATATGACACGTTGCTCAAATGATAAGAGGACTGTATCCAAATTCCTAGCTTAGTTTGGTGTAGGCTTGTAGACTTTAATTAAAAGGAATAATGTTTAATTAAAAGGAATAATGACTGGGTATCAGAGCTTAATTTACTGTACGCAGATGCCTTCAGTAACTGTGATAGGTAATCAATTGAAATGTACAGGTTCAATTTTCATTTTAACGAAGATGCCCTCTATTTTGAAAGTTGAACCATATGAGCCAAACTAGACTTCTGAAATAACTGAAGAATTGAATACTATTGACTACATTGTACCAATAAACGCATATTATATTACAATGGAACTTAGTTAAGAGAATTGTAGGATGTGTATTTTGTTCTCTGAATCCATTTTTATGTGTTTAAAACATCTAGCTTTTTTTCTTCTTTTAAGACTGTGAGCCAGAAGAGCTAACTGACTGGTCTATGGATGAGAAATGTTCCTTTTGTAATTTACACAAAGAAACAGTCAGTGTAAGTATGAACATGATATCAAGCATGACTCTCCAACGCCTAATTTTTGGTATGAAAGTATGAATCAGAGAGCTGAATCCTGCAAATAGGTTAATACTGCATTTTGACTTAAGATAGCTTGGTTATGATGGGAAGTAGTAAAAATCTCTTTAGTGGCTCAGTAACTTAGTTGTGTATTATATTATCAGTAGGCTAACTTCTGAAAGATTTTTATAATCTTCCATGTATCTTCTAGGATCGTGCATCAATTATTGGTTCTTCACAGTCAACGCCTACAGAGGAACTATCATCTCAGGGCCAGTCCAACACTGATAAGATTGAATGCCAAGCAGAAAACTATCTAAATGCACTCTTTCGAAAGAAAGGTAATGAAAGCACGTCTTTTCTATTAAGAGATGACATAAATCTAGCAGAATCAAATGATTTAGGGTTGACTTTGATTCTGAAGTAGTTTCTACTAATCCGCTGTGAATGCTGTTTTTCTTTTTTTATTCTTTGTTTTTTTCCCTAATCTTTTCCTATAATTTTAGCAAATGAAGCACTAATTCTTTCTGCTCGCCATTGCTGAGAGTCCTGTTGCATTGTTTGTTATTCTTCTAAATCTGTGTTCATTACCTTTTTCTTTTTTTCCTCTATGATCTAACTTTTTCTATGCCAACTTGTGATGCTGTTCTCTGGAATTTTTAAGTATTTAAACACTTTCTGTTCCAAAACTGCTTTTACTTCTAGTTTTCAGTAGGCAAACTTGTAGGTGAGATAATGTGTTTTACAGATTACAAAATAGGATTTGGGATCGTCTTACATAGAAGTTGTGATGTCATATATATCCAAGTCAGTGTTTGAAGCTTCTTAAAACAGTGTTTAGAAATTTTATTCTTTGACTACTGTCATTCTTTGGCAGTTGGCAACTTATAGCAGCACACGAGTGACTGACAGGTCAGCTTGGTTCATGTAGGTTATTTGCCAGTAAGCTAGTCACTATTGATAGAGGCGAAATTATTAATTTTCTTCCTGAAGTTCCTGTGTAAGGAATGTGAGTGCAGCTTTATTCATCACAGATTTCACAGGTTTTTATTGGAGTCTAGTCAGTGTACTTGAATGTCAAAATAGGTAAAGGTGACAGCCCTCTTGTGCTCTGTCATAGTAGAGCAAGTCACTCATTCACTTCACATAGGTGGGGGAAAATAAGGGAAGTTAACTTTCTCCTGCTTTACCTTGCTGTAGCAGGAAGAGATTACTATGCCTTTGAACCTGGGATGGTCATAATCTCTTTCCATACGGAGCACATGTCTGTTCAGCCTACAGTTTACTTAAGGCTTTCAGTGGAGAGCAGTACGTATTTTGAGTTCATCTTCATTCCTTGTCTTTGCTTAAAACCACTTGTTTTCTGTTTGAAATAAAATGTTGCCACCTCAGTATTTATGAAACTTCTATTATATTTTGATTAAGGGGTCAGTTGCATGGCACCTCCCTAGGCAAGTATTTAAATTCCTTCAATTTTCTACATTCTCAGCTGTTTCCTTGGTCATGTGATGTACAATGTTTTCCAACATTACCTGCTTTATACTTAGTTTAGATAGAATCATAGAATATCCTGAGTTGGAGGGGACCCAGAAGGGTCATTGAGTCCAACTTAAGGCTCCACACAGGACCACTCAAAAATCAGACAGTATTTCTGAGAGTGTTGTCCAAATGTCCCTTTAACTTTGACAGGCTTGGTGCCATGACCACTGCCCTGGGGAGCCTGTCCCAGTGCACAACCACCCTCTGGGTGCAGAACCTTTTCCTGACACCCAGCCTGACCCTCCCCTGTCCCAGCTCCATGCCGTTCCCTCAGGTCCTGTCGCTGTCCCCAGAGAGCAGAGCTCAGCGCCTGCCCCTCCGCTCCCCTGGTGAGGGAGCTGCAGGCTGCCATGAGGCCTCCCCTCAGCCTGCTCTGCTCTGGGCTGAAAAAACCAAGGGACCTCAGCTGCTCCTCATACGTCTTCCCCTCTAGACCCTTCACTATCTTTGCCCTCCCTTGTATGCTCTATAATAGCTTTGTATCTCCATAGATATGCTGTCTTTTGATTCTCTTTGGGAGGAAATTTTATCATGGGAGAAGTGAAACTTGGTATGACTTCACCTTACCAGAGTGAGTGACTTTCGTGAAATTTCTAAGAAAAGCTCTTGCTTTTTAGCATCTTTCTTAGTTTTTTTGATTTGCCAGATCAGCTCAGTTTAAAAGGTTTTGTGTATTGAAAAACAAGTGGAAAATCTTTCCTGATTATCTTTGTGATTCTCTGATGGTCTTGTGTATTCTTGGGTAACTGATAGTGTGGTGAGGAGTTTTCTAGGAATTCTGCTTCAGTTCAGGTTCAGCAAAGTCTTGTGAGTTGTTCAAATTATGGAAGGAAGAGGAACAAATTGTTCTTTGCAATGGGCATGTAAAGCCAATTTCTGAGATATTAGTTTCTCCTTTGTAAGAGGAAGCCAAAGAGTTTTGCTAGGAAAATCCCAAGTCTCCTTTAAGAATTTTTGTAGGCTTTTGAGATCAGTTATCAGCTGGGAAGGTGGGGGATCAGAACACTTGAAATAACTGTTTAGCCTAAGGAACTTTTGTTACACTTGGTAGTAAAACGGATACTCTTTTGTGGTCAAAGTACTGTGGAAGTCTTGGTTGGCTGTCTTTAAAACAGAAGTAATAGTCATTTCATTTGTTTTGACTATAAACTTTTCAAGAGCATATACTGTCTCTTACTGTCATGACCAGCGGAATTTCATTTGGGGCATCTGTGAACAACTTCTAAGACTGAGCAAATTGAATTTTATTTATTGGTCTCATTATCCTTTTACTTTCAGAATATGCTACGATGTGGTTGGGTATTTTAATTTGCAAACTTTTTTTTTTGGCACCAGGAATCTAGTTCAGATGGCCTCCAGACATGCAGGCATGTCATAAATGTTATCCATAGCATACAACCTGCATGCATTCATTGGTGAGGATGTCTGTAAAATCCCAAACATGATGATTCTTTCCTTTTAAGAGTGATAAAATTACTGCCAAGATAAAAGAACAAAGTGGTAGCTTTTTATTAGGTAGCTACTTTTTGTGTTAGTGAAAGACGAATTTGGTAGACAGTTGTCTGTAAGGAAGTCCTATCCTTGGCAGGCACCTCAGTAAAACTGAAGTAGTTTTTGTTACCTGCTGTAGCCCCTGTTGTGTTGATTGTTTACACTAAACAATTTATCTGAAAACCAAATGCTTTCTTCCTAGGTATGACATCTCTCTTTGCCCAATGGGTGTTGTAAGTAGAGTAGACTCCTCACTTATGTAATGTTAAAATATCCGTTTTCTTTTGTCAAAGCAGCCATGAAGAAAAAAATATAATGTGCTTTAAGAAACTCATAGGTTTTTTCTTTGACTATGAATATCACAGAATGTGGTAATCTTTACATGGCAGAGATGTAGTTGCTCAAGAGCTTTATCAGACATTTTTGATCATTGAATATTAATTATCTGGCTTTCTGATAATCCACATTGTATGTTCCTGGAAGCCTTTCTTTCCAGACTCTATTACATTAATATGAACTCTTAAACCAAAAAAGTCAGTAAAATACAATCATAGTTGTGAATCAGATTCTACCTTCAGGTCCTGATCCACCAGGACAGAAACCTGAAAATCTTTTATAGAAATAAAGGAATTAAGGTAGAAAAATGGAGGGAGTAAAATAGTCAGGATGACTTGAATGACTTCAATCTTTCTAGGTTCTATGGGTACTCTGTCAAGCATCTTCAGTATCATGTTTTTAACACCAAAATAACTTCCTTTTAAGCTTAAAATTTTCTCTTGTTTCTAGGTGTCTCATGTTCTAAAATGTTTCCTTTCATAAGTATGTCTTTATACCATACCATATAATTGCCTTTGCCTCTGAGTTCTCATTCTTTACTTAGTTGCATCTTAGAGGTGCAGAGATGTCAAGAGCTGATTACGCTTCCCAGACAGTATATAGGGTTTGGTAAACCCCATCTAGACTTGCAGCTATAATCTCAAACTACAGAAAACCATTGAAATGTTCTTAAATATTCAATTTTCAAAAATTTATTTTGAAGTTTAGTTTTGAGATGTGCATACTACTTAATCCAATACCTGCAGTTCCTTTTTATTAATAATTCTGAGAAATCTGATTTGTCTTTTCAAAGTCTGGTATTACCTGATAAATTAGGTTAAGTACAACTGTAAGAACTGAGAACTGTCATAGCAAGGATGTCATACAAGTGTACTGCACAAGCTGTCTGTCCCTCAGGTTCATCAGGAAAGAATGTTTAGCAAGATTTCAACTGCTTGCTGAAGGAAGTAAAATGTACAATGTGTTGATTGTCTGTCTGCCAGTGTTACTGTGTCTAGTAACTTGAATTTCCTGGTCATTTTCAACTTCATTTAAGGGAATCCTCAGAGGTATGAGGATACAAAGTAAAGAAAATTGTCATTTAAGTAGAGGAGGAAATGACTTTGAATGTTTACAAGAGCTGAAAACTAGAATAAACTTGGCCCTTATTCCTTTTGTTTGTTAATCAATTAAGGTGACTAAACTAATCATGAGGGGTAGCTCAGAATAAATGGCTGTATTCTGTTTTTTTTAACCTGCTGATGATTATACAGTGAGTTGGACAAGTTTACATGGGGAGCTAAGGATGTTGCTGGTACAGTTTGGCTATTAAGATGGGATCATTCTAGAAAACATGCAGCCCCTTTGTGAAGGGGAGAGGTGGTACAGGAAATGCTGATAAGCAACCTGGTATTCTTAGTTCTGCTGCTCACGGAACTGCGTTGTAAGGTACAAGGAGAGTTACGATTCCCTGCTGATTTCAGCTGCCTTTTTGTACTGTATCAGAAGAGAAATTAAGAGTTGTTGTCCCGATTTCCTTTTAAATGGAAAAAATACTGCTTTTTCAATTTTCAAGATACAAAATGCTAATGTGGAACATAATTTTGGGAGCTTTCAATTCCTTGTCTGTTGTCCTGCCAAATACATGTGTAAGACTGAATTACCTGTTAAATCATTTTTTACTTTGTGCAGTCTAATTCACATAAAGTACAGAATAGTAAAGCATATGGATTTGAATAGCTACAAGGTGGTATAGTACTTAAACTGAGGGAGTCTTAATCCTAAATGTGAGATTTGAAAAAATAAATTGTTGCAGTTAGTCATAATTGTATATCATCTTTACTGCTGCCTTTGCGTTCTGGCTGGAATATTCCACAAGCAGAAAATACCAGGCTGTATCATAATATCAGGAGGGTCTACAGTGATCTGAGAGGAATTAGAGGACCGTCAGAGCTACCTATTACTCCAAATTCTTAGAGACTGTTTTGCTGGGTTTGAAGTGGTATGTATGTGCATACACAATCCTTGGAGTAAATACAGCTGCCTTATTGTGTAAATATTCTATCTGAAAAATAGAAGCTTAAACAGATGTAGGCTTATAAATCTAGAATTTTAAACTAGCTGTAATCGTTACTCCTAATAAAACATCTTTAGAATAAAAACTTTTTTGTTCATACAAAGTATATTTGGTGCCATCTGCTGATAATAATTAAGAAATATTTGCTTGTGAGACTAAGCTCAGAGGTCTAATAACTTTCTTCCCACAAAATACATTAAATTGCTTTTACAAACTTTGTATGACTAGTTAAAGATTTCCAATGTGTAGTGAAACTTCACCACCGTGAACTTAAAATTACAGGTCTCAATGTGTTTTCATTGCATACTTCTACAGTAATGCAGACATTGAATGTAAGCAATTAGACTGTCATAACATTAACCATGTACCCTATTCTGATCAGTCTTATATTGATAAAACATTATATAAAGTTATATTTATCCTTAGTCTAATTTTTTCTATAAAATATATAGTGTGTAAAAAGAAAATTGTGTATGAAAACATATCACTTTTTTTGAATATCTAACATCTCTCATCTCTCTCCTGTTTTATTTGGATAGCTGTGGGAAATTACTTCTAACTTAGAATACTCTGTTACTTCTTCCTAATATTACAAGTTATGTATCCACATAAGCTTTGTTTCCATTAGAGAAGATGCAGTATTAATAAAAATGGATCAACAGCAGCTTTGTAATACCTCTGAGGAAGTTACTGAGAAGAGAGGATCAAACTCTTCAAGTGGTGCATAGCAGGACAATGGAAGACAAATTGAAATGAGATATTCTTGGTTGTATAAGCAGAGATGAGGATCGGCAAGCAGTGGAACAGGCTACCCAGAAAGATTGTAGTCTCCATCAACAGAATTTTCAAGGCCCAGCTGGGTAAAACTCAGAGCAGTCTGGTTTGATCCTAAAGGTGACCCTGCTTTGAGCATGCAGTCTTACTACAGACCTCCTAAGGTCCTTCCAATGTGAATTATGATTTAAGGGTGTGAGTATAGTCAAATACTGAAGATGTGATAGTCATGCTATTTGCATTTTTAGCAGTTAAGCTTAGACTAACTAGGGTCTAGCCTTGTAGACTGAATATGCATTAGCAGATAGAATACTGCAAATGTGCACCTGGAGCACATTTTCTAGATTGTGCTCCAAGGTGTGTGTCTTCCATTCAATACTACCTTTTATAGTAAATTTAAATATGTAAACTGTCAGTAGTTGTAGCAGTTATGAGAAATCTTACTGCATTTATTCTTCCGTAGGGGGTATTTGGAAATAATTAAGAAAAAATAAGACTAATAAAGTATATAAGAGCAAAAAATAAATTCTTCGTTATTCCAGCTAGTTCAAAAGATGTCTTTGCTGCTAATGGAAAAGCAGGCATGTTAGGCAAATGTCTAAAAGCAGTTAATGCTTGGATATTACCAGTGTGAAGAGTCTGAAATAGAATAGGAAGAGAATAGAAACATGGTAGTTCTGAAAGAATTTTGTCTCAGTTACAGTACTTGATGTTGATTAATAGGCAGTGATGGTGATTAATAGGCAGGTGCTTATTCCAGGTATTTGTGTTTTTTTGGTTAATTATGGGTATACCCTGTGCTTCTGATCTCTTGCTTTTCAAAGGTACAGATTGTATCAGGATATAAAGTAACTCGTTCCCGTTTGGGCTCATAATCACCTGTTTTTCAAAAAGTCTTTAAAGAAGATTTTCTTGGCTGCACACAGCAGACTAATTTCTCAACTGTTATAGAATGACCCTTCTTATATATCTGTTAGACTGGTGTTTTTGACATTTCTTATACTTTATTGTATTTGAGTTTCTTGATTATTCACTGTAAGGTTTTTGCTTGTTTTTTAAGATAAGTTATTGATCAGTAACTTTCTTTGCTTGACAGTGGTGGAATCGTAGCTTTAGGCAGACACTCTTGTTCCTAGGTAACTCAACTTTCCAATTCTACATCCAAACTTCCCTTGTTCTTTTGTTACTGATGTATATACACTAACATTTTTACATCTGTTGCCTTGCTGCTTCAGTATCTTTTGTCAAGTTGTTTTCTTCTGGGTCTCTAACCAAATGCCAGTTGAACACTTCATGGATTCATCATTCAGGAATCAGGAAATACCAATAAACAAAGAATACTTGTGTCTGGATGCTACATGATGGGGAGAGATTTTTCTCTATATGGATCATCCTGCATTTTGAATTCTACCGTGTGCCCTTCCTCCATAAACTCCTATCAAGTTTTAGAAATTCTGGTAGCAATCTGGTTGAAGGAGTGTCAGAAGATAGGCATTCAATCATAAGCAGACTTGTTTTTTATTCATGCCTTGCATAAGGTCTCTTGAAGCCAAGACATCTAGCATATACTGAGGTTTTGAAAATGCTGGAGCTTTACCTTATCTGGTAACCAAAACGCATTATCAAGAAGCACCAGAACAGTCAGCTGCCTCAGCAGACCAGATATATGTATTTGTAATGTCTTGCAATACTTCCTTGGTGAAAATGAATTCTTCAAGTGGAATGTTTTGAAAAAACTGAAATAAACAGTCTTATATACATTCATCCTAAACCTGAACAGTGTTCTTTGGTCCAATCTCAGTGATCACTCTTGCTGGTAGATGGATATAGCTTCATTGACATAAAATGCTCGAGCAAATACTGTGTGATCTATCTATCTTCCAGCAGTGTCTGCCTGAGTGAAATATTCATGAGATCCTGTCCTTTCAGTTTCTCAGCTTCCAGGAAAACAAAACTCAACTGCTCAGCTTTTTTTTTTTACTTATCTGTTCTGGACTGGTGTAAGTTCCCTGGTAACTGCCACAATATCCTTTTGACATTTCTCTCAGGCAATCAAGAATCATCTAAAAGCTAATTCTTCACATTCACAATTCTTTATTTTATTTTTAAGCTTTAAACCTGTTGTCTGTTGTGAAGAAATTTATTTGGTGATTACCTGTGAACTTGAGGATGGACAGTGGGTTAAACAAAGTTTTGAAATGCATGTTTTTGTGTGTATAGTGTCTAGGGAAAGGAGTGGAATAGGTACTACTACTGCCACATTAAGGAAGAACATAGATATTGGAGTATGGACAATTATGCTCATCTTTTGAATTGAAATATTGCAGTTTCTGGTATTGCATTGATCAGGAATACAGCTTACTCCTTAGTAGATTTCTTATGTAACTTAGCATAAAAATGTAATTTTTATTTTGTTTTTGGCACTTGGAGGGATTTTATCATGGTGATTCACAAATGTAGTTTCAGCTTTGTTAGTCAGATGAACTTTAAATTTTTTTGTCTAGCTGGCAGATACTAAAATAGAGTTATAGGGATCTCATGTTTGATCCTTGTATTTGTTTTGTGCTTTTAAAATGAAATGCTTTTTTTCCATGGGATTGTTGTATGTATCCACATACACGTGTCCTCATACACACATAGTGTGTATATCGTTCAGAACAGGAAATGTGTCTTCTCTCAAATGATTTAATTGTTAGCACTTTGACCTCTGAAGATTATTGTAAAATTCAGTTGCTTGCATTACTACAAATTATATGGGACATCTCAAGTCATATCATACCAGATTTGATGTTGCAACCTTGAACCTCAAATAGGCATGATGATCTAACATGCACGTGAAACAACGCTTCTCTAAGATTAACTTCTCAGAAGTCCAACTGTTCTATATTATGCAAAGGACTAATCTGTAGAATTGTAGTTTAAAGATAATTTGTTTTATTTGCTCTTTGAAAGTAACTCCTTGTATATTCATACTTCTTTTTACCTTGCACTAAATATTCAAAATATTTTCTAAACTGAAAATTGTCTTGAAATGAAAATTCATCTTAATTAACAACAATAAATACAAATTCTGATTCTTGTACTTGAATTGTTTATCTTCCCATATAATCTGACTTATTCCATGATAGTAAAATTCCATGATAATTAAAGTGAAAACTGCTGATGCAAACACACTCTTGCAAATGACCAGTAAGGAATATTCGAAAGAACACCTTAGGTATCTTAATTAACGCGTTCATTAAGCACAATGAATGTGTGCAATGAGCTCGTTTGTATGTGGAATCTTTATTTTTAAAAAAGTATTTCAATTTGTTTTCTTAATACATCTGTTGCTTGTGTTGTTGTTGTTTTTTATTCCTAGATCTTCCTCAGAACTGTGATCCTAACATTCCCCTAGTTGCTCAGGAATTAATGAAAAAAATGATCCGCCAGTTTGCGATTGAGTACATTTCAAAAAGTAGCAAAATTCAAGAGAACAGAAATGGTTCATCGTTTGAACCAAGTATGATATGTAAAAGTATCCAAATGAACCAAACGGAAAACTCCCTTCAGGAAGAACAGGATAGCCCTCTAGACCTCACTGTGAATCGAACTCAAGAACAGAATACTCAGCAAGGTAAATATCCTCTATCTGCTTTTCTGTGTTTTGATGTCATTTACTACCTTATGTCTCTTTACTTAAAAATAAATAAATTGTTCTTGTCTGTGCCAAATAACTATATATTCTATCTTTCCAAAGCAGTGCTCAGTACATAAGGGGAAAAAAAAGAAATTGTGTGCTTAAAAGAAGTCTTTCTAAAAGCATTTTTCTTATTGTGTTCAGTGATAAATATCCTAATTTCTGGGTGCATGCTTTCAAGTAGCATGGGAATTTGTTGGTGTCAGAATACCAAATCTTAAGTCAGTTTATCTGTGGCTGTCACAGGTAACAGTGGCTCAAGACTTTTTTTGAAGGAAAGGGCTGTTAAGCCTTCTGAGAAAAGAGAATGTACTGCAATTTCAAAGAGCAAAGTTCATTCTGGCTGTTTCAACCCTCGGACACTGATTCTTTTAGTACTGGTTAAAATGATGGAAGGATGAATTTTTTGTACTGATCTGTAAAAATTAAGAATTAAACACAACTTTATTCTTCAAGGCAAGGAAAAGTATCTCATATTTGTAAATGATAATGAGAGATTTTTCTTGCTTTACTCTCAAATACTGTTACCCAAAACTGATAATATAATCACGAGAGTGCTTTGGACTCCAAACTTGATTTGGAGTAGCAGTAGTTCTCAGGGAGGATTGTAAATGTTGTGCAACTGTGAACACCGGCAAAATCAGCTAGTCTTTGGCAAATACAAGGGTTCATATTAGTCCAACTATATCGCAGACCACTGAGAAAAGTGAACCTGTATGTCATATATCATACTAAAGTTAAAAGAAGATAGAACTGCAGAATTAAACTTTTAAAAGACTACATTCTTCATAATGAAATAGCTTTCATATGTTTATGCTTAATGATGCAGTCTTCAGTTAGATGGTGCATCATTGGGGGAGAAAGGTTTTGACATGGATCTACTTGCTAAACATACCTGTTCTAGATGAAATTTAGACAATTTTTTTTGACAATCATTAAGAAATTTTGAAGTTCCTGCTTTTATTCTGTGTGGTTAGCAGAAGCTAGTTCATGTCTAGATTTAGACATGAATTTATGCAGACTAAATACCCGGTGCAGATGAAATCCTGAGAAAAAATCCACTGTGTTTTGATATGCCTCCACTGTGGATGAATTACAGATTTCAGAGATTTACAATCTCTAGACTGAAGCTTCCCCCCCTCCACCACCAACCCCCCCCCCAAGGATGGTAAAAAGTACTTTTCTGGTATCAGCACTATAACCTGCTGCTTGCTTCCAACAGCTGGTTATAAAGAAGAACCAATTTTAACACTAAAATGTACATGAGGGTGTGAAGTCCCCAAAGACAGGTTCTGAGTCACCGAGCACAAATAAGTCTTAAAGGAATGAAAAGGAAGGTAGAGGGTGAATGGGGCAATGGGATAGGGTTAGGAAGAAAGTTCTACTGCTACAGTCACTTAGCTATTCTGAAGTACACTCATCTTTTCTCCAAAAATGTTCATAGAGAGAGTTTGAGGTATTTTTATCTTCCATGTCATCTGAATCTTATAATTAGGGTAAACAGCAATATAATATAAATACAAACAGATATAATCTTGGACCAGCTTTTCAGTGGTTCTTTAGGATGACTTAGTCTATACAACTAATATAATCCTGATCCTTAGGCACTGTTATGCAATTGATCAATGATTTCAGTTTTTAATTGTAATTTTTTTTTAAATCGTCTAGCATAAAGCACTCGAGTCTCCAGACTGGAGGAAAAAAAGCTATGCGTTCTTATTTGCTGCCTTACTAGTAATCTTTTAATTGTTTTGCACCTCTTAATCTATTGTTTGTTTGTTGTAATTTCCAAGTGAAATGGCAGTAACAGAGTACAAAGTTCAAATCTGTACATTTGTTCTGTTGTTGGATCCTTGAAGTTGATATCTTTTGAATTCAAATTCTCTCCTATGAAGCAGGTAATGGCCTAAACATAAATTCTTCAGGTTTATCTTTTTAATTAGGCAGGTGCTTTTTATTTACCATAGTATCATTTAAAATGGCAGATGTAAATAATAAAAGCAGGCAGTCTTGTACCTGTATTATGGGAATGATTCTTGAACTACCTCAGAGGAAGTTTTAGGCTTTATTTTCCAGATCACAAGAAGCACTTTCTTGCACTGAGCCCCTCCAAGCTAAGCACTAGTTCAGTGCTGAGCAAAGTTCTGCCACTGAAGACATCTGGATGATCTTATCTTCACCTCAGAAAGTTTCTTGCCTTCTTTTGTTACCCCTAGGCTGTCTCTGAAGAATGCTCATAATACTCAGGTTTGACACTAACAGTGCTGCACGTTGCCAAAACCCCTGCATATTGGGTTTATGTGCCAGTTTTAGTAGTGAGAGAGGGCTTCGGGGGTGGCATCTGTAGGAAGAGGCTGGGGGTTGCCCTTTGCAAAGCACAGCCACTTCCGCACCAGACCCACCATGGGTCAAAGCAGAGTGCAACAGCAAAGTTTGTGGCACCTCTCTGAAAACATGTAAGAGTGAAAATGCTGGATGGGCAGAGTGAGAAACAACCCTGCAAACACCTAGGTTGGAGGAGGGGGAGGAGGTGCTGCAGCTGTTTCCCTGCAGCCTGCGGAGAGGACCATGAAGGAGCAAGTGGTTCCCTGCAGCTCATGGAAGAGAGTGGTCTGGAGCAGATATCCCCACTGCAACCAATGCAAGTCCCCACATCAGATCAACTTGGCACTTCCTGAAGGAAATGAGGCCTGTGAAGAGCCCACATAAGCAGGGGAGAAGTGAGAGGAGGAAAGCTGCAGAGAGGAGACTGTAACCCCTGTTTCAGGGGAAGAGGGGGAGTGGAGTTGAGAGTGAAGGAGGGAAATTGAGCCAGGGAAAAGTTGGGGTGGGGAGGTGTTCTCTCTCTGTCTTCCTCACATTACCCAACTGTTTAAATTGGTAATAAATTAATTTTCCATAACTGAAGTCCATCTTTACTGTAACAATAATTGGTGTCTTTGTCTTGACCCATGAGCTTTTTCATCTTACTTCCCTCCCACCTCACTTCTTTCTGCTTGGCCTCTTGACAAAGGAGGAGAAAAAGAGAGACTGGGCGTCTAGTTGCTGACCTAGGTCAACCCATCACAACCCCAGTACTGAATCATTCAGTAATGAGCGTTTAAGCACAGACATCCAAGTACCTCTAGCTAGCACCTGAATCTGGTAGTGGAGTACCAGAACTATGCTTTGCTTTCTACTGTAGGTGTAAGAGTGATAATTTCCATTGCAACTTGCTAGTAAATACTTGGGCTCATAGGCTCAGTTAGTTACTTCTAACTGACAGTAGAATGTCAGAAAAGACCTCCAAGACCATCTGGTCCAACCATCCCCCTACCACCAATATCACCCATTAAACCATGCCCCTAGGCACCAGGTCCAACCTTTCCTAAAACACCCCCAGGGACAGTGACTCCACTGCCTCCCTGGGCAACCACTTCCAATGCCTGACTGCTCTTTCTGAGAAGAAATTAGGAGAAATTTCCAACCTAAACTTCCCCTGGTTCAACTTGAGTACATCCACTAGTATCCTGCCACTAGTGGCCAGTGCTTCTTAATCTGTGTAATTCTAATGCTACCAAGGACTCACAAAGAGTATACTGTCTTTATATCACAAGAGAAAATTTGTTTTGCCTGCAATGTGCCTAACAAATACAGGGTATTTGTGTATGGTTTTTGTCATTCCTTCTCTGAATGAACCTAATGATAAAGCAGCATCTTCACAAAATAAAATGTGGAGTGAGGAACAGTTTTGGACTATCCTACAGCAACTTTATTTTTTTGTGCGGCATCTTAGGGAGCGTAGCCCAGCAGCAGCTGCTTCAGTGTAGAGGCTTCTTTCCCTTAATAGATGCAGAAGGGCTCATCACCCTGAAGCTCATAAGCAGAGTGACTTGCAAAGAGGCAAAAGTATAAACTGTACAAGTACATAATCTAAGAAGTTAGTTTAGCTGTACAATTTCTTGTTGAGTGATAGGATGTAAACATAGCGCACAAAAAAAGCAAGAGAATTTGCGTAATGCTTTTTCATGCCTCCTTGTTTCATGATAAGTAGAAAGTACTAGTAACTAATATCATAGATTGTCATCTATTTACTAGTAATTCTAGAGTTGGGTGACAATGAGGGGAGTTTTGCTGCACTGAAGTTCTTAAAGCTATTCTATAGCTATATCGTTGTTGGCTATTCTTGAAGTAGGAAAAGTAAGGATAACCAGAGTTAAAAATTCAGTTTGAATGATTTAAAACAGCTTTTTATTATCCAGTTTTCCTATATGCATATGAAATCACCAAAATTTCCAACAGAACAATTTAGTTTTTGAGAAGTAAGTAGTTTCATAACTTGAAAACCCTCCTTCAACTCGGTATGGCAACTTGACTCATGACATATATGGCTTCTTGATTGCTACAATCGGGTGTATTGAAAACAATTCAAATAAAATAATCCTTTACCATCTTTTTATTTTAATACACTGTTCTCACTATATATAGTGGGAAAAATGCTGTGTCCTTGAAGGTACGCATGCTGTGTTTCAAAAAATTAAATTGTTTAATCTGCAAATATATTCAAGAAACACTTTGTTTAATAATTGTGTAAAAAGGTCATCCTTGGAACAGCGTCCAGGGTTTTCGTAGAATCATTAAGGTTGGAAAAGACCTCCAAGATCATCTGGTCCAACTATCCCCTTACCACCAGTATCACCCACTAAATCATGTCCCTAAAAACACCCCCAGGGACAGTGACTTCACCACCTCCCTGGGCAACCCATTCCAATGCCTGACTACTACTCCTGAAAAGAAAGAGTTTTGTTTCTTTGACTGCCAGTAGTGGAAAACGGACAAACTCCCAATGAGCCATTTGCTCACTCCTTCCTTCTTCCGCGGCTCAGAGGGGGAAATAAGACCAGAAACAAGAGCTTATAAGTTGAGTTGAGGACAGGGTGCTGGCTTACTGCTTGCCATCATGGACAAAGACTCACCTTGGGGAAAGTTAATTTAAAATATTGCCTATTAAAATAAAGAGGCATTTTTCCCTACCGTGTTTTTTGAGAGGTGCCACCAGCTTGGCTGCTGGGCTGAGTGTGTCCTGCAGTGTGTTTGTTGGAGCTGACTGGAATCAGTAGCGGTCAACCAGCATGGGGCAGCCACACTGCTGCCAGCACCTTGCCACATGCACCTACTGTATAGCCGATCTGGCAGTTCTTCGTTTTATAAAATAACTTCCCTGGTCAGCAAAAATTGGTTAGTCAAAGGGGTAGTTAAAAAGTAATAAAAGACTTTGGAGTTCTTACTGATAGTTTTCTGAAAACAGTGTTTCCATAAAAATAGACAGCAAAGGGCAAGGCATCGTCAAGAGAGGTTTTAGAGACAAGGCAGTATCATTTTGTTCCTATTTAAAGCTATATTGAGGTTTGCCACAGTATGATGGATAAGGCAAAGGGATAATTGTTATTTACCGAATCTCAAAATACTAGAACTAGGCAAGGTTTGCTGAAACATTTTAAAAGGAAAATAAATAAAGAGGTAAGGGGCTTCTTTTGCACAGTGAATTGTGAACATCTGGAACTGCTGTGACAGGAGGTGGTAGAGACGGACATTGGCAGTGGATTCAAAAAAGGCCTCTCATAACTTCCCAGCTAATATAACCAAGGCCAGATAGTAAAGACAACAGTCAGGGAGAGGACCTCTGGGTTCTGTGATCCAGTGGCATCTGCTGGGAGAGTAGGAGAGGAACGAGCTGCAGGTGGTGGCCAGGTTGATGTGCTCTCCCATGCTGGGAGTGGAGTTCCTGCTGTGACTGGAGTCAGAGGACTGGGTAGAGTAGATCATCTGACCTAGTCGGGCAGATAACCAGTGAAAGATTTCCTGAAAACCAGAAAATGACATGTTTGCTAGAATCAGTATTGAAATACCAATTGTAGGAACTCAGGTGTCTGATACAGACTTATTTTTTCTCTGTTTCTGTAACCTTGCTAGTCTGGTGGAGGTTCACATTATTGTGGTCCTATTTATTCTGAAGATGTTTTAGCTTAGTTGTACCTTGGTGTTGTTGTACCTGATGATGTGGTGCTGAGCAGTCAGGTCCAGAGGTAAAGCCATTTCTTTGAAGTTCAAAATCATTGGATTGCAGCAGAAAGAATTTCATTAGAAGGTCACGAGGAGCAGACCTGGAAAACTTGTAATAACTTTTCTATATTAACCAGTATTTCAGAGTATCTGTTTATGAAGGCTATTTTTGTAATAGTCATGGTTTCAGATGAAAAGTATAAGCAATTCCATGGCTCTTATTAGACCCACATTATATAGAGTTTTTTCTGCTCCTGATGTTATTCACTTCCTTTCCAGAATTTTTGCCTAAATCATGTGGTTTGAGTGATTTGATAGAAATAATAGAAGTGCTGGTTTGGTTTTAAAAGATTTGTTCCTACCTTGCAAGTAATGGAGGTTTTCAAGGTTTGTTGTCCACCTGTACAGTCTGTTTTTTGTTCCCTAGTACTAGAAAACTGTGACTTGGGTCCTGTATTAAGGTAGGAGCTGAAGGATGAGTTGCAACTGCTCAGTTCTGTACTTCTACAATAAGGTACCCAGGGGACAAGCATGATCTCAGGGGGTGCTGCTGTTCAAACAGATTTCTGTTTGTCATGCAGGAGACATGTACATAAAATTACTAGACTGTGTGTGAACATCCTATTACAACAGAAATTTTGTTAGGCTGAGAAAACAGTCTTACAAAAACCAGTACCTGGATTAATGCCCTCATTACTTACAAAGGATACCAAAAGGTCATATTTGACTGGGTAAGTGTATCCACAAGGTGTGTAAAGGTCATATTTGACTGGGTAAGTGTATCCACAAGGTGTGTTAATGTTGCAGAGTAAGCATTAGAATGCTTTGTAACTTTATGCAGGTCAGAAATTTATTGCTGTACCCACAGAAGCAGGGCTTCTTTTGAAAATCCTGGCTTGGAGATGTGGTTAGACACATGTTTATTTGCATCTCGTTATAGATAGTTGGCTCTGTAAACTTCTGGTCTTGAACCTAACCAAAATTAAGATCTCTACTGTTTATATATACATACATTCATTTAATTTCATTTGGTCTTAAAACTTTATTGCCAGTGCTCTTGCGTTCCTACCGATTGGAGGTGCTCCTTCATCGTAATTGATTCTACTGTAAAGCAGAAAGATCCACCAACACTAGGATTTATGCATTTTAATGAAACTTTCTGACCTATCAGTACCTCTTGCATCAGATTGTTGTTTTATTTGTTTGAGTGAAATCACTGAAGAAAAGCCTGATGACTTTATCTGCTATTTTTTATGGATATCAAATCTCTCACATGCTTCTCATTCACTCTTTTTACTGAGGATCGCCTTCCCATAGAGCATGGTTTTCAGGGAAGAGTCATACATATACTTAATAAATGCATTTGCTGTGTTGAACATTTAGCTGTGTTGAACCTGAAATGGTTATTCCATTCTGCTTACCTTTTAGAGGCCGTATCTAATTTCGTGTCTCAGGAATCTGTATTTTCAGTGCTGTCCTCTTTTTAGTCATTTTTCCAGTTTGTTGGGGGCTTATGTTGTCAAAGCCAATTCTGAAAGACTGAAAATAAAAATGATTTGGTGTGTTCACATTTCATTTTGGAATCTTGCGATATCCAAAAAATCTTGTTAGTGTCAGTTCCTTTGTAGAGTGGTTAGAAAGAGCCATTCATGTTGGTTGTCTTGATATTCTAATGTCTTTAGCAAAACTCTCTATTTCAAAGTTGTAGATTAATTTGGTTTTCAACAGTGTTTCTCAAAATGGGTTTTCATTTTGGTGTTTTTGTTTTGTTTTTAATCTATTCTTGGTTTTCTTTTGTTCTTAGTAGTCACTTGATAGTGGTCTACCTAATGATTAGCTTTTGCAACTTGATGAGTTTGAACTTTGAGTTAGTTTTCTGAGGTATTTTTCCAGTGACTTTGTTCAGCTATCTCTTCTAAACATTTTATATCACAGTGCCTGTGAATACCAACTGAAGGTGGAGAAACTACTCTGAAAGAGAACACACAAACCCTTAAAGGGTAACGTAGTTTGTATCACTAACGAAACACAACAAATGAAATCTGTCTGTTGCACAGGAGTCAGGGTCATTGCAAGTATTCGGGATTTTTAACAGCTGGGTAGTAGTCTGGATATTCCTTGCAGAATAATTCTGTGGCGATTTTAGTTGGCTTTTCTTTCTGGAATACTGCTGCTTCAGAAAGCTTGATTAGCATTAACTAGTCCTTACTTTAACTTCCTTTAGGGTTTAAGGAAGATTTTGAAGGGAACAAGTTTAGGAGAAAAGGAGCATCTTTGACAAGTGGTGTATTTATAAATATGCTTAATATTATTATATTGGCCTACAATGTTAATTTTTCTCTCTTTAATCTTCTTCCAACATAAAACAGTTGGGCAACTAACACTAAAATATATTTCTTTGCAATATTGGTACAAAGCAGAGTTAACCTAACAATTTTTCTGAATTCTCATTTGAGTTTTGGCATTTGGAAAATCCAACCAATGCTTCATGTCTTCAATCGAAGGTTGTAGGAAAACATATACAATTGATTGATGTTTTGCAAATAATACATGATAACATAAAAATAATACTACTGTATAAAGGGCTAGCATAAGATTGCTTTTAGAGTTGAATGTTGAACTACATATTAAAACTCAAAATTGGATTCCTATAACACAAGCACACAAAACAGCCCAAGTTTGAAACAGAGAACCAAGGAAAAAGGTATGAAATTATATATGGTTAGGCAATTTATCTATAAATTAAATGCGATTTAAAAAAAATATAAACCAAAAAAATCTCAACACTCTTACTGGAAGGAAAATGTCAGGCACTGAAGAGGTTTGTTAATTTTCAATGTTTGTAAATACTGATTTGAAATAAAATATGGCTATTTCAAAAATTCATAGATTTTAACATCCAGCTATAAATCTTGAATATAACATTTGCCAGTGACTGAATAGAGTGAACTCCTACCCCCGTTTAGGTCTTTCTGATCCTTTAGTTACGTCATTACTTCATTGTGGGGACGGCAGGGGGAGTTTGTATAAACAAACTGTTAGTAATGTTTATGCTGTTAAATGACATAGGTCACATACACTGAAAACACTATGGGCTTTAGCTCTCTTCCCATTATTGGGGTACTACTATTCCTTTCTCATCTGGTAACCTGATCTAATCTCATAGCTGACTCTGCTCAGAGCAGGAGGTTGGTCCAGAGACTTCTTGAGGACCATTCTAGTCTGAATTATCCTGTAAGTCTGTGATTTAGTTATGTCCACTTTAACTTCATTATCAGATTCGTTTGTTTACAGTATGTTTGTACAATAATATGAAGTACATTGCTCTGGTTGCCTTGAAAGTAAACTGTGCAATATCCATGCATACATGATTTTTAGGAAAACAGACATGTTGCTGTTTAAGACATTCTTCTTTTAAATTTCATGATTTCGTTATGGCTTTTTGATTTTTGTTAATTTTAAACAATTTTGTCATAAATCAGATAAAACAATTTGCAGACAGCTGATATTGTTAAAGGAATAGGATGCCAGAAATTTGCAAGGTAAACTTAACTGCTTAAAAATTGTGCCATAGCTACAAACAATTGCTAGCAAAATGTCTGAGGTCATCCTTAAACAACTGCTATCATAATTACTCGTTCTTTGCAGGGGATGGAGTGCTAGATCTCTCTACAAAGAAAAGCGCAAGGTTGGAAGAACCCAAATATGATCCATTGTGTTCTGAAAACTCGGTGTCTGGGTAAGCAACGTTTAGGACTCTCTTCGGCTTATGTAAAAGAAAATTGGGGTTTCTCTTACTTCTCTGAAGTCAGGTTTTATGTTCATAACATATTTGTATATACTGACACACACGTGTGGTTTATATTTTGCTTTCAAAAGAATTTGTGTCACTCATAAGTGTGTGTCTATGTATATATCATATGTTTCATTTGTCTTTTTCCTTTTTTTCTGTTTAAAGAAAAGTTATCAGAACAATCACCAAACTTTAGTTCATGTTACTAAAAATGAACTGAAAATTGATTATGTAACACAATAAAAGCAGTAGGACAGTAAAAGAGAATGCAAATATATTCTTTCAGAGTTTACTTAGGAAACTTCAATTTTTGACAAAAATTACCATGTTAATATTTAGATTTAAAATATTCTTCAACTAACATGAACAATTAAATGGCTGTTATCTGTAATACTCCTTAATATGAGAGAGAGGAAGCGCGCGAGAGAGAGAGCTCTTAATCATCATACTTATACTTACATCATGGTTCTGGCTATGGTGTGTGGTGGCAAATAGTTAAATTTCTTTATTCAGCAAGAAAAATGTTGTTGCATCTGCTGAAAGCTACCACAAAGCTAGTGAAATGCATTGTTTTGTTGGATTTCGTTATGATTTTGGCATCCTCCCATCCACTAGCCATAGCAGGACTGTTTTTGTCACCTGTACGTCTTACAAAATAACTTCTTACCAATAGGAGTCCAATAGCAGTATTTGTTGGATGATGTAAAATTGCATTTTATTAATTTGCTGATATGAAGAAGTTTAAAAATTAATATGACTTTGTAATTAGAAAGCTGTAAATAGTGGCTAGAAGTTTTTAAACCTGTGTTTTATTTTGCCAAAATGGACTTGATTGTTAACTACAGCTCTTTACCTTATGGTTGTAGAAAGCCTAGTTTTGTGTAAGTCTGGGATGGTTGTGTGTAGTTATGTACTTATTGCTGCAAATTTTCTATGAGGGGGTTGACTCTTTTATTACTTGTTTAGCGGTAACGTCACGTTTCTACTAACAAAAACTCCTTCAGGATTTGGGTATTTAATGGAACGTTAATTGTATAATTAAAATTATAACAGTGTTGCTCTGCAAGTATGTGAACAAGGGAATATAGCAAGCACATGAGAATATTATCGAATACTGAGCTAGGATATAAAGTTCTTGGAAGGGCTGCTGTAGAAGCCACCGTATGATTTTTGACGCACTGTCCTACCAGAACTGTAACATTTTGCTAGGATAATCATTTAACTACCACATCTCAAAGGCTTAAAAGTATCAGAAGCAGTGATGTTACCGAAGCAAGGAGTATAATAAAGGAGTGGACCCTTCCCTTCCATAGCTGTGTGAGAGTCTCTCATACATCAGTTTACCATCGTTTCATTCCATCCATCCAGGAGACTACACAGACACAGAGAGGACTATGTGGAAAGAAGTGCTGAGTTTGCAGATGGTTTGCTCTCAAAAGCTTTGAAAGACATTCAGTCTGGAGCACTGGACATAAATAAAGCAGGCATACTTTATGGCATACCTCAAAAAACTTTACTTCTCCACTTAGAAGCCTTACCAGCAGGAAAGCCTGCACCTTTTAAAAACAAAACTCGAGATTTCAATGATAGTTATTCATTTAAAGACAGTAAAGAAACTTGTGCAGTCCTACAAAAAGTAGCCTTGTGGGCAAGAGCTCAAGCAGAGCGCACAGAAAAAAGTAAACTCAGTCTACTTGAAACCTCAGAATTAAAATTCCCAACAGCTTCCAGTTACCTCCACCAGTTAACTCTACAGAGAATGGTCACACAATTTAAAGAAAAAAGTGAAAATCTACAATATGAAACTACAAGTCCTACTGTACAATTAAAAATTCCTCAGCTAAGAATAAGTTCTGTGTCCAAACCACAGTCTGATACTGCTGGTCTTCTGGATGTTATGTACCACGTTTCTAAAACCTCCTCAGTCTTAGAAGGATCAGCTCTTCAAAAATTGAAAAATATACTCCCTAAACAGAACAAAATTGAATGTTCTGGACCTGTAACTCACTCAAGTGTTGATTCCTACTTTCTGCATGGGGACCTCTCTCCTTTGTGTCTTAATGCTAAGAATGGGACAGTAGATGGAACCTCAGAAAATACAGAAGATAGTTTGGATCGTAAAGATAATAAGCAGCCAAGAAAAAAACGTGGCCGCTATCGGCAGTACGATCATGAAATAATGGAAGAAGCAATTGCAATGGTAATGAGTGGGAAAATGAGTGTTTCCAAAGCACAAGGAATTTATGGGGTACCTCACAGCACTTTAGAATATAAAGTAAAAGAAAGATCTGGAACATTGAAGACTCCGCCGAAGAAGAAACTCCGATTACCAGATACTGGCTTATTTAATATGACAGATTCAGGGACTGGCAGCTGCAAAAATAGTAGCAAGCCTGTGTAGAATAATTGTTAGCAAATTGTTTTGTGTGTGTGTGTATGTATGTCTGTATACACACACTGTGTGAGAAATACATATGTTCACTCTGACAGAAGACGTGAAATTATACAGTTCAAAAACCACATACATGCCTTTTGAAAAATAGTTTTATTCAGGGTTTTCACTGTGGACAGAATTATAGAGTTGCTCACTTAATTCTGATAGTGTGTATTTAATATAATCCTTGTATAAATAGGTGAAAAGATTCAGGTTTTATTTAGTAGTCAATAGCATAAAGATGTTTTGGGAAAACAAGTATTTGTCATGTGAAACATAATTTTTAATTGGTGAAGAACCACTCTACCCATTCAACAAACCATCTTATTACGGAAATACACGATCAATGGTTAGCAAACTTCTAAACTTCACAGAATACTTGCAATAAATTGTAAGTAACTCAGATTATACAAATCAAGGGATTTTTTAAAAAGCTAGTTCCTTAAAAGAAAGTGAATTTGTGAAGTATTAGTAGGATATAGTACATTCTGTGAAAGAAAAAAAAAACTTCATCGTTACTTAAATATCCAATACAAGTAAGAAATAAACATTTCATTACTAAAAATGTGTGTTAGCAGGCATAAACTGCATTTTTTTATCATTTTAAGACAATTTTGTTGGTGGTTTAGAAAGAAAGTGGTGTTTACAAAGTGTACACTTATGAAACCTGAGAAATTACTGTAGTTATAGAATTATTAAATATGAAATAAGATGGAATACTAAGAGCATAAAATAATTTAAACTTAAACCTAATTTTCCTTTTTAGTTTGAAAAATAAGGTGACTTGTAAGGTTTAAAAAGAAGGTTGGAATGCAACTTAGAGCATGTTCATAATGTGCACAGAATGAGCTTGAGAATGGCGTTTTGTTTTGTTTTGTTTTTGTTTAAACGTGCTGGTTAGTTGACGTTATGACTACTTAAAATTTATTTAAGGATTGTGTCACACTCCTGTTGAAAAACCTCACTGTAACTGTAATGTATTTGCTGCTGTGACATTTCAAAACATTTTCAGTTTATCAAAATGAATACCAAGTTACATTATCATTTTGCTAATAACCAAATTTGCAGTTCAGGGTCTTGATAGAAATACAAATATCGAACAGTGAAGCTGTTTTGAACGTTCAATAATATACATTCTTTATAAATTTGGTAGTTAGAAGCTAGACAGTTCACTTTAAATAGGTAACTTTTAACAGAATTTAAGGGAGACCAATTACCTTCATATTGCAGTTTTTAAATGAATTTCAAAGTATTCACATTGGACTTTATATCATACTTAATTTTTTCATGGAATATCACAAAAAACGTGTCTACATACGAAGAATGGGGGCTTGCTTCATACATTTGATACGGAACATCAATGCCCTTTTCCTCTCAAAATGTTATTACTTCTGTATGCATTTAATTTGGGATAGAAAAAGACTTTTCTCCAACTTTTATACATTTGTTGCACATGCATACATTGTCAATTTTTTTCCCACTTAAATTTGCCTATGTATAGGTTAATTATAAAAACTGAAAGGGGACATTAGATACATATGGGCCACATCAGGTGACTTGATTTCTAGATAAACTTGCCATTAAAGTCAGCAGAGAACATACTTGCAATATTGATGGCAAAATCTAGACCATATTTATTAACCTTATTAAAAAAATATCAACTTACATTTTAAAATAGAATAATGTTCCTTATGTGAAGCTGCACAAACAGTGTATCACTTCTTTGGTCTCTCAGATCTATACTGAATCTTCTTCAGTGACTAAGGTTTACTTGCATATTACAAAATGAATCCTTTTTTACGCAGAACTGTACCTGATAACTAGGAGGTTACAAAACAGCAAATGTCAGGGTCATCTTTCCTTTTAAAAGAATTAAGCCATATTTTGTGAGGGCCAGAAGGATTAAATTCTTAATGCATCCCCACTGAAAAGTGAAGTTGAAAAAAACCTTAAACGTTTCAAGATCTGTCTTTATACAGTTTTACTTGCAAAAATTTGGGGCTTCAATACTTTGCCTAATATTTGTACCATACTGGTGTTTTCTACTCCTCAGACAATATTATAAATTTGAGTCCGAAGTTTATATTGAAGGCAAGTTACAGTACTCTTTTTATATCATTTAAAAGATGACCTGACCAAAAAATTAACAGGATTCATAATATCAGGGATCATTTTACTATTGACTTAACAGTACTCAGTAGTTTTGTATGTAATATTATAATTAATTTTCAACATTTTAGTACTTGTATTTATTTTTTGGTCAGAAATAGTATATTAAAATATTTTTTGATAGTTTATAGATGATACTCAACCTGTAAGTGTTTAAAGGAACAGAATTATTTGTTTCTAATTATTAGGCTAACCTTTGATTACACAACTAAGGAAAGGCAGGGAAACGTGTAGATTCTCCTTCCCCAACCCCTATGTACTCCATTAAATGTCATTTAAATTACACACTTTGAACTGTTTTATAAATTCAGTTACCAGTCACTACTTAGTAATTGACATTTTCTGAAAATCCATGTTTCAGCAGAATTTTAAATGAAGGCGAAAGCAAGCCCTACATGCTTTCTACTTATTTGAATGTTTCTCAAGTATTTTATATTAAAAAACAGTGCCTCTGTTTTTAGAACTACTGCTCAGTAAAGCTGTTTAAACCATTTCTGGTAGCTAATGACAATTTTATATTAAATTGTATATTAACTTTAGTGAGACTGATTTTTTAGTTGTTTACAGTACAAATACTTGTATTTGTTTTTTAATTGCAGTATTTCCATTGTCGCAGTAATTTAGTAAAACTCTGTGGCTGCCTTGATTTTTGACAGATTTTTGTTAACAACTGATTTTTAGGCAATTAGTTATATTTATGCATAAATCAATTGCACTATAATTCATGAATTATTTATTACAATATTTTCTAATGAATTCCATGTATTTGTCTTGTGTTGTAAATGTACTGTAATTCTGTTTCTTCTTTGTGTTGTTATATTCCTAAATCTGATTGTATGAATTTAATTGTTTAGTTAACGTGTTTCTACGTTGTAATTTGTAGTAAAGCACTTCAATGCTTTTGCACATAAATTTACAACACTGATGTGTGATTGATTTGCTCATTCAGTAAAAAAAAAAAAAAAAGAAAAAAAAAGAAAAAGAAAAGAAACAAAAAACCTGTACACTGACTCATTTGACTTACTCCTGAGGCACATATTTAACATGGGCATTAGATCAAGACCTGTACAAATTAAGCATTTAATGACTAATTTACTATGAGAATTTTATATAACAGAGATCATAGCTTTAAGGAAGGATGGTTGCTTAGAATTGAAATATTACTCATAAATGAGAGGAAATTCGGAATACAACACTATGTAGATAGGTAATTAGTTTGCAGTGAAAATTATCAAAAGCTATATGGGTGCTTAAATTGAAACAAATATTCATTTTACTAATACTATTATAGATAAAATACGGCTTTTGGGGAGAGATTTATTTACTTAGGAAATTTCTGTAAGTACAAATTGATATTTCCTTCAGAGTTCTATGCGGTCCATACAAGTACCTGCAGATGCATTCTGTTCCCAGTTCTGCTCCTCTGCTCAGTCTTCAGCGACATTGCTAGGTCGGTCCAACAGGGACAGAACTTTAGGGAAGGAGATTTTCTGGGAGTCCTCTCATAAGAACACTTTCCTGAGAATTTTCTGGATTTGAGGAGAAATATTTGCTTATATCTAAAATAATATGCTGAAGGGCTAGTTTTTAACCTTACCACATCTCTGCCTTTGTGCCAGTTCTGGACTCCAGTCGATCATCACTGTGGTATTAATGCCCCTGCCATTACAAGTAATGTAATTTCATGCTTGACTTTTGTCTTCAGGGGTTTTGTACACAAAAGGTATTGGGGGAGCAGCGTGTATTGGTCCCTTCCCCTCTCAACTCCTCTATTTCCTATCCGCTCTCGCTGGCCACCTTTTTTTGTGTCTTTTGTAGGAAGTGTAAGGCAGTTCTGTGAAGGAAGGATGCAGTAGTGAAATAGCTCGTCCTTCTGGGCAGTTAATGCTAAAGTCCTTTGTCCCAAAGAGAGTCTTAACTGCTGTGTGACAACACAAATTTAAAGGGCTACAGGGAGCCCTTCCAATTTTATTGAAAAGTAGTTTGTCTAAATATATGGACATCTCTACAGAGAGAGACTCTTTCTTGAAAGAAAAAGTGTTGCTTTAAAGCTTCAATGTGTTTGCAGAGTAAACTCTACTCCCAAATGGTGACCATGCTGCATTTTCACAAGCTTCAGAGACCTTTTGGAGCATGGTAGCATTGCCCTAGGTGAAGTTGTCTGTCAGCTTTAGAAACTAACACAAAGGGAAAGCAGGTTATAGTTGTGTTACACAAGGGTAGGTAGCCAGGAAAGAAATCATGTTAGGAGAGTGTCCAGTATGTCTGTGGTAACCAGCATATTAATTTTTAATAGATTAATCTCAACATATCAAATTCAGAGCAGTTTTAGCTTTGAGAAGGTTTTAGCACTTGGGAAGGTTCTTCCACCAGTGAGCATATATGAAGTAGCAATTACTTACATTATGGATACAAGCAGCCGCCATTAAAATATCTCTAGTGAAACAGCATTAGACAGAGCTTGCAAGCCTGGAAAGACACAGACATCTGTTTAGAGATTTGGTCCATAAAATCTGTACAGTAGCCATCAGGTAGCAAATTATTACGTAGCAAAAGGACTGTGATTTACAAACAAAATACTGAAGACCTGGTGCTTGGGGTGTTTTTTGGTTTGGGTTGGTTTGTGTTTTTTTTTTGTCTTTAGCCTTTTGATACATTCTTTCATTAAAGTCATGGGAGGGCATTAAAGTGGGGAGGGCAATTAATTTTTATCCATAATGGTATTACTAGAATAAGCTTTGTTTTCCCAAGTGTAGTGATACAGTTCGACACCTCGTGACTCCAGAGAAATAATGTTGTGACTCTTCCCAGTGCAGGGGTATTTCAAAATTAGTTAAAACCTGACATAACATGCCCTTGAATAATGTTTTTGTTTTGGACTGCAAGTACAAAGAGGGTTTTAGTCTTTTTATGTCTCCAGTTTAAATATAATCACATTTTCAATTAGTAGTATCACAATTACCTTAGGCTTTTGAGTTAACAGTAGAACCTAATGATTGATTTTCAATATATTCCATTTCTTACTAAATATTGCAGAGGAAGGAAAGAACACAAGGGATTATTAAGCATAGTTGGCTGTTTTTAAACTCTAAACATTACAATCCACATGGGACATTAAAAATACAAATTTGTGTGTATAACTTCCAGTAAGAAACCTGAAGCTAAAAGTTATTATTGATGTTAATTACATTGGGTATGAGCTAACAAAAAAATAGGTAACTTTTTAATAAATATATTACATTTTAAATATGTATGTTCCTTGTTCAACACAGTTGTAAAACTAATCAAAATGAAGGTTTTCTGAAGTACAGGCTTAAATGCAAAAAGTTACATAAGCTAATATTAGGACAAAAAGTTAGTGTCATGTTCAGAGTTTGGTGATATGTTTAAACAATACATACTTTTCTAAAACAGAATTCTTTTAATACTTTCTGCTCATGCAATTGATTTTAGTAAAACATTTGAATTAGATGATAACTATCTGGTGATAGTTGCTATCCAGTGTAAGGAATTTGTATTTAATTGAAGAACTATCTGTATTAATTTCTACCATGGAAATTTTTCAGCTTTTCAATATAAATGATTGATTAGGTAAGTAGTGACATTAGTTTTAATAATTTATGAGAAATGAATTAGATAGTTAAGGTAGTATTTCATCAGTGATTTTATTTTGAGTTAATATCTTTGAGAACAACTGCTCAGAAGTCTTTCTTAGATATAGACCTACCCTATATTTGAGATTTAATGGATATTAACCTTTGACACAGCAGTTTCATATTCCAGTGGTGATTATCTCTGTTTCTGTATAAGGAAACTGTGTGTGCGTGTGTATATGTGTGTGTAATACATTGCAATGAAGAGCCTGTGATGCACCACTGCAATTTATTTAAAAACCAGAAGGGAAGCTTGTATCTGAAAAGAACAGTAACAGTAGCAAATGGCTATTTTAAAAATTCTTTGTGAGCCTACTAAGTGTTCTTGAAAGAACAAATAAGTGTCTTTGAGAGGATCTTAAACGAGTATCCTAAGAGCGCTCAATACACTTAGGCGTACATGATTATCTTAGGAGGTATCTCAGGAGAGATGGATCCATTCTTGCCTCAACCACAAGCTTGAATTGTGACGTTAGGCAAGTCATTTACCCTCCCTCTCTGTGCCTCAGCTACTCAGTTTGTGCAATGGCAGTAAAAAATACGCCCCCCAGGTTCATGGTGAGGTTTTACTTCATTAATGACCAAGACAATTTGAAATAAGAGGAAGTTAATATTACTATAATTACGTTTAGATATGAGAAGCTATTTTTAGAACTATTCTTTTTGTCCCTTAGTTTCTTTCTGATTATTCTTCTTCTTATGGTAGGATTACCACTGCTATATACAAGATGCACATCATTTCTAGTGAAACTTGCAAGTTTGAGTGAACTGTGCAAATAGAACAGAACTGTTTTGCAGACTTCAGGTTTTTAGTCTTGAGCTTAGCCATTGTAACAAACATTAGATATGGTGTTTTACTGTAATTTATGTTTTGTTTTGATTTGTTTTCATTTTCAGTTCAAGCTCAACAGCTGATGCAAATTCTGAGGAAACAACTAGTTTGGAAAAAGGAAAATCAACATTAAACAAAGTTTTGGAGTCTTTTTGTTCATATCACTGGCAACAGACTTTGGCTATGTTAAAATTTTTAATACAAGATGAAAATGTTCCTATAGCTTGCAGTTGCAAGCAAACACATTTGGTCCACTCTGAAACTCCCAGTTCCCTTACTGAAGAGGATGTTCACGTTCCATTTTGCAATTGCAATGGACATGTGCTGACAAAAAGGTGCTGTTTACGAAATCAAAGACCAAACACTTGTTTACCACCTCTATCTGTTTGTATTAAAGATTTCCATTCTTTGTCATGCCAAGCTGTAGCAATTGGATGTATTAAGACAATGGTGAACAAAGCGTGTAGTTCTCATAAGTATTGTGCTGAACAATCGCAAAATTCTAACAGGCATTCTGCAAAAGCAGCAGCATGTACATCTTCAACTAAGGACTGTGATCTGTTAAACAGCATTAAAAATTCAAATAGATCTCGCAGCCCATCACCACCTCCCCTGTCACCTGTACAGAGTAAAGAATTTGAAATATCAGAAGGATCAGGCATAGATTTTCCAACTTTAGATAACAACAAGCTTGAAATATCCATCAACCAGCCTCCATCCCTCTTGCCAGCTGAAAGTAGCAATGGAGAATTTGAATATGAAGGTAAAACATGCAGAGGAAAAGTGACTGAATACTCAGATAGAACACTGCAATCAACAGATCAAGAAGGCAAAAATTACATAAATTCTGAGAAGGTTGAGAACAGTGAACATTATGCCATTTTTCAAGATTTAATGGACCGTATTAATGAAAAGTTAAAATCAATAGACACTACAGACATAGCAACAAATCTCGTAAAGTTTTCTAATAGTGACAGGGCACCAGAAAATGATGTAAAATTAGGAGACTTCATAACCTCCCTTTTGCATAACGCTAAGGCAAGTGATTATAGTTTTATGGAATTACTTCGCCAACATGATAAACAAATGGAAAATAAAATTATCCAAACAAGATTCCGCAAGCGTCAGGAAACGTTATTTGCAATGTATAATTCTCCTGATTCTCCATTCATTCGGCGACAGTCTTTGCAAATCAAGAGGCAGCTTGCAAGCCTTGATGAAACACTTGTAAGAAAAAAGTCAATTTCTGATAGAAATGCAAAGAAATCTACAAAGACTTTTGATAAGATATACCCAAACAAAAGACACAGTTTTACAGTGATAGAAGATAAAGCTTTGCAATGTCTTGAAAGTAATCCGCGTATGAATTGCCAAACCAAACCAATGTGCTTTCCAGTACACCAAACAGAGTCTTTCAAACTACCTCTTACTAATTTTCAAACCAGCTCTGACTTTCTGCTTCTTTCAGAAAACAGTGCTATTGCAGCCAACCAGGCTAAATTTGCAAAAACACAAGGAGATTGTGAAAGCCTAAAAGAGTCTGATCAGATTCCTCAGGAGGAAAGTAATGGAATCCCGGGCAGAACTAAACGCAACATTGTGCCTCCTGGATGGTACTCTGTGTATGTAACAAACAATATTGTATTTAGGAAATCATCTGATGCAAAAAAGTCTTTAGAAGGTTTGGAAAATATGGAAATAAATAAAGATGTTCATGCTGAAAGGTGCAGTGACATAAATATAAGCAAAATTGTGAGAGACACAAATCTGCAAGTTGTTGTAGAGCGTTTAGAAGATACAATAAACTTAGCTAAAAAGACTAACAGCTCATGGTTGGATGCTTACAAAATAAGCCAAAAATTAAAAGATAATGCCTATGAACAGATTATCAACCCGCTTGCTAGACGAGGTTTACCTTTCAGTCTGAGTGAAACTGGATACACAGGACAAAGCTTCCTTCCACATTCACATGTGCCAAGCAGCAGTAAAACCAAAACCATGTGTGTGACGACAAACAAACAAGAGATGGTTATAGATCAAGAAATTAATGACTGCCTTTTGAAGTCTCTGACCTTTGATTCATCCAGTTCTACTTCCAATAATGAGAACTCACATACAATTTCTGAAGCTGGGGAAATCTCATCTCCCTTAAGCTACTCAAGTCCTATTAAGCTTATGTTTGTCTCAGAGGTTAATAGTAGTGAAGGAGTCAAATACACTTTGACGTCTGCAACTGCATCTTCTAAAGGAAACACGGATATTTGTTTATTTCAGGGGCATCCAAACAGTGTGTTAGACAAACAGACCACAAAGGATCTTTCTCATGCAGTCTGTGACAAGGATTTTGATTGCAAAGAAAATGATGCCAAGGAGGAATCAGACTGTGCTTATGCAGAAGAAATTACAAGCTCTTGTGCAGTTGTTCAAACTAACTTAAATGACTCAAAGCAAAATGAAGTTGTGGAGAAATCAAACAGTAGCAGTGAATCGGTTTTAAAAAGAAAGCCTGGTAGACCAAAGAAAATAGGTCCTCAAGTCGTTAAGCAGGTTAAGAGACCTATTGGGCGGCCTCCAAAACCAAAAATAGACGTAACTGAAAGTATGGAACATAGACCTGCACTTAACAGTGACGGTAAAAGTACCAAATCAGATGCAGCAGTCACGGAAGAAGTTAACGGCAACAAAAATATTACTGTGACGGTTGTTTTTGGAAGGTCAAGAAGAACTAAAAGATATGTTTCTGAAGGTAATCCAAATGTCATCAGCACTCTGCCCACAAAACACGTTGATTTCAGTGTTGCCAATGACCACAGCAAAGTGCGGCATAGCACGGAAACTGAAAATGCTTTGAGTGAAATAGTAAAAGCCTTACAGAAGCCTTCTACTGAAAATGAGGTCTCTGGTTATGACTATGTTAGACCTATCAAGAGTAACCTAGCATCACCACACCCTTGCAGCAATATTATACGGCCGATTAAGAAACCCTTAACCACCGTTCGAAAGCCTGGTAGGCCAGCAAAAGTAAAAATCTCTGGTATATCCGTGACTGTTAATAGATTTTCACCTCAGGAAAGAAAAGTGAGTATTAGCAACTGTTTGCCTCCTTTACAACAGCAGAATGTGTTAGAAAAAAACATACCACAAGAGAGAAACAATCAACTGTGCAATAATATGGGTCAAGTAAAGAGCATGCAGAAAGATTCTAGAGAAGATGGATCAAACAATGTTATTACGACAGTGTCAAGGAAACGTGAAATTCCATTAAGACATTCTGTTAGAGACAGAAAACCTTCACTGCATTTTTTACATTCATTAGCATCCTCTAGTGCGTTTACTTGTAGAAGTGCCTTGTTACATAAGTCTTATAAGCTCCATTTGAGAAAAGCTAAAGATCAAAAGGAAAGACGTAGGCAATCAAATCAGAGCGCCACATCCAAAGATACCTCAGAAATGCGAAATTCAGGAAGTGCAAAAAAGGATCTTAAGGATGGCGAATTTGGGCCCATTAATGATGTATCATCGGATCCCATCTTTTCATCGAAGCCTTCTCTCAGGTGGTGGGCTACTTCCACTTCAAGCGACACATTGATGGAAGAACTAAATAATAGATTTGAACAGATAACGAATACCTGGTTGCGAGTGGGGGGAAATGAGTTTGATAAATGTGTGTGTGAAAACAGGGATCCCGTTGAACAGGACTGTAACACTGAAATGTCAAACCCTTTAGACTCCTGCCTTGTAGAACTTGAAACATCACCTATAAAAATGCTTTTCCAGAAAAAGTGTAATATGAATGAGCTCTGCACCTGGTTTATGCAAACTACAGAAACGCAGTCTCTCTCTCTAGTGAGAAAGGCAAATGCTCGCAATCCTTTAGAAGTAGTTAGTACTAGAGAGATAAAGGTGGAAACAAAGCAATCTGACCTTAGTACTTGCCCTTTCAGAAAGCACTTTAAAAAGTTTGCACTATCCTCTCCTTCAAAACCAGCAGGGAAACTACAGATATTACATAACATGGTGAGGTCTCCAGTCTTAAGCATGAAAAGTAATTTTACTTTAGCCAGATTAAAAAGAAATGACTTTAAGAAGTTACAGCATGATAGGTGGGGACAAACAAAAAAAAAGCTGTATAACCAGGCTCCTGGAGGCTGGAAATCAAAAAGGAAAAATTTACAGTTCTTTTGCCAAAGCCAGTTGTTTAAAAGTACAAGTGGGGAAAGCAATGATGGAATGCCCAAGCTCCAGGAAAAAAACACAGTAGAAATGCAGCCCACTCAGACTTTGGTAGAATCTCAGAGTAGCCTCTTGCCAACTGAAAATGAAGCCAGAGATGCATTTGTTCAACAGATGATGGGATCTTCTGACTTTAACCCACATCCCGGTTTAGCAAATATACTCTATAAGTCACATGCAGAGACAAATGGAACAATTTGTTGCCAGCAAAATGGTAGAAAAGAACAAAGCCAAGATAAACTGTTTCAGAATACATGGAAAGCCAGAACCTTTAAAGATTGTAGAATATTTCTGAGAAAAATCAACCATATTGAGCAGCACAATTCATTTAAGTTAAATAATGTCATTTATTCTCCTGAAGCTGTTGAAAGTAAAAGCCATCCGGCCTATTTGGAAGAAAAAAGACATCCTCTTTTAAGGTCCCATTCTACTAAGCAAAATGCATTAAAGAAACAAGAAAATGAAATGGAAACATCTAAAGGATCTAATTCATCTAAAGTGACTGAAAGGCTGGATGACCAGTTTCACAGCAGAAAATTAAGTAGTGGTGTAAGCCATGATGATATTCCTGCTGGTAGTTCTGAAGTTGTTATCAGAATAAACAAAAGAAAAAGTCCACAATGGGAGACCACTGATACAAATGTAAGAAAAAGGCATAAGAGACAATCATGCAATAGTGGACAAATGGCAACTTATTACCCAAAGTGCCAAGTAGGTAAGTTCCTGTTCCCCCCTTCACCTTAAAATGCAATCTTAAAGAACTAGAGAGGTCAAGCAACTAAGCACTTTGGATTTATTTTTTATTTTTTATTGCATGATAATCATTTTAATTTCAGAGAAGTAATTAAACAGCATCAGAATAACGCAGAAAGTGCAAATTTAACACATACAGAATATTTTACACTAACTTTTCAGCCACAATAGGTGAGTTACATTGTGTTATGGCTATAGCATGCCAAGATGAAAGAAAAATGCTAACTGATACGGTCCAGAGAGGCAACAGATCAAGTTCTGACATTTCTGAAGTCAGTGGCAGCTGGTTATTGATTTCAGAATGAACAGAATTTCATTCCATGGTGTAGTTACTCATATTGTGAGGAAGGGTAAACTATAAAATGAAGTAGAAATTTAGTTTATTAACCAACAGAGTTGTTTAAAAACAAAGCAGAACATTTTTGTCATGTCATGATTTCTAATGTAAATCTGTAATGGTTTTGTAATGAAATAGTAAAAAATAGTACTATGTACTTCTGAGAAGTATTCATTCAGAGATCCGTTTTAGTATCCATTCGATGCCAAATGAAATCTGCTGACTCTAAAGGGTTTGTGCATTAAATCCTTACAGAACAATTTCAAATACAAAATTAGTCAAACCCAACATACAATTACCATACTAAATGCATTCGTTTGGCATGGTTTTAGGCTAGTGTGAAATTAAATCAATTTTTAAAGCTAGATATTTATAATACGTTGTTATGCAACTGTGATCTCAGAAAGGCCATTATTTTACTTACAAAGAGGGTACACTTGTGAAATTATTCTCTTGGGTGAAGAGATCTCCTTAAACAGAAGTCTCAACTCATTTCAATAAAATAACTAAGGTGTTAAGTACTCACCAGAGTAGAAGAAGAGTTCTGCATAAGGAATTAAATTACTGCAGGAATACTCATTTTTAGGAACAAAACTGTATTAGCTAATCAGATTATATTGCCTAAAGGATAAAAAATCTATTCAAAACAGAGCAAAATCTTATGTACCCCTTTGTATTTTATATTGTAGAAAACTATCCCTGATAATAAACTGAAGTATTAATTTAAGTTGTAATATAAACAATATTATGGCTCTTGTATACTTCATTTCTTTTGTGCTTTATGTAATATATACAATTCTTCATATTAAGCTCATTCAGCGCTTTTCCAAGGTACAGAGTTTTTTTACATTTAAACTATTGTTTTGTATTTTAATTCACTGACTTGGCGTCAAACTCAACATAAAAAAAAAAAGTTTTTAAGAAGTTCAAACCTTGACACAAGATTGCTATAAAAAAGCCAGAACTAGAAAAGGAACGGGTAACATCTATGGGTTTTTTTTTGCAAATGAAGAAAGAGCTCTCTCATACTTCTTTTTCTTTCATAATTTTGACTGTAGCCAAGAAAATTTTGCATTCAATTTATATTTATCTTTACACTGTTTCTTGCTATAGCAATGTAAGACCTATTACTGTGATATGGTCTCGTGTTAGTTTTAATTGGGACTCAATTTTATTTACCTGATAACTTTCCTCCCTTAGTTTTGGATCATTAGGAAATCTGATAACTATTTTACATTATTTCATTTACAATTTTTTTTTTTATTATTTTCCTTCTTACTCATAGTTTCTCATATTAATTGTTGTCTTTAGAAAGGATATAACAGAAAGGTCATTGATTAAGGAAATGTTAAAAGATAAATGATGATTCTGGAGCTTTCTCCATGCTTGTAACCCCAAATCTTTTTTCAGCGTACTCTTGCAGTATAGAAAAGGATGTCTTGTTTCAGCATGTTGATTCAACATTGTGTACTGTCTGCACTAGCCAAGGAAATCATATAAATATTTTTAGTCTACCATGTAAGTTACTGGCTAAAAAAGAAGGAACATGATTTCTAGCTGTGCATGCATGTGTTTTCAAACGTCGTTCCTGCATCTGGAAGTTTAATGCACATGAAAACATCATTATTCGTTCATATGTTCTCTGGATTGTATTTTTGTTGATGTGGTACCATAATTTATATCATTGTTCTGTTGCCATGCTTGAAATGTTTTTATGATGGCACAATCGATATTTAAAGTTTATCTTCACATTTTACTGACCTTGGTGTCTTATGAAATATTCCTGAAAGAGGGAGGTATTGTGATGCTGTTTTATTATGAAGCATTGTGGCAAGTAGGCAGAATGTTGTCAAATTTTTGTGTGTACCTGATTTTTGTTAGAATATGCAAGTGGAATAAAGTCAGTCGAGTTCATATGGCTCAGGGTAGTACCAAGCAACTAGAACTAGCCACGCAATCAATATAGCAACAGAAAACAATCCCTTTTTCACATTAGCTGTTTTATTCAAGGTAAGGTGGATGGTAGATACGTTGGTCTGTATGTTGTATGTTACTACTCAACTTCTGAACTGTTGCTTCAACAATGCATTTGATGTGTTGAGGGCAGTTCCCTTTTACTGTAGATATGTGTTATGATTATTTAAATTACTTTCTTTAAGAACATTGAAACATTATTACTGTCCGTGGTGGCAAAGAAAATTATATAAAAAAAACTTTTAGAAAAGTATTTATGTGTCTTGCCATGAGGGTGGTTCAGACCACACTCACATGCCCTGGAGACAGCCAAGCTAAATCCAAAAACTTCAAGACAGCCAAGCTAAAATAAGAAAAACTATTATCCCACAATAAAATGGAACACAGTAAAAGACTCACCGTATAGTGAATATATTTTACATTACTACAGAGGGTGTGGATTTATCAGAGACATAAAGAAAACTGTGGACCTGATACAGTAGCAGGCAGCACTGCATGCGGATGACACAACATCCGCGTCTGCATACCCTTTGTGTAAGGTTGGAACTCATAGAAAAGCTTTTAAAATGACTTCTGATCACCTAGGATATTTTCTACAGTTTTTTTTCAGTTTCTTCACATTTTTTAGCAAGTCTTCCCAGCTTTCCCTATCATGAAGGAGCACATTCTACACTCCTAAAGTGGAACCAATTTTAAATATTAGATGAGGTAAAATGCAAAAGAGATGCATTGAAACGGTCATTAAGTCTACTGATCTCAAGCAATCCTCTTAACAGCCATATCTTAGCTCTTCCTGGAAGGCTTTTCATCAGAAGTACTTGGCTTCAGGATGTTTCACCTGTGATGCAGATGGACATTTTCCTAACTGTAACTGCCAGGCAGGAAGTTACTTTTTCACACAGCCATAAAAAAAGTAAGAAAATAGATTGAAAACATAGAAAAAATAGTGAAAAGAACAACTATTCTCAGTAAGTGGACTATTTTTAATGCAGGAGTATAAAAGCAGAAATGTAGACTTGATATATAGCTGACTACACGTATAATAAATCCTGACTCGTTTAATGAACCTCATGGTCTCTGCTTCATTCCCCTGATCCAGCACCAGCAGCTCTCCTACCACCACCCGATGCTCTGGCGGGCTTCACACGGCGGGATTCCACCTGCCACATGCGATGACGTAGCCTGTCCTGCCCCTCTGTGAAAAAGAAATAAGATTTTGGCCATATTTTAAGAACAGCATTTTCTTATCATAAGGCATCAGCTTCTAATTTCCAAGCTGTATGTCTTTTCCAAAGCAGGTGTATAGGTAGAGTTATCTTCCTAGCTCCATGCTTTTTGGCCAGCAGCTTTGGACACTTCAGAGTTCTAGGAAAGTTGCTGTTTCTGCACTTATGGGACAGGTCTAGAAACAATTTATGTTCCTCTTTCAATTTTTAATTAACTGAAGGAAGGGGACCTTTTTCTGATGATTTCTCACATGTTCTAGATATCTGTCATGTTCTAGGTTGTTCTTCAGTATTCTTTGGAGTACAAATAATGATATCTATTGCTTTATTAAGATGTAAATCTATATCTAGTGAGAAACTTCATGCTTTATGGGATCTAGGCCTGTTTTCTGTATTCCTTTGATGGTTCTTTTTGTCAGTCTGGCAGGTTTCACCGTCTTGTTCTTTCAGCAGTCAAAACTCACCTGACTTCGGTCTGCATTCAGGTTTATCCCTTACCACAGATGAAACCTAGGCAGTTATTTCACAAACATTTATTCAGCTCACCCACTCTCCATCCTCTTACTTAATGCTACATGCTCCTTTTGGTCTCCCCTTTCCGGCAGACATGCAAGGGATCTGTGCTTCTGTCCTACGACACGGTGTATGTCTGTAAGCAGGGCAAGCACCTTATCTTGGCTCTAGCTCTTTCTTTAGTGATGACCATCATTAGGCTTGCCTACCAGTAGCAATTGCCTTAATTTAACACTAGCTTAGGGTTTAGAATCCTTTCAAGAGCATAAGCCTATGCATTTCTACTTGGTTCTAAATGTTTTATATCAGTTGCACATTGTCAAGCCGTGAGTGAGTAATAGGGCTACATTCTTCATGTTTTTTTTTCCAAACAGGTCTGTGTAATAAGTGCTCTTATTTTTGGTTTTCACTTTGCAGCTCAGGGTAGAATATTTCTAAATAGTGGCCCTGCTAGGTACGGCTAATGAGACTTCCACATTTCATATTAAAATACATGCAGACAGAGAGAATAAGATTCTTAGGGAAGTCAGTCTCTTCAGATGGATGTTGTCACAAGTTCCTCTTATCCTCTTATAAACAAGAGAGTATATTTGACATTTTACTGATAACGGCTTGCCGTCCATGTTGTGTATTTCAAACCATTAAAATCTTGATTAGTTGCTTCAAATAAAGGATTATTTTCCTGTATATGAAATGGAAGCCTAACAGAAAAAAAATCTAGAAGCTGTAAGAATACCATATGACATTTTTTTAATCCAAAAAAATAGTCTCTTGCTCACTTAGATGGTGCTTTTTTATCTTTGTGACATGTTTGCGACATTTGGAATGGAGGCTACATTTGGGGAGAAAATAAGTACTTAAAGTTAGATTTCAGTGTTCCTATTGGGGCATTCAGCATAAATTTCAAAGCACTCATAATTTGTTTTTCAAATTTAGGAAATATATTTACAATGCAAGAAAAGATTTAAGAGCTATGCTTAAGGTATCAATTCTTAAAATTGTGGTCGTGTTGATTACTTGTATTTCTAATTTAAAATTGAGAGGTGAGTTTCAAAAATATTCTTCTTTTGTATGTTTTGCTCCTGAGTTCGTATCTCTCAGTTCACTATTCACAGCTGTTTTAAAATTTATGTAGTAGAAATCTCAGGAAAGGAAATTACTTCTTATTTGCAAATTATTGTTTGACCTTCCTTAATTCAGAAGTCTGGTGGCTTATAAGCCACATGGGGACTGTCTCATCATATTTCTGAGATGATCTCCCTCCGTAATATAACTGCATTTGTAAAGCCAAAAATAAATAAATAAATAAATAAATTAAGATTTATCCAGCTCCTATGACAAGATTTACATAGCTGCATTCATCATAGTACTGAGGTGGTGGTGCTCTCTTTTTTCTGAGACGAGCCCGAACCAGCATCTTACAGTCTGAACCTCCAACATTAACCTTTTTTAAACGTTGTTCAAATGCTTTCTATAATTAAGTGGAATAAAAATAGCAAAACCATTTTTTTTCTGTTATAGCATGTTTCTAAGGAGAACTCAACACTATTCATTGCACAACATTTTTGTTGCTTCTTTAATTGATTTGTATGCTGCTAGCTTCTAGTAATGCATAGAAATTTAGTTTTCTTTCATGCAAGAGACAGCCGTTTCACAGCAGTGCCTCCATATTAAGAATGAATTATGTTCCTCATGAAATTAATGATGCTTCTTTTCAACTGTTAGATTACTGAACTGTTAGCTGTTTTTTGTTTCCAAGATTTTTGAAAGCAGTATGCTATGAAAGATTAAAGATCACAGAACACTTTTTTTAATGAAGTTTTAATACTATCACTAATAAAATATTCTTGACAATTTATCAAACTTTTAGTTATATTTCTTGTATATTTCCTATGTATTTCATGCCTATTTCCTTCTTTTTTATGTAACCTTCCTTTCTTCTCAACACATTTTTTCTCTCAGACCAAGAAAACATTTTCTGAGTTAGTGTGAAGAGCAGAAGAAACTTTTCCAACATAATTTCAGTCTGTTACTATGACTGGTTCTGACTTCTCGCCCTATTTTTTTTGACTCTATTCACCTCCTGTCTTCTTTATGGTCTTGTTTACTGTTTTATTTTTCACAGTACCCCAGCTGTGTTAAATACAATATCTAATATATCTAATTTTTGAAAGGGTCCCTGAATATTGGTTATTCCCCCAAATTCCTTTGATCTATTTGGGTATGCCATCTATTTCCAGGGCACTTCTTTCTCACATATTAGCAAGTATGATTCCATCCATTCACCTCAAAAATACTATTTCTTATTCCAACAAGAACCGTTTGATAAATAGAAATGAGGCATAAAAAGCTTTCTTTGTAGCTTTCTTTGTTGTTGCATTTTGGCATTGTGTAAAGATGAGTATAAATTTCATAGACAATAAATCTGACTGTGCGTGCTTGGTTTGCCTTTGTTTCAATGTATGTTGCATTAGCAAATCAATCCCTGCTTGTAAGCATGCCAAGGCTACTGTAGTCAGTGTAGCATTTAACCTGTATGAGTTCTAATATTTTCCTTTTCTGGGAGATCTTCGAGTGGTATATACATAGAAAATCATTTATGCTGCTAAAGTTTTACTACTTCCACTCAGTCTTTTTGAAACCTCTCTGTAAAAGCCTCAAATCAGTGCTGTGTGTCAAGAATGGACATTTGCTTTCCAAGTTACAAATTTTCATATCATTAATGGTTTTGATTAACAAGTTCAGTTTGCAGAATTTGTGTCAGGAGGAAAAAAAAAATTGAGGTAGCTCAGCTAGTTGGGAAGAAGACTTTTTTTAGCTATGAAATGAATGTTGCAAAACATTTAGAGAAACATAACCCTGCGATGACACTCATAGTCATTTTACAGAATACAAATGCACAACATCTGACAGTAATCTTTTCAATGATAAGGGCTGAGGAGTCACCTAACAGTTATCCCTATGCCTGCTTTTTCTGTGTGGCCTTGGTACCTAGTAAACAGAGGGTAATGCAACAAACGTGCACTTCAGCTAAACGGATTTTTCTCAACTTTGTCATTTTCATGCAGTAGGTGTGACAGTCCTGTTTTTCTTGAGGAATGCAGTTACAAACTGCATAGAAAATAAAAAGCTCAAAGAATATTATTTTCTTTTCATGCTTGGCTGCCTATCGCCTCATACAGAATTGCTCTCTAGTCCTATGAAAAGTCAGTTTTTCTATTATTGTAACTGGATGATTTGGGTAAAGCTAAGATAACAAAATCAAAACTTCAGAAAGAAATATTTGCATTCAAGTAGTTTTAAATAGAAGTGTGGAGAAGAATCAAAAAGATCTATAGATCTTTGAGCATAGGAAGGCCCCTTGTTGCTTCCTTTAGTAGAAGATCGAATTCAAAGACCTTTCTATTTAATTCCTTTTGCTTTAATGATAGGAAGGAAATTTAGTGGGGAGAAAGAATCCTTTTAGGTCCTAGCAAGCCTGGAGACTTGACCACATACAGGCTTGCCTACTTAGCCAAGGGGGACTAGATAGGACTTTGGAGTCTGTCAACATTAATCTAATTTGGTTGCTATGATTTGTTATAATAACATCGCCAATTGCTCTTCTCCAACACTGTTGGAGGACAGCAAATTCAGAGGTGATTAGTGGTGGCGACTTGGGAACATAGCCTTAGTGATCCCTCATCCTCAGCGCTGTCAGCAGCATCCAGCTGATGCGGAGTCAAAAAAATTCATACAACTGAACATCCTCCGTATACTGAGCAACGGTACAGCACTCCCTGAGTAGTTAGAAGGCAAAGGCAGATACAGAGTAGTGTAATTGAAAGTGAAGAAAAGAGGCTGAATTTTCAAGAACTATCACTATTCTTTAAACATTCTTTCTTTGTGTGAGGTAACAAAGTGTTTTCTTCTTTTTCATTGAGTTTTTAGCACTGTGGACTGTGACAAATCCACTAGGGAAAGCAGAACTATCAAATGTGCCATCACTGGGATTTGTTTTCTATACTACAGAAGCACCTGTATCTGACTTCCAAAAATTGCGTGCATGGAATCCGCTTGACTGAGTCAGTGACAAGTGAACAAAATCAAAACAGATGATAATTGCTATAATAGAAAACAGATGTCTTCAGAATTTTAACCTTTTTAGAGACTGCCGTTTAAGATCAGTAAAATGCCTGTTTTTGTCAAGGCATTTCATTTCAAGAAGTTAAAGAGAGCTCCATCCTCTTCCCAGGGCAAGCCTTGAGAGTGGAGAGCACTAGAAGGCTGTAGAGGAGCCAGCCTCCATACAGCCCCACTCCAAGCTCTACCAAAATAGGCCTTATGGCTTCTGGTAGCACGAGGGTGTAATCTGCAGTTCCTCCTAGCGGAAGGGTTGCTGTACAAAGCACCTCTTTGCACTAGGACTGCTTAATGCACACCACACCTTTCACAAGCAGAATGGGTTAAAATTTAGAGTAGAATATACTGACAAATCTGACTGGAGAAATTCAACCGCTTCTATTTAATTTTAGTCCATAATTTCAATTGTATTTTTAAAATAAAAGAATGTAATACACTATTTGCATACTTTTTATTACATCAACAACTAGAAAATAAATCACAACAGATAAAAGAGAACCAAAAGCGCGATGAAAGACTAGGCTCATGTTGGTTAAAAAATATATTAACGCAGATCTCTAACCTTACTTTTTTCCCACTTTGCCTTTAAGGTTAAAATGTCCTAAAATACTCAAGCTTTTTATGTTGATGTTACCCATACTGGGGAAGTGAAAAAGATGTTGATTTAACATCTTTCTACTCCTGTTTTTAAGCATTCCCCTGAAATTCCCAACACTTGAGTTTTCTGTTCTTCCATAAAACGTAAATTACCAGCATGTCCTTCAGGTCTAGTTTTGCGAAGTTATTTGTGCCTCATGTACAGAAACCTCTACAAAACTAGATTAAAAACATACACATTGGAACGTGTCAGTCTGATCTGTTTTCAAATCATTTCTTTCAGTTGTTCCTCAAAAGCAGATAGTCTGCCACAATAGCTTTCTTCCAGGGTTTGATATTTTAGTCAGCCATGAATCCATAAAGCTGTAAACAATTTCTATCCTCTAGAAAAATAAAAACAATTAGCTCCTAGCAATAAAGTCAATTTTGTCATCTTTCAGTCAATGGAATATCAAAATACTTTCCCTAATACTTGAATTAGGAGCTCAAATGAATAAAACATGTTAAGATTTAAATGGGCAACATACATGTTTAGAATGAAATGCATAGGTTTTCTTCGAGGAAGAGAATGGCAACTCGCCCCATTAAATGGGCTAGAGATTTAAGACCAGGGTCTTTTGTGTTTATGTAACGTAGGCAGGGTAGGACATTGATCATAGCTGTAGGCATTGTGAACATTACTTGGTAAATAGCAGGACAGCCCCTCTAAAAATGCCCCTCTAGCTCTTCACATTGTGATTTATGGTTCAATCTAATGGCAAAGAATTATGTTCATAATTACACCAAATCCTAGTCTAGTTGTACTGTCTGGTTGGAAAACAGGCCATCCTTACTCAGTACAATTCCTAGTTTCTGGAGGAAAGTAACATGCCAAATCACAGAAAAAGCCCAAACCTTTGTCATTTTCTATCTGACATTCGCCCAGCATTAAGCAAGGTTTATGCGTCTACTGCTTTAAAGACAGTGCAAACTTCGCTCTTTAAAGCATTTTGCATTTATATCCTACTTCACAGAATCATAGATCATCCCAAGTTGGAAGGGACCCACAAGGATCATCAAGTCCGGCTCCTGGCTCCACACAGGGCCACCCAAAAATCAGACCACATGTCTGAGAGTGTTGTCCAAACGCTTCTTGAGCTCCAGCAGTCTCGGTGCCATGACCACTGCCCTGGGGCGCCTGTCCCAGCGCCCGACCACCCTCTGGGTGAAGAATCTTTTCCTAACACCCAGCCTGACCCTCCCCTGTCCCAGCTCCATGCCGTTCCCTCAAGTCCTGTCACTGTCCCCAGAGAGCAGAGCTCAGCGCCTGCCCCTCCGCTCCCCTCGTGAGGGAGCTGCAGGCCGCCATGAGGCCTCCCCTCAGCCTGCTCTGCTCTGGGCTGAACAAACCAAGGGACCTAAGCCATTCTTCATATGTCTTTGCCTCCAGACCCTTCCCCATCTTTGTACCCCTCTTTGGATGCTCCCTAATAGTTTTATGTCCTTCTTATGCTGTGGTGCCCAAAACCACACACACAGTACTTGAGGTGAGGCTGCAACAGTGCAGAGCAGAGCAGGACAATCCCTTCCCTCAACCAGCTGGCAGTGCTGTGCCTGAGGTACCTCAGGGTATGGTTGGCCCTTCTGGCTGCCAGGGCACACTGCTGGCTCATGTTCAACTTGCCATCAACCAGAACCCCCAGATCCCTTTCTGCGTGGCTGCTCTCCAGCCTCTCATCCCACAGTCTGTACGTACAGCCAGGATTGCTCCATCCCAGGTGCAGAATCCGGCACTTGCTCTTGTAGAACTTCATTCAACTGGTGATTGCCCAACCCTCTAGCTTACAATTTCTAGACTCCCAAGGCATGTGTTCCTTTCAAAACAGCAACAAAAATAATAGCTCCAGCACTATCACTTCATGGAGCAGTTGATTGTTTCTGTTCACTGCTAAGAGCAAGCTTTGCTACCTAGAAAGCACATAAGGAGCAAGGGGGACAAAAGCAGCAAGTCAGAAGTCAGCCCTAGCCCCATCTCGTATATGCTTCATCTCATGGTCCTGAGAAGAGGCTTGGGCTTTCCTTAAAGTAAGCGAGGACGGACAATGGTTCAAATGTTTAGAGGCTGTAAATTCAAGAAGTTAACCTTACAGACTAGTCTTCCGTCACCTCCACCTGCATGCCATTTCCTATTGGAAAGAAAAGATCAGAGCAACAAAAGCATGTACAAACCAGAAAAACAATGAACAAATAGGGTGCAAAAGCAAAAACAAGACAAAAGATAGCACAGAAGAGTAAGGACACAATGAAATACTGGTTGGACAAGCCATACCCCCAGTTACGGGGGGCTAGAAACAAGGGTTGGTAAATCAGAGGTGCCATGCCTGTTCCAGGCCATGTCACAGAGGCACATAACGTTCCAGAGAGCTTGCATAAGAACGTAAAAGCATAAAAGTTGTGTTTCAGGTCATCTGTGAAAAGTAATGAATTGTCACTTCAGCAGTTACACTCACTGTTCCCTCTTGCCATCAAGTAAGAAAAAGTTTAAACTAAATCAGTCAACAGTGTAACACAAGCCGATACATTTTAGGTTATACTCGTATAATTACTCAGTGTCCTCCGGCCGTTCACTCGTATTATAAGCAATTTTGCATAAGTCTTCAAAATGTACAACAAAATCAATTGTATGGTTATATAGTCAGTAAATAATAACTACAGTGAACACTGTACTTCAGCAGACTCAATCCTTGATAATTTGCACCTAAGTCCTGCGGTAGACCTGGCTTCCTGAAATGCAACAAGATGAGAGATTCTTGCTGCAAAGGCCACTGTAAAAGGAGAAACTGAGTGCAGGTAGCATGATCATCACCTCCTAACCTTCTTGTCCTTTCCATTACTTATTCTCCTAGTTTTGAAATACAACAAAAGTTACCTCTGTATTAGTCCTCTTATGGCTGTACTAACTTAATGTCATAAAGAAAAAAGTAACAAAAAAATACTTCTTGCACAGTTCCTATTCTGTGAGTTTACTTTGTGGAACTTGAATTAAGAAAGGTCAGACTGCAGACTGCTCTTCCTGTGCAGAGGAATGGCAGTAGCAGGAAACTGACCCAATACAGCCTGTGCACACCAGCAAGGCCAGCTGCTTCTATGCAAACATTCCCTTCTGCCTTTGCCACATGGAGAGCCGAGCACAGGTCAGGTTCAGTTGGTGTTTCTGGAACACTGCAATAAAACAAAACCAAAAACCAGTATACACAATCTGCCACCACCTCACCTTGCCTCGTATCAGTTTGCTTGTTTGCAGAGAGAGGAAAGTGTACTAAACTTTTTCTCATTTTCTCCCCTCCCACCCCCGCTTCTTTTCTGACAGCACACTACAAGTGAAAGTCTCTGAGCCGCAGAATTCAATAGACGTGAACACAGAAAATGAACATTTGAAGTCCATAAAGATGTGCCTTAATCAGCCCACTGAGTGGAATCTGAGTTTTTCAGCAGCATCTCTCGCCAGCTGTAAAGTTTTTAACCAAAATCTTAAAACTGATGAGAACAAATAGATTGCAGCTGTTCTTGCACTATTATTTTGTACATTGTTCTTGATTTTTTTTCTGCTGAATAATAAGCATTTATTACATTGATCTTGAAATGATCTTGTGTGATTTGGCTTTATATTACTATTAGCATTATTCATTTTGATGTACTTTTTTTTTTTTAAATATGAAGTTTCACATCATGGGATTCTTACAGTACAAATTTACATCAGAATCAGATGTTCCCCTTTAATAGTATTGTGATTTTTCTATGTTCTTTAAGTTTAATTATTTCCCAATTTTATTTTTGTGCACGAAAGTTAATATATTATGTAATTTGTGGCATAGGTCACCATGTAAAGATTTATGGTAATAATTCAAACAAATCTGTAACAGGTGGAGACCGACTACCTCGAAGCAAAGCAGTAAAGAGAAGGTAAATTATCCGAGATCTCCCTTCACCATAAATGGATTGAAAATGTATCGAACAACTAGTTTGTTTCTGCAGTATGCTTTCATCTTCATTTATCTTGAGAACTTTTGTGTGGCAGTGTTTAATGACTGTAATGTCTAAAAGAAAGGCCAACCTTGCAGGAGAATCTCGAATGATTGTCATTCAACTAATCTGTATCTGCACTTTTTGAGGTTTCTGCTAAATGGTCTTTCTTCCCCTTTTGTTTTTATGAATTTATGCCTGACACCAATTAAAATGGATGTAAATGCTCCTCCTATTTCATTTTTTTCCTTGTACTTTGGAAATTCAATGTAAACAACAAAATTTTAAACTCTACTCAAAGAAATAGTAAATGGTTGTAGCTGACTACGTTGTAGACATTCCATGCCTAAATCAGCTTTAGCAAGGTTCATGTACTTCATTCATCAAAACTTTATTATTAATAGAGCTATAACAAGAGTGTTAGAATAAAACCATACAATCTATTTCGCTTTTCTGGAGTCATACATTCAATAGCTAGAGTAGAGGGTTTTTAATTCATTAAGTTGTCTGTCCTTTACTTGCAAAGAACAAATTTTCCAGAAGGGCAATTCCTTGGAAGACACTATAAAACAAACATTGCAAGGATTTACTTAAAATTATCATCTTACTTAACAAAATGAAGATGCAACTCTTCTTTCCATAAGTTTGTTAGCTTGCAGATGCAATCCAGTAATTCAAATAAAGAATAACTGGAATTCACAACAATCTTAAGTTCTCACAAGGATACTGAGTCACCCAGGTGTCAGACAATGCAGAGTGAACATTCATCGTCACACCACACTAAGAGGGTCTTTACGTACCTTAACTATTTAAGGTATTTGAATTCTATGAGGCAAGAGAGCCAGAAGAGAATTCAGCTTCCTGGGAAAGAGGTGCTGAAGCTGACTTCAGTGGAGCACCACCAAAGCACAGTGAACAAAAAGGGATGTAAAAGCCATGTAATAAGCAGTGGAACTAATGCAGCCTGACCTTGCTCATGTGCCTTGATGGTTGATGGAAGAGGTGCCATATAGGTTTTCTCGTATCAGAGACAAAGTGCATGCCAAAACTTCTCCATTACAGGCGTCTCACCTCCAAGTAGTTGTCTATTTCCGTAAACTTGTAAAAATACAGATTCCTTCCTCTGTGTCAAATTGAGTTTCAATTGACTTCCGAGTTCACAAGTTTTCAGGTAGAAATCAGATAGAGGCATAATACAAGCTCACTTACCACATCCTTCTGTCAGACAAGGAGCAGCAAAGCTATAGAGAAATGTTCTGAAACGTTCTTGGTACAGCACTCACCCTTCAGAGATGTGACTGGCCAAAGGAAACTAACCAGGAGAAAACATTTTAGGTTTTAGAGACTTTGTAGAGGCAAGGCAAGCAAACAAAAACTAGCGTAGGAATAGACATTAGTAGATTATTTCAAGTTTGACAATGAAAGACCACCGCTAGTGTATAATCATTTAGTATGGAATCAAGTCCTCTGGACTGGATCTAGTTTGGGTTATGCATGCTGAACACCCTGTTGTGTTTAGCCAGCAAAAGGATGCACAGTACGTGGTTTAAAGCAACAAAGAGGATGGAGTTGGGTTTGTTGTTGTTAAGTCAGAATATCTTAGGAATTAAAATTTTATTCCTTGGTTGAGTAGCCAGAAAGGTACTTTCACCTCATGGAATTAAAGAAAATAAAGTCAGCGATAGTATATGTATTACTCTTCCTAGCTAAAAATAATAAGATTTTTCACTGCAGGTAATAAGATACTTCCAGACTTGCCTCCTTACCACCTGCTGCATACACCCCATTTCTGTTAAATACAGTTTTCTCAGAAACACAGCTGCATACATTTAAACCTTGATTATTGCTAATAATTAGCTTTGAAAAATGCAACACATTTAATCATGCGATCATGCAATTAAGCAGCCATCCCTCCTCAGAGGATGGTAATTTGTGAGCATACTATACTTTCTGTTGCACTGCAAACCCCTGGCAGGGTGCAGGGCAGGGGAAGAGCCCAGAGAGGGGCAGGAAATTAGCTGCCAGTTGCCAGTGGGTTCCCAGCCCTGGGGAGAACTGTGGGATAATTCAGGCATGAAGGGACCTCAGGAGGTCCATACTGCAACCACCTGCCCAAAGCCACGCCAGCTGTGGGGTCAGACTGCGTTGTTCAGGGTATTGAGTCTGGTCTTGAAAACCTCCTAGGACGGGGTCTGCACAACCTCTCTATGCAAGCTGGTGCACTGCCTGTTTCTCCTTAGATCTGGTCTGAGCTTCAGCTTATGTCCATTGTTTCTTGACCTCCCATCATGCAACAAAGAGTCCCAAGGTAACCGGGGCTCCTCCCAAAGTCTCCAGACTGAACAAACTCCCCAGGTTCTCCTCCCAGAGCGGTTGCTCCAGGCCTGCGACCAACATGGGAGCCTCCACTGGACTCACTCTAGTTTGTCAATGTCTTTCTTCTATTGCCACCCACCAGTGAAACCATATCCACAGCAGAGACAGCCACTGACTGAGAAGCTTCAGGGAAACCTGATCTTTTAGTGCAGCATTCCTGAAGAGATTCCAGGGACAGAACCTGCATATGTGGCAAGGCACAACAGCACAGCAAGGCAAAACTGAAGGTCTTCAGTTTATTCAGGAAGGCATTCACAAAGAAGCCTTTAAACATTTTTATTGTTCCTGTTTTTCCTAGAAACTCATTTTAACCAAAATAACAGAAGGGACTACCAGCAGTTGTTGCAAGTGTATTAGTGGCAGAAGAATGAACCACTCAGAGAGAGTACTTTGAGGGGAAATAAAACCACTAATATTTAAAGTACAAGGGAAACTTTGATTGACAATCAACTGGAAAAATCAAAAATACATACTTCACCCTTTTGAACTACGTTCAGGCAGCATTCAAGGGGAAAGGCAATGTCTCTGATCTCAAGTGGTTGCATGCATGCAAACTCACGCTGGGAACACAATTTGAAGGAAAAGAATTATCAAAAGAGGGAGCTCAAAACTTCAAAATTTAGTCTAAAACGATGAATAAAAATAATTCATCACAGTTACATAAGCCTCTGAATAGCAAATATTGCAGCACAAAAATGTGTCATGGCATGTTGTGGTTTGAAAGATTTCCAACAAAAACTGAAAGGGATGAAAAGCAACACAGTTCTGTCTGTTTTCTATATGCAAACTTGAAAATAGGATAGTAGTTTGGGCACTACACTTTGGAAATGCTACTTTTCACTTCTGTTGTCCCTAAGCCATTTCAGAGAAATACCAAAGATCATAGCAATATATTAATTTATCTTAAACAGAAGTTCCTTAGAAAGCTGCATTTGACATCAGCAGTTGACATGCACATGTTGTGTAATCGACAAGTTTTCTCTGACTGCCTTGGAAATCATCTGAATTGTAACACAGAAGGACATGATTGACAGTGTTTCCAAACCAAAACCCTAACATTTCCAGAGTGAATATGCTCAGCCAACAATGAATATTTGGTACAGTTTAATCTTCTATTGTCTCTGCAAAAGTTTTGACTTTTCCTTGTCATTAACGAAAAGTTTGTGATCTTCAAAAGTTATAAACCAATCACAGTTGTCTGCCACTGTAAAGAGATAACATGCAGACTAACAAAGTGTTTTATTTTTTGCTCTTTCCTTACTGGATCTTATTTTGTGCCACAAATATTTTTATGCTTTTAGAAAAGCACATCAGTGATTTTATATAATAAGGCCAAAGTCATAGAATCAGAGAATGGTTTGGGTTGGAAGGGACCTTAAAGATCACCCAGTTCCAACCTCCCTGCTGTGGGCAGGGACACCTCCCGCCAGCCCAGGTTGCCCAAAGCCCCATCCAGCCTGGCCTTGAGCACTTCCGTGGAGGGAAGCGTCCCCACCTTTCCTGTAGGTCCCCTACAGGGTCAGTAGGAGGCTTCGATTTGTAGACTAACAGCTTTACCATATTGACATCATTTAAAAATAAAGCAGACACATTTATGTCCAGGAAGCAGAATTCACAATTAAGATGAAATCTATTTTTTCTAGACCATCAGCAGATACTCAGGCCAAGAAGGAAAGAAAGTAGGTGCATTAAAGGCAGGTACATTCAAAAGTGCTGCCATCACACACAGCCACTCCAGCTCAAACATTCTGTCCGAATAACGTTAAATATAAAAACAACTTTAAAAAAAAGTGTAAGTTGGCAACTGTTAAGTACTTACCACCAATAGCAATTTTCATTTGCAGAAAAAAGCTGCCTTCTTTTTAAAGTAAAATAAATAAATAAAATCACAATTTGTTCAGGCAATATTTTAATGTCATTTTATTACAAGAATGATGTGCTTCACATGGCGAAAATAAACAAAAGCACCTTTTTAAAAAAAGTTCCTATAAAAATCTGGAATTATAAAAGATTCAATATTGAAAGAAATAAATGAGACTAACAACAAAATAGATCTTACTTTTTCAAGTCTGCTGTTAACTACTAGCATTACCAAAGGACATTTTTTCTCATTTTGTCTTCATTCATCTGCTTCCCCACTCAAAAGGCTTGAAAGATTCATTCTTGTTTTTTCAAGCGCCAATGTTTTTGCTCGTCTTGAAGGCCTTGAACTGGGCACTGGGACTGATTCTGGAATTTCATCACCACTGAAACAGAAAATATTTTAAATTATGACCAAAAAGACTAAGCAAACTAAAGAGTTTAATAGAAAAACTTGAAATCAGTGTATAACAAAATCTTGGTCTTAAAGAGCAAAAGGACTTCTTACTGATTTTGTACTTAGTGGGTTACTTGCTTGAAAAAGACAGATCACAACTGAAGCGCATAAAATTACAGAGATTATATTTTAATCCTACAAGATCTCAAGAGAAGGAATGCCACGCGTACATTCATTTATCACTCATTTCTAAATGTTTATTAAATGTTGAAAGACAGGAACAAAAATAGCAGCCAGAAATTTGGCGGGGGGAAAAAAACAACACAAGACAGAATCCTTCACAGAACAGTTATTAAAACAAAAAGCAATTGAAAGGAGAGTAATGCAACCAAAAATTTATCTTTTGACAGACAGAATGTATGTTAACTGTACGTACTAAGTGTACGTGAAAATTAATTACCAGGCAATAATAATAACAACAACATTTGAAGTTTTCAAACCTATTACATTTCAAATGTATCAGTTTAAAGAAATGCTTTTTCTTAAATATTTACTTTTGCATTAGGTTTTGAGAAAGAAAAATATTCCTTTCTAGTGAAGAATTAAATTGCTTTGCTGGAACTGCTAGAATCATGCTTTTGAAGGTGGAAAGTAAACAATTTACCTTTCACTACCAGATTTTGCAGTTGTGCCAGTTTTTCTTCTGCTCACAGACCTCGCTTCTGCTGCTTTTCGTTGTCCTAAGTATAAACAAAAGTCTTTTTGCATCACATTATTTCTTTTGTTAAACCAGTTTTGTATCTTTTCCTCAGTGTTTGATGTTCCATTTAAACATATAACATGCAGTCACCACATTAGATGGAATATTTTCTTTAGACAAAACAAACAAAAAGCCCACAAGATACTTCTCACATAAACATTTGTACATTATTGTAAGTGACTGTGACCAAATTATCTTGAGATTCCGTAGTCACAGGGAGTATTTTTTACTTTTATTTCTCATTGGGAAAGACTAACAAAAGCCTCCACAAAACAGATGATTTTAATCTTTTAATATTTTTTTTTTAAAAAACAGATTACGAAGACTGAGTTCTTTAAACAAAGTGAGAGAGGTTCACAAAAATAATTATTTTATTTGAAACAGATAACATTATAGCCAGAAACATCCAGTGCATACCTCTGCCAGTTTTGTTTCTCGTGGATTTCAATTTTGTAGTAGCTTTACTTTTAGCTTCATCAACTGGAGTATGAAGAGTATCTTTGGTATTTTCTGTTAAAACAGAATAATGCATGCAGAAGTCATAATCATCTTTCAATTTATCTTACGTACTTTAAAGTATTATCAGTACACTTTAAACATTGTATGGCTTTTTATATACTAGCCAATTTTAACTCCACTTTTTCCTTAAACTAGAAATTAATTAATAAGGCTAGAAAGCAACTTAAAATGTCACTCAGCCATAACATTGTCCCATCATAGGTCAATCATGTGTAAACTATTCCTGACAACTATTTAGCCCTCCCTTAGTATTTCTAACAATTTTAGGAAGTCTTTTTCTTCAGCAATTTATGTTACTGCTAGGAAGTGTTGTTTTTTTTTTTCCCTAATGTCAAATCTAAATCTACTTTGCAGCAATTGAAGTACAAAAAGTAAAGGGTTTTGCTCACAGCTGTCATTTCCATATTTGAAGAGGTAAAGATTGGATCATTAAAAATAAATCGAACTTACTCGGGTGGCATTGAAAGAGAAAGGAAACAATACTTTTCTCCTACTGCTTGCCTAAAGTGCTCAAAATTCTTCTTTCATGAGAAAAATCATACCAAAATACTATTAGCTGTTAGCAGAAAATGGTTCACCTAGAAATACTTCTGTTGCTTTCTCAAAACCAGCTAGCTTCTCATCCAATAATATTTCAATACAGAAACATAGAACATAGAAAATTAATTTGACACTTTCAGAAGCAACAGATCAAAGCCTTGAAATAATCCACTAGAAAATAAACTTTTTTTAATGGGATATTCTGCTTAAAACAGTTGCATGTCAGTATCTTTGCTTTATTGCTTCAGGTAAACCTAAACAAGTTTCATCTGATTCTTTTTTACTAATACATTAGACTTCCTGTGCTACCAGCAAAACATACTCTGCTGAACCACGTGCAGCCACATAAGCTGTTCAGACAGCAGAAAGTCTTCCAGCTACTTCCACTTCAAGCTCTTAAATAGCAATAAATAGAAATCTGGCTCCAACATACGAACTAGTAATAAGGAAAGACCAGTGTCAACAGTTCAGTGTATATCAACTGTACATTGCTATAATACAGTCTCCAAAAAGTACAGGCATGGTAATTCCATAGTCCATTGGAGCTGTTATGAGCCACATTCTAAAGCTGAGTTAGTCAATACTATTTAGCAGGCAGATGAGTATGACAAACAGCTTTAAAAAAAAGCTAATACTTTTTTTGTCAAAAAGAACTATAGGTTAAGACTCAAAATACACTGGTTAAACTAGTACAATAAGGAGAGAAAAATCAGAAAAACTGATCACGAAGCAATAAAAAAGAAAACGCTTAACAACAAACATATTAAACAGGATACATTTTTACTAGTTACCTTTTCCACTTTTTTTCAAAAGTGGATTCATTTAGGAGAGGAAAAGCTAAGACTTCTTTTCATACAATCACTCAATTGTACCTACTGAAATGCACCTCTCCTGAATTACCTTCTTCATTTTGAAGAGTGTTTGCAGATAACGCAGTGCCAGTTTCCTGCGTCCCTTCAGCGAGGCCTGTTTCCTCTGTCTGTTCAGAGTGGCTTTTGCTCGCATTAGCGCCTTTGGTCAGGTTCACCTTGATCTTCTCAATAGCTCTTTGACACAATTTATCTTTCACTTTCTGGGAAGAGACACTTAACATTAAATGCTACTTAATTTTACAACCATTCCTTTTATCAAGTTTACCCATTAATAGGATTAGTTAAATTTACTCTAAGAATGACAGAAAGTGTCACAAAGTTGATTACTCTAGCTGAAAGGAGAAACACTTCCTCCATCAACACTTGGCACAGAAACTCCAGAAGAATTTTTATTTTCATCTTTTCAAAAGGAAGCCTGAAAAAGCACTAAAGTTATAGAACCTTTCCAGGTGAGTCCTGGAACATTGCTACTTCTTGATGATATGCCCAGAGGGATCAGGACTCTCCAACATTTCAGGATAACACTGTCGTCCTCTGTCCCACTCCCAAATTTTACTTTATATTTACCCATAAAATGGATAAATGTAAAAACTTTCACAGACTTGTAATCCCTTCCTACTTCATCTTAAACCAAGCACCCTTTTCATGTTGCCTAATGATCTTAGTTACAAAGCAAGTTAAGGCATAAAATTTCAACTGTTAATAATTAACTAAATAAGCCATGCAAACTGTGAAAGAATATTCAATTTTATTTACATTTAAAGACTAAGAACTAACTACACACCAGTTACCATAAGACCTTACAGTTTTGAACTGTATCAACTTGGACAGTTATTGCTATCTATGGTAGCTGAAATACGAAAAACTGAGCTGAGACCACTGTATAACTTACATAAATAACCTCATCAAAATGAATTTTTGAAAGACTGGTTAAAAAATTCTGATCACATTGTCATAGTAAACAGGCACTTTGTTTTTAAGCATTTGACCATTTGATAGTAAAATAAAATAAAAAGCAAGAACCATGTTATTTATGCCCTACCTCTAGAATCTCATCAAGCAGAATCAGAAGATTCTCTGTGGAAGAACTACTGAGTTCTAACATACTTAAAGCTTTTGCATAAATACGAACATCTGGTGCAGTTGGGTCCGTCAAGATTTCATTGCAAATTTTCAGTGCTAAACTATCATGCACTGTGAAGTCCTGTAAAGGAAAGAAATCGATACCTGAAATTTCTCTGAAAATTATTTACCAAACAATGAGGTCATGCTGATTTAAGTAGTTAATAACTAACATTACATAGTAAATATTTTCTTAAAATATAGAATTTTGACTATGTACATTTTGTACAATGCATTTTAAAAATGTTTTTCCCTATACAGATAATTAAGGATGGTGCAAGTTCCTGCTAGCATTACCTAATTATAAGAGGGAAGGGGATGGAGAGAAGGAGAATCAAGCTAAGTTTTCATTGCCTGAACTGTCAACTGCTTAATCCAGACTCTGACAGTAGGAATCTCAGAAGGCCCAACAAGCAGCTAGCAGTTCTTAATCTCTAGACACAAATACTGCTTTCTTTCAATTTAACCCATTGTACCTGATAGTCTAGAGACTTTTTGACCCGAGGGTTCAGTCCACTTGGTCTGGTCAGGTCCACTAATAGTTCAGAAACATTACTGATGTCTACTTCAGCCAAAGGGGAAGTTGCAGGAGCATTTAACAGCGTTCGCAGAGTTGGAAGATAAGCTTCCTCAAAGCATTCCTGGTTAGACCTGTTTCAATTGAGTCAAACATTAGCAGCACAAGGAGACAGAATTAAACATTAATTCACCCCTAAATTTTCTCTTCTATGATTAAAGTTCACAGACCCGTTACAATATATTTTAGTTGTCAAAGCAGAGGGGGAGCAGCCAACCTTATTAGAGACAGGCAGCAGAATCAAGACAACAAAACTCACTTCACAGAACCAACTCCTTTTAAGTCTTAGCTCATTGTTTTTTCAAGGAAATTTTAGGTAGCACTTGTATCTCTGAACAGTTTGGAAGTTCATCCTTACCACTAAAAGCCTAACTGACATATACAGACAGATACTCTCTCAAGGGACAGAAATACACTTCCCTATATCTTTCCTTTTCTTGTGCTCATTCCTCCTTCCTGCTAGTATTTTTCTTTAGGGGTACATATCTCACTGTAAGAAAAACAATGCGACCTGGCAAAAAAAAAGTGGTGATTAACAAGATTTTGAAAGAAATACTTGTGTTTTCTTCTCTCAGAAAAGTTTGTAACTCCTGCCAAGCAAGCCTAAAAATCACGTAGTTGCACGTGGTTTTGCAGCAAGTTGTCTAAAGGTGTAGTTCCATGAGATAGGTAAAATCAATTTAATAGGAAAGTTGCCAAAAAGTACAAGGTACTGGTTGGTGAAGCAAAGCTTTTTTTAAATCTCAAATAGTTGTTCACCTCCTATTTGAACCCAACTAACTGGGGAAGAGAACTAATACAGTAAATAATGATTTCCAAAAAAAAAAATCAGCTTGCTTGCCCCTAGATGCAAGTCAAATGAGCTGACCAAAAGACCTTGTGAGCACTATAACTGGGGCAAGAAAATACAGAAGCAAAAACTCCCATTCAGCAGTTTTATGCTTTAAATTGGCTGAAGTACAACTGAAGTATCATTCAGATTATTTCCTGCAAGTTAGAAAAATAAAATAAAGTCTAGTAGCATATAGGCACAAGGCAGAACATTTTCCTCCGAGGCTGCCAGGGAAATTACTCTTTAATAAACATTCCATGAATAAGAATTGTTCACCAGTTACAGGACCCTGTCCCTGTTACTAACGTGCCATGCCATTCTTTTGATATGACAGAATATTACTTATAAAAGCCAGCAGCAACATTTGTTTACCACACAAAGTTCAAATATTAATTTAAAAAATTAAGCCTCTTAACTATATCTGATCAGAGGGAAAAGTCAGAGCAACATGCAGAAAACAGAATTTAAAAGTTCAGCAATAGAGCAGTACCAAAATTAGGCACAAAACCCAGCCAAAACTCACACATTTGCCTTTGTTTTCCTTTTCTGAATGGCAACTTTGCAGACTGCTCTGAATCAGCTGCCACAGGGTAATTAATAGTTCTCTTCTGAAAATACAGTATTGGTAACTGGAGACACTCCATGATTCATCTTAAAATGAACCATTTGTGAGATCCAGAATGCAGGTAATGTTCTGGACAGAAAGTTAACGAGGTTTCCTATTTTAACAGAGATTCTGAATTAGCAAACCAGACTAAGATTTAGGAATTTTTTTTCTCCATTGATTTTTCTACTTTTTGCTCAAAGCACGCACCCTGCCCCAAAGATCATCTGTGAAGTGCAAAGAGTTGCCTTGCTCACAAATTACTTTGAAATACACAGAATTACTCAGGTGGGCCTCAGGGAGACAATCATTAGGACTCATAATAGAGAGAGAGATACATAGGGTCAGAAGACTTTCACAGGTCAAAGAGATCACCCGTGGTAAAAGCCTATGCTCATTATTCAATATCAAAGGTACTGGAAGCATATGAAATTAGGTTTTTGTTACCTATTTTCAATAGCACTTAAGCAGGGAAAAACACACACTGGAGTAGACTGGTTACTTTTCCCATCATTCTTCTGAGAACAGCAAAAAAATACTCAACCCACCTCTCCTTCCCCACAACCAATTCCCCCTTGAACTATGCCACTCTAACTGCGGCAATTTATACACCACAAAAACTTGAATTTGTTTTGGAAAAAATACATAAGGTACCATGTAATACTGCTAAATTAAATCTTAGCCATAAAAAAGAGGGGACGGGGAGGCAGAGAAAAGCCCAGCAAGTTCAGACTGGCAGCAGCTGAAAATTAAGTCAGAAACCATTCTGAGCAAGTAAAAGGACTTGAGAATTATTATTTAAACTCCTACCCCCTTAGATAAACCCTCTACCTCCTCTGTCCACTATCAAACTAAACAGAAGATTTTGAATCTTCTGTGCATTTAGTTTGGCGTATTCTTTGGCTAAGAAAACAAAAAAACAGCCTGTTTCTTTGAGAACTTGCTGGACACTGTTTATTCTATTTTGAACCATGCCTGATAGCTGCTCTTAAGTGACAGTTCAAAGCCCACCTGTAGTGTTCAACAGCATAAATAAAGTACATCTTTTAAAACTAATCTTTAAACTGAATATCCAGAAGAACTGTTTCACTCAAGCAGTCCTAGGAAAGAAAAACATAGGTCACAGAGAGAGAAGGAATTAATGGAAAGTTTTCAGAATGGTCATGGGTTGAGAGTTTACATACATTCAAAAGTAATATGCATAGGGGATTGAGCTAGACCATTAGGTCTAATTTGCATTTGTGCAATTTGAAAAGGGTTGCTAAAGCTGCTAAGACAAACGTACATTTTCACATAATATTTTACAAAGGCCATACCTATTTGCATAAGCATATAACGGGAAGAAAACTCCCAGACAATGCCTAAGCTGAGTATCCTCTTCAGTCACAGGATTATACCACAACAAAACAAGACGAGAAAGAAGTTTGGCACTAATCAGCCTCCCAGAGAACATCAGTTTGGCTATGCCTTCTGCAGTTTCTGTCCTAAGTTCTGAAAACTGAAGAAAAAATTGATCATATACACAGCATACCTACCACAGTGTCAGCATTTTCACTAATACTTCGTAGTAAAATAGTCTACATCCTATTGCAACTACCAATTCTCTACATTCACATATTTGCACCTGTAGAGAATTCAAAAGTTGGCTCAAAAATAACATTAGTCAGTATCAGTAGCAAAGTTATATTGTTTTAGGGCAACCGTTCTAACATTAGACCATTCAATTACACATAATGTAATGTTCAAATGCAATGTAATAAAATGGTAAGCCTTCTGCAAAATTTATTTTAGAACAAAAACAAGGCATATTCTGTAACAAATCTCTTACCTCGCTGTCTAAAAAACTAGAAAGAAGCTGTAAGAAGCTCTGAATCGTAGCAGTCTCTTCTTCCCTCTCTGTTGTTTTACTTTCTTCCTCACGATTTTCAGTTCCAGTTTGTACATCTTCACTTTGAGACTCATTGCCTGGTCTGGCTTTGAAAGGCTCAATCCCAAACAGCACCAGCTGATCAAAGACCGCCTTTAAAGCACTGAGCTTTATCTTTATATTATCTATTTGTAAAACCTAGGTTTAATAAGGGAAATACATCCATAATGTTACAGCATACCAATGTTAAGCATAAGTGGATATTAGCTTTTTTGCTTCAGCAAGATTATCCCAAGCACTATACAAAGTTTCCTAAATTAAACAAATTTCAGACTCTATGAAGGTATGATATTAGATGAAGCTTAAACTGCGATTTATAATATTCTGAGAAAGAAATTACATAGATAAGCTGAGAAATTCTATTACCAAAAAATAAAAAAAAATAAAATCTGTCCAACTTCACTCACAGAGGGCATGCGTGTACCATGCATGAGATGTAACCTTATCGTTCAATTTCTAAGCAGATATTGGACAAACAAAAAATCTTATTTGTCTGTACTAAATTCATAGTATTAGGCACTACAGAAAAAACACTAACATAATCCTTGCTCTAAAAGACTATCGTTTAATTAAAAATAAACAGTACATGAAATACAGCAGGCAAGTCATAAAGGTGCACAGGTTATGTATTATGTTTCAAGTCAACATTCAAGTAAAAGCAGATATGGCTGGGTAGCCTAGAGAGCCTGCACCTATACAAAGAATAAAGGTTTTAAAGTTACTCATTTCTGTAGGTACTAAATCTAAAGTTTAAGTTGTTAAAACAACTCAAATCCTCCCTAAACAATCTAATTTCTAATGAGACATAATTAAAGGCAGATTAAAAATGTTTTGCTAGCTTTTTAGGAACTCTAACTTCTGCTGATGGGTCTAGCATCTTGTCTGAGCAGAGCATACTATCTCCACACCTTTTCCAAATCTCATCCTTTATGGGAGTCACGTGCCTGCTGTCAGTTCACGTGAGCGTGCACAGGTACAAACTCGTAATAAAGTACAGGGAACATACATGCGTCTGTTAAAGCCAGGGTTTGAAAAGTAGACATCTTTTATACAATCAGTTGAGCATCAGAACATTTACTACCAAGATGGGACATGTTGGAATTATGCCATTCTCATGACTCCAGCCAGTGCATTCCATATTCATAGGTGTTTGACCATAATATTAAAACAAGCAAAACACTATCATTTGCTGGTTTTAATTAGAGTGTAAAACAATATTAAGAGCTCTTCCTTAACCCATACAAAATTAGTCATTTGGAAATTAAATCGTATGTCCAGATTACAGTAAGTATGCAACAAATGTAAGAACAGTCACATTGTTTAGTTTGTTTTCCCAAGAAAGGAAGGCTTACAGAATCCTACAGCTTCTCTATTCTACATTGTAATAACATATTTGACTGATTTCATGCAGACTTGGAAGAGAAAGTGAGATCTTATGAATAAAGAGTTCCTAGAAATTCTCAAAACAGGTGGCCTTACAAAGGAAACACATACTACCAAGATGTAATAACATAAGCTTAAATATTTTTAGACATCAGAAAAATCTACATGAAACTACACTCTCCAGATCCAGATCTTCAGAAAATCAGGAATCACTGCTACTCAAGTAATGTGTAGGATAACTTGTAATAATAAATAAAACCACTCTTGGATCTAAGTCACATAAACCATCAGTCTATTTCCCATCAGAAATTTTACCTGTAACAGCAATGCAAAGTGTTGTCGGGCAAATTCTTTGCTCTGAAGAGCACAACAACCCAAACACAGAACCGCCATGTTTCTCACAGCTGGATGGACATTTGCTATGCCAGGAAGTATCTGGAAACAATAATATTTAATTTATAATTGAAATACATAAATTGAAAATAGAAAAATCGGCTACACTGCTTAACTTTTCCTTACCCTGAAACTAGAAATAACGTAGTGCATTACAGGACTGGAAATTGGTAACTTCTATATACTCTGTTTATCAAGGCATAAACAGAAAGGTATTTCGAGTATCCTGTTTGAAATCAGCACTAAAAGAATGGCTCACATGAGCATTGTGCTTTGTATTTGTTTTAATAAACATTTGTTTTCAAATCAACTCAAATTGACCACTCATTGTGAAATAAATGACAAACCTAAACATTTCTTCATAAAAGACATTATCATTCTTGCAGAGAAACAATACCCAATTTCAAATTGCAAAATACAGATGTGACTTCCATTTACTTGGAATAGTTTTGAGAAGTCAATGGTAAGAATCCACGTGAAAGAAAAGAGAGGCTCCATACAGGAAGTATGCTACAATGATGTCATTCTATACTTTGGCATTAATTGAAGAGTTTAAGTTTAAAAAACAACAAATAAGATATACTAAAGCATGTAATCAGTGAAAACCCAGTAGGAACAACAAAATGAAAGCAGGATCTTGGAGAAAGAAGACTGGAATAAACAATGAATGTGAGAATTAAAGAAAGACCTAATTAAAAAGAAAAAGGGTTCTGTGGGACCTATCAAAACTGATTTCTTAGAACATTATTATATATCTGAAAGAAATCAGGTGTGGTTCCACAATATTTAAGCCAATCTAAATTGGTGTTGTAATTTTCTTTCCAGTTTGAATTTTAAGAATGCCCATACTGAGTCAAATCATCTGGCCCATTGCCCTGTTAATAACAAAGATCAAAACCAAATTCCTACAAAGTATTACGTAAACAGGCTAAGTAGATTCTTCCCAGGAATTCTTGACAAGGTCCCAGCAATTCACAGCTGAGACATCAGAGCTGCGAGACTGTTTTATCTACCTAATTTCCGTAATATTTATTTTTCTTGAACTTACTCAATGTTCCTTAAAATTTATGCAAGAGTTTAGCATGCACACATCCTGTGACAAGGAATTCCACAGATTACATATTAGGAGAAGAATCAACTCATTTAATTCATTTGTTCTGAGCTTGCTAGTTGCTAGCTTTACCTGGTGATCATCCAATCCTTATTTACTTTCCCCACAATATGCATGATTTCTGACCTCTCTCTCAGATGCTAACCTAAGTCCTCTTTTTTCCAGGTTACAAAAAGGTAGCCTATTTAGTCACTCTTCATTCAGAAGCTGTTTCGTGTATTTCCTTGCTACCCTCCTCTTGACCACTTCCATTTCAAATATAATCTTTCTAGACAGAGGGGATAAGAATTGCCTTTAGTATTCACATGAGGATGTACCACATGTTCATACAGCAGCACATCGCTTTTTTCCACGTGGTTCTCTATTGCCTGCACAGGAAACAGTTCAAATCTTCTTGAAGCAGCACACAGTGATAGCTAAGATTCTGTGTTATTTAGAAACATTTGTCTTAAAATCCACACCCTTCACAACTAAAACTGCTAAGTACATTTTGCAGACTATAAAAGGCCTACCATGCCATTACATTCATTATTCAGTACAGAAACATTTTGCTCTTCAAAGGTGCCAGGAAAACAGAGGCAGAAATGCTCTACAATAAAACATCTTTGCTTGTACCAGGCAGGGATGAAAGAAAAGTCTACAAGGGCTCCAGCCTCTTTCCGATGAAGAGCTTTTGACTAGCTCCAGACAAAGGTACCTTGGAGTTCTTTATTAGAGATGTCATACCATCAGCTAATAGAAAATCCAAGTAATTAAAGTACAAACAAAGGCAGTAAGCAGATGCGTAAGCAGCACACTAGAACTCAGCACTGTCCACCACTGTCAAACATTAGTCAGCTATTTACCATATTCCCATTTTATTTTAGTAACTCTGCTGCGTCCAGTTCTGATGTAGATTCTGAGCTCAGAACAGCATATCTGGACTGCAACTCCAAGACACTCAGTTTTGGTAAGGCTTAAAAGCACCAGACACAGCACAACTCTGAAATAATCACAAACCATCCTGCCAGCACCCAAGTGCCAACTGTGACATATCTATTTTTATTATAATGTAAAGCAGTATTTATTATTACATACCATAGATTCAATTAGTTCATTAATGGTTGGACCAATTCCTTTAGAAAGCGATATCATCTTGAGAAGCTCATAACACATCAACAAACACTTCAACAGTGTTTCAGGATCATTCTTCAAGGTGAGTCAGGAAAAAAGAAAAAAGTCATTATTAAAAACTGTGGCAGTGATGAGAACAGGGACATTAATCATAATTATTTCCTACCCAAATAAACATTTCCTGTCCACTACACTTGATTTGCAAGATAATTAATCAAAATTAATCTGTAAGCAATGATGAAAAGATTCAAGTTTCATGTTTTCAGTTGGTTAAGAGTAAATACAGCAAAAGCAAGATCCTTTTAGAATTCTTCAGTCATTCAAGGACAAAAAAGAAGCTTACTGTAATCCATTTTGAATAGACATCAAAACACAATTAGCATTTGGTAATACAAGATGGGAAAAAGAAACCTTTTCCACACGCATTTCTTTAATTTCAGGTTGCTCTACTTCTTTTATCAGATCGGCTTTTGTGTGTTCCAACTCAGTTATTTTCTCTTTTAATACAGATGCTTTATTAAAATCCTGAAGAGAAATGCATTCTTCCAAAGCCGTTTTTGCTTCAAAAAGTTTCACTTTTATTTGAGCCAACTGAAATATAAAGTACAAGGAAAACATTGCAATATTATAACTTAAGTTATATCAGACAACATTAATCAATAATTCAGTTACATAAAACTCTTATTTGACGGATAAGTTTAGAAAATATTTTTCTTCATTTGCCTACCTTAACCTCTCGCTTTCTTATTTCAGAAGCATCAAGAGGCTGGTCAACAGTAGCAATCGGCTCACGAACCTCCGAGGTGATTTCTGCAATCTGTTGTTACAATCAAAATATCAGTGCAAGTAACTTCAGCTTAGATGTCAGATCCAATGCATTTAATTTTTTACAGACTTAAGATACCATCCTTCTGAAACTTCTGTGCAGTTTTCCTTAGTTGTTAAGTCACTGCAATAGAACGTATTTGACTGCTATTCAATGACAAGTAGCCTAACCATCAAAGTCCAGTGTCTTCTATTGTTAGGCAATTATTTAGTATGTTGAGCGTTTCCTAGTGTTAGCTAGGTAAACAAGAAAACAGAAGACTGCATATCTTTTAATAAGTTACGAGTTTCTATGCTGACAATACATAGGCACTGTCTCTAGGTCTGAACACACATTTAAAAAAGAAAGGCTAGTAACAGGTGTAAGGGTTTGTTTTTTTGTTTGTTTTTAAATCTGTTACTATTTCAGTCAAAATACAACTAACACTATCATTTAAAGGTCTATAAACCGCCATACATAGTATGAGGAGCAATATAAGTAATTGAATTCCGAGCCAAATATATGTGTAGAACTGGAAGCAGAACTAGTCTGAGGGTTTTTCAGTTTGTTAGAGGTTTCTTTAAGGTGACGCCCGTTATGTTAATAAAAATGAAATGAAATATAAGGAAAAAACTAAAGAGTGAGATGAGGATAGTCTTAATTTGATTTGCCTTGTATCAGATTGACTCAGTTTAACTTCTGTTTAACTCAGTTAACTCTAGCTTTATCCAATAAACAGAATATATTGAATCAGTGCATTTCATCAGCACATTAGAAAAGCGTACATTTTCTGTTAGCATTGTAGCACTAAAATTACTATAGCTCTCCCAACATAATCAGGGAACAAACCTATACCCTAGCTTTACCCACTAGACTGAGGCTTTCCAGACGTGGTCTCTGTCCATAAAGTCCAAGACTCATTTAAAGTATTTGAGCAAAACCAAGAGTCCATGTTTCAGGAGTCAAGTTGAAATAATTATGCTGCATATAGGGACTCTGCTATATAAAATACTTTTCTTATAAGGATTTTTAGAACTGCTCTCAGCTGAAAAGAGGGAAGAAAAATCTGAGATCTGGAAATGCATACTATCCTCATTTTGAATGTTCTAGTCAAAACCAGTTGGATCTAGTATGACAAAGGATTTTGAAACAGGCCGTTGAAGTGTAATACTTTCCTAATTTGAGGATTACGTTTACAAAATCAGCCAAATACTCTCAAGACAGAGCACTTCATATCTTCATATGGGCACAAAATGCAGCGATGCCAAGAAAAAAAAGGGGAGGAGGCTGGTATGGCAGGGAAGAACATAAATATGTTTCCAAACTAAAAATATCTTAATTCCTGATATTTCATTTACAATAATTTGTAAAGGCTATTTGATATACAGAGAAAGCAGAGCCCAGAAAACAATGAGCCTTTGGAATTACTTACAATTTGAATCCTTCTGTCATCATCCTTAATGATACTAAGTAATCTTTCCACAAGCAGAGGCACAAGGGCTGTTGAAGTGGCAGGCAGAATGAGAATCCTTTGTAAAACAAGTAACAGATGCTTTCTGCATTAAAGAGAAGAAAAAAATAAATCTGCTTATTCAAGAAAACTGAAGATATTTAAGAGCTATTATTTTACCCACTTTGAGTTAGTGTTATGGATTTATTACAAGAGAAACTTCTCTATACAACTACTTAATTGCTGAATGTGCTTCCGTACTTAGTAGTATTTATCATCTCCCAATTTCACCTGATCTCTCAATTAGAAAATGCTATTTTTTTTAATCAGTTCTGGCTATTGTTGGAAGAAAGATCATTCCAGTAAAAAAGCAGTGAAAGCGTTAATAGTATAGAATGCTTCCACAAATTATCTGGGTGGAAACTTAAAAGAAAAAAAAGAATAAAAATTAAACTATCCTGACAGTCAGGCAAAACACAGAACGCATTCCACTGAGGGTATAAAATTGTTACCACGTTTGTACTATCATGATTTCTATTTTTCTGAAAATAGCTATGATGGTATGAACTTCTAAATTTATTCTCTTACTACTTCACATGCAGAGGCCATTCAAACTTTAGATCATCATCTAAATACCTCAGCTAACAGTCCCATTCAGCATGACATCTAAAACATCTGTACCTTTCTAGGCTTTAGCAAATTGGGCTTAAAACTCAAGAAACTCACAAGCTACTTACTACAAGTAATTTGTAAGACCGTGATCCATTTATCTCCTCTTATTTTTGATATACTAAATTCCAAATGAACAGACTTGTAACTTCATAATCTCAAGAACGTGTTACAAAAACAACCAATTTTCGTCTCCCCAAACAATGTTATATGTGCATTAAACCTCATTTTTCCATAAAAGCAAGCAGGCAGTATTTTGCACCCTTTGGGGAACAACTCCATTAAAGAGACAGTGCCTTTTTTTTTTCCAAGTATCAGAGAACCATATTTTGTCCATTTGATCAGGTCATTTTCCCAACAGAGACTTTATGCCTCTCCACAGGCATGTGTGTCATAAACCTAATAACACAGATTTTCTATTTAAATTTACCTTCCTCCCTCTTCGGTGGTATCCATGCAGCCTATAATATGAGTCAGTTGCTGGCCTATAAATTCTTTTGTCATCAGGTTTTCGAAACAAGTGAAGTCTTCTTTTTGTTCTTCACTAAGAACCGGCATATTTTGAAGGTAACTGAATAGAAACAGAACAGATAAATTACTTCAGAATCACTGTTGGAATGAAAAAACACACCACAAATACATGTTCAGAAACGTTATATTGGCTACAAGAAAAAAAAATCACTAAAATATACATCTTTTAAATTATGCATCTGATCAAGTATGCCATCACAGAAGAACAACAATCTGTTGTCAGATGTGCACAGCCACATAGCACAGAAAGTGTAATCACTATCTTGTTTATTCATTTTTCTAGAGTCACTGTTCTTTAAATTTTATCTACTAACTTGAGCGTGCACGCTCAGAAAATCTAGCGTGAAGCATATCGTGTATGACGTTCAATGCTGGATATAATGTAATATATAAAAAACAAATATGAGCTTTGAAAAAGATACTTATTTTTACCATAGCATTGCATAACCTTTTCAGCAACAGCTAAGTTTAGCAATTTTTTTTTTTAATTCTTCAAAATTAGGAAAAAAGCTTAGCACACAGCTACTATTTAAGGCCATCTGAAATTACAATATAGGCAGCAGTTGCTGATCATTTAACAGTAATGTAATTTGCAACAGATAATATCTAAATGAAGCTTACAATCCTATATTTGTTCTTAGGTGTCAATGACTTGCAGTTTCTTGCTCCTCCTGATGCTTTCACAGTGCAAGTAAATCAAAGAATTCACCAGAACTATAAATCTTAATTGAAACAACTGTTGGCACTACTCACCAATGAACAGTTTAACAGTTGATACTACAACCAAGTACCAGCAAACCTTATAAAGCTTCCTCAGTCTCTTCCTTAAAGGGAGTAAGATTAGATGGAACAAGCTTTTTTTTGTTTGTTTGGAGAGCAAATGTTTTGTGGACACTAATTATGAACTAGAAAACTTTTACCCACCAGACCGCGTCCACATTTCTATATTAAAGAAGTACAGACACTATACAGTAAATGTTTATGAAAGACATTAGCACATTCAATGTTGAAAAGTGGCAACAATTCATAGGAGTACTATTAGCATACTACCACCCTACTAAAGAGAGAAGAGAATATGCATTATTCAATTGGAAACATCTATCAAAGTACTACATTCTTCAGCAGAACTGATTTATAATCATTTTTGGAACCTTCACTCTACATTTTACAAGTGTAATACCTCCATTAAAATTTCTCAGCATTCCCCACGCTCATAAAATTTGAGCTGAGCTTATGTTTATGTTAAGACTGAAAACTTTTCTGGATGAGTATCCCAATAAAATTTCCTTTCTTCACTTAGGTAGAAGATTGACTTATCAAAATATCCACAGTTGCTCCTTTGTTAAATGTTCTGTAATTGGCTTGTTCACTGCCTTAGAACTTAAGTTTTTGGGAAACATGCCTGCTTGAGCAGGGAGACAGAGGGGAATGTACTTTTGGTTTCGAAAACACTTCTGGGGAGAGTAGCCAGATTTTAGTTTATTTTTACAAGTTACCAAAACAAAAAATGTGTCAGTTTCTGCAAGCTCTTTGCCAAGCATACAGCAACCTATGTACTAACAGATGGACAAAAGAATAGCTGCTTACTACAGAACAATATATTCTATTAGCTTTAATGGCAAAGAATTATATGCAATCAATTTAGAAGTCCATCTTGCTCATAATTAAGTAATGAGAAAACCATTTTGAAATATTCTATCTGCTTTTTACAGTTTTTGTTTAAAAGAAGTAAATCCTCTCAGAAAAATCATTAAAAAAATCCCCAAAATGACTGTTCAAACAGAATTTTGGTTTTGGAGGAAACTTGAGGAGCTGAAGCATTCAACATTCTCTCTTTTAAAAATATCTATTTTTTGTGGAATGCGAGAAAATTTTAAAATGTAACGTACCTTAATAAATAATCTGCATATACTGCTGGTTCTGGCAATATCTGTTCTAGCAAATCTTCACCTTCCTCAGCTTTTGATTTCAGATGTTCACAAAGACATCTCCAGTATAACACATTCTCAGCTGTTAAGTCTTCCAATGGAATCACTTTTCTTAGCAATAAAATAAAAGCATAGAGAGAAATAAAATATGGCCAAAGACAATAAATGCAAAGAAACAGTTTCCTAAGCAGAAAATAAAATCCTGTCAAAGATGCTCTCTATAGACGTACTTATAGACGGACAAAAATAACTTCTTCCATAAATAAGGACATAGAACAACTTGAACCTCTCACTGCATTGAGCTTTTCAGTGTTTTAGATTAATGCTGTTCACGTTCAGTATTTTAAATCAAGGTCTTCCGTTTGCAGAAACACTCTGCTCAGCCCTTCTGATCTCCAGAAGAAGCCACCTAGGTCTAACTAACTCCATGAAGCATTACCGTGTCTCTGCAATTCTGGAAAACTAAACTCCATTAATCTGCAGAAATGAATTAACTGCATTATTTTTCAGCTTATCTTTGTGAATTGTTTATTCTGTTCTTAACAGAAGACTTTCACAAAATATTCCAGTAGCAATAATAGTATGTCAAACACAAAAAGTAATTATCAAACACAAAAAGTAATTAACTGCTTCTCAACATCCTCTGCAAGTTTAGCCTCAGTTTATCACTCATAGGAATGGCACTCCTTTTCCACTATAAGCTGAGCACGTTATTTGTTTTCAGAAGCAGAAAATTAAATTGTGCATTGATTCTACCCCAAAGTGACACAGCATATCACTGTCAGTGGCACTTCAGCATTTAGCACTCACTGGAATCCCATCTTGTTTGCAGACTATCAGCAAAAATTTTGTTTTCCCTTTAGGTTGCTCATCCCACCTACCCCCCCCCAAACAAACAAAAGCACACGACAAACAAAACCACCTTGGCAATATGTGGATGAAACTTCAAGCTGTAGCCAAAAGTATCATGCAAGAACTTGCCAAATGTTTTGCATAAATCATGTAACCTCATTACAAGCTGAATAATTTCACTGCTTCTCAAAAGGTCGTTAGTCCAACAGATCTACTTCTTCGAGATTTTCTTTTAGAAAGGAAGCCTTGTTTTGTGGAGGTTGTTCAAAGTCAGACTGACAAGTCCATAACTATATAAATTTTTCCTTTGAACTTCTTAAGATATTGGCACATTTCCAGAGGCTGTAAGGAAGTTATTTCCCCATTATTGGTGCTACTTAAAGACAGACAGGCCTGCATCTGTAGCTTTGGGGTACAATGCATCTAGCGTCTACTGATTTCAAAATATCAGTCATAAGCTACTACAATAGAATGCGAGACACTTCATATGATGGCATTACGCTTTTTTCCCCAAAAAACACAGAATAGATTTTTGTTAACACCTTCTGATCATGGACATGTCATTTAAGTTTATCACCTAAGATTTTTAGCACTGTTAATTACCATTCCACTCTGGTTTCAATTAACTCAAGCCATTTCTTCTCATACCATTTTGTTCCCCTTAGTAATTTCCCTATAGTTTCCAATTCATTTTTCCCCCTTTCATTTTATCTTTATGGATCTTAATATTTATCAAGGCATCTTCATCGCATCTTAGGAGCTCACTTAGTCAAATTGTACCAAAAGTAAACACAGGAAACGAAGCCTCAAAGCTCTGTTAAGCCTTGCTAGTACAACTGAAATACCTTCAAAAGAAGGCTGAAAAAAGCTCAGTAACTCTATTCTGATGGATTCTCCAATCAGTACACGGATAACTGGAACAGCCCCAGACTATGCCACTCCTAGGCCAGCAAAAAAGAACAGAAGGAAGCCAAGGAGGGCTAGAGAAAACGGGGGCAGGGGGGTGGTAATCAAAAGCCTTAGTGGGGACAGGAAGGAAGAAAAAGAGCTCTTCAATATCACAGATTAAGAGAATACTTTACACCTGCAAAATTGTAATTTAAGAGTATTGCCTTTATTTTAAGCTGTACAGACAGCACAGGGAAATAAAAAAATAAGAATTAGTAAATCCTATTGCTCATAGTAGAAATTGCTTTGTTGATGAATTCAAGAGAGGAGTAAATACAAACTAGTTTTTTGGGGTGTCTAGGAAACAGAAGTCAGAGACATTTTACAGTTTTTCCTTTTGCTTCATCTGCCACAATCATTTTCAGCTGAATACTTTAAAAGAAAAAAAACACAAAACCACATATCCAAAACACTTAAGGACACAAACACCAGGGATACACCATAGCTTACATTACAATATCAGTCTCCTTATAACAGGCAATAGTTATTCTGCTCCCCATTCAGATAAAACCTTTAATTTAATATTTTTCTTATAAACAATATTCATCTTTCAGAGAAGAAAACTAATCTGCATACCTGCTGTCAAGGTTTTTACAGTTCTGAACATTGTCACTAAGTGGAATTAATGAAAACACAGCATTCAGTACTAGAATGGCCACTTCTGGGCAGTTTTCCACATCCAGTCGATGAAGCAATTCTAAAACATCCCCTTCAGTAAACTGTAACCAGGCTTGAAGCAATTTCTTCTTCATTACTTCCTTAACAGCATCTAATAATATAAGAATTTAAACAATTTAAAATAGGTTTAGAAATATCAGCTTTTCCACATACATTCACAAATCGTTTTATTATATGAAGGCCTTTTAGAATTAAGTTACTGTTTAGTTAAACTTATGATTCCTTAAAGAAAAAAAACAGTTAAAAACCTACCTGTGGGGCACTACCATGTATTTGACACAGTATCATTTTTCCCTATAAAGAATAAATGAACCCTCTAACCAAAAATAGCTACGCCTACAGATAGCACCTCATCCCAGAAAAACTATGAGCCATTAATTCTTGTAAAGCAATGAAACATTTCAGGGAAGCGTTGTTATATACCTTTTCTGTTTTAGGCATTTAGTAATTAGCCACTTCAGAGGCAAGATACTATTATGCAGACCTTTGGTCTGATTTGCCACACAGAATTATTGTGTTAATTCAATTATTTGATTTATTAATTCAATTATTATGTGTTAATTCAATTATTTGAATTGTGGATTGTGAAATTTACATAGAAATGCTTCAGGTACCCTCTTCCCATTGCCACAATGAACAAATAGTTTCAGTATCAGTGGAGTAAGATTCATCAAGAAAAAAAAAGTATGGAAACATCTAGAATACATACATAGATTTCGGCAGGGGAACAGAACGTCTAAGAGTCTTTAGTTATGTTTTTCCTTGCACCAGAGTGATTAGAGTATGTTCTTAGGACCTTTCATTAAACAATATCCAATAAGGGAAATGGCAAAGACCATACAGAGTGACAACATTCATCTTTCCTGTTATACAGGAGTCATGAAAATAAATACCGCATGTCAATAAGAGTTCAGAAAGTTCCATAAAAGGCCTCAAAAGAGCTTAATATTCTATGAATGAGAAGCCTCTCCAAGAAGTAAAAGGCATAAAGTAGTAGAATGCAGTAGCATGAAAGAGAATGGAGAACTGACAGCTAAATACACCCTGAAAAGCAGAATTAGACACAATATGGATGATCTTTTCTAGGTCTGGTTTAAATACAACCCCCCCATTCCAACACAAATAAGGAAGACATCCAAAATTCCAACCTAGCAGTCTTGAATGAAGAGATTCCTCTTCTGTTAGCTCAGGACTTACTCAAGCAGACAAGTTCAATAAAGATACGCACATTCAAGGTTTTGCAAGAATTTGCAAAACAGATCAAAATGAGGGAAACCTAATGGATGCGTGTATAAATGCAGCTTATTTGGAACATAAGCCTCTTTTGCCCAGCAAAGAGCATACGAATCCAAGGAGGCTACAGACCCTGGCAGGTATTTTCCCTTGTAATTCTAGGTGTCAGGAAAAACAAGTCCTCAATAGCTGTTATGAAGAATCATCCTAAGGAAGAGAGAGGAGACAGAGGGAGTATCTTCTCTGAATCAGAAAAGAAGGTAGTTCTATGTCTAACACCTCAATGTCACTGAAATAAAAGCTGTGTAGAAAAGTCTGTCTCTTCTCAGTAAGGAAATACAGCAAATTCTTGTTCCTTACAGGAAGGATCAGAGAAAAAACTGGTCAAGGTAGCTTCCTCCCCCAGTTTTCAAAGATTACTAAAACAGAAATGCATTCACCTAAAAGACAAAAGTTACCAGTCAAGATCAAGTATTAGTCTCCTTTTGTGGGGAAGAACAACAAACGAGAAGTGGCTGGTGAGGTCAAACAGCAAACTAGTATACTGATAAGAAATAGTAATAGAATATTTTTTCAGTGTTGGATTTCAAAAACAAAACCTGAAAAACTTCATTAAATTCCTATAATTGAGAGTAAATGGGAAAAATGCTGATTAAAACTTATACAGAAGGATGACTTCTTTTTAAGTGTAGTTCAATGCAGCATAAGAGAGCACTCAGCTAATCCTCTCCTCCATTGCTATCAAGAACACGATATGATGTCCAGCTAGCCAGGAGGAAAGGTAGCTCAGAACACGTGCACATGTGACACTCCTTTAAGAGCTCTGGTTACCAGTGACCATAGTACTTGTCTTGTTCTGCAAGGGCATACCCACCTAGGCCACACTTCTCAAAATTCCCAGGCAGCATATTACTACGCAAGGAAAATTCTCAGAGTAAATTCCAACAGGTCTTAGTACAGACTTCCCAAACAAAATACCTGAATAACACAGTAACGCTCAGTAAACTGTGAAACTGATGTGTATAATTACTACTGTTGCAAAAAAAAAAAGTCACTTCCCAGGTAGGCAGGTCTAATTCTCTGCCAGACACACATGACCTTTTGGTGTTTTGGCAACAACAGCACACTCAGTTGTCGACATGTTCTGAATGGCTCTTTATATAAAAACGGTACAGCACTGAAGACATCAAAACGAATAAAGCTGCTTCATGACGAAATGAATGAAGGTCAATCAAAAAAGAAGTAATATTCAAGATAGTTAAATGACAAATCGAGAAAATTTCTCTGAACTTACATAACGAACATTTTAAAACAATTTCCAAAAGATATTAGAGTTACATTTAAGTTCTTTAATATACATAGTGGTCACAAAGACGTATGTAATGAAACATTTTTGTTTCACAATACACTTAATTACATTTTTTCCACTTCTGTGTTTAATTACATTGTGGAGTGTGTTTGTTTCTTTCAATTTTTATAGAATTCAGTCGTACTTTAGAGCTCAGCAGCTTTCAAGTTTTTTCAAAATGCAATCCTTCTCTGTTTTATCCACTATCAGAGGACTGGAAACCAAAAAGCTGTAAAGCAGAATTTCTTGCGCTTAACCATTTCCTGACAGCTCATGGCTCCCTTTGAGCTCCTTATTACTGCCATGACAGCTTCCACATAAATGAACCCCACTACATTAGAAAGTATTCTGTCAAACATTTGCATTAATATATTTAAAAAGGATGATCTCTTACCAGATCTGTCATTAAGTCCTTGTTGCAACAATTTTACTCTCTGTGCTATCGAGAGAGCTCTCACATGAACTTTTTCTGCCAAAACCTTAAAAAAAATATATTAAAATACATTTCTACAAATTTTAATAACTGAATTCATGAGCTAACCATGGGTCTAAACTCTCAGATTTATTCATCCACAAAAACTGCAAGGCAGTAAAAGCCTGCAACGCCATTGTGACAATAAGCTAATAAGCAGATTTTAGTTCATGGAAGAAAATATATAATGCAGTTACAAATAGCTCAGAAACTTGGCTACTCAGCTCCTGTGCGACACCTGGATATGAAAACAACTCTGTTGAGGTTCAAGAGCACTTAATACCACCAATGAAATAACTAAAGTATGTATTTTTCTTAAAGGCCACTAAAGTAGAAAATCTAAGTTAAGCAACAACGGATTAGGTTTGCGTGTAAAAAAATGAACATTTTGTTAGAAGATCTTGCCCTACAATTTCTAAGGTGCCTGACCAAGAAACGTACATGTGATATACATACATACATATATATATATGACAGCACACATTCTTGCCATTTACCTCTACTTGTAAGCACAGGTAACGATTGATTGGGATACCAAAAAATGAAGTATTTTACACATTTTACTGCTGTGATTCTAACTTCAATTACCTATTATGTAATAACAGAAGAAAAATTGCTTTGCAAACATCCTAACATGTATGCAGAAAATAGCAGACTATGAATAATATACTTGCTACTTTCTGATCCTGAAGAGCTGAGTTCTATCAGAAATGTAATTTTTAATCAAGCAAGTTCCTGAAAATTTGTATTCAATCAGTCTCCTCCCCCCCCCCTTTCTGGTAAATGAAAATGAATTATTTAACTGGTATTACCATTTAACGAGTGAAACATGATAAAAGATTTAAAGCCTTTCCCTAAGCTAGTGTTTGAAATTAATTATAAGTGATGCAATTTACCTCATATGCCAGCTTCCTGACAGCTTCCTTTACATCCATAGCGCGGCCTACAATTTTTGGCAAAGTCCTTGCTGATGGAGCAATACATGACAGCACTGCACGTCTCACTTCTGAATTCAAATCATTTTCAAGCAGTGTGTTGTAAACTGAAAGTAAAATAGTACTAGGTTTTTGTAAGAGACTGAAGAATTTGCATTACAGAAAAAATAGAAAATACTTGAGAAAAATGAACAGGTGTTATTAAATTCCTTCAGCCTTTTGCACAACACTCAATATAATTTTAGTGAACAGTTTAGGGTCACAATCAATTGTACACTGAACTGTGACTTCAAAAGTAAATCAACTGCAGAAATAGCATTGGCAAACGTAGAATCTTCAGACTCTGAAAATCACTGCTCTAGATCCTACCTAGAAATAACCACTTTGTCATTAACTGACCAAAAAAAGTTTCCACGTGTTGGCTCCTTGCGACCTCTATTCACTGTCAACACATCCTCATCACCTTTGAGGTGGATCTTCAAATTTTCCTATAAATTGAAGATTGACATCTCCATGTGAAGAATAGCTGGCAGTTACTGAAAGAGAATATGTTAAAAGCAGAGTACCAAGCTATTGTATTGAGGAGGAAAGGCAGGAAATCTACTGAGAAATAAGGATTCATCAGGCTTCACAAATAAGGTACATGAAAGCTTCGGGGAAAATTTTCTGAAGGTGTTAGAAAAATAAATTAGAATGACAGAATGATAAAGGATTGTATTGGTCCTTTGCTTAACAGGAAAAAAGGTATATATCTCTTGCAATACTTTTGATTATATTCTAACCACGTCTTCAGGCAAAAAGTTAAAAGCAGCAACAAAAAAAATTAAAATCAGAGAATACTTGAACTCTCCTTCTTGCTCTGGGACTACTTTGATTCATTATGAAGTTTATATGCTCTTAAGTAAGAAGCTTAAACAAAACATTTAGAAAACAATTTCAAAGAAGGTACTTAAACAACAAAAAGAACCCAGCTAACTAACGTACTCTAACTTTAACAAACGTACAGTCCACCTACCATAGCACCAAACCTTGAGGTAGAGGTCTAATCAAGAATCATACTGTCCAGAAAAGAAACCCACAGACAGCATAAAAACAGCATGAAGAAACCTGAGTTCTAGAGGCACTAACCTCTTAAAGAAACCGATCTACAAGCAAGACGAGACTCAACAAGAGTCAGGGGTTAAACATACTTAGGTCAACAATCCCGATAACCAATTTGCCTCTCTGATACAGCTGACTGCCATCATTTGGACAAAAATCAGCTATTCTATTACCATTTCTAATCCTTTAAGTGTTTTTGTACAAATTCAGGTCAACTAATAGTCAACGGCAGACTCAGAGTCTGAACAGAGCAAGAATACATTGCATCTCCATCCCAACTTGCAACGCACGCCATTACCCTTCCTATTCCACAAATCCCACAAAGTTTATAGAACAGCCTGAGCCCAGTGTGATTTAAGCCCCAAAGGATATCTCTTTCAGGCAGTTCTGCCTTCTCCCCTTGAACATATGCAACTCTTGTAAATACAACCTCCACTCACAAGGAGATCCACTATTTACTAACAACTGCATGAAGAATGCCTCTAAGAATTGCTTACTCAATGCTTCAAAAAAAAAAAACATTTTAAAGTAAATCAATAAGTTCTTCTTAAACAAAAGAAAATAAACAATACTACTTACTATTAGCAACAGGACAGTTTTCATCTTTAGGGTCTTGAAGTCTCGACAGGGCCAAGACAGCTTGAATTCTCACATCCGAAAATTTATCTTTAAGTCTAATCATCATAGCTTCATTAATTTTATCAAATAAATCATCGTCAATCTGAGCATTCTCTGGCATACTTCCCAAAAGCTTATTAACAAGCTGGCACGTTCGAAACCTAACTGCATGGCTGTTTGCATTGTGAGACTAGGGGGGAAATGGAACAGAGTGGGGAGGGAAGAAAAAACAAGAATGTATACTTATAACCACATTTTTTACATTTCCATTACAAGGTTATTAACATGCATGTATTAGAAGTTAATATTCTATGTAGAACATTAACTATGCATTTCTATATTTCAAAAACCCCTTCCTATTTTAATAACATTAAAAATTCACAGCACTGAAAAACATTTATGGCCCACCACGTATAATAACAGCACTTTACGTAACTGGCAATGCCTTCACAAAGGAAGAAACATGCTCACTACTCAGTGCAGACCACTACACGAGCTAACTTAATCCTCTGTCTCCATAAAACATTAAAAGAAAAAGAAAACAGTAACAACAACTAGTGATCCTGGCATTACCATTGATTTTTCTATGTCAAAACAATAGTTTAAAAAATAACAACTCTATTTGTGCTTTCATGCTATTGGAATTGACGGTCTTCTTTCTACATATAACTCTTGCAATAAGCAGAGATTAATAATACCCATGCCACTCACACCTATGTGAAAAATCTTGTGATATTTTTACTTGTCAGTGAAGCAATATAAATTAATTTCACACTTATAAATGCACCCACAGTAAAGCCTTTAATTACACACCCCGCTGCCAAATAAGAAAACAATCCATATTTTCCCAGAGGCTTAACTTTTAAAATCTGTTTTGCGCGGGGGGGGGTTCTTCCCCACCTTTTTTTTGTATTGTGCATGTACGTGTTTTTGTTTTGAAAGTCATAAAGCACTAGCCCTGCCTTTCTTTCACTTTGAAGTTTACAGTTTGTAGATAACACCATAAGCGTGAGCAAGTTTTCCCCACCATGTAAAGTTTCCATTTGTCATGTTAAAGATATAATAGTATTACTGTACCTCAAGCAGAAAGTTAAACACATAATTCAGAAGCAAGTTATCTTCTTCTCTTTCCTCGCTACTCTCCCCTTCCTCCGGTTGATAAAATGAAGTAACAAATTTAGCCACAAAATTGATCAGCTGCTCCACTGCTGGTTCCCGTTTGTAGACTATCATAGCATACTTAAGGAAATGAATGAATTTTTCATGGAAATCTGCCTTATCTTCCAACTGAAAAAAAATATCAAACCACAGCAAGCGATAACTACCAGGCTTATCCTTCAAAAGCAGCCTTTAAAAAACGGTTTTATAATCGGCGCCGCTCATTTAAATGTTTAAAGCGCTGACGGCAGCAGGTCAGGTATAATAACACGGAGTATTTCGGTTGGTTTAACAGCCCCATTGCCCCTAAGCCTCTACACAAGGCTCCGTCCTGGAGCTGCCGGTTACTGGCTGCAGTGTCGGTACCCCGCCGGCTGCCCTGGGTCTCCGTCACCCGCTGTCACCCCGCCTGCTTCCCCGCTACCCGAGCGCCTTCTGGCCCCATTTTCCCCTCTCAGCTCAGAGATTCACGCCCCAGATGGGCTCCCTACAGCAGCCTGGCGTGCCCTGGCTCGTCCTTTAACCGCAGGGCTCCTCTGCGGCAAACTGAGGGGAGAGAAGGCTGGAGAGGCCCCCCAGGGGACCACTACACCACTTTTTCCCCCTCAGCCTCCGCCGCCCGCTCCCCTACCTGGCTGTAGGCGCTCCTCAAAGCCACGACGAGCTTGGCGTGGTTCTGGTGCGGCTTCTGCGCCAGCCGAAAGGCTTCCTTCACTTCCAAAGACTTCTTTGCCACTCCCATGGCTGCGGCCGCGGCCCCGGCCCCGACCTCCCTTCACGGTCCCCACCCCGGGCTCTAACGACCGGAAAGGCGGCAGGAGGGCACCAGAGGCGGCCGGGCTGCGCCTCAGGCTTCCCTCAGGGCTTCCCTCAGAGCTCCCCTCAGCGCTTGACGGCACCGCGCGCTCCCCGCCAACCGCCCCCAGCTTCAAAATCGGCGCGAGCGCCGCCGCCCGCTCTCGCGAGAAAAGCCGGCGGCGCGTGCACGCCCCCGCGCGCGTGCTCGCCTCCGAGCACGCGCGCCCAAGGGGCGGGGCGCCGGGGATGCGGGGGGAGAGGGGGCGTTGGCGTTGCGCGGCGCCGCGCCTCTGCCGGGCGAGCCAATGGCGGGCGGGGAAATGGCGGGCGGAGCCGTGCCTCAACCCCTGTGCCGCCATCTTGTGGAGAGCGCGGAGCTGCGCGGGGTTGTGGGGGCGGTACATGCGTGCAGAAAAGGAGGTTTAGAAATCAGCTGAGGCTAGGGGCAGGTGGATGGAGGAGATGGGGACGTTTGGTGGATGGAAGAGATGGGGACGTTTGGTGGAGGGAGTGACGGCTTGCTTGCCGCTGGGGGTAGAGGCCAGGTTGAAGGGTTTGGGGTTTTCTCGTTTTAGGAAGGTGTGAGGTGAGCTCCATGCCTGTGCTGGAGCTCATTTTGTGACTGGTCTAGAGCAAGGGTCAGTAAAAGCAGAAATTAAAAGGAGGTGGGCCATCTGTAGGATATAGAGCTACTGGAGTGAGTCCAGAGGAGGGCTGCGAAGGTTATGAGGGGACTGGAGCACCTGTCATACGGGGACAGGCTGAGAGAGTTGCACCAGTTTAGCCTGGAAAAGAGGAGAGTGAGGGGAGACATCATCAATGTGTATAAGTATCTGGGGGGAGGGTGTCGAGAGGATGGAGCCGGTGTCTTCAGTTGTACCCAGTGACAGGACGAGAGGCAGTGGGCACAAACTGAAGCACAGGAGGTTCCAGCTCAATATGAGGGGACACTTCTTTACTGTGAGGGTGACAGAGCACTGGAGCAGGTTGCCCAGAGAAGCTGTGGAGTCTCCTCTGGAGATACTCAAAACTGGCCTGGATGCCATCCTACACAGCATGCTGTTGGTGATCCTGCTCCGCCCATGGGTTGGACTAGATGATCTTCAGAGGTTCCTTCTGACCTCAACATATCTGTGATTTTGTTACCCCAAAGCAAGTGGGGTAGCAGGCCAAGTCCTGCCTGTGTCTAAAAGTAATAAAACCCCTTTCTTACTGAAATAGGGGCGAGAATGATAAAGAGTTGTAGCTGTCCTGTTGGAAAGAATATTTGTGTTCTTTCCAGACTGCATCTTTTACTAGTGTAAATTTTCCCCTGCATTTTCAAGCATTTGTCGTGAACCTACTGTATCCTTTGAAGTGAGAATAAATTCTGTATCTCATTAAGAAGTGGAAGGTCAAATAAGCTGAAACTCGAGAGACTTGGTTACAGAATGTGCTGTGAGAGGGGGAGATACTTTACAAGAAGCAAGGTGCAGTGGATGATGAGTCAAATGGAAACATTCTGAGCACTTACTAATTAGAAACAACATTCAGAAATGTGGACATAAGCAGTTCACTATGGGCTGTAGGAACTTAGGGTAATTGACATCTATCTGTGTTTAGGCTTATAAAAACATGTCTAATTACCTCAAGCGGCAGTAGTTATTTAGGAAGGATGGACGACATACCATTAGGAATGAAAGTGGGTCAAATAGGCATAACCCGTCCTGAAGAAGTGTTGGTTTTGTGTGTGAGGGATTTTTTGTTTTTTGTTTTCTAAGAAAAAAAAAATCTAACAAATAGAATAGATGAACACTAGGGGTCAGTATTGTTTCATAGCTGAATCGTCACAGTGTTTAGTAGATTTTTATCAACAAAATAATGGAATGATTTTCCATTTACAAATGTGTCAAGGATTATAGGTTATATGAGCTATTTGTGGAGAATGGACAGCAGCAGCAAGAAAAAAAATAAAATAAAATCATTTATACATGTGGCAGGAAGATTTTCCAAACATCATACTACCATACATTTCCATGTATTTGGCAGATACCTACTTTTTAAAGGTTAGTCTTTTGTAGGTTCTATTAACTGGTAACACCTGTGGATCTGGACTAATCCCCTTCTGTTCCTAGAGAGCAGGAAATGGATTCTATATGTTCAAGCATATTAGTTACATAAAATCATATATGCTAAAACAACTTTCTACTTTTTTTTTAGTTGGAGAAACAGTCTTCAAAAGCACCGTAATCAACGGTGAATCCTCAGTGAGATTTTGGTTTTTTTGCAAGTTCATATTTTCTAGGAAAATATAATATGTAATCATCTTTCTATTTAAGATATTTGTGCTGGAAAATTAAATTCATCCAGCTTTTTTTCTACCACAGTAGTCTGTTTATGAAGGAGAGGATTGAAATGGGAAGAGAACGGGTAAAACTTTATGATTCTTGTGGCTTTAAAAATCCAGGACTTTTATTTTAAGTGAAACTAATAATGCAAAGTGTATTACTTTTGATTCACATTTGGCAATCCAGCTGTGTCTGCCTGCATCTCAGATCTACAGATGGAGATTTTCCCCTGTGAATACCTTGCAGTCCCTTATGATCGATTTCATCCAGGATGTGAGATTTATTTCTTCAGTCTGCTTTAAATATTTCTGCTAGGCTTTGTATTCCTAGATTGAAATGGAAGTCAGGCTTCTGTTGTGACAAATTGAAGTCTAACCTGGTTAGACATACTGGCTTTCAGGTAAATATGCCACAGCAATCCAGATTTCCATAAAGTGTAACTGTCTTCTTGTGATACTAGCTACTTACTTTGTTTAACTGGTGGAAGGATTTGCTGTCAGAGTTTTTGCAGGTCATGTTTCACAGCCCTGAGTGTGCTATTAAGTCTTAATGGCCCCTGAGCAGCCTCCCTGGGGTTTCCAGCCTTTTCCCATGGGTCCTGGTAACCTCATTTCAGCTCAGCCCTGGGACTCCAGTCCTGGTCTGAACTAAATGTCAGGACTCAGTGAGAGCCAGCTGCTTCCTTAGGGATGAGGAGCTGAAGGAGGGCAGGACAAGCATGAAGGTAGTGACTATACCAGCTTGGGCCCAGTCCTGCAGTGCCAAGTGAGGTGAGTGGAGCAGGCCAGGAGGAGCGCACAGTCCTAACTGAAAAGGAAAGCAATGATGACAATCAGATCTTGGATGCTGCTCCAGGCTTTGGAGGGAAGTGTGCTGAAGATTCTCTCCTTGTCCTTCCAAGTAGTGATCTCATCTGTTAATGCTGTCTCTTTCTGACTGTGTCTGTCTCTTCTGATGGCACTGCTCAAGAGCCTTTCTCTTTCCTTTGTCAGTCCTGTTACGTGAACAGATACACAATGACACGGAGTGAGGAAAACTTGCTGCATGCCATTCATTTTGTGGTAATTTCACTTGTAGGTCACTGGGTAAAAAGCAAGTTAAAAAAGGAGAGTTGTTGCTAACCCATTTAGTTTGTGTTCCAGGGCTTTTATAACTGTTTCATATGGTTGGTTCGTTTCCATATTAAAGTATAAGCACAGTAATACTTCATCCATAATAGGGCCATCATTATGCAGTAGTAATCAGAGATTCTGTTTGCCACATTCCTCCAAAATGTGTGTGTAAGTCAGCTATAAAATTGTATACGAGTTTTCAAATAGTTACTATTTTTAGTCAATGGGGAAATCAGCCCCACTTCTGATGAGTTTTGAATTGGACTCTCAAATCCTGTTTGCCTTATGAGAGGGCAGGAAAGGAAAATTGTAAAATAGTTATATAATCCCATCATTGTAATTACCCAAGATGTACCAGTGACAGAATCTCTTTACGCTTGTCCTTTTTCTGGCATTCAACCCCTACGCAAGCTTTACTGGAAGCAGGATAATGAACTAGGTGGGGAGGATAGCTGTTCTTATGGGTCTTCTGACCACTTCTTATTCCTCTTTCCAGTTTTTTTTGTTTCTTTCTTTTTTTCTGTAAGAAGGAAATAAACAGTCCCTGAATTCTATATTGAGATCAAAAAGGCACTCTGTGATCAAAATGAATTTAAATGGAGATCAATAACGAGACTAGTGATTTATGAATTAAATTAGCATTTCACTTAGGGATGCATCTTCCTTTGTTGAAACACTGACTTGAGAAGTTGTAAATCTGTTTTACTGATAGGGCTTTGCCATTTGAAATCTACCATGACAGTTAATGACTACCTGTATTGTTACACCATTTTCAAATGCAAATTTTATTGGGCTGGAAAACATCAGTAGAGTCTAATCTGGGGAATCAGTTTAATTTTGCCCTCATATATATATAAAAAAAAAAAATCCTACTGACTTTAGTGGGACCGGTATTCAAATAAATAGTGGAAGAATTGGGCTTTGTATTAATTGTGCTTTGGGAAAGCTGTTTGCAATACACTAAACTAAGGACAAAGCTTATGCATTAAACATTTGCAACAGAAGTATCTTCTTCGTGTCTTAGAATTCATGAATTGTGGCCCTTTTAATAACAGCTAGTCTTACCTTGTGTATCCTACACATTTTTTTCTGTAGGTATAAATAATGCTGGACTGATGGACTTAGGTTTCAGTTGAGATAGTGAGGATAAAGTGGGTGAATTTGATGGTGGGTCACACCTTATTTTAATTGTACTGATGTTTAAATCATTAAGAATTTGAAAGATGTATTATGAAAGCTTTCCAGCCATTTTTGTCAGCCGTGTAAGCAGGAAGCTAATTTGCTTGGTGGCAAGGATTTTGTAATTGTACCTAGAATTGCACCTTCTCCCATTTGCCGACCCTGACGATGTTGACTTAGAGGCTTTTTACTGACTTTGATGTCTTTACTGGCATTAACTGATCAGCTGCCAGAGATTGTTTCTGACATGAGTCACTTTTATAGACTAAATATGTGACAGGAACAAGTGCTATTATGTTAACCAGGCAATAACAGATTGCTTTGGTACCATGGTAAAAGGATAAGAACTCAAAAGTTACTTACTTTGAGTGCAGTTTTTTTTTCCAAGTTCTTTCTTTTCTTTGTGACAGAGGGGAAAAGGTAGTATACAAATATTATGGAAGGATATATATATATTTTTGTTCTCCTACAAAGAAGGAGAACTCTCCAGAAGTCCTGTTGACTTCCACACTGAGTGAGACAGTAAAAATTCCTTCAATACTACATTATGAAAAAAACAGACCTGACAAATTTTGGGAGAACGTGATGAAAAGAATATCTAATTTTACTATGTAACAACGTCCCAGTCCTCCATCAAAGTTAGGAAAAGAACATACTCGCATGTAGTAATAGTCCACGTGCTGTGTTTTTCCAAATGCTAAGGGTGAGGAGACTAAAGTTAGTGGAACAAACGTCTCTAAACTTCAGTATGCACACCACAGTCAGTTGAGTTAGGAGGACTGCAAAGGAGGATATAAAAGTTTCAGAAGCTGTAGTGTAGTCTGCATATTGAACAAGCAGCAGGTACTGAAAGTGGAAGGCATATAGTCATTTATTCATATGGCACAATTTTGTAAGTAAATTAGTTAACACACCTGAGCAGCAAAGCTATAAACCTGTGTACAGTTGCTAACAGACTTGAAGACTATAGTGCCATAACTACCTTCTCTCTCATAATTTATGTAAAACAAATGCAACAATAGTAATTCAAGCAGAAGTGTGTGTGCATGTGTGTTTTCTGTTTAGACTGTTCTCATTTGTATTTTAAACTGTATCTTTGCCTTGTACAGCTCCGAGTTCAAGAACATTTTTCTCATCCACTTAAGTGTTCACATGGTTCACTTAAAATCCACTTTTGTATAGTATCTGCTTAAATGACCCTTTGTGATGTTCTTGCTTTGTCTTCTTATCCACAGGTGATCCCTAGACCAATTAAAAAAAAAAAAAAAGGTCAAATTCTCATTTAAAATCTCTGCTGAAATTCTGTTACTGAAATCAAGTGTTTTCCTGAGTAGCAGAACTAATGAAACCTTGAACCTCCTGTGAAGTTATGTTTTCTGGTTGCATTTTTTGGTGCATGAGGTCTGACCGAAGCTTTTCCAATGTTTGAACTATTAGCTGACAAGTCTTGTCTGGACTCGGAATAAGAATAATTTATCAATGACCAATTATGTTCTGCTACAACACCATCTTGTACCAAAGCCTCAAGTTTTTCCTTCTAATCCCCCAAAGCATATTAACAGACTGCCTGAAAATAACCTTTTTTTTATTGCTTTCCCAGCGTACCTGAAGTTCTGTGCTCCTCTACTCTGCCAGTGGAAGTGCCTCAAGCCTCCATCCAGGCATGCATTCATGTTCAGCGAAAAATAATAATAATAATAATAAAAATAAACGTTGCTATCTCTGTATTAGAGTTGTAACACAGGTGAATTATTGCAAGTACTTTTAAAACCCTTTGCATTTCTCTTAAATAGCATTCTATTTTCATTTAATTTTGTTCTTTTTCTGAGGAAACAAGGTAGCTAGGAAACTATTCTAGTCCTTTGTGTTCTCTTGATTGTCCTAATAAGCTTGCCAATTTTATCAAAATTATGCATATAACTAAGTTCCTGCATTTTTTTCCTCAAATCAGTGACCATGTAAAGAAGATAATATAACCATATATTAGCAGAGTTGAACTTTTGTGTGTACACATCTTATTAGATACCAGGCAATGGAGTGTCCTTATGCCATAGTCACAGAAAAAGTTCCAGTCCCAGGCAGCAGCATCTTTGACATTAATGTAAATTAATGAAGATACCACACTTAGTCATTACTTTGTGCAAAGATTATGTTTCTTACCTTTTCTTATTAATGTTCTTTCGGGGCTAAATTCTCTTCCCTGCTTAGTACCTAGCTTTGGCTGTGACCATCTTCATTTTCCTTCCTGGTGTTTTCTTTCTGCAAGTTTCTCAGTCAGTCTTCACTCTCACTCCTGGAGTGAAGATTCTGCCTCCAAAGCTTTAGAGTCCCTCTTTTTCTCCCAGCAGTTAAAGGGTTTGGTTTCTCTGTCCCAAGGTCTTCTCTTCTTACATCTCCTCACTCCTCCCTCTCCCCCCTGCTGCCTGCAGGCATTCTTCTTCTGCTCAATCTGTTTCCTCTTGGACTGCTTATTCTTAACAGGACCTTATCCCTTTTTGTCCTCATGGAGGATTTCCCTTTTTCTGCAGATTCCTTTTGCTCTGCCGTTAGCTGACACTGGATAATTCTTCTTCCCAATTCTGATCACAAGAAGCTCTTTTTCAAAGCCACGGCAAGCAAAGTGGAAGCTTCTAGCCCCAGAAGGTATTGCTAGAAGGTGAGAGGGGGCCGGGGAAGCCGCCTTACCTGCGTGGGACAGGGGGAAGAAGCAGCCTCTGTCCCCTGCGTACTCGTCTGGGCAGAGATGGGGCTTGCTCTCTGGGGTCCCTTGCATTGGCTGTGGTGACACATCGCAGGGTGTTGAGCAGCTCTCAGCTTTCCTACCTGTTCATTCTCCTTTTTCTTCACCTCTGTTTTCCCCCTACTTTGCTTTCTCCTCCCTTGCCTGTCTCCTGGACTTGTTTAAACATGTCCAGTAGGTTTTTTCTTCTTTCACAACACTTTACTGAACCATTCTTAAAAAAAAAAAAAAAAAACTTGCCTTTTTTATGCCCTTTTCCTTCTTTTGCTGTGCTCTAATCTATTTATTTTTACATTTTGAAGCGTGGTCTTTTTCAAGAGAATGAATAGCTGCAGATGAAGAAAAAAAGCCCAGCAATATTGTCCATTTTCTTCAGGCTACTTTCCAATGTGTTTAGTGCAACTGAGGGGAACTGGCCAGTCTCTGGATACGGCAGGCTGACCTGCTCCAGGACACCTTTCTGGGGCTCAGCTGTGTGTTTGAGGTGGCAGAACTGCTTCATTCTGCTTTCAGCAGAGCAGCAAAAATTGAACTAGCTTTCCTTCATCACTTTGTTGGTCCATCTGGGCTTAGAGAGGATTGCCAAAATAGCAGAGCTTGTGAAAGGTGCCATAATCCTCCTCTGACGACCCTTGTGATCCTTCAGCAGTCCAGGAAGGCAACATGACTTAATCTGCAGACGATCTCTCTATTAGATCCCCAGCAACGTCTGTGCCGCTGCCTGGCTGGCTGGCTCAGTGTATCCTGTGGGGAATTTGTAGCATCCAGCCGCTGGCATCTTCTCCTGGCGGAAGCTCAACCATTTGAAAAGAAGGGGAGGAAAAAAAAAAAAAAAGCCACCACGATCAGGAGGCTTGCACATGCTGTTCTCTGCCTCCTCGCCTGGGTGTTTTGCTGAAGGACTGGGACATCTGCACAGAAGGGAGAGAAGCAGCTGCTGCAGCTTGCCCTGTTTGGGGCTGAAGTTCCTCCAGTGCTGCGGGGGTTTGAGTGTGGGGAGGCGAGCAGCGAGGACAGGCTTGCACTGCCTGGAGCATACACAAACGGACTTGATTAAAATATTTCCAGCCTAATGGCCTCTGGCATAAACAAGCTTCATCAGCCCGGGACTTGCAATGGATCTAAAGCCCTTCGCAGCAGCTCGGCGGAAGGATGCAATAAGGAAATTCACATGAAAATGTGCAAGAAGATTGCCCAGCTCACCAAGGTAGGTCTGCCCGTGGCAGCCTTCCCAGCGAGGTGAGGCTGCCCCAGCCCAGGCTCGGAGCTGCCTCTGCCCGTGGCCCCTGCCTGGGAGGAGGGCAAGGAAAGCGCCGCTGTCCTGTAAGGTGCTTCCTGAGAGCATCCCTGTGCACAAACTTCGTTTCCAACAGTTCCCTGCAGGTGCTACGGAACAGCCTTCGCAGGTTGCCTGTGTGGCTTGCGACCTGGGTTTCACACTCAAAAGCTCTAAGTAGTGGGGAGTGACAGGGAGAAGAGCTCAGGCTATGCGAAGACATGGGGTTTGTCTTCGTGTCTGCACTCTGCTCAAATGAATTGACCTTAGGGGCTTTTTCCTGGAATTACCAAGATGTCATTTCACCTGCATTTTATAGATTCTCATGTGATTTTGTTGCACAACTGCAGCCAAACTGTGGTGCTAAAGAGTATTACTTCTTGTCTCGTGCTTAATTGTAACTGATGTGCATAAACGGAAACTCATTAAATGACCTTAGTAAAAGACAAGAGTTGGAGAAGACAGAACTAGATGACGTAATATATGGTACTAAAACTTTCAGTCAATACCAAGCTACACTAAGAAATGTTTGAATATTTTCTTCTTAAAAAAAAAAAAAAGAGAGAAAATCTGTAGCAGGTGACAGTTACCTTTTAAGCTACTTTTATGCTTCACCTTTGTTAGTGAGAAAAAGCTATTTCATACCCTGGTTTATTAACACTTTTAACACTTTTACATGCTCTGTATCTTTACTGCATTTTAGCAATGCAATAGGAAAGCATTAAAATGTATGAGTTAGAATGGCTTGCTAGAATGGCTTGCCATTGTTCTCATCTAATGATGACTATATATGATAATTTATATCGTGTATTATACATAGACAAGAGCTACCTATACTTACACATGTACTAACTGTATATACTTACTATACTGTACCTATGCCCATGCTTACTTACCAGTGCTTTGGTTGTATGTTTCTATAAGAGCACCATAAAAAATTTGATCCTTACTTTATGCCCACAGATGCACGCATTACTCTTTAAGGCACATGTTGATTCTGTGGTAATTGTAAGCTAACTATCCAAGTACATGACAATATCGCTTTTTATTATTCTTAGAGAGGAGCACTTTCTGTTTATTAATACCATTCCCGATTCCTCAAACAGAGTGAAATGTGCATGGAAAGATGGCTGTAAATCAGATTATGATTTTCCTAAATTTCTTGGTCTCTGTCTGGTATTCAGTTGCTATCTTAGATTGATATTAAGTAAAAATTGACCATAAATACCACTCAAAAAAAAATCCCTTTTCTAACAGAAAAGCAATAAGTGTGTCTCTTATGCTAATTGGGAGCTGATTATACTTCAGAGTAGAAGAGTTGAGGAATTACCATATCCTTCTTTCTGAGTAATCCATTTCTCAACATCTGACCTAGAGCATATTGATGAGATCTGTGCAAAGAAACCCTTCTTCAACTTTTCAACTCCACAAGCTGAATTCATATTCTGTAGAGATTTCTGTGCCTTCCTTTTTATACATCATGATTCTTTTTAAAGTCTCTCTAATCTCAACTCTTATGAGGGAAAGAATGCCTTATTCCATGTAAAAACTATTCGCTTACTTTATAAAGATAGACTTGGGGGATAAAAACTTTTGAGAGCTATTTTTGCAGCAGAAAGGCAAAAATTTTACCTCAGAACAAAGGATCCTGGCAAAATGTTAGTAAGGTTTTCATCAAATTATATGTTCCTGATAAATTTCTACTGTTAAAAGGTGGGTTGGGTAATTTCTACTTTTAACAGAAGTCCTCATCTGGATACTTTTAAGTCATCTTGTTTTATACTTGAAACTCAGAAAAGTACTTCTGAAAAGCAAATCATTCTATTTTAGAATGTGGCTTTTCAAGAACCAATTTTCTCTGCTATAACACCATGATTACAGAGAACTTGGGGCAGGATTTGAATTTTAATCATACACTTTCTTTTCTATATTCTGAGTATACTATTGCTATACCAACAGCAAACAGCTATGAAGTAAAATCTGAGATTGCATTAGCAGAAAAATGGGTATATGAAAAAAGTGTTATAATCGGTTTTGGCCTAGGAACTTTGAGAGTTCCCTTTCAAATCACTCTCATTTCTTTTCTGTTACAGCTGGGATAACCATAATGAATTCATTCTTAGTTTTAATTTGCTCATAGGGTTCTCTTTTCCTGTTTCTAACATAGTATGACCTACTGCTATCTGTTATACAACTACAACTTTCTGTCCTAGTGATGACAATTTCATTGACAATTTCATTCAATCATCTCCACATGGACAGTGGGATTGAGTGCACCCTCAGCAAGTTTGCTGATGACACCCAGCTGTGTGGTGTGGTTGACACATTAAAGGGAAGGGATGCCATCCAGAGGGACCCGGACGTGTTGGAGAGGTGGGCCTGTGCAAACCTCACGAGGTTCAACAAGGCCAAGCGCAAGGTCCTGCACTAGGGCCAGGGCAATCCCAAGCACAAATACAGGCTGGGCAGAGAATGGACTGAAAGCAGCCCTGAGGAGAAGGACCTAGGGATGTTGGTTGATGAGAAGCTCAACATGAGCTGGCAATGTATGTTTGCAGCCCAGAAAGCCAACTGTATCCACGGCTGCATCAAAAGCAGCATGACCAGCATGGTGAGGGAGGTGATTCTTTCCCTCTACGTTGCTCTCACGAGACCCTACTGGGAGTGCTGCATTCTGCTCTGGGCCCCCCAGCACAAGAAGGACGTGGACATATTAGAATCTGAGTCCAGAGGAGGGCCATAATAAAGATGATGAAGGGGCTGGAGCACCTCTCCTATGAAGACAGGCTGAAGGAGTTGGGGTTGTTCAGCCTGGAGAAGAGACGGCTCCAGGGAGACCTTAGAGTGGCCTTCCAGTACCTGAAGGGGGCTACAGGAAAGCTGGGGAAGGACTCTGTCAGGGAGTGTAGGGGTAGGACAAGGGGTAATGGCTTTAAACTAAAAGAGGGTAGGTTTAGTTTAGATACTTTGAAGAAATTCTTTCCTTTGAGGGCTGTGAGGCACTGGCACAGGTTGCCCAGAGAAGCTGTGGATGCCCCATCCCTGGAGGTGTTCAAGGCCAGGCTGGATAGGGCTTTGAGCAACCTGGTCTAGTGGGAGGTGTCCCTGCCCGTGGCAGGGGGTTGGAACTGGGTGGTGTGATTCTGTTCATCCACTCTGCATTGTGGCAAAAGGAGAAATGAATACAAAATGTTTAAATTAGGTGTATGATACAAAAGCTGCCTTGCATTCTGTTTCTCTGTTTTATAGTCAGTGGTGGCTGCCTCCTACTCAAAGGCAAAGGAGCAGCGTGCAGAGACATCAGTAGCAGAACCAAGCTGGGCGAGGTGATGGTTTCTATCAGCAGTGTGAACTCCTGGTGACATGGTACGATGTTTGTTGGTATGGGAATCCCCACAAGTAATCAGGGCACAGAGGTCTTGAAAGCAGCTCTCATTCTACTGTCCTGCTGTTTCTGCTTTTGGAGAGGTAGAACACAGCAAGTTTTCACACCTTCGGTCATGTAGTGCTTTTTCTGTTCTGCACTATTTTTGCTGTAGTGGTAAAAATACAAACCTCCAGGAATTCTGCTTCAGGTGACAAACTACTGCTTTCTGTAGCTCATATGGAGGCCATTTATGATTTTTTTAGAAGCCTGGCCCTCCTTTTCAAAGACTAACTCTTACCACTGTTGACATTTCACCAAGCACGTTTGTTCTGTTGCATGTTCAAGGTGTTCAACACAGGCTGTATCACGCCTGCTCCGTTCTGCCCTGCCAGTACCCGTCTGTCCTTGCAAAGGATCTCAGCGCTTGGGAGTCTTTGAAATTAAAGGTGCAGATGTCAGATGGTAATAGCAATAGTTGTAGTGCTCTGGTATTGGAATAGCTATCCACTAAACTGAAAGTGAGGAAAAATGCATCTGTTTGAAAGTGCAAAAATAAATAATTTTAATTGCCAAGTAATGGAATTGGAGTCTTTCATAAGCAGAACTGACTTGAGGGGTGATCTGGATTTAGTGGATGCAGAGAAATACAATGTGGAAAAGCTATGTATTCAGTATGGCATATTTATAAGCTCAGTCAGGCTCTTACTTCCCCTCCTCCTCCTACTCCCCCTCCAAAAAAGTAAGGTGGCTTTTACAATTCACAGCAGAATTAACCACAGACTCTTGTTTACCATTAGACATCTGGCTTCCCATATTTGAAGTACACTAATGAAAACATGGCAGGATTTTATTGTTCATTGTGCAGTTTAGTTACTTCTTTTAAAGCATTAGCACATGGTACTAAATGAATATGAGACTAACCAGGTTTTGTTTTAAAAATATATTCTAAAAAAAGAAATTACAAATTAAAACCTGAAGTTTTTAATGCAAGTAAAAAATGTACAAGACGTGGTAATATTAGTGACTTTGGATGAGAGATGTCTGGGTCTTCTGGCTTTTGACATTAAAATCAGGTTACTTTGCAGCTATTTGTCAATGAACTTGGCTTTGAGTTTTCAGAAGATAACTCATGAGATTTAAGAAGTAAAAAAATTCAGACAGAAAAATTCTGCTTCCAGATGGGAATGCCCATCTGGAGTTGTCATTCACATAGACAGATGACACACTTGTTTGGTAGATACCTTTCTGCAACATTTGAATTATAGGGACTTCAGTTGGTACATTTTCATGATTGTAGCAGAATGCACAACTTTGTGCCAGTGATGTAGTGATGCATCAAACACTGCACCCTTGGTATGCTCTTTTGTGCATATCAATTCCTTGCATTTCCAGTATGTTTAGCAATAACATGGAGTTTAAAATGTGTGGTGAATTTTATAAGAAGCATTGGGCTCCCTGCTGCCTCAGGCTATGGGTTTCTAATATCCACTGGCAATTACAGGATTTTCATCTGCTTACAGGTTCTCAGGACAGTTCTTTTCACTTGAGATAGGATGAGGAATGCAAGTGAACTCTTGAAGAAGAGTGCTTAGGAGCATGGATCAGCTTTCAGTGAAAAGGCAGCCTGGACAGAGCTGGCAAGCACTAGGTACAGTACAGATATCCATGATATTCAGGCTTCTTTTCAAACCTCTGCAGTGGGGCTCAGGCAAACCTAATGCCCTGGAACCAAGCCTAGTATGAATAACTAGGGTGGTGACCTTATCTGGTTATCAGAGAGCTCCCTAAGTCACGAAACAATTCTGTTTCCTTCTCAGAGACAAATTCCTGGAGACCAATGGAGGAATATTTTTAATGAGGAGAGATAGTTACTCATTTTCTCTAGGGGTTCATGTGACTCTTTATGGGGAATTTGGGAGCTTTGTTGCAAGAAACACATTTTAAATTGTAGTATTTCTGGTTAAATAGATTTTTATTTTTTAAAAAATCAGGCAGTCTGGTGAGAATTCTGCATATGTCGAATCCTGTGGACCTGAACGGAGGAACAGAGTGCCAATGCAGGGAAAAGTTAATTGCTGGTAAAACACAGTAAACCCTTTTTTTTCACCTGCAGGGGAAAGAAACATCAAGTGGGAACAAGTGTGCTCTTTTTGTACAAGAAGCAGCATAGGCAGATGTTCCTTAACGTCTCTGTGTGGAGCAGCTGAAAATGTTACGTACTCTGGCTGCTTAACACCACCAGTCACCAGAAGGTTTATTGCCCTTCAGCTGAGTCAGTAGAGTAGAAAATATGAACATTATTTAATAAGCTTCAGTGGGAAATGAGTCAGATAAGCAAAACCCACTTTCATTAGTTGTTTGAGGAAGGATGTCTGACTTTTGCACAAAAGTGTGTGAGATACATTAGCATATTCTCCAGCCCTGCAGAGAAGGACATGGAGGCTACGGTGGATGAAAAATTGGATGTGAGCTGGCAATGTGTGCTTGCAGCCCAGAAAGCCAGATGTATCCTGGGCTGCATCAAAAGCAGAGTGGCCAGCAGGTCGAGGGAGGTGATTCTACCCCTCTGCTCTACTCTCGTGAGACCCCACCTGGAGCCCTGTGTTCAGCTCTGGGGCCTGAAGGACATGGACCTGTTGGAGTGGGTCCAGAGGAGGGCCACAAAGATGACCAAGGGGATGGAGCACCTCTCCTGCTAAGGAAAGCTAAGAGAGGTGGGAGGGTTTAGGTTAGAGAAGAATGCTTAAAGGGTGCTTATAAGAAAGATGGAGAGACTTTTTACAAGGGCATGTAGTGATAGAACAAGGGGTAGTGGTTTTAAGCTAAAAGAGGGTAGGTTTGGATTAGACTGTAGGAGGAAATTCTTTACTCAGAGGATGGTGAGGCATTGGAAAAAGTTGCCCAGAGAAGCTGTGGATGCTCCATCCCTGGAGTCGTTCAAGGCCGGGCTAGATGGGGCTTTGAGCAACCTGGTCTGGTGGGAGGTGTCCGTGCCCATGGCAGGGAGGTTGGTCTAGGTGACCTTTAAGTTCCCTTCCCAAACCATTTTGTGATTCCGTTATTTAGTTCTATTAGTTTCACTCTAGAGGTGGAAATTTCTGAGAAGAATTAGCAAATCATCTGTATGTGTGTGAGCACATAGATTATTTACACCACTCCAGTGTTTTGCAGGATAGCTGTATATCAGATCATTTAACCTTTCCTATTTTATTTGCCATAAAAAGTGGCTGATAGGTTTGGGGTGGAAATATGATCAAAGTCCAATGGTTTACTCTGGAAGCACATATCAGCTGAGCAGCTGTAACTGTCTGAGCATTCCTGTTGGCCCATGTTCCTAGCTGAAATATGTTGTGTTTCTTAACTAAGTTTAAGTTAAGTTCATTGACCTTATTTACTATGATGTATTAACAGTACTCAGTAACCAGTGCTTGCCGTGGCCCAGCTGATGTGCAATTAGTTATTACGCTACCAGAGCTCTACTGTGTGCTCAAGGCTTTTTGATGTCAGTTCTCTAGAGAGGTATTCAGCATTCTACAGAAATGAAGCAAAATGGAGCAGCATAAAAACTAGGATCACGCTTTTGGAGCTACAGTACTTTTCCTTTGGGCAAAGAATATAAAAACTGGTTTCCATGTAGGCATAGAAAGAAAGAAAGAATCATTTTGTAAAGCTGCTTACATTTTGTCCTAAAAAGACTAGAAAAGTCAGCTGTCAATATCCCCATGATATATTTGATGATGCATTTGTTTAAATTATTTTTACATACAATTTTCTATCAGGATTTCAAAGGTAGCACTATTGTTGCCTGTTAGCTGACAAAAACGTACAGACTAAGATTTCTTAACCTGTCAGCAGTACCATTTCCGTACAGAACTGGAAGGGAACTCCCAGATCATAAAGTCCATGTGCAATGTCATGTAATTGTGTTAACTAGTCAAAAACAGTATTAAAGCCACTATTTCTATTAGGAAGTAACCCATAATCTTCTTATTTAGATGGCTAGAAACTGTCATTTAAATTAATTCAAGGTATATGAATGGCATCTATGTATTGGAATTACCTTCTTAACATTTTAACTAATTTGTTACCAACTATATATCAAGTTTGCAGAAAATCTGACAGCCTTAGTAATTGACAACTAAAAGCTACTTCATAATGGAAGCTGTATATCAGATTTATCAAATATATCACTATCTTGAGGCCCCCATGTAAATTATTTGTTTATAAACAAAATGCATTTTCTTAATATCCACATTACAGGCAGTGGGTAATAAAATATCTGTTGGTCCACTAATTGCGTAAAGGAAATTTGCAAGGTTATAGTTTATCATGTTCAATCTTTTCTTCATGGATAATGTCCCAAAGTACCCTTTTCAGTGACTTTATAACTATACCTTTCTTCTAACATTTTCTTTAAGCAGTATAGAGAAGTCAGCATTTTACAATGGAAAAGATTATACCCAAGTTAGAAGTGATTGCCTACTCAGCTTTCCCACTTAAATACTCTAAAGTTGTATATTCAGGCTTTTGAACACTTCAGCATTGCATGTGGTATATGAAGTATTTTCATCCATAAAACGTTGTGTTCTTGTTTTCCCTGAAGTCACGTTGCCTTAGGTAAAAAAAGTGTTTTATTAAAAGAGCAGTTACACTGAGGTGGAACTCTTTTCCCAAGTCTGCAGTCAGATCTTAACCACATGAGCTCTCACTGTAACAGCTCACCTGTTTTTCCCAGGTGTGCACCACCAGGCTGTCTCTGTGTGCTGCTGAAGAACCTGTGCTTTTAGTAGGAGCAGACAGACACACAAGTTCTTCTCAGCGGTGCTTAGAGCCATCAGGAGATGTGTGAATTACTCCAGTACCAAGACTGAGTTAATTTATCTTGCCTCCCAGTGGGACACATTAGCTCAGGCTCAGTTGTGCTGGTTCAGACTTGGCATTGTACTTACTGTACGTGCACTTGTCTTCCAAGGGGCTCGGGGGCAGCAGAATGTCACTTAACCCTGTTACTGAGGAAGCACTGCCTTTATTTTGTAAGGGAACTACAGACTGTCTGTTCTCAATTTGGGATTTTTCTTAATATCATGAACTCGGTAAAATTCGTCTGAAGTAATATTGCACCTTTTTAATGTAGTTGTCATTCAGAACTTCATATGACTTGGCCCTTAAGCACTTAAACACAGTATTAACTTAAAACTGATCACTACCAGAGCCATTTACTATTGTAATTGTCTTTGGAAATTACAGTATTTGGTTGTGACTGTTCACTGACAGTTGGAGGTTTATATGAGAGCTACCTTTAAATGTAAATATGAGGTTATAGTTGAATATCTGGCATTTTTTCAGGAGGAGGGAACTACTAGAATTTGATAACAGGGCTGTTTAGAACAATAGCTGGTACTTTTACACGTTTTTGCTTAATATTGTTCTTACTAATATGCTTAGTATTTTATAGAAATAATGAAATGCCTCAAAACTACAGGACAGGTGATCTTGGTGGTGCTCCTTGCAGTTCTTACCCACTGATCTGCAGATGTACTGGGGCACAGTACAGCTCCTGCCCGCTTGTGCAGCCAGGGTGTACAGTCCTGCAGGCTGCAGCAATAACCACTGCTTCCTGGTCCTTCAGGGGAGTCATGGTTTGCAACACAAATACGATACATCAAACTTTAATGCTTAAAAATTAAAGATCAAAGCATACATAAAAATTAGTGGAAACATTAATATTCAGGCTAGCTCTTGTGTATTTGCTTAATAAGAATGTCTTCTTGAAATGTGAATGTGAGTAATGGCTATTTTCAGTCTAGTATTACGGTAGAAATTGGGGTATGTGAGTAATAACGTAGTATTACGATATCTGTCCTTTGGGTCTTGATTCTGACTTTTATGGTACTGCTTTGTGAGGAGGGAGAGAAACTGAAAGAAAAAAAAATCTTTTAAAAAACACTGTGCTGACAAAGACATGAGGACAAGCTGGGGCATATCTGAGGCAGTAGCTCATCTCTGATGGTGCCCAGAGAGTGGCAGGAGTATGACATGCCTTTAGTGCGCTTGTGCAAGGTACTCTGCCTGCCTCCGGTGATTTCCCTGTGTTTTCTGGAGACCACAGAAGTATCTTCATATTGAATAGCGCTCATTGGATTTTTTTCCAATCAGTTTGTCCCATCACTTCTTGATTTCTACTTGTAGAATTAAATTCTACTGTATTTAAAGTAAGGAAATACTTTGAAAAAACAGGTATTAAGTGAGAACTTGATGAATTTGATTTACTTCATTTAAGACTGGGTACTGTTGCATTATGATAATCTGTACCAAGATTCTTAAAGCTCTTATAGAAGGTTAAAGTTTCAGTTAAGCATCATAAAAATGCAAAACAACACCAACCCTTTAAAAGTGCTAAACATGTATCTGCAATTTTTGACCCCTTAAAGATCTTTAAAAATTTGAGACTTGATTGAACATTTTCACTATATTGAGTGCTAATTTGGTAAATGAATTCTATCACCACTGTCTTTAGATCTGGTTTAGATACGTAACAAAAACCAGATAACTAAATTGTCAGTGAAATACAATACAACAGCTTTTTGATTCCTTCTGTTATCACAGAGTTGTGAACTTCACTAAACTTTACTTCTGTACTAAAAATTCACATACACTACACTGACCTTAAAACAGACAGAGAGTGGAGTTATAAATGTAGTTTTCTTTTGAAGACATCTATTTCTTGCATGTCAACTGTCTGATACAGCTTCATAAGGGTAGTTGAACTCATCCAAGGCTGTAAAGGACAAAAATTTATGGGGGTATTTGAGACCTTGAGGAGTCATGCAAGAACTTTGCCAAGACAGATTGCAAAAGGTGAGCATTAAGCATTCTCTGATCCGACAATTTAGTCTTAATCTCTGCTTTTCCATATAGGTGTGCGTGTCGAACACATCAGTAGATTTATCAATGAACAAGCATCATCTGTTTAAATGTTTTCATTGAGGTCTGTGTTTTTTCAATAGACACAAATTTTACCTAACTTAACCTTTACTGAAAAATAAAAATTCTGTGACAGCATTGGAATACAGCTTAACCTGATAAATACACTGAAGCTGAATTTGATTCACTGCAGAGATAACAAAGAAATAGAAATAAATTTCATGTAAATGTCATGCTGACTGATTTTCTTATTCTGCTTTATAGTTACACCCAAAATGTAAAATTGTGGTGCTTTCGTTATTTAAGTTTTGTTAAATGATGTCAAAGTTAGGTAAAAAATGTTTTTGACAGACAAGATGCAACGTGAATCAGGAACTGTAAGCTAAAGTTTTATGACATCGGATTGTAGGGAGGGAGATTCTACAAAAATTTGGTTTAGAGCTCACCTCACATATGAATTGATGATCTGGAAGTAAAAATAAGCAACTTACTAAAAATTACAGATGATACTAATTTGAGGGCAATCATAAACACCTCAGCAAGACTGGGAAAAAAAAATAAAAAGGGAATATAGATGGAAAACAGAAGGAAACTACAAAAAGCTTGCTTTTCCAAAATCCTACATCCAAGCAGGTGCACATAGTATTTGTATGCCCAATATCCATTTTGGTTTGTAAGCCAACATGAAGTGGGTATACTGACATGAAAACAACTTTTTAAAACAAAGGTATTTCAAATGGAGCTGTGCTTTCACTTCAGAGGAAAATAAGTTTATTTAGCTTCTTCCAAAGGACTGTAGTCATACCTGGAAATCTAAAAAGTCATAATGCTCTGGTGGCATATACTGTGTTACAGAGTTTTTACCAAGCTGCCATATAACTTGGTTGCTGTAACATCAGTACAGTGTCTCCCAGCAAGTATACAGCTTTGGAGAACTGTAAGGAGGTTGTAGCCATTGGTATTAAGCTAGTTACTCAAGGAGCGATGCAGTGCTTTTTGCATTTGAAGGCAATTCTGTCTGAGTTGTCTAACCAATCATTTTTAGAAATGTTTTTGATGAGCTTTTGATCAACACAACTGTCGAGATGTTTATACCACATTAGTCAGCATCATGTACACTCTACAAGGTACAGGTGCCGAAATCATTTTTCAGTATTTTTCCTTCCAGCAGAATGCACATAAACTGCCCAGATTCATCTCACTTAACTTGAGTCTCTTCAATGAGGCATCTGGGATAGGAATAGAATAGCTATATTCAGTAGGGAGTGAAAGGCATGTGTGAGGCGCTTAAATTTCAGAAAGTACAGAGCAGCAACCCTCTGAAAATTAATTCTTTTAAGAAGGTTAAGATACTGAGGAATCAGTTTCAGCAGTCAAGCTTGAAGATTAAATTTAAAGGCATTCATTTTCAAGTCAGAATTCTTCTTTGTGGTTCTAGCCACTATTGAACAGATGTGTAGGAATGATTGCTAGAGCACGGAGTTCAGTTTCTCCCAGTCTTTTAGATAACTCACCTAAGATGTTGGTGATAACCATTAATGTAGAATGTCTCCGATTTGTTCGAACACTCAGTGGAATTTGAGGAAGCTTGAGGATGAAGTCAGACCTCAGAGGAACCCGATTTCTACTGTCAGACTGAACATAACATAATATGAGACAGGCAGTGCCGATTTATGAGATAAATTCATTGCTAAGGGAGAAGTCTGAGTCACAAAGGTCAGATGTTTTAATGCTCATCTCTGTTTTGCTGATGAAACAAAATAAAAATATGATTGCTAATACCTGACCTAGTTAATTGAAGAGTTGCCCAAACTTACTACAGATCATTCCAAAGCCATGGGCAAAATTAACATTTTTCTTGTAGTTTTTGTGTCTCTCTCTGGAAGAGTTAAAAAAAGGTTCATAGAATTATTTTAGTTACCACTTATGGGGAGGAGGAATCTGCTTAGCATCCTGCAACTATTTCTATTTCAAAGAAAAAATGGTCAAAAATAGCAGAAAAGATTTAACAACATGTAATCTAAGGCCAATCAGTACACATATCTAAATGTAGACAATGACTTCGTGTCTGTTTGTCTTCTGGAATGTGATGCTGTTGCTCTCTTCTGACACATATTTATGTATTCAGACCATGTTTTGCATTTGTGACTCTTTAAGGCTTCTATATTTATTTCATTACCACCAGGGAGGAAGTTGACTTCACATAAAATGTATTTGTATGTTTGCTTTCATTTACGGATGACTGAAATTCAATATGTTATTGAATATACAGAGGGCTCCAAAAAGAATGGTTAGACATAGCCAAGCAAATTCAGTAACTGTGGAGAAGTCTTCAGGGTTTATACAACACATACTCCAGTCTTTTGTCACTTATTGTTGTATAGTCTTAAACACATAAATAAAATTAGTCATAACTAATTCTTTAATTAGACTAGAATTCTGGCCCTGTAATCGTCAATCCTTCCTTAGGGAAAGTCTCAACTGAGAGACCAATAGGCATAATCACAGAATCATGGGATGTGTGAGGTTGGAAGGGACTTCCAGAGGTCATCTTGTCCAACCTCTCTGCTCTAGCAGGGCCACCTGCTGAAGCGTGATTTTTGAGATTTATTGCTGTTACTGAGGTAAGATAAAAGACATTACCTGAGCACTTCTGCGATTCAAACCTAAAGGTGCTCGCAGCTGAGTAATAGCTACCTTGGAATGCTAATCACGTTAATATGTCAGTCATATGGGTTCTGAAGTGCATCTTCAGTGGTGTTTTAGTTCAACTCAGGAACACAGAATTTAATATTCTTACAGAATTTCTGTTTCAGTCCCTGTATTAGAGGTCAAACCTGATGTATGAGGTGACAACTTGCTAAGATCAAAAAAAGGAAATCTCTAAAAAAATCTGGAAAAAAAATATTTCTCACAGTATTGTCTTCTTTTTCTACAAGGATTTGCAGTTTATAATTATCCTTTCTGTTGCTAGTGGAGGAACAAAAAAAAAAAGACAAAATATTTAACTGTAGTGATTGTTCTCTTGCTAAATATAGCAACTGAATTCATAACACTACCGTTTACCAGCTACTTTAATCTCTTATATTCTTTTCCTTCATCTACAGGTGATATATGCCCTGAACACTAAGAATGATGAACACGAGGCTAGTATACAGGCTCTGAGAGATGCTCATGAAGAAGAAATTCAACACATTCTTGCTGAGACAAGGGAAACAATTCTCCAGTATAAAAGCAAAGCTGAAGAAGAACAATTGCTGAGGAAACATATTCAAGCCCTTGAAATTGCAGTAGAACAACATAAGAGACTAAAGGAAGAAGCCTTGGCAGAGTTAACATTGTGCAAGCAGCAGGTGGAAGAGAGGGAACTGAGGACAGAAGTACAACAGGCACAGATGGTCCTTTCCACAGACACAGTAGATACTAATGCAGACTTTGAAAACAAACTTCTGCATTTAAATCGTGAGTCTCAAGGACTGATGAATGAATGCAAAGCATCTAGGAGACAAAACTTAGATAGAAAAGAAATTTTAGATGAAAAATACAATTTGGAAGTTCAAGCTGTAGTAAATGAGATGGAAAACCTGGAGAGTGAGAGCCAGAGAGCAATTAAAGAATATACCCAGAAAACAAGCCAGCTGCAAGCTTCCTGTGAGAGAGAAAAAGAGACTTTGAAAAAGTCTATGCAGCAATCCATGGCAGAAACAAAGAATTGTCAGCAAAGAGAAATGGAGCAAAGGAAGAGCTCGGAGGCTAAGGAAGGTTTTTTGCTGCAGCAAGTAAAGAAGCTGGAGGCAGACTTAGAGGAGAAAAGCCAGAAGATAAATGAGAGGAAGAAGCATTCCCAGAAGCTGAAAGAGAGAATACAGGTAGAAAATTGTATATTTTTAAAATTTGGGTGAAGAGAGTTCTTTCAAACATCATTTTGAGTCAAAAGCTTTGTAAACACTAAAGCAGTGCTAGAGGCTTGGAAGAGAAATGGGAGTGTTTTGGTGCTGAGAATTTTGAAGAAAGAGTTAAGATGATTAGTAACTCATTAGGAGAAGTCTTTGAATGCTAGACTTCATACTCCCTGAGTTGACAGAACAGAGCTGTTAACTTTCCTGCCCAGAAATGTGGAGAACCAACCAGGCACTAACACTAGCAATGATACTTACACAGTACATTCTCCGTTTGCATTGTAGCTGTCAGCAGCTCAATGTATTGGTATGAACATGGTCAGATAAGAGACCATGCAGTGAGCTGGCAGGTTAGGAATGAAGTGCTTTGTATTGTATGACTCTTGAAAGAATGCCTCATTCCAAGTGACATTTAATATGTGTCATTTACACCTGTGAAGTTTCATGTGGTGAGTTTCACAGTTACTTCTCACTTCACACCTTGCCTGTCTACCCAAGCTGGTGTATCTCTCATACAGCACAGCTGCAGCACAGCTCTGCAGCCCCTTTCTGCTTCATTGCCCCTTGTGCCAGATGCAGTTGCAGAGATTGGCTGCATTTGGTACCTAAGGTCAGGGTGTGGGAGAGACACTGATGAACTGCAGTGAAGCCAAAGCACCCAGCCAGGCTTTGTGCTCAACAGTTCCACTTCCTTCTAATAGTATTGGTCTCTCCCATCACAGAAACTTACCTGCTAGACCTGACCCCAAAACTGTGACAGCAACCTAACATATTAATAAGAAAATATCTTGAAGGTCTAGATTTGGAGCATTTCAGAATCACAAAAATAGTTTACTAATGAGAAAGATTTATCTCCTTTAGAGTCTCAGAGAACCCCAGAATCCTGCAGAAAGCAGGATCACCCCAGTCAGCTGCATTTCCTCCAAACATCTGTGACACTTTTCACCATCTGCCCTCAAGTCTTGCCAGACAGCATCACTTTGGTGATGGTGCACAGCTGTGGGCCTCTTTGGGAATGTTTTGTGAGGGAGTTCAGCCTTTAATACAGTCACTGCCTGTGTGAGTTTCGCAAGGCTGGAGGGTGTGTTGAATTCACCTTCCCCAATGTCATTAAGGACCATTCTCTCAGTGTGTAGGTCAATAGCAGAACAACCTCTACTTTCCACAGAAGAGCAGAGATGTTATAATGAATGGTAGAGATGCAGATATACCATTTTTTCAATTGAGTCGGGGAAATCCATAGTATCTGTTTCAGTAAGGAAAGTGTCCTGGCTCTATATTTATAAGTGATAAGAGGGAGGAGGGACAAGTAAGATCCTGATTTCTTGTGGTTTCTTTAAATAATATTCAGGAAAAATGGAGAAGGAATGCACAAAAATTTATGCACATGATTTTACTGATCTAAGTTATTGTGTCAAAAAGGCAGTGTTTTAGGAATAAAAAGTTTAAAATCTGACAAGAACTGGGTATAAAAAGGTGGAGTCTTTAACAATTTAATTTCTGAATTCAGTATCAGCTAGATGAAACTGAAATCTCTTCTGATAGACAGCTGCTCAACTCTTGTACGTTTCAGATCCTCTAAGTCTATAAATGAGACTGATTTACACATCAGCTTAGCATATTGCCTTGAATCTTTAAAGAGAGTTTGGGACTAGGTTAAATCTGGAAGGAGAACAGTTAGACACAATGTTATTTTCTATTTCTCTCTAGTTTAAATAGAAAGGAGAAACTTCTAATTTTTTAATTGGCTATTTCTGTTGCCACAGTTAAATATTAATTTTTTTTCAGAATCCTATGGATAATGGCAGATTTGGAAACAGAAGCATTTCTTTAATCAGTAATGCCTCTGATCATCAGTAAATACTATCCAAAAAAAGCTGTCAAAATGCATGAAAGATAAAAGGACTGATGTTTAAGCAAAGCGATTTTTCTGTTTTCTCCTTAGTGTATGTCAAGTGGTTTGAGACGTTTAGATGAAAGGCATCATGTTAGCTCATGTTTATTATCATTACTGTGGAAGAAAGAATATAAAGGATGACAAGTCGTTAAGTCTGATCTGTTCAGTCTAGTTTTGGAGTAATTTTGGCATATGACAGAGGTAAAAGAAACACGCTTACCTTTAAGATTTCACCTTCAGACAGTGTCAAATACAAGTAGGTTTAATCCATGAGGTTCTACTCAAATAGCATTCATATAGGAACAAATGGAAATTTATTCTGAGTAAGTATTGCAGTATTATGTTAGATATTTGGAAACTGAGGCTAGAACCTCCAGAAATGCAACAATAGTTAAGCTCCAATTTTTCCCTTTAGTTAGAGACAGACAATTCTCAGCAAAGTCTGTAGGAGATTATTTTTCTTTTTTTAGGCATCTGTATTATGAATTGTGTTACAAACTATTATACTTCAGCAACTGGGAAAAAAAAATATCTTTCAGCACAAGTTGTCAGAAAATTAAAGGAAATATGTCCTGTTCCAAATTTAGGATAATTTCAGGCATCTTTTAAATGGTAACTCTTGATGAGTGTTCACCTTACAGTGATGCTTACTGCATCTGAGGGAATGGCCCCACATTACAAATATTCTGGCAACAGAGTCGCTTTAAGTGTATGGAAGAACAAAAGGTTATTTTAAACATTCTTTCTAGGTCAAAGATTCATGCCATGGAACGGCACCAAGACAGAAAATGATGATTTATTCCAGATAACAAAAAAATAACATATGTAATAAACATAGAAGCACAACGCATATTTTAGAATGTGGAAGTGTAGCTTTAGGGAACACAGCAAGAAATTCTGGGATCAAAAAAGTGTGTTGAAAAGCATGAAGGAAAATCTAAGTGTAGTCAGAGAGAAATATGTTGCAGGAGAAGGAAATCTTGCAAAAAGCAGGTAAGATGCTCATTAATGTCATTCTGAATTATTTCCCTTGTTAGTAGTCACTCACATTCCACAAGTTAGTTATGCTCTTTGAAATGTAAATGTTGCTACCACAGATGATACAGAAGCTGTACTGAATTCCCAGAGCAAATCTTTTAATGAAGTAGACGAACTGAAGCATCAAATAATGCAACTGCAGCAAATGACTTCTGCCAAACAAAACCAAGTGAGAGGCTCTGAAGGTGTGCAAGAGTTTAAACAGGTGCTTTGCTCTTAAACATTCCAAAGCATGCCAAAAAGTACTGAATTCAATGTAATTTTTCTTTCACCATTAAGGGCCTTTAGATTATTCTATAGAAGTCAGTCCTGTAAGATTCCTAGAGCTCTGCCCTCATCCAGTGGAACACTGACTTGTGTTCATAACTTCAAGTGCATCAGTTGCTCAATGACAGCTAAGACACTACTTTATATCCTTAAAGTAAAATTGAGCTAGATCAGATTAAAGCATTCAACTTCTTCTATAACCAAAAACTCGAAGAGAACAAGATTCAAGTCAGACTTTCTTTGTTAAGTCAAATTGAAATACAGATGTTTTAAATTATTTTTTAGTAGAGAGCAGTTCTTCTCTTCTGAAAAGCTAAGCAGAAATAATACCAAGAACGGACTCACTACAATCAGTAATGTATGTATCCCGAGAGTTCCCTCTGTATGCAATGTCTCCCCTTAATCAATTGTACAGACCCAAATTTTTTCTATATATTTGTATATATATTTTATTTTTCTATATATTTTTTCCTGTTTTACTACCACTGTGGAAAATTAGACCTGCTATTGGAGACATAACAAAAACAAATTTTCCTTTGTACTTTCTGAAATAACTAAGGTTATCCTCGAGGAAGCCTCCATACTTTCAGGTGAGTCACACACACAAAACCAAACCAAAATTACAAAAAAAAAAAAAAAAAGATAAACAGCTGAAGATGAGGCATGCAACCCTCAATCATTAAAGTTCCACACTGTTTGCTAAAATAAAGCCAGTATTTTTCAGTGGAGTATGTCCACTGTAATAGCATATTCCCTACAAAATAGATAGGTGAGACCACAGATTTCTACCTCGGTTTTGTCAAATTCTATTGCTAGTGTATTGCAAAGACTGTGGAAGCTGTAGCTAAAAGAGGGTATGAGTAAAAGACACTGAGAACTTTCATTATAAAGACAACTATCAGTTCCAAAAGGAAAAGATTTGTCTGAAGGAATAGCTGTTAAATGGGTTGGAAGATCTTGTAATGAGGCATATAAAGAAAATCAAGTTAGTCTAAAACTTCATGCAAGTTAAAAAAAACTGCAGAAGGTAGACATATTCTATTTATAGATGCTCTAATTCATCTGTCTTTAATCTTATTGGTCACAGTGACATCATTTGAATTATCCTCACTGGAGGCACTTTGAATTATCATAAAATGCAAGGATTTTCTTGCTATGGTCTTAGTGAAAAAAAAAAAAAAAGGAAAGAAGAAAGTCGAGCTGACGTATTTCTGTGAAAAGCTCCAGAGGCAGGAAGGTGAATTTATCCTTGATGTGACAAACTGCCTTCTTAGCAACATGTTGGGTGCTTTGTGTGTGACAGCTGGAGTGATTAATGTAAGTTCCCTCCTGAACAAAAATGTATTGTAGGTGTATTCCAGTTTCTGACTTCAATTTCCATGGATCTCTGCTGTGAAATACTCAAATCCATTGATTTAATCAACATTTTGCATTGTTTAGGCAAAGAAGCTAATTCTACGAAGTGCTAATAAATGGATCTGGAATGCAGGTGTTATCAATTACTTCACCACTGGTTACAAACAAATACATAAGTGTGTATGTATGTCCTTATTTAACTTTAACCAGAAATAATGATTGTCTTCTCATGGACAAGAGAGCAACTTCAGGCAAGTTGCCTGAGCAATACCTTCTCTCAATGTGTTTTAAGTGGCCGAGCCACTGTTTTGTTGTTGGTATGTACTAGCAGCAATTGCCGTAAGACATTCTTAAAAGAATTTCACTTTCCTGAGAAGTGCTCTCTGGTAAATTCTGCTCTCTTGCCCAGTGACATGGAATCGTTTGGCTGCAGCACATTTGCAATCTGTAATATTCCTGTGCAGTAGGAACCTAAATGTGAGCTGAAGTCCATTCAGAGGTAGGAAAACACGTGTTTAGTCTTAAGCATGTGCTTTAATGCTCACTGATGTTCACACTTCAGTGCATGCCAACTAGTTTGCCACATTTGCACATAAACTAAGGAGAAATTTAGTTTCTGTCTCCTACTATATTTGTGTGTTTGTCAGGCATCTAACAGACAAAAAAAAAAAAGATTACAGCAGTTTGTAGGGTTGGACAGTCAGACTACGGGTCAAATGATCCTTGTTGTTGCTAAGATGGTGCTTCTGTTGTTTTTCCTGGTTTTAACACTGCTATACCTTTCCAAGTTCAACATCTACTTGAGAATAATCAAAACTCTTGCAAATGAGTTGTGAAGTCGTAAAAAATGTGCAGCTCCTATCACTTAATGTTGACAGTACCTCTAGATTTTGGGGACTACGAACTGTGTTAAGTGCTCCTCAGAAGAATTCATGTCTGTCTCCTGAAACTGCTGGAGTTCATGTATTTATGCAGTCCTGCTTCTCATAAAGGAATCTGTGGGAGTAAATTATTTTATCTGATCATGAAGGTATTCATATATGATCAATATGTGGAGGTGTGTTGTTTCAATGGACACGGTTGCCTTATCAAGTGCAAGCCTTATGAAAAGGACTCTGCCTTTTACATACAGTATTGTTTTATGTGAATGAGTTTGTACACGGTATACTTAGAATGATGCCAGGCTAAAATTCTTCATATGAGTCAGATAATTTCACATTTTAGTGAAAAAGCATAATAGTAGGTATTTATTATTTATAGGCAGTAAATATTATTGCTTGTAACTATCTCTTCTTAGAGAGTCACAGAGAGGTATTAAGGAAATCTTAAGTAATTTATTTTCATGCTGCCTATTTTGTCCCAGCTATTGCATACTCTCTTCTTTTCTTTCCTCCCCCCCCCCCCCTTTTTTTTTTAACTTTAGGAGCTCCAGACACAGCTAGATGAATTTAAAAAAAACTCTGAGCATGTAATAAAGCAACTAGAGAAAGAGAAAGAAGCCCTAACTGTGAAACTTCAAAACTCTTCACTTGAGGTAAGCTGGGCATATATGTAACTCAGTAATAAGAAGGCACTTCATTTTTCCTTTCATCTGAAAATGAAACCCCCAAATTAAACCCCATACAGGGCTATATGGGCTTAGAATATTCCACACTTTCTGATATTTTTTCTTTTTTTTTTTTTTTTTATAGACATGTAAAAGGGCTTTCTTGTTTGCCTCCTTGAGCAAGAGAATTGAATGGAAAACCGGTTGAATAGATAGATCACTGTTTCTATTCTGTCTGCTTGATAAAGTAACTGATGCAGTTTGGAACGCACAGTATTTTATATATGAGTCATTAGCTATGTCTCCATGTCCTCAAGATCAAAAATGAAATAGGGAAACTATTGTGACCCCAAAGCAGCTTTGAGGATGACACGGCTTATATAGCGTTCCTTGCTCCAGTTACATCTAAGTCACAATGCAAATCTGCTAACATGGATTAATCTGGAAATAAATACCTGAGATGGTTTAGTATTAGATTATCCATTAACAGCTGTATGTATAGGTAGTTGAAGGCCGAGTGATGCACGTTTTCCAGATTAGTACATCTTGCAAAATGTTAATAAAGTGTCATGATTTGAAAATCCATGCCTTCAGGTTAGATAAATAAATTTCTGTCAAAACAAAGCAGAACTGCTGCAAGGCAATTACTTAACGAGGTAAAGAGTGCACCTTTTAAATTCCTCACAACTGTGAATATATGTTTTCTGCCTCAGGTGTTCCCCTGGAGCGTTGTTCAGTTCTCTTAGGCAAATATTACCTGCTTTAAAATCTTACGCTCAGGATATTTCTTTTTCTTCAGTGTTCTCATGTGAAGGTTTTGCTTGTGAACGTTTCGATGCTTTTATCTTGTAGATAAGCTGTAAAGTAAATGCTTTAAGAGAACTGAAGTCATTACCCTAGTGAAAAGTTCTGTTGATGCTCAGTGCTGCATTTATTTTTCTATCCCAAATATATCATTACATTTGTTGGCTTTTTCAGCAATAAAATGATTTGTGATTGTCCATTCTGGAAGATTATAAGTGGATGCATATGTTTCATCATAAGGACTTGTCATCTTTTTTTTTCTTTTTTTTTTTTCCCTGACAATCAAGGTTTTGAGGAGCCATATTTTTACAAAATGAAATCAGAACATTCCCCAAATACAAAATTTCTTCAGTCTAATTCAAGAAAAAGTAATGGACAGCAACAGGAATTAGGTAGCTGACACTGTTGTACTAGTGAATTAGAGATAGCCACAGTTCTTCTAACTGACTGTCTATAATTCCCATCACTTTGTATCTTCCGTGCTTCTAACCAGTTTCACTTCTTGCAAGCTCAGTAGGTGCTTGCATGGGAACAGCTCTGCAAAAGATGAAACCCTAGATCTTTCTCAGCTGGCATTTGTGGACTCTGAGTGGTCATAATAAGCTCTCTTTCAGTGTTCAAAGACAGAGAAAGGACAGATAGGCTCACTGGGGGCCTAAGTAAGATGTCATATCTCCTCCTGTTTTCACTTTCCCTTGCTATTAGTACTGCTTGGTGTGGTATATTTCAGCAATCGGGGCATGAGTTGTGGTCATTTGCTATATAACACCTGCTTTTTCTCCCATTCAAGCTGTAGTAGCTGTGCTAGTTCTGAATGCAGTATGGTCTTTTCCCTTTTATTTCTCTTGTAAAACAGATTTATACTTTCTGGTATCAAACAGTTGCGTTCTGACATTCCGTCCATTTCTCAGTGTTAGAAATACAGAATTTAATTGTAGTTCTTAATGTTCTTAAATTTTCTAGCTAAATCCTGGTTTTAGGTTTTATTACACATTTGTGTATAATACTGTTTTCTACAGTTTTCTTCACTGAGAGCATTTCAGGTCGATCCAACTTGTGTTGGCCTATCCAGAGTGTCTTCCTTGCACCTAATGCAACATGTGGGTTCTTAGAAATCAGTCATCTGTATTCTTTTTCTAATTCCCCTTAATGTACATATTTCCATAAAAATATCTTAGGCTATCCAAAGCTGAAAACTGCTGGCATTGCTGTGTAGTGCCTGAAAGTTATACTCATTCTGAGGTATGATGGGAAGAGAGGGATACGGTCCAACCTGATAATATTGCATATTTATATGCAGATGGTATATTCCATTGGAAGGTCTCAAAGAAATCAAAAGGCTTACGTTGTGAAGCAGTTATTGTTTGGGTTTTGCAGATGCAAGAATTAAAGCAATGAGCCAGCAAATTACTCTTCTTGAAGTCACACATTCAGGCCAGAAAAATAGGAAAGACATCTATGTTTCATCTGTTATCATGAGATCATGGTAAATGCAAGGTTTGCTGGAAAATTATTGTCACTAAATACAGAAATAAATAATATAAAATAGCATATATCATGTCATATATTATATTCACAATACCATGGTAAGTATCAACAGAACACTAAGAAACATTTCAGTATATCTTACAGTGCTTGCAAAAGGGTGAAGATGGAAATGGTTCTTCTGAAGAGAAACTTTGCATTGTTCTTGGTATGCCCTGGGTTATTTTCTGAACCAGTTGCTTGGCAGTTTTGCCAGGGAAGTGCTGTAATTTCAATTTACAATACTTCACTTCTATAAATATTTGACTATTCACAGCCAAGAAAACACCATTTACTATACAACATTATGTTTCACTGAGGGCATGATTCCCAGCTGGGAACTTTGCAATGGCTCAGCCCAGAGCTTCCGCCTCAAAGGTTAGGCAATGTGCTGTTACTAATCCAGTTCTAACCTGGATACGATTTAACATCTAAAAATAGCTTTCTTGGCTGCATAAGGCTTATTTTTGGTTGGGCTGACATAGCCAGAACACTGTGCAGAGTAGACAGAATCATGATAATTTGTTCTCTCTGGGGATGCACTTCAAAATGACAGTATTTCCTTATTATTGAGATATTTCTGAATACATAAGCTAGATTTGCATCTGTTTGGTGCCATGGAAGGAAAGACAGCTGTGTAGGTTGACTGCTAATTCATTAGAGTCCTTCAGTCTCTTGCTTAGGCACTCCAGGATCTCTTCAGCATGTGTGCAAGAGACTATTCTGGAATTACAAGGTACATAAAATGGAAGGGCAGGAATCCCTTTGTGATATGTCTGTGAACAGTGCTAACACAGTAATGCCCAGAACCTTGATCATGATTTTGGAGGCACCACCAAATAATGATAGCAGCAGTAGAGGTGTGACTATTGTGTTTGCACCTGTCCCTCCAGTCAGGAATTGCCATAAGTTTAAGCCTAAAGACTACAATAAAATAACATTTCATTATTTTATTGTTACTTTTTATGCTGTGTTAGTGTTTTGATGTAATAACATCATAGTATGAGTAAAACCCTGTAGTGTTTGGGCACCTCATTTTCACTGTCTGAACAAACTCTCAAATGCGGTGACTCTTCTATAATACATCAAAAGGCAGTTTTAAGTCTTTTATATAAATTCATCCCCTAGCAATGCATTGAGAAACTCAGATCTTTCTACTTAAAAGATACAGGAAGTCAAAATATTCTCTCTGATTCCAACTTTAGATCCTGCCTTTGAGATTTTACACTTACATACAACAAATAAAAGAAGGGGAGAGCAGACATTAGCTAGGCTTCAAATATTCATAGTGCTTGGAAGCACAGTGAATTAAAATAATCAAAGCAGAAGTCAGAAGGCAAGCCAACTGTAATGGCATGCACTGCCTTATACTTGCCCAGTATATTCTTCACTTGTTTGTTCAGACAGCTAGTTGTGTTTATTTGGATGACACAAAGGAAAAAGCCAAGAAATGACTGGAAGATTAGCTGGATTAAATTCACAGTTTGGGGTATCTGGTGCTAGATGCTTTTTCAAATTGGCTAATTCAAATCAATTTGGTTGCATAGCTTCAGTGACATGTACCAAGTTGGTTTGAAACTGTTTGAGAGATGGTAAAACTAACCTTTCATTTTCTGGCACTTAAAAAAGAACAAGATAAAAGTCTTGATTCACATAACACGGGGTGTTATTGTTGTTTTCTTACCTACCAAGCTAGTGTTCCCATGAAGTGTGAGAGACCCGGGCTTCATTTTTTTTTTTTTTTTTTTTGCTTCTGCCAGCTTTCTCACCATTTAAAGAGTTTCCTTGTCACTGGGTTATAAGATACTACTGTCTCTTGTTGCTACTTCTTCACTTATGTATTAACTTGTCATTGGTCAACCCAGGCCTTCATCGCTTGGGTAAGTGTCCCAGTTACCTTCAAATGCACACGCACATACTCCCTTGCTCTTGTTTTTTCTGTGCCTCAATCCTTGCTTTCTCTCTTAAACACACACAGCAGAACCATCTCTGCCATCTCTTCTTCCCTTGCGTGCTGTGAATAAAGCCATTTCTCTCCTTGCAAGTGAGGAAATAATTTATTTTTAATTTCTTAAAACAGTGAATTTGGTCTGAAGGAAACACATTTTAAGTTTTTATTCTGACATATACATTCAAAAATGTTTCCTTTGAATTGATTCAGCTGGAAGTTTTATTGATTGCTTGGTTTTACCACCAAGTAGAAGAAAGTCAGCTGCCCAAGTCTGCAGCTCCATTAGAGAGTTTTATAACGAGGTTCATCTCTGCTTGCAGACTTCTGTCATGTGTAAATTACAGATAGTGTTGTAAATCTCAGAACATGTGAAACATCAGTAATAAAGCTAAGGAACTTTGAAGTTCAAATATAGCACACTACCCCATCTAGTAAAGGAAATCCACATTAATTATAATATTGGTATGGTTCTTTGTGAGCAAACTGATGGAGAGAGTACGGAGGGAAACTGAAGTACAAGATCAGTGATGATCAGTAACAGCCACCACCAATTACCTGGAGAAAAAAAATGATTTGTGGATTTGAACTAAAGGACAAATTTTATTTAAATGGAAGGAACACAATATATTGACTTGTGTATAGGAACAGCAGCTGTGCAGCCATAAACATACTCAAAAATGGAACAGTAACTTCCTCTCTTGTAGCTGTAAAGAAAAGAGGTAAAGAAACCAGACTCAGTAAGGAAGTTACGTAGTTCTGATGATAGATGCGTGTGTTCAAGTCAGGTTTTGAGTTGTCTCCACATCACCTGAAGTCCGTGAACATTTGTGTTTCACATGAATCTTCCTTATACAGAAATAAATCCTCTTCGCCTGATATTCTGTGAATATTCTGTGAATACCAGATCCAAATATTTTACTCAAAATGGTAAACAACCAACAGACCAAATGAAGCATCTTTTTTTACAATGTTTTCAGGCTCTTAGTTGCTCTGTAGAGAAAATAAAACAAGCACTGCCAAGTCTACCATTAAACCATGTCCCTAAGCACCACATCTACACATCTTGTGAAGACCTCCAGAGATGGTGACTCAACCACATCCCTAGACAGCCTGTTCCAATACTTCATAACCCTTTCAGTGAAGAACTTTTTCCTAATATCCAACCTAAACCTCTCCTGCCACAACTTAAGGTCATTTCCTCTTGTCCTATTGCTTGTTGCTTGGAGAAGAGGCAGACCCCCAGCTTCCCTACAACCTCCTCTTTGAGGTAGCTGTAGAGAGAAATAAGGTCTCCCCTGAGCCTCCTTTTCTCTAGGCTAAACAACCCCAGCTGCCTCAGCTGCTCCTTAAAAGTCTTGTTCTCTAGACCCTTCACCAGCTTTGTCACCCTTCTTGGACACACTCCAGCACCTCGGTGTCCTTGTAGTGAGGGGCCCAAAACTGAACACAGTATTCAAGGTGCAGCCTCACCAGAGCCAAGTACAGGGGGAGATTAAAGGTTGTGGTCATAAAGTGGGGATACAGGATGCCCTTTCTCCAAAAGGCACTGAAATCCTGGGAATCGATACCAAGCATTTTGCAGCATTTTGAGCCTTCAGAGGATTGTTTTGTTCTGCGAATGAGAATACTACAGGCTTAAGAGTGTACTTGAATGAGGGCTGCAATCCATCTGGGAATGGAGAAGGGCCTCAGGAGAGAGGGAAAGAAGATAACATCCTTTGGAGGAGAGAAGTCAACGTGCTCAACTGCTGTGAGAAAGAGCTAAGCCATGAAGTAGAGGGAATACATTTAGCTATCATGAGAAAATATTCCTAGGATTTGGGGATATACGGCATAGCTCATTAGTATCTCCCTTTGGACAGTGCAATGCAGCCTGTGGCCAAGAAGTTAATGAGAAGTCAGGTTTGCACAGCATGTCTCCTTTTCTCTTACGTAACACAAAATATACTGGAATGTGCTACAAGAATGAAATTGAAGGATGTAGATGCCTTAGCCCGCTTAGAAAATCTTCATCCAGCTTCTGTGGTGCTGCATCAGAAAGGACCATGAGTGCACAGTTGAAGTTACAAACAACTACTTAGCTAGTTAAAGTGCCACCTTGACTAACAAACAGCAGTATTTTGGGGGAAAAAATGAAGGCAACACTGAAGAAGAGCAAAAGAACATATATTAGTGTATAAGGCGAGAATACAAAGGAGTCACAGGTTATATATTCTTTATGATATCAAACTTGCAGATGTGTGTAACATCATTTGAATCATTTAAATTATATGAACATCATATGATTTATCATTTAAATCCTATGAAATTCTAAGGAAGCAGCCTTACCTCTTTCACAGTTTGAATTCTGCTTCTATAAGGTTGGAAAGTACAAGTATATAAAAGGTGAAAACAGATATATACTCTCACATGCTTCCAAAAAGCAAGAGATGTAAAGGTTTTGGAGGTGGCATGGCAAAGCACACGTGGAAGCTCAGACACAGCAGCAAAAATGCTAATTGACCTTACTAGGTATGCAGTCTCCTGTTGCGCAGAATGAAGTTTTTCAAAACTTCGCAGCTATGGTGTTCGCAAAGGCAAATTTAAGGAGAATGGTAAATAATTTTTTTTGTTGAAAGTTTAGAAAATCTACCGAATAGAAAAGAGAAAAGACACATTCCTGCCTCCCCACCAAAACAAAAAAAACCAAAAAAACCCCACCAAGTTATTCTTATAAATAGAGGTTTACTTTTGTGACAGCTGTTATAGACATGTATACTGTATTTAGTAATTAAGCTAAGAAAAGAAAAGAAAATACCAGTCTGAAGAGTGATATGCAGAAATTATGTTTCCATTATTTTTAGTCTACTGCTTTATAAATGGACTGCAGTGTTCCATCTCAAGGCTGACAATAAGCACAGTCTTAATCCTGCCTCCAGGTTTGTGCCATAGTTACTGTGCAAGTTGAACTACGGACTGTATATATGAAATGGAGATGATTCGAAAAGAAATAATTTAAGAAAAGTACTTGTTGGCCAACAGACAGTATGTGCAAAAGGCATGTCGTTTCATCAGATTCTCTCTGAAGGGGTATCTGCATCCCCAAAGAACTGTAAAAACTGCTCTATTTTTCTCACCACTGATGCTTCAAGATGTTCTTCAGAAGGAGCTATTCTAGTTGGTCTTTTGAATTACTCATTACTCATTTGCTTTTTGTTCATTAATCAAATCAGAAAGCAGTGAGAGGGCTGAGAAAAATTAAAGAGCATCCTTAAATGATAAGTTTTAATAATGAATGTTTCATTTGAGGTGTTTTTGTCATTTCAAAACCAGGAATCAAATAAAATTTCTAAATGAAATGTTTCAGATCAAGAGTTAAAAGCTTCCTATTTAAGAATGGCACCATGAAAAAAATCAACTTTTAAAATTAATCTATTAATATTTTTCAGTTGGCTAAAACCATTCCGAGTTACTATATTAGCTATCCAGAAAAAATCACGTAACTCCATTCTTCACTGAAACAAAGGGCTCATTGCATGAAGCAAGCATCTTGCTATTTTTCACAGAGCAACACAAGTTCATAAAATATACTGAAATTTACATAGTTCCTCTCCATTGTGAGTGTAGCCATTAATCCTATCCTTATGACTTACTTTTCTGGCAGGTGGCTCAGCTGAAGCAAATATTAGACCAACAAGCAAATAATTTCAAGGAGTCACTGAAGAAGCATAATCTACAGTCCAACAAAGAAAAAGAGAAGCTTTTGCAGGATCTTCAAAGCACCATTAAAGAAAACCAGAATGTTAAACTGCAACTGGAGGCATCACATCAAAAAGTCTTAAAAATGTTGGAGAAAAGCAAAAAACAGGAACTCAAGGTCAGTTTATGAGATACTAGCTAAAAAAAAATAAATTGTGTGGGCTAAACTAAAGATAAACTGATTATCAACTTAGTTATTACCTTTCATCTTAATAATGTGTAGCTATTGTTGCACATAATTAATTGTTTTGTTATTACTGAAACCTCAACATCTTCAAGTTTTTTAATTTTGACATTTGAACTGAGATCACAGTGGAATGAAGTATTTCGTAAAATAATGTATCCTACCCTATACAGTTAGACTGAGATGAATACAAGCTCTTCTAGCTCTGCTCTGGTTTCAAAAATACAAGGGAATTCCTAAGCATGCTATTAAAAGGACTTTATTTTATTCTTTTTCATCCATTATTCATTTATACATAAATACTTTAAGAGAATTATAATATGCATGTATAATGATGTGTATTGGCTTAGATACCTTCAAGAAATCAATTCTGTAAGTAGATAACCAAAGCTTTTAAAGGTTCAAGTGGATTTATTTCAGTGACTAAATGTTAATGCAATATATTGAGGTACTCAACAAAGTAGCTGTTCAAGGAAAAAAAAAAAAGCTTAAAAAAACCTACATGTGATTATGGCATGGAGTTCTAATGTCCTTGTTGATATTGCAAACATTAGGGAAAACCTCCTTTTAAAACATATTTGGAAAAAAAATGATGAAGAATTTAATATCTTTTCTACATATTCAGAATAAAATCCCAGCTTTAACAAACCAAACTGAAGGCTGGTAGAAATGAAACTGGCTGTAGGGAGTTGTTTTCAGAGCCACTACATAGCAAGTGCACCATCATTTATAGTATTTCGGCAGTGTATCAGGAGCACTTCTCATGACCGTGGAAGTTCTGTCCAAGAAAAATTATAGAAAAGATAGAAGTCTTTTTTGATACAGTGTGATAAATATAGTCATACAGGTCAAATCTGGGGGGTTTGTATGTTGGATAATAAAATACCTTTCTAATGTCAAATGTCTGTGTCATTGCTATTATTTCATGATGTAAAGCAAATCTAGTGGAAGATACCCTAATAATTTGTCTTGTCCAAGTTAAGTTTTATTTTTTAACTTCAGGTCATTTTTATTCTTGTGTTGGTGAAGTGTCATGTAAAGTGATGATGAAAATAGTAAACATTTTGCAACGAAAGACCAGATTCATCCAGGCGTTACAAGTAAAACAACAAGGTGATAAACAGGTTCCAAGTATTTTATTTTCTGGGGGTGTGCTTTGCTTACAGGAGGCAGAAGAGCGTTTGAAAAAGGAATTTAATGAGACTTTCAAAATCCAACATCAGTCTCATAGGCTGGAAATGCAAACCTTGGAAGAGAAAGCAAAGAAAGAATTACATGATGAACTCGAGCAGATACAGAAGCAGCAAACTCTATTGCTAGGTATAATGTCTCATGTCATATGCAGCTCCTACTGCTTGATGATATGCTGAGAAGCCCTGACCTTCATCCCATTCATCCTCTTTGTCACCTTCTGGGAACTCAGGTCTTTGTGAATCTCCTTTCCCATACCCTACAATTTGAGCAATACACACTCAGCATTGTTTGTTAACCTTGCTCTTAGCTGTCAGCAGCTGGTATGCAACATACAGCTATGCATCTGGTAGTGTATTAAACTGGAATATTGTAGTTAGTACATAGGTTTCCTTTTTTTTCTATATGAGGAATTATTATATATGGTTCAAGTCGGTAGAGTTCAGCAGTGGAGATCTGTAGCTCCATACATATTGTTTGGTCAGTTTAGAAAGTTCCCTAAATAGTTCAGATCTTACCAGAACACTCCAGGCTTGAACTCTGATTATTAAAGCTCATTTATAAGAGGCTTTTATAAATAAAAAAAGAAAGAATAATTCAAAAGTATTTTAAATATAAGCTGCATTCTGTTCTTGCTTTTTATTCAGTATGCAAATTTACTCGAAAGATTTGTTGCTCTCTAAAGTTAGTATGTTCAATAGAGAAATTCTGTTCTGCTTCTTTAAGAAAAATTGTAGGAATGAGAGAGACAAACTTCTTTCTCCTTGTACTTGATCCATTTTGAAACTTGTACCCAATCTACACAACAGTAGCAATATATGACAGATTCCCTCATTTAAGTGTTGCAGTGTGTGTTAGCACAAACTGAAATCTCAGCGTGTGTTATGGCCTTTTATAAAACATCAGTAGACTTAACAGAGAAGCTCAGGGCTGCTCTATTAAAGTCCAAGGTTAGAAGAAGCAATTATCGTGATTCAGTTTGCAAAACAGCTGACACAGACTTTACCTCTCTGATTATGATGTTGTGTTACTGCTGTTGTAGCTCTGTATGTTCTTACCGTTGCTCAATGGCGTTGACTATAATAGGTTTAGCTTTTACCAGAGAGAATGCATGTTCCTTTTTTTTTTCTATTCCTGTTTATAATATTTAATGGCAAAGGAGCTGTGAGACAAAGCAAATGTAATGTATTAATGTTTTCATCTACATTGTCTATATCTACCTCCGATCCACCTGGCCTCTGACTGCCCTAATGATTGTCAGTCTGGTTGTTACTAGGATCTCTAAGGATGGAACTTTCCGAGCAGCAGACATCGTGCACTAATCTCAAAAAAACAAATAGAAGAGCTCCAAATGGAGCTGAAGAGTGTGAGGACACTGAAGAAGCAACAGGCAAGAATCCAATTCCTACTTCGTTATCTTGTGGTGTTTTCTGAAAGTGGTATCACATTTCTCTTTCTAGACATAATAAAAGTCTCTCACAGGAATGCAATAGGTTTCCGTCCGTTATGTCACACTTAAATATTAGCATTGTTTATCAGCTTAGAAATGGGGAAATAAAATGGGGGAAAAAATGAAGGATTTTTTGACATTTAAAGATTGTAATCGAAAGCACAAGTAATGAATGAATGTTACAAAAAATATGGAGACTATAAGGTATGTTTAGGAAATTATGACCACAGATTTTGTCTTGCTCATAGAACTTCACTTAGAATTGAAAAATCAGTTCATGCAAAAGCAATGCATGCAAGTACAGGGAGACCTTTGAGGTCCCCCTTGGAGTACTGCATCTAGCTCAGGGACCCCCACCACAAGAAGGATGTGGATCTGTTAGATCGGGTCCAGAGGGCCATGAAGATGATCAGATCTCCTATGAAGAAAGGCTGAGAGAGCTGGGGATGCTCAGCCTGAAGAGGAGAAGGCCCCAGAGAGATCTCATTGCAGCTTTTTAATAGTTAAAGGGGGGGCTTATAAAAAAGATGGAGAGCAACTTTTTGCTCAGGCAGATAGTGATAGGACAAGGGGGGGGGATGGTTTTAAACTAAAAGAAGGGAGATTTAGATTAGCTGTTAGGAGGAAATTCTTCACTCAGCGGGTGGTAAGGCGCTGGCACAGGTTGCCCAGAGAAACTGGATGGCAACCTCGTCTGGTGGGTGGCATCCCTGCCTATGGTAGGGGCGGTGGAACTAGATGGTCTCTAAGGTCCCTTCCAACCCAAACCATTCTATGATTCTCTGATCTTAAGGTTAATAATAAGAGACTATGAATAACTAAATTTGGCCTTTTTCTTAGGAAGGAAGTAGCCAGAGCCAGATCAGATCTCTTCACAGTGAACTGGAAAAATGTCAGAGTGAAATTTCTGAGCTCAAGAAAGAGAATTTACTTTTGAAGGACACAATGGAACTACTCAGTGCTGAGTTGGAGTCACAGAAGCAAGAAGCTGCACAGCTTCAGGACAGGGAGAAACAGCTCAAAAGGTTTGCCTTAAATTCACAATTCACTGTACTATCCAGAGAGTCTATTCTTACCACCAGCATTAGAGGTGTTCTAAATGTGATGTCAGATTCTCTCCGTTCTTAAGTTCTAATTGTAGATGCTGAGAGTTTTGCAACAGCAGTAGTATCACATTCCTCTCTCCAGCCTCAATAAAAGCATTTGAACTAACTGTTCAGTTACGTGTCACAAATAAATGTCCTGTGTAGCCCCACAGGCATGACCTGAGAAAAGCTGCATAACATCAGCCTTATTTCAAATCTTTGGAAAAGACAAACGTTAAACTCACCGAAGAGCTATTAAAAATAAAAAAAGTCTCCAAGAATAAATGTCATTTAGCTGAAACTAAAGGGTTGTTAACTCTGAAGGGAAGACTTGAGAGTGCCACACATACTCTGTGAGACTCTGCCAGGGCTATAGCAGCCACCTTGGCACTGCAGGGTGAGGGCAGTGACAGCAGATACTGACAGTGCCTGGGCTGATGGAAGCCTGGAGCTGTAATATGCTGTCAGGGCACAGGAAGTGGCGAGCTGGCTTGTAGTCTTGGCTGTCTGTAGAAAGTGGATTGCATCTTCTTAGTGTAGCCACAGGCACAGAGCATGTGTTGCATTGCTGTAGTAGCAGTTTTCTCATGTCTGTACAGAAAAAGTGGTGAACTTAGTTTTTACGTGGGAGACAAGATTGGGGTTCACTGTCCAGTACATCTGTAGGGCCATTGAATCATTTGAAGTTTCTGGATGATGATGCTTAACACATTCTCTTTGCAGGGAGGTTGAGGGATCTGGCTCATGGGTAACTTTCAATTCTTTTCTGCGATCATGTAGAATGTATAGCCCTAACTACTCAAGCTGTATATATAAAAGGATTTCTGAAGAGTATATCTTTAAAGGAGTCCTTTAAATATCATCCTACATAGTCTAGAGAAAAGCACTCAAGGTATATGTCTCTCTGAAGATTGTCAGAGTGGCCAGAGTAATTCTGTTGCTGTCTACCAGTCAGTGCATATTTAAAGAATGAGAAAGAAACTTTTTTTTCCTTTGCACTCTTTGGAGAGTTACTTGAAAGTGACTTTCATTTCAAGCTTTTGAAACAAGATCAACAGAAAGAATTGCAAACCAGAGAGTTTTGTCAGTGCCCTCCAGCTACCTTGAAGGAATTTAGAGCTTCTGTTCATGAAGAGAAGAATTATTCACATGTCAGTGATGAGGTCTAAAAGGCCTCAAATGGTAAAGCTGCTAGGCTGGAGGATAATCTTTACAGGGGGATAGCTGGTGTAGCTCTACTGCAGTACGCATTTGAGAAAGAAGCATTAATGGAAATTATGTAAGGAGAAATCCTTCAGATAACAAGAGGTAGAACCAAAGAGCTCAAATGTTCTTAGGTACCTGATACAGTCTGCTATGAAATTAACCCGTGCGTGATCTGGAACATTAACCTGCAGCTCTTGATTTGCTTTTGTAGGATGAATAATTTGGGTAAAGGAATAGTTAAATTGTGGAGTGCATAAAAATAACAGTTTTTACTGTTACAGTAACAACAGCAACCTTGTCTTATGCTATGTAGTTGTTTCTGATTTGAAAGCTAATTGTGGCTTGCTATTTGCACTTGTTAAATTTTTGTAACCAATTTTTAAAAATTAATATTCCTACTGTTGCCAGGTAAGTGTAATGAGTAATCTGCTTGAAGTAATCACATTTCCATTCTCTTGAATTGTGGGAATTCTACCTCTGGGACAGAAACCTTCAGTAAGGATTAGGATCTGAGCATAAAAAGTTTCTTTTTACAGGAAGAGAGGACAAATCCTAAAATGAAGGGACTCTCCCTCTGAATGAGAGTTTAATTCTACCCTTAAGGATCCGTCTCAGGGATTCATCCCCCGTTTTTACTCTTACTCTTCTTTCGTGCTGAGTGCCAAATCAATCACCCTCATGGCTGTGCTCTTAATTTCAAGGGCAGAAATATTCCATGAGCATTTTGGCCTTTCTTGAAGCATTTCAGAAACAAATGAAGCATTCAGGAACAAATTAAATACTTTAAAAAAAAAAGATGAAGAAGAAAAGGTAAACTGAATACATTTCTTGAAAATTAGAGTTGTTAATCTGCTGAGTTTGACATCTTTATTTCAGTCAGTAAACAAAAAATGGGTTCTTTGCATTGAGTTAATGAAAAAGTTTCTCCATTGTGTAACAAAATATTAGCAAACAAAAGGCAGTAAGATAATGATTCTTCGATAAATGCCTTTTGTTTTGGGGGGTTGGTGTCAGAAAGCTATGTTATGGCTAGGCTTGAAAAATATCAGGCATTTTTTATTTTTCAGTTGATGGTGCTAATGAAATAGCAGTATTTTTCAAAATATATTGCGTGTTAAAGATGAACATTGTAGTTAAGGCATTGCTATAACATTTCTTACATTCACATTTAAGAAAAAACTTTTTTAGAATGGTGGTAGACATTATTGTTTCTGATGGGGTGCTATGAGGTGATGAAACAGAGCATGAGAGCCTCCTCTTAAAATCCCAGAGATTCCAAAATAATTTTGCTTGGTATGAGTTCCTATAATACTTTATTGTCACCTTTGTCCATTAAGATTTATGTACAAGCTGACCATAGATAGAATATCAATAGCATCATATAAAATAGCCCCCCACTTCCTGAAGGTTGAAGGACAAGGGCTTCTTCTCCAAATAATTTTACTCTTTCTCAGTGTTAGTGTGGATCAGCCTCAACTGCAACTGAAGTGTTGAAGTCAGATCAGTAAGCAGAAGCCCAGAGCTGTGCTGTTAGCCACCTTTGCTGTCAGTAACAGACCTGAAAACTGCATGCTTTCATCAATCATAATAAACAAGTGTTAAAACGTGAGAATTCAGACATATTTTAAGACCGATGAAAGGCTAGTGGTAGAAGACCTCAAAATGAAGCATAAACAAGAAGTAGACAATACTGAAACAAGATCACCAGAAGGAAATAAAAAAATGTTACCTGCTTTCAGCAGGCAAATCTCCAAGCAAAGATTTTCTCCTTAGAAACTAAGTCATTTAAATAAACTGTGACTCATACTGGCAGTGAGTTCTGTTTTTAATTATTATTCCTACTATGCATGGTTTTTTTTATAGCTTATGGATAGAATAATATGAGCACTGAAGTAGAAGTGTTTAGGTATTTCCTTTGCAAACACAGAAAGACATAGATATATTGTAATAATCTATGAATATTGTTTAAAGTAAAGCATTATACATACAATTTACAATAACAAATTAAACCTTGCACTTAACCTCTTACAATTTTATGACGTGTAAAATCATCTTTGTCACAGATAATACCAGAGACCTTGATCCATCATTTTGTACTTAATTTTGTTCAGTGCAGCAGCACCTTTGAGGCGATGCTCATTCTCACTCCCCTGCAAATTTCCCAGGATATTCCCAAACTGCAGCCCCCACTGTATCATGTAAATAAATGCACTCTGCAGCCCTCTTTGGAGGTAAGTAGTTCTGTGGTGCTTCAGGCTCTACAGCAGAGGCCCCCCACAAACAGTCCTTGGTCATGACATTGTCTTTTCCTCAAATCCCAGCTGTGCAGCACAGCTCTGCAGAGAGCCCTACTTGCAGGTAAGTAGGATCTCAAAACATTCAGACATTAAATTTTATCTTCATATCTGAATTCTGAGATAGACTAAATCAAAAGTGTAAGATTGATTTTTTTCTTCCTCTCAAAAATGTTTCCCCTCACCAAAAAAAAAGAAAAAATAAGTGGTTTGTATTCTGTAATTAATTTAACAACGTGGCAGATGAACTTCATAGCACTTAGTTTCTTGAGCAGCAAAATTCATGAATTTGGCTGATGAAATAATGAGTTGTTTTTTCATAGGTCAAAGAAATGTATGTTTCCACACCATCTCTAAGAAGGTGTAAGTTCTTAAGTTCTGATTAGATTTTTTGTTTGTTTGTTTGTTTGTTTTTTTCCCTGATTAAGGCATTTAAAGAGCCAAAGTAAAACTACAGGTTTTGCCTTAGAGGACAAACTAAAGCAGCATGTATATCCAAGCCTCTCTTTTCATGAAAGTTATAGGATATTAGTATTTCTCAGGTCTTTATCAAGTATGGTCGGAATTAGGCTGTAGATTCTAAGATTATTGGTAAGGAAAAAAAAAAACAGGTGGATACAGATATGCATAGATATGGTGACAGAGATTTTTCTCTTTAGTAAATTAGACTAGCAATATGATGTGCAAGCTTGTTAGCATTTTACTCCAGGGGATGGATTATACACCGGGTAGAAAATTTGCTTTGGAACTCCACAATATTCTATATTCTATAACATCCTGTTTTATCAGAGGGTCCTTACTATGGCCCTATCTCCGAGGCTTGGAGTTTAAGAGTACAGCCCAGGTGTCTCTTGAACCTGGCCTAAAGAAGTGTTTTTGCTGGTCTGTATTCTTTCTTTCACACAGACTTAAGGAATTAGAAGAAAAGACAAGAAAGCAGGAGTCCAGACCAGAAGATATACAACTTATAAGCTGCCTGCAAGATAAACTAAGTGAGAGAGAAGAGATTATTAAGCAGCTGGTGGTAAGATTTCCGTCTACGTACACATATATACTTTGGAATCTGTTGGAAGGTTCTATTCAGTGTTTCACACATTGCTTTTGATGAATACTTTCTTTCTGCTCTGCAATTCTTTGAAAAATGTATGTTTCTGTACCAAAGAGGCACACGTAATTTTCTTTTTCATCAGGAAGGAAGAAAATTTCACCATTCACTTTTAGCCAACGCTGAATCTTACAGGAATCGATCATTTTCTTTCAACCCTAATCAGGGATGCTTGACTCCTTCTACAAAGGTAAGATAGGCAATTCAATTAAAATCACAAATCACGATGTTTTGTTGCTATTTGAATAATACAGATGACAAGGACAATAAAGGTCCTGTTAATTTTCTACTGTTATTCAGTAGAACTCCAGGAAGCTGACCTATAATGAGGTGCTGAGTAAAACATAAATTCAGTAGAAGTATGTAAGCACATGGGTACAAGTATTTAAGCAAATATAAAGCAGTAGACCCCCAATGAGCTCAGTCTTCCATTGGAATAAGCACAGTCATTGACTGCAGGTAATTGGGAGTTGTTATTTTGATACCATATGCATCAAGCAAAATTATGAATTGGGTTTGGGCAACACAGGATTTGTCCCTGGTCATTCCATCTGTATGATACTATATATAAACAGTAAAAACAATATGCTGGTGGAAAGCACTTAACTTAGCTCTGAGTATCCCTGCAAATCTATTGGATTTGATATATCTAAAACCTCAAGGTCAAACACCCAAGTTGTTTTAATTGGACTGCCTAGCCCCTGAATGCTCACAGTGTACCTGAGAATGTATTTTAAATGCCTATAGAAAAATACGGGACCCTTCATTTTTGGGTGCTCCTCACAAGATGTCTAGGAATGAAGTATTGTTGAGTTTTTATAGTATAAGGTGTGAAAAAATATGTGTGTAATGCAGTTTTCTGTTATGACAAAAAAACAGCAGAAGAGACCGGTGGAGGTGCCCAGCCGTGTTGTCAGTGTTCCAAATTTAGCTTCCTATGCAAAGAGCCTTTTGAGCTGTGACTTGAGATCAAAAAGAAGTGCTCCTCAAATAACAAAGTCTACAAGCTTAGACCGGAGTCCTGGCTGCCTCAGAGTGGGCTCTCCACCAGCACAGACCTCTGACAGCAGTGCTGCTACAAGGTATTTGTCTGTTTTGAAGTGACTTACTTGTAAGATGATAACTGAATAAAATATTCTGCATCTTGTAGGCATTCAAACACATTAGACACTTGGAAATAAATAATGATGTAAGGTTCCTGTCCTGCAGCAAGCTCTATGCATCCAACTTTCTGCAGACAGACACAGAACTTAACTGCAGAAGTAGGCTGTTATCACTGCCCAGCAGAGCTTGTGATTGCAGTCCCTGCAGATACAAAGCAAGAAGAGAGAAGCTGCAAATATTTGAACAGCAATGTGGTTAATAGTGAACCTGGCCTTAAAACTCTGTGTACATATCAGTGATTCTATTAAGGATTATTTTCATTCTTACTTTGTTTCCTTGCTTTGCACTTGGATGATGTAGATGACATTTTTATTTTAGAAGATGTTTGAATGAACCTAGGCAAAGGATTTTGAGACTTAAAAATTGACTAGCAGCTACGTAGTGGTCTTCCAATGTCACAAATCAAGATCTTTTGCTGTTCTTGATTTCTAACTTGGTGTATCATGTTTTTGTCTTAAAAGCTTTTTATTATTACTCAAATGTGCAAGCTATTATTTAAACAATGCTTAGTAGTTTCCAAATATATATATATTAAAAAAAAAACCCTAGCACTATACTTCAGGACAAAAGCCGGTCTTCTCGCCTATGTCCTGTTGGGCACTAGTTAGACTGCACACTGCATGCTGCAGAGTTCTTTCCTGGAAGGCAGATGGTGCTACCTGCTGCCAAAGACAGTAACACAGGACACTGGCTGGGGTCCAGTTGGGCAATTCCTGTATCTTAAAGATAAAAGCACTCTGTGTCATGCTAGATGACTGCCAAGGCAAATCAGATTTGTATGTTAAAGGGAAATAAACAGGGACACTAAGGATAGATTGGCTGATACTTATTCCTTTAAAACAGACAGTTATAAATGAACTCATATTTGCTACTATAAACTAAGTGAAATTAATATAGATTTACAAAGAAAACATCCTGAATCCTGAAAAATCAGGGTTTGTGTAATAGGATCAATTATAGAGGCCACTTAATATTAAGAAAATATTCAGTTCCAAATAAAATTTCTATTGATGTTTTTTCATGCATAAACTGTATATTTTTAAGAATGAATTGCAGCTGCCCTTTTCTGATTTTCAGTATTTCCCATTATTGAAGCATCCATATTTTTGAGATGTCAGGAATTATGTTCAAACATTTCTCCATAGCTGCTTAGCCCTTTGTCACCCTCCTCCGACTTACTAACAGTGCTGTTAGTCCAGTCACCTGGCTAGCACTACGTCCCACTAGAAGTTGCCGCTGGCACCTTCACACACTTCATCTAAGCACAGGTCCAATCATTCATTGTAAGTTTTTCCATGAAAATAAGTGTTAAATATTGGTAAGATTGTAAGCAATGCTAATGTTTGTTTATTTGCACAGGACACACGGCAATGAACCACCACAAGCTAAAGATGACCAAACCCAAGACCCTCAGCATCAAGAATGGTTTACTAAATATTTTTCATTTTAAAGCAAGTTTACTTACTCCTCAGAATTACTAGAAAAGCTGTTTCTGTTTTCTCCTAGGGAATGATAATGCAATGTATGATTTATGAAAAAAAATCCAACATGATTTCCAAGTAAATAATTAGGGACAACTGTGCTTATATCAAATTAAAATGAAATTACAGGCATGGATTTCAGTAAAATGCATTTTTTAACAATCTCTGTGAAAAAAAAAAAAAAGAAAAAAAAATCTGCATTTTGTTACGTGAAAAGACTTTTTATTCAAGAGAATGTACCACTCCACAATTACATGAAATATGCAATTTGTTCTCTGAGATGTCCTGTAGAGGGACCCCAACTGAAGACGTTACTTACATACTTCCTGTAGGCTATATACTTGCTTCATCAGCTGCTTAAAATCATTTCTGCATACAGTACGGCAATTTTGTATTTGTAAGGGTTTTTTTTTTGTTAAATTTGTTTTATGCTGTACAGCATGTGACGTACAACCAAGAGCAGCATGCTTATAGCGATCTGTTTTAGAAACACTTTATGGTTTGCTTAATAAACCGTTTCGTATAGTCAGTATTGCCATGTTTTCCTGGTGCGCTTCCAACACATGTAATGACCAATCAGCCTAATAAATCGGGATAATATGTAAGTATGAACATTAAAACTTGCTTGTAAAACAATGATTTCCATGTCTTGCAAAATAGTGTTATGATAAAGTGTGAGACTGATACACTCAGAGGTTCCAGATTTATGGGAGCTGCATGTTTGCAATGTTGTACGATCAATATTGTTCTCATGCCCACTGAAATGAAAAGTAGGTGGATGACTAAATTTATAAAATCATGCCAACCAACTCATTGCTGGGGAGGAAAGGTGTTATTCTTAAAAGAAGGCACCCATAAAGAAATTAACTTTCAGATAGTTCCTCAGCAAACACGAAAGAAAGGGAACCGCACAACCAGCAGCCTAGTGTTTTAAGATAGGGTAGCTCCGATTCAACTGCTGAAGGACTTGAACCCCGGTTTAGGCCCCAGCTACATAAGAAATTTTATATATGCAGAGGCATATGCCCATCCTAACACCTCTTATATCCAACAGCCAGCAAGTGTTGTACCAACAGATGCAAGAGCTTACTATCAAACAGCCACTGTACATCTCCCATGGCGAAAAGGTGGCAGAACGGGTACAATACAGGCCAGTATTTTTATCCCAGTTGTCATAATATATTTATTTCTGAAGTAAACTGCTGGGTTTGGAAAGAGACTATGACATCAGATTTGGCAAAAAGTCATTTTTAATACACATAATTAAGAGGCGGATAGTAAACTGGTGCACAGTCAGGAACACTGAGGAGTGCCTTGGCAATTGTGAGATCAGAAATATACAGGGCTAAGTTTCTCATCAGATTTTTCAACCACTGTACCCCAAAATCTTTTAAAACACGTAAATTCAATATATAGTCACTAATTCTAACTTCTAGAGTCACAACATCCTAATTTCTTAACACTGTTCCCAAAAAGGAGCCTCTAACACATCGTTTTCCTGGCTATATGGATGAATTAAGCTCATTGCCTTGTAATACAGAGACAGAATTCCTTTGTTACCTCTACCTCCAAACCCTTTTTTTGGCTGTGTTTATATTACTAAATACTGCACCTTGGTAGAAGCTGCTTCTGTAGACTGGAACAGTGCTGACGACCCAACACCCATAATGAGTGGTCTTTATTAATCTGTGGCTAGGTATTTTGGATAAGCTTTACACCAGCCTGGCAGAGCACAAGCAACACTGGGAGCGTATTATGTTCCCCACCTCCAGGGTACATCTTGCGTTTTCATTTCCCCCTAGAAGAATCAAGTTTGTATATCCCAAGAGGCCTTCATGAGGGGAGTGAAAGCCCAGTGGAGATGGACAGTCCACTTCAAAAAAGCACACTCTTCTTCTGAACTAGATACAATTCAAAGGGTGCTTCAACAATGGTACTGAAGAATAATTACCAGACCACAAAACACTTAGTTCTCAAGTATTTTTTGGAAAAAAACAGTAAGATAATTTATTTCACTTAATTCTGTCTTAACTGATTATATTTATTGTACAAATTACTTTATACAAAAAGCATATGAAACCATTACTTTGCGTCATTCAAAACGTTTAACTGTGTAAATTCAAAGATCACGTTTGCTTCATTGGAGCAGGAATATTAGCAGACGCCTGTTCTAGGTAAGCTAACGGACCCTGAGGCATTTCTGCAGGTTTTTTGTGTTGTACACTGATGTCTTCCAGGACCTGTTGCCAGTGTCGCAGTTTACTCAAATGCTTCTGAATTAATGCTTCTTTTCTCTGCAATTCATTTCTTAACTCTGACACATCCTGTAAGTGAAAAAATAGGTATTAGTAAGTAAATAGTATTCCTAAGAATAATAAAGAACCTCAAATAAACTGCATGTAATTTTTAGCTTGAGTTTTCAAGCTGATCTTACAGGAATTCTAACACTGGAAAAGCACTTAAGAGAGAAAGCACTGCGAATGCTTTCCATTCTGTTTGCCTAGGTCGTGTATTTCAGAGCTCATTACTTGCAGCATTTCTTCAGATGAACTAACATCATTTGCCCTCATGCTTCAATACTCCCCAGAGCAGCGGGCATCCAGCTTCTCCAGGTCTGTGGCAAGATCTACCTTAACAGCCAAGTTTTACCAACTTAAGATACAGCATCACGTTGACAAACCCAAAATTAGTGTGAATGAGATGATCTAACTGTACTGGTACACAGCCTACCTGGCGCAGCATGACATAGTCAAACTAATTAAAGCATACAAACTAATTTATGCCTACCTCTTTAATAACTTGTTCCGGTTTCTGGACCGACAGCTGCAGTCTTTTTTGTAGGAAAAAACACTCGGTTTGCCTTGCAACATCCAGGAATTTCTGGATGCACTGATCAACACCTAAACATAAAACACGAGAATGGAGAGACAGAACAGATTCCCAAAACATCATTACAGGCTGACAAGAGTTACCTGCATATACGTGCAACTAAAACCACCTTTTAGAGTATCTTCTAGAAAGAGACCCTTTAAGTGTACTATGAGGGATTTTAAGGACAGGTATCCAGAAGCAGGAGGCGCACTGAGCCTCAGTACGGGGCAGCTCTTTGTAAACTTAGCGCCCTGCTCTGGGCAGCCCCCCGACCCCGCCGGGCGCTCACCGGTGCGGATCTCCTCCTGGTCGGTGCCGTTCACGTAGTCCTGGCTCACCAGCGAGGCGAAGCAGGCCTGAGGAGAGACAAGCGCCGTGAGAGGAGGTCGCGCCGCCCCGGCCGGCCGCAGCCTCCCCCGGTCCCGCCCCGCCCCTCACCTCGAAGGACGCTTCCAGCTCGTCCACGAGCGTGTTGTTGGGGTTGCGAGGCCCCGTCGGAGGCGGGATGAGGCCGGCAGGGCCGGGCCCCCCCGGAGGTCCCGGCGGCGGTGGCGGCGGCGGCCCCGGCGGCTGGTTGGCGAACATGGCGCCCAGCGCGCCCGCCATGGCTGCCACCTCCCCTCACGGCCCGCGCCTGCGCCCCGGCGCCTCAGGCTCGGGGGTGGCGAGTACCTCCTCCAGCCGGGCGTTACCTCAGCCCGGGGCGGCAAATATAAAATAAAATACAATAAAATGCATGCGTAAATAAGGGATTAAAGACAAAAAAGGCAGCAAAAAGGGCATTCCCGGTACGAACCTCCACCTCCAGCCCCTATCCGGCTGCGAATTCTGCCAGCCCGGCATTTGAGGAGGCTTCTGGCAAAGGGCAGCCTCTCTGACTGGGTCCCCGAATTCTAAACTTGTAACCCCCCACCACACATTATAAACGTTAAATCTGCTTGACGTTTCCACTAATTCTGAAGCTACTTTAACTTCCTCTGAGTGATGGTGTAAAACGAATAAGCCACCTAGCAAGCTGGCTGGGAAATGTGAAGAAAATAAGTCACCACTCCTTTATTCTTTCAGTCATTACTGTAGTCAGAGGACTCAGGAAGTCTTACAAAGTGGCCATAAGAGCATACCCGACTTAATTTCGTGCTGAAGTCACACAGCAGTTTATAAAGGGTGGTGGTGCATCCTTCCTGCCTCATAGCACACCCAGGGTAGCTTCTATCTTTTTCTTTATTCCCAGGGGACTCTTATTAACAACCCTCCAGCATTACCTTTCCTACTATATTAGCCACCCAAAACAGAGACACAGCTACACCACCCCCCTATTATTTCTCTCTAAATCAAAACACGTACCGACACAAATCGGAGATTTATTGATTACAATGATTATGTTCACTTTACATATAAAATAGGAGCTCAGGTATTTTCCATGATCACATTTTGCTATTCAATACCTCAAACAGTTCAAACAGCATCTTTTTATTTTAAACTGCATATCATAGGGAGACAAATCTCAAATTTGAGATGTTCTTACCCAGTAATGATTTACAAAATGTAAGTGTAGGTCATCGTCGTAGTGAAAATATGTTTGCGCCACTCCGTTATTAACACTTTACTTTTTTTTTCTTAAGGCAGAATGGATGATTTTAGAATAAGCATTTATTTGGTATTGTGACTGTCTTGACCTAATCGAGCAGCAAACTCTACTAATGTTCGTGTAGGCCGTCCTGCCATGCCTTTTCGAAGATAGGGCACCTCGTCTTTATTCGACATCACACCAGCTATATCCAAATGAGCCCAGTGAGAGACAGTCACAAATTCTTTCAGGAAGGCAGCAGCTGTGCACGCTCCCCCAGCTCTGTGGGAAGCAGAAAGATGGTGTCACTTTAGAAACAACACAAACAGCACAAAGGCTGGACTAATACACTGAAGGGAAAGGGTGCCTGAAGGCTGTTAGCACATCTACCTGCTGTACTTTCCAATGTTACTCAGGTCTGCGAGAGGACAGTCCGTTACTTGTTTGGTGTAATGTTCAAAAAGAGGCATTCTCCATACTCGGTCTCCTGTCAAAATGCTGGCCTGAAAAAGAAACAGTGATAGTTGGGGCAAAGTTCACTATGGTGGTTTTGGTGGGTTTTTCCTCTTTTTTTTTTTTTTTTTTAAATAAAGCTGCATTTTTAAGTTCCACCATTATGCATGCTTATCTTCATCTAGCTTTACTGGTCTGAAACTCTGAAACACAATGAAGCCTCCTTTTTGGGTACTTTAGTGGTAGTCAACAGGCAAAAATCTAAAGAATACTTTTCCCCCCTTCATATACTTTTTTCCTGGTAATGTATATTTTCTCAAATGCTTCCCTTCAGAGGCTTCCTTTATCTATCACACTTCAGCCACTCACAAGGCATCTCTGAATTTCTCGTTATTACTAAGCAAGACCAACAATCTTTTTAACAAAAACTAATTACTGTCAGTAGTCCAGAGCTTATGCATATGCAGTAAGCTATCAAAGGATGCAGATACTTGAGATAATGATTCATGCTTTCTGCTGTATGATACTAAACCTCACTAAAAAGCCAGTAATTAACAGTCATCATTATGTATTTTTCAATTAAATGCAATACTAACACACTCTTATGAGATTTCAAAATATATTAACATACCTTTTAGGTTGGCGTAAAGACTTTCTGTAAAGCACTGTTTAGTAATGACAGCTATTACTGAATTATTATTTGATAACATTGATGGCCTACCTCATAAAGGTGATTCCAAAGCCAAGATGAATTTGTGAACACTCCAGTCGCAGCAGACCCCAACGCAACGTCCATGGCACCTACAGAAAGACATCCTGAAGGTTATACAATGAAGGCAAAGGTGGATTTGAGCACGGACTCTGCATCCAGACTCCTCACAGTACTTTCCTTTTCAATTCTCATTATCAGTGATTTCTAAAGTCCACAAACCAAAGATTTTAATACACTTGTATTTATTTTTAAAAGTTCAAAAGTTGTTTAAAAGTTTACATAATCAAAGAGGATAAGAATTCATAAAAATGATATTCCCACATCTCATAAAACTAGACTTTCTGCTTTCAGCTTGACGTTTCCTAGCAATATGTCTAACACAATGTATTCAGAAGTACATCTCTTATCAAAAAAAATCTCAATTGTTTTCATACAGAAAACATAGATGATTAGACTTTTTCAAATTTATAGACTTACGCAATTTTCCAGCTGGTATTTTTGCTTTTGTAAATTTCACTTATGTAGATTTGTTGCACAACATATGCAAATGTACTTTAAATAAAAATAATCACTATCAAAATAATAAACCATGCCTAAAGCAGAGAGATTACATACATATGTAGTTATTTGTTGCCACAGAAATGCTTCTCTAATGCTGATGCTATTTATGGCACTCAATCCCCAGGGAGATTTAAAAGACAAACAAACGAACAAGAAAACTTTAACAAAAACAGTATGTCAAAGAAATTTCTGCGGGAGCTGTCCTCCTTTCTGTTCGTGCCCAGCGATTCCCAACACAACAGTCTGTAGTGGCAGCAGCCTCTTTCCCCTATCACGCCTCATACAGAAATATTGCCATACAAGCCAACCATCTTAACATAAGCTTCCCTTTTATCTATAGACATTTTCCACAGCATTTGAACTGTTAAAGCTTACGGAACATGATTTAAAGCACCAGTTTCTATATAGAAAGATGATTATTCTTCTCAGCTTATTCATTAAGCAACACAGTGGACTCCTATCTGAACCACTCTTCCATGTTTGCTCACCTTTCAGACGAAGTCACTTCACCCATGACAGCTTGTTGCTGCCGTCCATAAGATGCATACACCATTAATGCTATTTTTGCAGCTTTTAGATTTAAAATTACAGCTTCATTCATATATAACTGTAGAGGTAAAACAATTAAAACACATTTTTTCATGCTTGAAAGTATGCAAAAAGATACTTCACTGGAATGACTTCCTGGGAAGATGATAATGACTCTCCTACTACGTAGAATCATGGACACCTGAGGTAGCTCAGCAAATGGAAGAACTGGTGCTGGGTAGGTCAGAACTCAGGCACTAAGAGGCTGTTCACAAAGGAGCTATTTTGGCTCCAGCATGGCCAGTACCATACGGAACTGGCAAGATTCTTCCACAGCCATGCCGGTTTCTTTGCACCACACAGGAGCTGGAAGTTCTTCGCTCAGATGTTGGGTGACATAATTGCCTGGAAACAATCATTAAGCTCACCCAGAAATGGAAGCACTGGGCACTATTGTGCAGAAACATCCAAGCCTGCATAGGTCTTCCTGAGCTTATTACTTTCAGCCCAGCTGGGCCAGGACCAACTTCACATGCACTGCTTAGCGTACACCCTGCATGCCAATACCTGCCAGCCCTGGAGACAAGCAGCTGTAGAAACTGTTAGAGCATTAACTCTGCAAGCTCTTGTCCTAAAAGATGTAAATTCATCTCAGCTGCTTTTAAATTCAGGCTGAATTTGTATACATAGTGTAAGTAATCCATAGCCAGTTATTAACAAAGACCTGACATCTAAAATGAAGCAGGGAAGGGAGACTGCTTACCTGTCAGTGTTGCAGCATTCACAATAGCCCTGGCATTAAAATTGTGGGCATAACAGAGAGCATCAGCTAATAGCAGCCTTCCTTCTGCATCTGTGTTGTCAACCTTCAGGTGCAAAGTTAACAAAAATAGATTAACTACTAAAAACATCCCTTTAACTGACTTGTTTCTTCCATATTCTCTCTGTCAGATTGTGAATGCACTGTCGCAGGCCCCAGGAACTTAAAATTTACTCAGTTCCTCAGAAGGGCCTGGAGGCAGGAGAGGGGCCCCAGTGCAGCACAGGGGGCAGGTCACCACTCCCAGCAAAGCCCCAGCAACCCTGGGGCTGTTTCTGAGCGTGCACAGAGATCTGGCCCAGGGAAACTGCAAAAAAGGAGAGGGATCCGCAAGAAATCACAGATGCATGCCTGGTAACAGTTCCTTATTAAAATAAATAAATCAATGACCCTTTTGTATCTTTCTCCCCTCAGAGAAAGTTTATGATTTTATTTTCTTGCTTGTTCACTAAGTTAACAAACTTTTCAGTTTTTCCTATTGATTTCTAAAACATGTCTAACCTCTTCAATATTTATATTTGAAAGAATCCTAAGATAGCAACTTCTAATAATTTAACTTCTAATTAAATTAATACTTCTTATATTTGTAAAAACATTACATTTGCACTGTATATCTTTATAAAGGGTCTTTTCAAACATGTACTCTGACTGCAGTCATGTAACTTGATCAGTTAAACCAATTCACCAAAAGTATTCAAAATCCAAGTTTCAGATGCATACCTGTATTGTTTTTCCATTCTTGGCTCTAACTACGTCCCCAGGCTTGTTTGCCTTACCACTGGGCATATTTTCACATAGGGGTGCCAAACCTCAGAGAGTAAAAGAAAAGTACATTACCAGTTTCCTTCTCAGAAAAGAGGCAGGAAAAAATACTTAAGAGAAAAAAAACACCTTAAGAAAGCAGTAGTGTTCTCATCTTGAATTATGTTCAATAGCTAAGTTTTCCTGGTCACTGCAAGACACATGGTCCAACTGTCAATCGGTGAAATTTCTCTGCATGGTGCACCACAAAATTCTCTCACCTACACCCTTTTAACACTAGGATTTACTTCTACTTTATACCTAGGCAAGTGAGAGCAGAGGAGCTTTAAAATTCACTGAAGCTCCTGCCAACAAATAGCATCTTATGTGTTCCATATCTGAACAATTAGTCACATGTAAAGGGATTTCTTTCTTTCTGAAAATAAAAACTTCCACTCTCTGAGCTGTTCAAGCTCTGCTCGTTATGTAATGCCAAGAGGGGTCCAAGGAACTGTCACAGAATGCCAACCGTAAGAGCAAATAGCGGCGCAAAAGAGTCAACATCAAAACCACAGATGGAATAATGGGATGAAAGACTTTCCACCTTTCCCAGGGAAAACCTGCTCCTGTGTTCTGCTCAGAGAACAAGGAATAAGAGAATTGTGAACGACCACTTTTCAGTGGAGTGGCGGAGAGAAACTTTTGCTCCACTGATTTCTGCTTAACACTTCCTATTCTATCCTTCTATTGGAGGAATCTCCTAAGGATGAGTGGTTCACTGCCCTCTACTGGTTGAAGTATGTAACCGACTAAAACACTAGTTGCCTGAACGTTACGGTACTCAAACATAAAAACCTAGAATGGATTACATGTTACCAGCGACTGTTTTTTTTGTTTGTTTGTTTTTTTAAAAAAAAAACAACAGTTCCTGAAGCAGCCAATTCTAGCCGTGCAACATTTCTGCAGAAAAAATAAGCACTGCTCAGAATTCAAAAATACTATCCGAAAGCTTTTTTGTCATAGCTGGTTTTAAGTTTTTGCTGAGACATTCACCTAAGGAAACAAAAGCTGTTATCCTGTTCAGCTGGGGCAAACATTCACAGAAGTAGCTCACCTGCTTTTCATTTGTAATTGTTTTTACAGGTATCCACATTTCTTCTTGGAATGAAATAGCAGGACTTCTGCAAAACTTGTTGAGAACAAGTTTATCAACAAGTCTCTCCTAAGATCTAAAAATCATGCCCTCGAAAATTGTATTGTCTTGCAGTATTTTATTCAAGCAAAGCTAGTGATTTTTGATAACCAAGTAAAAACAGAAGAGAAGCTAAGGAAATGAATGAGACGAGGAAGTCTGAAAAAGCCCATGACATTTTTGTAGGGCAGAATGTCTTGCAGCAATGGCTGATACTAGGAAAGGACCTTGTCTAAACAGTCTTGTAAAATTAAGATTTTCAGATTCTCACACAAACACACTTACCAATTATGTTAAGAGGTAGATTTAACGCTGCTGCAGTCACAATGGCCGAACAGACAGTTGCTGCCCCTCCCATATCTGCTCTCATCGCATCCATTCCCGATGATGGCTTCAGTGAGATGCCACCACTGAAATGAGCAGAACAGTTATCATCAACACAGAGTAACTGGGCGTTGCATATGTTGGTAATACCCTGTCCATCAGTGTGTTTCAGCACCAAATGTCAGTAAACGCCAGACTCAGTGTTTTTAGACATTCTTGCAACACCCTAGCACACATACTGAAAAACAAGGAATCTAGACAAATTCAGGTGATCTGCAGTAGGCTAAAAAAAATAGACATTTTTCTCATGTGCTCAATGGTCTTCATAACAGCAGAAGAGCACAAAACAAGCATAAAAGAGTAGACTTGGTAAAACCAAGCATATGGAAGGAGAACAGACTGATAAAGTGTTCAGTAGTTATAACTGTCTTTTATGTCCTATTGAAGGAATTGCTGCAAAGAATGAACTGTTTTTACTTTGCTTAAGCATGAACTAGATGTCCAGTGACAGACTGCAACTCTAAACATGTAAATTCTTCATCCCAAGGTTTGCTCAGGCCAAAAAAAGAAAGAAAAAAGAGACACTAAGTTTTGTTTTCTTTCCTTCTAGACCTCCATTTTCCCCTTACAAACCAAAGGCATATCACTTCTATTTATTTCAATCACTCAAGCTTGTCTTATCCCCAGGAAAGGCAGCACAACCTACTACATAGGGCAAGTTCACCAGAATGGCATTGAAAGATGTGCTGAGCAATGAAAAAGCATCTCTGCATTGAACATGAAGAGCAGGAAGGCACAAGGAGAGCCTCACCTCTGTGTTTAACAGGGTTACTGTCAGAAGTGTGTATCTCTTGGCTGACTTACACAACTAGTCCATTTGTGTTACATCCTTTAATAACTGATGCACAGCATCCCCCTGCCCCCAAATTATTCAAGTTATTACTATACATACCTGTCAAATGTAACTCCTTTTCCTACAAATACCAAAGGAGAGTCATTTGCATTAGCACCACCTAAATAGTGAATCTCCAGAAAGATGGGAGGTTCATCTGAACCCTTAGCTACACTCAGGAACGCTCCCATCTGTTGTGTTGCTATCCAAGACTCTGGCCTGCAATAGAAATATATATGTGTAAGTTTAAATTGGACACTTTGACCAAGCTGTTTTTGCTTGTCTGCTTTTAAAAATCACAGTTCTTGAAGGTTTGTACACAAACTATTAATTCCATTTTAGTTAGCTGAATTGGAAACGGTCATTTAAATGCCACCATTATTACTACTTTTGTGAAACAGAAAAATACCGCCTCCAAGTTGCTGCTCAGTTTTTGTTTGTTTGTTTTTAACAAGACCAATCTATACTTTCTGCATCAGAAACATTAAACTTTTCCCTCAGGCTGGAGTCTTTGAAGGCACACGGAGCAACAACGTTGCATCGAGTTACAGTTTAGCTTTCTGTTATCAAAATGGTTAACAATGTGCAGAGTTGATAAAAAGCAGAAGATTGAGGGAAATCAAAATAGCCTCCAACACTTACACAACCAATTAACCTGTTTCCACTAAAGGACAGTGTCTAGAAATTCAGAGGCAGGAAATGTTAGCTGTGCAAATTCAATTGCGAGGGCTTGTAGGGCCCTAGCCCTTTCAACATTTTTAAAAGCTTAAAAACAACAAAACCCAGCAGCAGTAAATAGAGGATATTTAATTATCATATCCAAACAAATAAAAAAACAACAACAAAAGAAAGGCTAACAGTTGGGAAGAAAACAAAAGGTGTTAGAAAAAAGGTACCCGGTATTTGTAGATTATTCACTGATTCTTCATCAGGCTTCTTCTTTCACAGCACATCAATTACGCAATTAATTGACGGCATGACTAATTGACAATCATTTTATTGTCTCACAGTAACTTGCTTACTCTGCTAGCTAGAAGCTCATCTTCTAATGCTGAGAGGAGCCTGCAGTCTGGGGACCTTCATGCCTGTTTGCCAACTACTTCACCTGCTTTTGTCATTTGAAATGGCAGAATGAAAACGAGAGCATGCGGCAAATTTGACGTGGAAGGTTTCTTACCCTATAACGGAATCATTTCAGTGGATTTTACCTTATATGGACCTTCACGTTGCTGCTGAAACTTCTGAGCTTCTGTTCAATATATTCAGCAAATTTGATTGGAGTTACATAATTAGCTGGAGCCTCCATCAGGTACCGAGCAAGGTTCTGACCCTCAGCGTAGATAACACCCTTCTGCCAGGCTTCACTTCCAGCACTAAACGACACCATACAACAATCATGATCACAGACTTCTACAAAAGTAAGATAATGTCAGCATTTATTTGTTCTCTCCCATCTGAAAATACAGTATTATTAATTCAGGGGAATTAAGAACCTCTTATTACCCTTCCTACAAGGAATTTAGGATGAGATCCAATGTGTATCTAGTCTAATAATCTCATCTCTGGTTCCAGTCAGTGCCAAATGCTTCAGAGAAAGCTACAAGAATCCTAGAGCAGACAGATGTGAAATTATCTGATATATGTGGTCTTGCCCTAATCCTTACTAGTCAGAAATTGGCTTAAACTTTAAGCACAGGGTTTAATATCCCTTCCAAAGTTTGTAATCGCATTAACTACAACACCCCTGAAAGTTTTTATTTACCATACAAAGCCTCCAAGTCTGTCTTTCAATTTGCTGAAGTATGATTATGTGATAAGAGTGGAACTTGGATCTCAATTCACAGTGCACTAAAGACAATTCACTAACAAAAGATAGGACAAACATTCAAAAAGCTGACTGCATAGGAAATAGGGATCTCTCTGATTATTTTGCAACACTACCAGTACATAACCTCTCGTTTTACTGACACAGAACTAAAAGACTTGCTTATTTGCTTTAAAAGATGTCATGAAGCAGGGGATTAAGCTGGATTCTGCTCTCAAAAGAGCAACACAGGGCAGATGGAAGCCAAGAGGAATATAGAAACATTGCTTGGATATGCCGGGATGGAATTAAGAAGCCAAATCTCAGCCAGAGAGAAACTAGCAAAAAGTGGGATAGGCAACAAGAGGGCTTCAACTGGTACATCATCAGCAAAAAGGTCAGGGATATTGCTGTCCCATTGCTCAATGGGGCTGGCAATCTAGAGAACACTGAGAAGCCTGAGGTTCTCAATGCCTGCTTTACATCAGTCTTAATAGTTACTAAGGTCTACTTCCAGATCCCTCAGTGCCTATTGCTCACTAACAGAGTTTGGAGAAGAAAGGTACACCAAGAAGCAAAAGCCCTGATACTACTTTCTGCCCTCGAGGAACAGTGATGTTTACTTAAAGTCCATACGCACCAAAGCTTTTCTTCTTCCATTTTGTTCTGCGAGTATAAATATAACAGGTGAACTATGTAAGACATACTCATCATGGCATGGTCTGGTCTCAGCATTTCCTAATTATCAAAAGGATTTGTTCCCTTACAGAGTTTGAAATACCTCTGCTCCACAATTTTGGCATGCAATACCAGTATAAGTCCTTTTACATCAGAACAATATTTCAAGTAATTTTTTACTTTTATTTTTATCCTGGACCTTTTTCTCTATGAAGCAGCATTTATTTACCCTTATCCTCAGAACAAGGCATACTAACAAAACCTATGGAGCAAACACTGAGGTGTTAAATACTTAACTCCTTGGACTCACTTGAATTTCCTTAAGCAGAAATTGCTGTTAGAAATAAAATTAATTGGGCTTTCTCATGCACAAGCATGCACAGTTTTATAAACAAATAAATAAATATGCAAGCTTTCCTTTTGCCATCACCTTCCATGAAGCTGAGGAGTAACTGCAGTTTTCTTTTTTTGCTTCAGCTCGTTGTATTCATGCAATCCAAGGACAGCACCTTCTGCGGCCGCTTGAGCATCTCCGCAAGGGTCCACTTCAACACAGGGGATTTCCAGATCTTGGATCTGTCTACAACCAACTGAGAAATACAGTACGGAATTAATAGGCCAAGTACTGCACAGAACAGTAAAACAGGTGTCTGATGTGATCAGTATAACACTTCAAGGAAAAAAATAGCTTTACTCAAGATATCCCAGTTTATAAGTAAATAAACAAAAAGGATCATGTAGTAAAATAATTTAAAATTATTATTGATATTACAATTACATATTGACACATTTTGATGAAAAATATCACTTGATAAGTTTCAATGATCAAGCCATTTCACAAGAATAAAAATGAAATTCCCCAGTTGTTCTGATTCCTTTGTCACACCACATCAAAGAAAATCACTCTTCTGGAGTGTTATGGGTTATGAGGCCTATAGATATCAGAAATTTGCTGTGATTTATTTTTTCCTAAGACTAAACCTTTCTTTTCTTAGAAAAGAGTTAGAAGATATATTCCATACGTTTAACAGTGTTTTTACAGCAAAATGTATCTGTTTTGGCAGCTGGTGAGACAACGCGGGCTAGCCCTTTGGACAAGCAGCTGTCATACATGTGTGACTGACCTCCTGTCTCAGATCATAACCTCTACTGTGAGAGCTCTTTATTCTTGTTTTATACACAGTTGGATGCAACAGTCACCCTTGATTAAGGGAGGAGGACCTTTTACTGGGTCTGGATAAACTGGAGTTAATATTTTTTTGTAGCAGCCTCCATAGAAGTTTTGGATTTTTGACCAAAACAGCATTGATAACACAGCAATGTTTTGACTACGGCTGAACAGTGCTCACACAGCACCAAGACTTTTCGCTTCTCACTCTGCGCCCTATCCCAGCGAGTAGGCTGTGGGCAGGCAAGTAAATGGCAGAGGTCACAGCCAGGACTGCTGACCAGAACTAACCAAAGGGATATTGTGTATCACATAACCAACATCCTGCTCACAAGCAATAAAAGCTTGGTGGTGGGGACAGGCAGATACTGTCTTTCAAAGTAGCCACTGTTTAGAACTGGATGGACATTGGTCTGCTTGCGGGAGGTGGTGAGCAATAGCTTTTGCATAATGTTTTCTTTCCTTCAACTATTAAACTGTCTACCTTGGCAAATGAGCGTTCCTGCTTTTACTCTTATTCTCTGTCTCACTGAGGGGAAAGTGAGCAAACAGTTGTGTGGGTGCTTAGCTGTGAGTTGACGCCCCAGCCAGCAATGTCTAAGCTGTAAAGTAATAATTCATTTGTTATAAGGAGAAACAGCAGAGTTATCAGGTGTCTCTGCTAGCTACAATTCCTGAAAGTACAGATTTATCAAATTACAACACACCTCACAGTTATGTGAGGTGCCCACGCACCACAATTTCAGTAACACAGGAAAATAAGAGGCCTTTGAGAGCATAAGAGAGCATTAAGTAGTAATAAGAGAGCATTAAGTGAGCTCTCAGGCTTCAAAATCACAGCAATTAAACAAGTGCATTTTCAATCCCCCCCCCCCCTTTTAGGAGAAGTACTGAAGTTACCTGTCTGCAGGTTGATTTACATGCTGTGTAACTTCTTCCTCACTAAGAAAAAATCTCATGAACGTCAATGACAAGTAAATGCATTTCCCAAACTACGCAGTATGTTTTGCATTTCAAAACAAAAGCGTATGTAGACTCACTCTTCAAAAATGGAACATGCTGCACCATTAAAAGGCTTTTCTAGACAAAAGGTTAAAAAAATAAGTAAACAGTTAACCTGCAACAGCTGCACGAATATTTTCTTTGTCTTCATTCCAGTTTTCTTGGTTATTTATTCCAGCATTCTTCTTACCCAAGCCAACTACAGCCACACTTGGAAAGTCCTACACAAAGCCAACACACAAAGGGATTCACTTTCTTCATTGTTACAGCCACAGCATGGAGTTGTTACAGACTCCACTTTCCCAACCAAACCAAACACAGCATTAAAATACATTCAATTCTTATGCAGAAATCTGCATGACGTAGAGAAAGAGTGCCAGTATGGTACCACCATCTTACACTCCCAGTCGTTTGCCACAGGCATCCAAACAGTTGTCCTGGTTGCCCATTTCACAATTTGTATTGCAGCAGATAGGGCTTTATGCTCACCACATAGCAAAAGATACTTCTGTCCTTTAAAGTGTACCCATTTTAGCTCAGCGCTATGTTCAAGCTAATAAAATCTCTTCAAAGGTCAAGCCTACAAGCTCGGCTCAGGAGCTGAGCTGGCACGATTAGCCAAGTACCAAACAAAAGCTGTGCAAAAGTACACAGATCCAGAATTCAGGAAAGTAATGTAGCACAGCAAACTACATTCTTGCCTCATAAACTGAAAGTAATGGGCCAAAAAGAAGAGATAACGAAGATGAAAGGCGTCTTTTAAGAACAAAGTCAAATTTGTATAACCTTGAGTATGATTTTATACATGTGGTTCCCACTGCTCTCAGGAAAAAATGAACTTAATCTTAGGCTCTCCCTTACCTTTCCATCACAAACAGCTGCTCTGTCAGATTCGATCAGTTTCCAATCTGCTCCACCATAAAACCTCTTAGTCCAAGATGGTGGAACTAACATAAGCTTTCCAGAAGATCAATGATTCAAGTTATCCTTTTTTTAGCTATCATTATTTTTAAATACTAAGAGGGCATTAGGCCAGATTCTACAACATCCTCTTGCAGAGATTTCCTACTCACACGTAATCCTGTATGCAGAACTGGCATAATGGGACCTTCCATGACATTCATGACAGCCTTTCTACTGAGTAGAATATCACCTGTGTTCTCCATGTAGGTATATATACATGGTAGGCAATAATCACTACAAATTGATTTATTTAAAATCATTTACATAGCCCTAATGTACAATGTAATTACTTACACAAGAACACCTAGTGTCATATTGGAAGTCTGCCTAGCCTCTAGCTATTGCACCAAAAAGGTTCAAATCGTAACCAGCCAGCTCCATCCACACACATTAGATGTGTTAGGACTTCTCAAATGGCAACAAAAGCCTAACTTTAAGCAGGTGAATCCCCATCTCATACAACTGTGATATATCATTTTGTGCAGACAAGAGTCCTGCTTGAACAATGGCAGAAAGGGAAGAGAAGTGCAGAGCACTGACATAAGCACAGCAGTGAACCAAGCTTAAGGTAAGATGCAAGGGCAAGCCTCACACATTAATAAATATGCATCATGAAAAATCCACCATTCATACCTGATGCAAACCATGGAACAGGTACGTTTTGCCTTTCTTCAAAGGTGGCCCACAACTACAACACAAGAAGGTTCTTTCAGTAAAGAAGCCTTAACAAGGGTAACAAGGCTTACAGTAGACTACATTCACCCCCCAACCACACTGAACTTCTCAAGACTGTGCTGGGACGCTTGGCTCAGTGCTCATTCACATAAAAGGGCCATCCCTGTGAGTATTTTGCTTCTCTTTACTTGATGCTTGGCTTCTGCCACAGGAGTTTCCCTCCAGGCTGCTCATCCTGGAGGAAGCAAGTTCTGGCCTGAGAGGGGGGTGTGGATTCAAAACGCCAACAATGATCAGAAAGACAGCCCCATTCTTATTGGTGTTGATAGATACTTTAATCCATTTCAGGAAGGTAGCCGACACTTACACAGACAGAAGTTCTCTCAGCTTTCCCGACACAAGCCTATCGAAAGCATCTCCTGCACTAGTGAGCTGGGCAGCACCTCCATCCTGCTCACTCGAGTAGGCTCCCAGAACGAGGCCCTAGGAAAGGATGCACATTCATGTAAACAACGTGAAATTTTAGAGACCTGACAGAGAAACAAGCACAGCGTTCAGATTGCTGCTGCTGGTTTACACATGCATGTCGAGTCACGCACCCATCTGACATGCAAGGCACAGAGCCACGTGTTGGTGGTACAGGACAAAACATTACAAAGGAGGCACAGCCCAACTCGAGTACCAATCGTTTCGCCTCAAGAGCTCTTGCAATCCGTAACTTGAAGGCTCAACAGATGTCTTTTTCCCCCCCCCTGCGCCCACCAGATGCGGCTCCTTCACCCGGAGCCCCGGGGGCAGCGCACAGAGCCGCACCGCGCCTTGCCCCGGCTCCCCAAGGCCTCAGGGACAGGCGAAGGAGCCCGGCAGGACACTCGCACACCACCTGCCCCCTTCCCTCACCTCGCCCGATCCCCACATGGGCGAGAGGGGCCGTGAGATGGCGGTCCCATAGCTCCCGCTGCCCCCTCACCTTCCCGCCCGCCCCGCGGCTGTAGCCCCGGCCGGGGAGATGCCCGGCCAGGCGGCGGGCAGCCACCCGCCGCACCCACGGCACCAACATGCCCGGAGCTCACAGCCCTGTTGCCTCACAGCCCCGTAGCCCCACAGCAAGGCACGAGGCTGTTCCGGCAGCCGACCCCGGCGCACTGCTCGCCTCATCAGCCGGCGCCGAGCGGGGCGGTGCTGGAGGAAAGGGGAGGGAAGAAAATGGCGGCACCGCCCCGTCGCCTTTTGAGGCGGTTGCTACTGGAGGCTGTGGGCTCGCACCGCTCGGAAAATCTTTCTCTACCCGAAATGATCTAATTTCCAAACAGTTTGTAAGCCCATAAGCGACATAGGGCCCGTGGTCTGCCCCCCGTTGTTAGCGCAAGGTGTTGGGAGCAGCGGGTGTTACGGCGGAATTTTGTCCTCTTGTGATGTGCTCCAGGTTAGTGTTCACACGTGCTGCTGAGGGTGAAACAACTTGTCTGGGAGGCTTATAGCAGCCTATAAAAAACGGAGCTGATACCATACAGTATATTTAATATGCGTGTGAAACACTGAAGTGGTGTATGAGAATTGCAAAAAAAATATCTCAAATGCAGACACAACAAGTTTATGTAATTTCCCACGTAGGATGGTAGCTTACTTGTATAATATCCTCGCATTTAGGTTCTGAGTAAAAGTGATAAATTCCCAGAATAAAATTAAGAAATGTAGTAAGTGAAAATGAAAGACCAACAAGACTGACTGTGGTTATGACAAGAAAATTCACACCAGAATACTGGGTCATCAGTGTGGTGTCAGAAGTAGATTCTTTTCTAGCAAGAGCACTGTGTGGAGAATAAGTGTTTGGAGTTTGCTGACGTGCATGGTATCATCTGTATGAGAGCCAGAACAAACACGTCTAATTGAGGACAGTGTCACTCAGAGACAGTAACTGAAGGAAATTTCATCCATTTTGATTTACCTTGTAAAATTACTTTTTTTTTTTTTAATGTTAAATCATAACTACTAAAAATCTCAAAGTGTTTTAGTAGTTAACCTCATTAATTTTGGAGTGACTCTTATATGCAAAGAATAGTTTCTTTGTTCTTTGACAAATGGCTCCATGGCTTCTCTACAACCTTCATGGAGCATCTGTATATTCTGCGAGTATTAATTAAATGGGTATTTCCAGTGCATATTAAGTACTCTTCAATTTTATGGAAAACCAGGATATTAGCCATAATCTCTTTAAATTTCTGGACAGATATACTTCATAAATTATCTTGTTTGGGATTTCAAATTTTCTGAAATACCCCCAAAGAAGCCTTCATTTCCCCATGTTGCTTATGCATATGATTAGGTAGGTCTCTATGTGAAGCATAACTAAAATGTTTAAATAAGGTAACTTTATATCCAGTTTATAACACTTAATATCAAGTTCCAGATTTTCTGAAAGTATTTTATGATGTAAAGGGGAAAGCTGCAAAGGTCTAAGTGATAGAGTTAGCCACTGTTAATCTTATTGCGTGCTTTGTAATTGTATAGCTTAACCATGTGTGATTGTATTTAACCTTTTTTTTTCCTCCCAGGCAACAAAAGGGTAAATATTCTATGTGTTTTGCCATGAATGTGTCTTAGCAGTGCTTAACTGTGACAACCTATGCAGCTGAAAGGTTATTTTAACCTTATATCTTTTTCATTCAGTTTAATTCTTTCATGGTAATACTTCTATTCACTTTAAAGTGAACTGAAAATACTGTTTTATCATGTCACAAAACAGTAATTGGATGATAATGTTATTTCACCATTCATGCAGCTACAGTATCCCATAGTAATACTCAGACGTTTTATAGAAGTGGCATCAGGATTTTTTTTTTTTTACTATAACTGCAGAGTATGTTCCACTGTTCACAAGATTCAAAATCTGATCAGCACTGCTAACCCTCTTTATTTACACAGTCTTCTCTTAAGGTTCTTTCAGAGCTACTGTAACCTGCCTAGGAATCCAGTACAATAGTCCACCAATCTCATCTTTACCTGAGTGAGTAGTCCCACTGCTTTTACTCAATAACAGTTTAAATAATAGTTTTGGGGGGAAATCTTCAGGGCATTATGCACTTCATTCACAGTGTGAAAAATGTGTTGTAATACTTGCACACTACAGAAAAGCATTTCCCAAGTTATCTTTCTACATGGTGGGTCTCAATCTGATTCCTTTTAATTTCTTAAAGAAAATTATATTTAGTAAAGGCTAAGTTATGTGTTAAAATAATAATTGTCTTTGTACAACTTCTTTTAAATTATATGTTCATTGAATGATTACAAATGTTAAATATTTCATTTTCTATTTGTGTATAATGGTATAAACTACAGTAACAGAGATTGCTCACTATGTCTGCTGGTCTTGCTGCATATGTGCTGAAGATGAAATGAACTATTTTAATTTTTTACCTCACATGGAGCTTGCATGAACACTGCTGAAGCATTTAGTGGTTTGAGTCTGCTGTGTAAATTAAGAGCACTGTTTTAAAACAGCAAAACATATTTTATGAAAATACCAAATGAAAGCAGAATTTACCCCATAAGACATCTATTTTCATTGGTCTTTAGATGTAAACAAAGTAAAAAGAGGAAGGAAAATAAATATCTGGGTCAAATGTTAAGCTCATAGGCTTAAGCTAAATCATGTCCTTATTCAAACATCTACATGAGTTGCCTAGATAGCAAAAATGTTGAATTGTTCTAGTAACTTTCTTTACTGAGCGTTCTGCGCATTTCAGTGCTAAAACTAATTATTTGAGTCCCATAAACTTCACTCTTGTCACTTCTTTAGTTCATGGGATTTGATAATTTCTGTTTTAAAACTTTATCACACATAATTAGCCTGTGCTTTCTCTCAAATTTAGCCCTAGAGATAAAGAAATCTTCCTTTTCAATGCAGTTTAATATTATTGAACATGTCTTATATGACCCTCTCAAAAATGTCCAGATAATTCTGAGAAGGTAATTGGCAAACATCCATCCTTTCTGTTTTGACATAAACCTATATTATGAAAGATTTTTTACAAACATATTTTTTTTCTAAACAAAATGATACTTGGTTTAGGTGAAATTGTATTATCACCTGTATTCTAAAATAGCCCAAATATAGATTTCATAAAAACTGTGAACTCTATAGGTCAGTTTTGAGAATAATATTTGTAGCATTTGTTTTTCCTACTTTCCCACACATGCTAATTGCTGGTTTTGTAGACTGACCTTAAAAAAAGTACTGCAGATTTTTACAATTGGCATCTTTACTCATGTCTATACCAAAATTCTCCGTCCAAAACAAAAGCTGACGAGTCAAGAAGCTGTTTCTGTCATGATAGTTCACTTCACCAAAGTAGTCTTATGTAGATTTATTAGTACATGATATCTTCTGCTGTAACATTTGCTTCTTCTGTCTTAGTCTTAATTTTAGGGAAATGAATACCACTAATGGCTATTAGCAGCAAGTTCACTGCATGTGCTGTGGCACTTGCCACACAAAGCCAAAAACAGTCTTCAAACCTTTCTTCTAAGATAACAAATTGAAAGACGTTTTCCCGAAAATTGGCAATTCTTTCTGTGAGGTGATGAAGTTTTACAGCAGCCATAAAGCCGGTGACTGCAAGTGCTATAAATCCACCTGCAACAAAAAGAAAGAAGTATTCACCATTGTTGTCAAAACAAGACATGCATTTTGGTTGTGCTTCAGAAGGACTTATTAAATACAAAATTGGGTCTTAAACAGAATGTGACAGACTTAGACATGGCTTAAACACCTCCAAAATGCTTAGCCTTTAAGGTATTGCCAAAGAATATGATATTATAATTTATTTAAGTTTATAATAAAGGCCTTTTATCAGTGATATGAACCCTGAAGACTGGCATTTGCAGCTCCTGTGAAAAGTTGACTAGACACGATATGCTGAAAAGCCATCTGACAGCTCTCTTTGGATAGATGAGAATTCGTTGGTAACTTCATTTTATTCACAAGTATTTAAGTCAGGGAGATATTGAGTAAGGCAAGAAAAGAAGTTTTACAGTTAACATTTTCCTATGAATGGAATTGGTGAAAAATACTAGTAAATGATTTTACCTGCAAGTAAATTCCAAAGGCATAGTCCTGCTGGACCCTTAATAGCCCGGTAAGGAACTTTTATTGCATTAAGAATGCAGAATCCAAAACTGACCAGAGAAAAGCCCATGGCCACACAGAGGAACATTATAATCATCACATGCAGGCCTGTATTCAGCTTTTTCACCATATGTGGGAAAACTGTCAAGAAAAAAAAAATCTATTTAGCGTGTATTTTTTTTGTGACAACATTAAACATCACACTGTAGTCATGCACCAAAATCAAATTATATATAAACAAGACTATTTTTATAAAGCAATCAATTCAGGTAGTTACACTCACAATGTTTTATTTCTCACTGCGTAAGACAAACTCTTACTATATATTCTACTACAGGATATTCTACAGGAGGAACAATAACTCACAAAGGATCTGTGAATAAGGATGCAGGGTTAAGTACTGTGTTATTTATCTAGTTTTGTTAATGTCTTTATCTCTGCTGCTGTATTGCTCTTGCATTCTTTTCTGCCTTGTTTTCACGTCTGCTCTCTACCCCAAACTTCTTTCGTTTGATTTTCCCATTCCTGTCCCATGCTCTTAATCTCGTGCCTTTGAAGTCCAATAGTTCCAGTTTCCTTGTCCAGCCCCTTGCTGTCTGAATTAGTGTTACTTCTGCTTGATTTAGTTTCTCATATGATTCTTCTTTCTCTCTCTTCCTCTCTTTAAAAATGGCTCCAGTGAGATCCACTCTGAATTCATTTTTCCTAATCCCACAGATTTCCACTTTCAAATTCCCTTCCTGGTTTCTCATCAAGTGTTTATACCCCTTTTACATGTTTCTGGGTGTTGGACAGTGCTTTAGTTAAACTCATAGAAAGGTTGCAAAGTGCTGCTGTCAGGGCAGGCTTGGCATGAAGTATTCACAGGTTTTATTATACACGAGCTCTTCCTCGGCAGCCTGCCTGTCTGTAAAGGACAGTGACTTTATTAACCTGTTTTTGTCTTCACAGACAGTTACTTCGCTGGAGTAACTGATGGAGTAACATCAGCCAGCAATAGGGAGATGCAGAACATGCAAGAATTCAGGTTATCATGCAGCCCTTCAGTAACAGAATCAGAAGAAACATGAGGAGGGAACAGATGATGTGCTGACTGACAGGAAAGAGAAAAGCTGATTAAGAAGGAACCTAAAATACAGGCCGATCAAGAAGAGCCCTTCAGGTAATGTAGCGCCACACATTCATACGTATTTGGAAGGACTAACTGCCTAATTATGTCACTAAAAAGAAGGTGCATCATATTATAAACAAATAGATTGCTTCCTATGCTGCATAACTGAAAAAAAAAATCCAAAGAAACCACATAAAATGCAGGCAGCAATAACTGGTAGATGACACAGCAAATATCAAGGATATAATTTGGTCATCGTGACATTACAGAATTCCAGTAGATTATTCAGAATACTTCATACTGTACAAATTCCATACAAAAATCCATGATTCACCAGCTCTTCAGGAATTCATTCCGGGCTTATAGCGAGGTATGGTATACACAGGAGCTACAGAAAAGACTCCAACAAGAAGAAAGGAGGAGAGTAGAAGAGGAATGGGAAGCCAGAAACTAGCTTACTTTCCCAGTGGAAAATAACTGCCAGTAAAAAACAAAGCACATGGAATTTAGCTTTAGTATAAACCAGCAGAGTTTTCAGGGTGGTTGGAAAGATTCTTTTGTGTCTTTTCTGAGGCTCTCAGCCAGGTCCCAAAGACATGAGCAGCGAGCCTGTCTTAATACACAGAAATAAGAACCCTGAGGAAGGACATTGCCTTGGGGGCTGCTGACACATTCCAGCTGTTTTTGCTGTACACGCAGACAAAATGTCTGGCTTTCCCAGTTTGTTTGCGGGGCTTGATTCAGATGTCAAAACGTACACATCTCATGCCAATTTAGATGGGTTAGCACTTCCAGTAACAACCACGTGGATCTGACATAGATGACACAGTATGTATGGGAACACCTCCAAAAGGTGGTGAATTTAACAGCTTTGTAATACTATCATGATACCATTTTGGTGCCAGTGTTGTGAAAGTTGCAACCTTTATGGAGCTATTAAAATACTTAAAAGGGAAAGCCTTTTCCCTTAAAAGGGAAACAAGTGGCACACTTGTTTACCTAAATGCGTGGTTGTGTCCGCTGCATTTATTGACTCAATTTTACAGGTCTAACAGGAAAAATTTTTGCTAGCTTCAGTGAGAGCTTTGTTTGTCTAAGAAGAATAGGATCACAACCTCCAGATATGTATTAATACAGTCGGTGGTGAGGGTGGAATGCTAGGCCTTCTTCTCAGGTTACACAGTAATTAATCAGAAAGTTTACTAACAAGGCTAGAAAGTTGTAAAAGGATTAAATCCTTTTACAGAGGATCAGCTACCTTTTTCTTCATTCTCTTTGACATTCATGGATGGGGTGAAAGAACTGGAACTATATTTCTGAATACCTTGAAGAGAAGGAGCAGCAGCAGAGCAGGATGAGCTTTGACCTGATGTCCTATTTGCCAGCCATTTTGGTTACTGAAAAGCGGTTAGTCCAAATTCACAGCGTAACAACAGGTCACACTGATCTAAGTTTCGCTGGTTCTCTTCACCACTCCTAAGACCACAGTCCTGCCTGCTTTCAAGACTTTATAGCGGTGTTTGTGCAGCTATGTAGGGAGCCAGTATAGAGGGATGAGTTTATGGGAAAGAAATTGATCTTTTGCAGGCTAATTTTCAGCAAGCTTAACTCCCTGATCTACCTCACCACACAACTACGTTAAGTACCACAGCCATTGCAAAGGATGAGCCAGCACTGCTGTGCAGCAGGGGAGAGTGAGACGGCGGCAGCTTCAACTTACATTGGTTTAAGATGCTGCAGATCTATCCACCAAACTAAACATCTTTGATGCAAAATATCATTTTCACTTCAGCACAAGATGTGTGAAAACTGGAAGTCATCCAAAGTACAGATCAACATCTGACAGCTTTTGAGAGCTCAAGAAAATCTTTGATATTTCTACACTTTGTATGCATTCAGCATTTTTTCTCTCTTTGAAGTTACCAGAAAAGAAAGTAAAAACTTCTTCAACAAAGTAAAAACTTCCTCAACGTGTTAATATAAGTTAGGAGTATCTACTATGGCAGACATCTATTTTGGGACAGCTAGAGAAATACATAAATGGGGCTGGCTAAATAAATCCCTACTTCTTAAAGGAAAAAAAGAAAAAGAAAAAGAAAAAGAAAAAGAAAAGGAAAAAGAAAAGGAAAAAGGGAGCACTTTAACAAATATGGCAAGAATAGAGGTGCAGATATTGCAGAGCAACACTTGGCACAGGAAAGTTTCAGTCAAGGAAAAGTATGACTTACAGGGTCATCTCCAATGTACTTCCTCCTATAGCTCTCCTGGGACACAAGACTGAAAGGGAACCCTCTTCGCTCCCTTCACAAGACTAAAAGGAAATACTCAATCTAGCTCTAGGGATTTTTTTTTTCTTTGATTCCAGAATTACAAAACATAATCAGAGAGAAAACCTAGCCTGAAATAGCACTCAAATCCCAAACCATACAGACCACAAGTAAGCCACAATTATACGTTTAATAATAATGATTTGCTTTCTACAGGTTATGTAAACAAAATGAATGGAGTGCTTATAAAGTTGAACTAGACATTTGACTAGAGATTCAACCAAAATTGTACTTACTTGTGAATTTGGAACGACGCCCTCCCAGCCCGCACTGGCGTATCTTGCCGCCCCTAAAAAGGCCATAGTAAATTTCTCCCATGAACTTGACCAGCTCTGGATCTGTGGCATTGACTAAATCAGCTCCTGTTTTGCAAAGCATCTTTCCAGTCATCCACTTTTCGGTCCCCATTGCGACGGCAATTAAGATAAAAGACGCAAAACTTATTGTAGAAGCCAAGGCAAACAAAGTCTTTTTAAAACACCCGGGCATCCTAGTGGTTTCAAGGAATCATCTCCAAGGCCTCTCTTCAGTAATTAGGCACATTTCCCATTTTTCCTGTCGCTCTGAAATCCATGAACGAATAGCAAGTATTTCAAAATACATCTCATTGTATTTCAAAGCTCCATAAATTAAACTGTACAGTTAAAAATCAAGTCCAAAAAGATGTTTTGCTGTGAAAGCATCCTCAAATGGTTGCAAACAATAGCTTCAATACCCTGTCATGCGGTGGTGCTTGTTTCTGCAGAAAGTAATCCTATATCTGTTGCATGGCTAATGTTTCACCAGAGCTTTAATAGTCCTGCTCAAATGGCATCAAGTTCTTTAGCATAACCACGTGGGATTAAAATTAGAAGCATTTTTTTTTAAGATGATTAAAAACATGGGTAAATAGCTGCAAAGGACAAAGCTTTGCAAACGTGGAGTTTAGCAGCAGAATTCTGCTGACATCTCGGCTGCATTAAGCTACCTCCTCCTGGTGCTTACTCTTTCCCTGTGTAAATGTCAGTGCTGTCAGAGCCACCAGGGCTGGCAGTAACCCTCAGAGCGATGTCCTTCCATCCCTCGGCCTGCTAGCTGAGGTGTTTAAATTCTGTCCAGAAGGCTGAGGTTTCACACCCGGACCTGCTGCCTGCAGCAGGCAGCGCAGGGCCCTTCGTGCAGGGTGGGGAGGCACAGGCAGGCAGTAGGGCCTGGAGCTGGGGGCTGTGGCGAGGGCAGGAATTCCACCTAGCAGCAATATCGAGCAGCACTAAAGAAAACCGGCAACAATTGCTCGCACTCCTACAGTTACAGCCCCTTACAGCCGCTCGCTAATTAACACTCCCCTGAGGGAACACAACCCGCCGCTGAAGGGCGGGAGGCTGAGGTAAAAACCCAGCGGTTCCCCGGGGCTCAACCCCGGCTCGGAGGCTCCTCCTGCTCTCGGTGCGAGGCGGAGGCAGCCGCCAGCCCCCCCCGGCCCCGGGGGCGGCCCCTGTGTGGCGTCGGTGAGAGGGGAGGCTGGGGCCGGGCTGGGCCGGGCCGGAGCCGGAGCGAGGCGAGCAGCGAGCATGGCGGCGGCGGGCAGGGTGCTGGTGTACGGGGGCAGAGGGGCTCTGGGCTCGCAGTGCGTGCAGTACTTCAAGGCCAGGAACTGGGTGAGCGCCGGCAGGGCTGCTGCGGGCCCCGGGGGGGCGAGACGGGGCTGCTTTGGAGGGGGGGAAGTAAGGGGGGGGGGAGAACGAAGGGTGCCCCGCCGGGCGCTAACGGTGCCTTCTCGCCGCCCCAGTGGGTCGCCAGCATCGACCTGGCCGAGAACGAGGACGCCAGCGTCAACGTGGTGGTGAGGGCGACAGAGTCCTTCCCCGAGCAGGCCGAGCAGGTGGGAGCGCGTCGCGGGGCCGGGGGGGGCGCGGGGGAGGCCCCTCGGTCCGGGCTCCATGCAGTGGGTTTGCACCCGCTCGCCATAAACCCTCTCTCAGAAGCACTGAGACCCCCGACTGTGGGCACCCCGCTGGTTTTGGTATCCTGCTGCTGTACCCTGAGCTCAGGGGTGCCACCATTTGCCTGCCACTTCTTAACTTCATTTATTTTTCACTTTCCTTTTAACTGCTTGGAGGCATGGATGTGTGGAAGAGCTTGCTTTGGGAGTTCAGAAGTTACCCTATGTTGTCACTCAGAATGTGTCACGCTTGTGTATTATCTTCCTCTTTGTTACCTGAAGGGCTGCGGGCAGAATGAGATTACTTTAATCAAGGTGGATTAGGACATCTTAAAATGCAGCACTTCTTTCTCATGTCCTGTCTGTGTTGTATAGCTGGATGGTAATGCTGAAAACGTTTCCCCGTAGGGTTTGCACTGTGACAGAGAAAATTGACAACCAACAAATTCATTACCAAGTGCAAAGTCTCATTTGAAAGAGAAAGAAATACTGGATATTTAAAAGCCTATATACTCAAATCCAAGGATGTGATTTATAAGGAGGCTTTAGTTGTTTGTTTCTTGTGCTATCATTGGAAATGTCACAGAAGCAGTTCTGATCAGACCTGGAGTTTCATTTCCTGTATTATTAAACAGCACAGTGTGCAGAGAAGAACCTGTCCAAAAGTAAGTCACAAATGAAAAATGCTTATAATATAGGTAAGGATCGGATCTTTCAGTCCTGCTCAAATCAGTTATTGCCAGTGACATCACACAGTGTACGGTCTGACTTGCATCTACAGTTAGCTTTCAACCCAATTATTGAGTTGATAAATCATAAGTGTTAATTTTGTGCAGCTGTTTAAATTGCTGTTGTTTGTTGTATTTTTTTTCCAGTTATGTAGTTGAATAATGTTAAGGCATTCTTGATATTTATTCTTTTACCTTACAAATTCAATGTTTTCAGAATGTTATGTTCTGTGTTTTGAAGGTGACAGCAGAGATTGGGAAGCTTCTTGGTGAAGAAAAGGTGGATGCAATCTTGTGTGTTGCAGGAGGATGGGCTGGAGGCAGTGCCAAAGCTAAATGTAAGCCGGTGCATGCTAGCAAATACATGATTGAAATCTGAGAGGAATCCTTAAAAATCATGGTAATAAAGGTCTCTGAGATCATCTTTCATCCAGAGTCCTGAAGATGTTAGCCTAATAGTGCAAAGTAGCTCAGTCACAATGTTTCTTAGCACTTTTCTGAATTATTGGTGCTTGTTAGATTTCCAAAACCCTTGATGTTCTCAACGGTACTTTTTGATGCACCATTTTTATTGGTAAATCTTGATGCACTATATAAAGGAGTTCAGCATTACCTATGAACTAACTTTTGCCAAGGTTATGTGTGTCAGGCTTGTTACGTAAGATACTGGCTGAGTGGACCATTGATCTTTTTGCCCAAATCATTGCTTTTTGCATAACAACTCAGATGCCTGCTGCAGTTTTCTGAGCTATTGGTATACAATACAGTATTGGAAAGAGCTGTTTCATGGCCAGAGGCTGTGCTAGAGGGGAAAAGAAGTCCTCAGTTTATAAAGCTTTTAAATGTATAATATTCAGGAAATTGTTTTATGTACTAGTGTAGAGACTTAAAAAAAAAAAAAAAGCCTTTCTGTCTGGAGTAAATCTTTTAAAATGTGGTGTTTTCCTTCCCCTTCCTTGTTCAGACATCAAATGCAAAATATTCACTTTAAAGAGAGAATATGAGAAGACGTATGCAGTTAAATCAGAGCGAATACTTTTATAGAATTGCATTATATTGTATTGTTATAAATTTGTACAGTAATTTCAATGACGTGATGGATCATACCCTACTATCCTTCCAATAACGTTACTATGAATTAAGGTTATTTTGGGATCAAGTGATCAGCTTGATCAAGTGCTTGATTCAACTCCTTTATTTCTTGGAGTCTTCTATCCACAAGTTGAGCAGCCAGTGAGGAAATTATGGAAAGAGAGCTCATGCTACAATAAGGTGAGGAGAAGCTAATGTAAACATTTTTAGATCATTGACATAAATTGAAACAATCCCTATAGAAGTCTGAAGAATTTGGAAATCTTTGAACTGAGCACAAACATTAACAGAGAGCTAATGAAACTATCTGGTGTTTATTTTTTTATTTCTGATAGTAAGAAAGCAGGTAATTGTCTAGAATATATGCTGTCAAGTTGGGATTCAAAGTCTAAAGAGAAGGGAGAGTTAGAATAAATAAATGGGTATTTTATATGATACAGAAGTAGGAAATGATAGAAAGCATGTTTTTATAGTACTTTGCATAGTTCTGTTGCACTCCGTGTGATAGGAAGGAAATCAGAGTTAGAAGTCTTGTTCTTAAGTTACCTAATTCTCTTCCTAATCAGCTTTGTATAAGAACTGTGATCTGATGTGGAAACAGAGTGTTTGGACATCCACTATTTCCAGTCACTTAGCCACAAAACATCTGAAGGAAGGAGGTCTTCTGACTTTGACAGGAGCTCAAGCTGCTTTATCTGGAACTCCAGGTAAAATGCCATGCATGATAACTGTTGGGACATGAGTTATACGTTAGTCTGTCTGTGAAAAAAACAAACCAGTTTCTTGACATCTAACAGAAATGGAAAACTGCTGCTGAAACACTTACGGTAAGTGTAACTTTACAGATGGCAATATTGAATCTCTTGAAGCAGGAGTGCAAACAAAATCACCATTAAGTAATGGTTGACATGCATTCATGAAATGTACTTGGCTAATACATGGTACAGTAGGAAAAGTAATTTGGAAAAATGTGAAGAATTGTGAAGCACACAACAGTAGGTGTAGTGCTTAAATACAGTTAAATATCTTATTTGTGTTCTGAAAGGCAGAGTCTTTAATTGCCCAGTTTTTCAATCAGTGATGACTCAGCTGATTTTATTAAATGTGCTTGTCCTGTTCATGTTCTGATTCCAGTCCACCTTTGCTTCAGCCAAAGATAAGCTTGTTGACTTTCAGCTTTGCCCTTCAGTAGCTATTTAGTACAAACTTTCCTGAGATTTTTTTTCTCATCTGACTCCTAGGCATGTTGGTCTGCATGGAGAAAATCTGGGAACAATTTAAAATTAAAAAACAGCAGCACAGAAGCCCACAGGCAGGGAAAGTTTTCTTTTTTTTTTTTTTTTTTTTTGGAAAAAATGCTCTTATTTCTCAATCTTCTAGTGTGACTTCAGCAATATTTTGATGAGACATAGCTATTAATTCTTTTTTTAAATCATAAAATTAATGAATATTTGTGAAAGCCTTGTCTAAAATAATTCAGGAGAAATATGCTGTATTCTGTAGTTAATGCAGCTGTAAACAGAGTAGAAAAATCATCTGGCCTAGTCTGAAGATAAAAGGCTTATTTTATGTCAGTCAGTAGATGAATAATTTACTGTGTACTACTGACTGACAATATACAGATGAGAAAAATGGGAGCCGTGGCAAACTTTCATGATGTTTTTTGTTTGGTTCATTTTGGGAGGTAGGGACCACAACACAGGAATCGGTGATTTGCTTTCATGTTTTGAACTGGCTGTTTTCAACAAGTCTGGAATGTAAAAAAAACAAAACAAAACAAAAAAAACATAGCAGTGCTTTAGGCAAACACATGCAACTTATTAACATCAGGAAGAATTGGGAAAGAAATGTTACTCAACTTTTGCAAATGTGCCTTGTTAAGCTTGTTATTACCAGCTATTATGGAAGGAATCATCTCTTTTTTGTTTTCTCTTACTGTGATTTTTTTTGTCTTTTCCATCTGTGAAAATGCTGAGTCATTTAATGCAAATTGAAGAAAAATGAAAATAATGTAAGTTAAAGAAGCAGTCTGACAGCGATAGCTAAGAAATGCAGGTTTAAGAAGACTGACCGATTGGTTTAGAGAAGAGGCAAGAGGGAATTATGATAGAAATGCGAATATTTTGTAGTCATAATGAAATGTTAGCTACTGCTGCCCATGGTTCCTCCTAATAAACATGTTTGTTATACAATATGTCTAACTGAATATAACAGAAACATTTCTACAATGTAAAACTACCTGGGTACCTTCATTACTAGTTACTTCCTCAGGAACATTGAAAAGGGGTTGTACAGTTGTGTAAATGGGTAGAAAGGCATCCAGTTGTAGTACACAAAATAGACTTATTTTTCCTACGTGCTTAGTCTGTGTCTAGGCTGCTTGGCAGATACATACCATGAGACATCTCAGACCTGGAGCACCCTGATTGTCCAGATCTTTACCTGAGCAGTGTGCAGGATGCTCTCCTTCGTATGCATCTTACACTGCTAAATACTGGCTGCTCAGAAAGCAGCAGTGTTTGGGAAGATGTTGGTTTTATGTGCAGGTTATTCAGTCACTTTCTACCTTAAGGCATATGGGTTGTTTTTGTTTGTTTTCTGTTTGTTTGTTTTATAGTCAGGATGCTGACCAGGTGAATTACTGTTTTGGAGAGAAATGAGCTGTATCTGTTCGGGTCCAAACCTGCAAATAACCTTTGTCATATGCTTAAAATTAACAAATGATTTCTTTAATAAAAACCTCTTCACACTTACTAGTTTAGCTTTGTAAGGTTAACCCTGTAAATCTCATCCTTCAGGGTACATTTTGAAGCGTTAACTAAAGATGCTTAACTCAGTAAGTTTCGTACTTCTGTAATGCTGAGTCAACTGAACTTTGTGGTAGTTCCAGGATAGCTAGTAAGAATTGTTGGGATTTTTTAAAAATATGTTTTAAGTCTGATTCTGTTCTGGCTGTCTTAGGTGATCTGAAACTTACTGGTTGTCAGATAACGGGAGTTTCTGTCATAGTGCTGGTAATGAGAGCTGTATTGATTGTGCTCTAATTATCCTGTTTTTAATTGCTAGGGATGATTGGCTATGGCATGGCCAAAGGAGCAGTGCACCAGCTTTGTCAGAGTTTGGCTGGTACCAGTAGTGGCTTGCCATCTGGTTCTGCTGCTGTTGCTGTTTTACCGTAAGTGATTGCAGTTACCTCTGTCTGTATCATCTTGTTTAATTACTGCTGTAACTTCAAGTCACATTGATACGGGTGTGATGTCCTGTCTACAGTACTCAAATAGCTTCTTAGACTGACATAGCTTCACAGGGAAAGGACACATCTTGAACGTATGCAAATAATGATGTGCAACGTATCCTAAAAATGATTATTTTTTTTCCTTTCCTTTGCAAAACAGTAGTGGATATTAGGATTAAAATTTCATTTGTTTTTAACGAGCATGAGAGAGACTGGAAGAAAGCTGTGGGCTAAGTGATAGCCCTAGTGGGCTGGATGTCATCAGGAAGACAGGTAGCTAAGGGGTTATAAGCTGTGATCCTTTGATATACATTGAAACTGATGGTTATATGCTGTTAACATATGTAGAGGATGCAAAGGAAATCCATAGCACGTGGTATATAAAAGTGGAGCATATGTTGCAGTGATGAATAGAAGCAGGTGGCTCTTATCAGAAACAGTATGTACAAATAAAAGTTTTATCTCATTTTAATCACAGGGTTACCCTGGATACGCCAGCAAACAGGAAATCAATGCCTGACGCAGATTTCAGCTCCTGGACATCCTTAGAATTCATTGCTGAGTGAGTATACGTGTGATAACTAAGCAGTTCCTTACTGTGCCTTTTCCTGCTGCATCCTACTGTGTGTTCTTTCTAAGTAGCTGTCTTGGATTGGAGTGTTTGGGGTTTTGTTTTTCCCCATCGTTCCCCTGATCCTGTATGTCTTCAAATCACATTAGGCCTCTTGCACAAGCTTCCTAGCTGGAGAAAATTAGCTCAACTCCATCAGCTTCAGCATCTCTACACCTGTTATAGCGACAAGGCAGATAGCCTTAAGCAGTCGGAAGCCAGAGAATCTCATAAAGCCAGTAGACAAATCAAATTACAGACAGCAGATGCAGGAGTTTGTCTTAAAGGTAAACTGCAAATAGGTGTGTAAACTTTAGTTTTATTTATTCGCTTTGACACTCTTCACTACCCGATTTTTGGTGTGTTAATTCACTTCTCACAGTTGGAAAAATTCCTGCTCTTGTTTAGAAAAATTTAGCCAAGTTTTTTTTTTTTTCCATTATCCACAAAGGCTTGTCCCGAGTGATGTTTCAAAATGCTGAAACTTCAGCTGCAGCTTATTTAGCAACAGGCTGAGACAATAAGGTTTATTGTTTCTAATTCTTCCAAGAGAAGGTGCAGCATACGTACTGCCTTCTGTGATGTAGTGGAGAGTAGCAAGGACTTTGCTGAGGGTGATCTGTTAAATGGAAGAAAACAATGGACATGGCTATCTTGCCTTGTTGAGGGGGAAAAATGGAAAGGAATCTACTTTCATGTTGTAAAGGACGTAATGTTTTTCTTTACTCTTACAAATTCAAAAGCTTTTAGAACTGACACCGAAATAGCATTCACCTATTGCTAATTGTTCAGAGTAGTTGTGACATTTGGTTTCCTTGTGATGTGAATTTTTATTCAGTTGGATGCCAGAGTGGAAAATGTTTTTTGGTTCGAGAAGCCTATGCAGCTGTTCACTGTGGTTCTTTAAGTGTCCCATCAATTGAGTTTAGTTGGCCTAAAAATGTTCAAAAAAGTTCTTTATTGTGCTTAACCAGATGTTTGTGGTTTTTTACAAATTAATTTTTAACTTCTAAAGACTTTTTCCTTACGGGAGAATTAAGTTCAGTGTTTTGTTTTGTTTCTTAGCTTCTAATTCTCTGAACTTAAATCCAGCTTTGAAAACTGAAAAGTGCACTGGTGCTGAAAGAAAGAATTCTAGTGTTCTTAGGATTTGTTAACATCTGCATCCTTTCTAGGATGCAGGAACTCTTTTTCCCATGGGGTGCTTGCATTTTGAAGCCTGTTGTATTCATATATGTTGTGTTAAATGGCAAGATGTTCCAAAATGGCAGTAGCTCTGTCCACAATAGTGGAAAGGCTGATGGACCTGGAAAATGTTGTGTTTTCTGTATTAGTTTTGATAAGCGTTCTGGTGTGCTAACTAGAATGAGGCCATCTTACTCAGTGTGTGTTGGATGTCTTAGAGCTTTTTGTGCTTACACTGAGACTAATTTCAACATTAAATACGTGATGGCCCATTGGCAGAAAAATGGGTTAAGAAAGAAGGGACTTGGAAAGAAAGGGTACTTGCACAGGTTGAAAGGCAAGGGGATAGGTCTGGCAAGAATGAATAGAATACAGAGAGATAGAGGGAAAAGAGCAATTATTTAGCCTGTATGGTTTAACAACCCTATAAGGTTTAGCAACTCTATTTTAGCCTTATGTCCATGTTTGATACATACTATAAAGGCAATTTAAGTAGCCGCTGCCTCCCACTTATCAATTATTTTATTTTTTTTAACTTGGGAAAAACTTTTTGACATCTTTCTGTTTTTATGCAACTCCTGGCCTCTTTCTTTGAAGTGTTCTGAAAATCCTGCATATGTACTGTAAAGGCCTTCTGATTTCTCTGGACCTCTGTCCTACTCTGAGGGTCTGAATCCAGTGATTGCGTTGCTAGTTTGTGACATGCATAGAAATCACTACAGAGAGGTAGGAAAAGGAGAATCAGTAGGCTTTTATGACTGATAGTGTGTGTGTGTGTGTATATTTTCTCTCCTCCTCATCCTGTTTTATCTATTTATTTTAAAACAGAACCTTTTATGACTGGATAACAGGAAAGAATCGACCGAATTCAGGGAGTCTAATCCAGGTGATAACTACAGGAGGGAAGACTGAACTAGTTCCAGCACATCTTTGATGTCAGTCACTTAAGACGGTGAAACTTCAGTAAAGGAGAAGCTGTGGAAAGTCTGACTGCCAGCATAATTTGGATGGTCTTATGTATCCAGTAATTGTGATCATGTCATTATTGGAACCAAATCTGAAGTAGTGTTTTTGTGCTGTCTGTTGTGAGCTGTCTGCAATTATTTACTGACAAGTACTACGTACTTGTCCCTAAATAAAAGTTGCGGGCTTTAAAGTCTGTAGATGTTCAAATCCTGAGCATTATGTGATGACTTACACGTTTTTTTTTTGTTTTTTTTTTTCTGAAATGGGAATTGTGCTTATGTTGTGTAATCACACATGTAGTGGTTGGATTCTTTTCTCAGCCGCTGCTTCTGGCAATTTATTGTGAATCTTCCAGGAGTCTTTTTCTTCTTTCTCTGCCTGGGAACATAGCCCCACCACTGCGTATTATGTTGGCTGTAACTGTAGGAAACATGGTGATCATATATCCTTGTCTTGTAACACTTTTCTTGTGAATGTTCCACTGGAGTTAATGGAACTGTATAGAGATGGCTTACTTGAGAAGGACTTCCTAATTTGCCTTAGTTTATAAGCTGCTATCAGGCCTACAGTTGTAGGATAAAACAGTGGTTTTGCCAAATGTCTCTGCTTGTTCAAAAAGGAAGGAACTACAATGACTAACACAAAGTGCTATAAAGAAGTACAAAGAAAAAAAAAACACTTCTATTTGAACGTGGACTTTTGTGCTAAATAAATGTATATTGTTTTACATATTGGGCTGTCTCCGTCACTGTAATCCAAAGGGGAAAGGCTTTCAGCTGGAGAAAAGGTATTCTTCCATTCTGCAAGTAAACCATATCTCTACATGATGTAGCTGGATTAAAGTATCACTGCTTCTGTGCACAGGCTTACATGGAACCAGCACTGCCAGTTTTTGGGAACATCTTGAAAATAGATCTCAAGTTTTATCTAAATTCTATTTATTTATTTTAGTTACCTTCAGGGTTGTGCTGGGCAAAGCTCTACTGCCATGAGTCAGGAACCTTTTCTCTTTTTCCCAGTAAGAAAAAAAACCTCATGCCCATGCTGATTTTAACGTGGTCAGATGGCTGTGTGATTGCCTTTTTCTTGTATGACTGTCCCTTTACTCATTTTGTTCAGCTGGATAGTATAGAGGGAAAAGTTTATGTCCTGTCAAATCAGTCAAGAACTGTCAAATTATGGTGCTGCTTTTGATCTTAAATGGAAGACTAGCAACCATTCTGTGTAAGCAGCAATTTCTGCAGGCTAAGAGTACAGACAAACTGCAAGGTACTGTTGAGGAATGAAAGGGTGAGGTGTTAGTATATTATTCTGGAAAATTGGAAGAGCTATCATACTACAGGCTTACATCATTTGAAGGCTTCCCTTTGCCAAGCTAGTTGAATTTCCAAATTGCTTTCAATTTGATTGTGTTGTCTTCTCACGAACATGTATTGAATCAGGTCTCAGAAGCTCCCTGAAAAACAGATCAAACGCTCGAATTGTGAAGGGAGCACAGCTGGGATTCCAGATCTGCATTTATATGGCTGTGTAGAGTTGAGGACTTAGCAGGCTGAATGGATTGTGGGTATTTCTGTAAAATGGGCAGTGGCAAAAGATGGTAACATAGTATATGGGACTTAAGACATGAACAGAGACTCTTTCATTTGCTAAGGGCTACAAGTGCTTTTTGAGCATCTTTGAATAATGCACATATACCTGGACCTTAATGATGATAACATGGTGAAAAAAGTTAATGGCTATTGCCATGTGGAATTAAGTTGAAAGCTGTAAATAACCAACCCTGAGATTATACAGAGGGAGGAACGGAAAGTAGGTTTACATTTTGATAAAGAGAGCAAAAAGTCAAAAAGAAAATGAGGAGTGATCCATTGCCTGATTAATTTCTTCTCCGCGGGGAAGTCCTGGTAGGAAAATACGAGGGAAATCTGTGTTTCAGACCTAGCTGTTTCGGGTATGTCATGCCACTGTCAGAGAGAAGTTCTGGAAAACACAGGTGGTATCTACAATATGCTATGGAGAGGGTCACTAAGCTTGTGGTAGCCTAACCAGGTTAGTTATCTCCTTCTACATAACGTTGTATGACTGCAGCAGTGCAGATCTAGAAGCAGAACAGCTGTGTCAGGACAATGTTGAAATAGTGTCACCAGCCACTGTAGCTTACAGCGCAGAGCGCTGTGAGGCATTGAACCAGCTGTGTGTATCCTGACTACTATCTTGCCTAGCTAATTAAATGAAAGGCTACAGTCAATATAAGAGAGATTAGCTGTATAAGCTCATGAGATGGAAGAAATCCTTGCTGAGTTGAATGTGATGTAGTAACAGGCAGATCCTCAGCTGAGCTTCCCTTCTTCCACTCCTCTGAAGGAGGAGGAGTGGTAGAAAATGTCTGTGGCATAAAAAGCGTCTGCCTCACTGTCCTCACTCAACTTGTACTGGTGCCTGCTGGAAAGTGTTAATATAACTATAGAAAAACACAGTATGTTGACTGTAGCAATGTAAGAGTGGTGAAATATGCTGTGAAATGGTGAATAGTGTTAATTATGAATAGAAGAGTTGGATGGATTTTTTAGCAACTGCAGGTATGAGTGGAAAGGTACAAAAATGGCTTTATCAAGGCTTGAAAAAGAGAATGGTGTAGGCAAGTGGTATGTCAAGCACATGGATAGAGGGAAGAGATTTAGCATGGGGAGTTTGATGGAAAAGAGTCTTTACGTGACTAGTTTCATCCTGTGCCTACAAACTTTTTTGTGGTTAAGTAACGGTCTTGGAAAAGCAAACACCCCAATACTGCAGACATCTGCTGGGTTGCCTGGCTCCTTCAGCAAGTTCTGAGATCTGTTGGTGCTGCAATGAGAAGCAAGGATGTAGTCTGTGGGAACTGTGGGGAATTAATTCATATGAAATGCGCACACACACCATGAAACTGGAAGCCTGCTGGGAAGATTTTAGAAGTTAGTGCTTCTTCCAGAAATACCTTATGAATTTCTAATTTAGTGATGTTAGGAACCCTTGAATTGTTCAGTATATTTTACTATGGCACAATCATCAACAGTGTGATACTGGAGAAGCAAGAAGCCTATTCTCCTTTAATTTAAGGAATGCATTTTTTTATATGTTAAGCGGATGAATATACTATTTTTTATTTTTTATTATTATTTATTTTTTAATTTATTTAGCACTGTACAACTGATGTCATATTCAAAAACTCACATATATAGAGCCAGTTTAGTATGGCACTTTTTTATACAATTTTCTTTTGAAGATGCATGTTACTGTTTGTTAAAGGAAGAGATTCGCAAGATCTGTGGAAAAGAAAAGCACAAATCATGCCAGGCTGATCAGTCTTGCTTCTATACTCTAACCCATTTGTGCTTAGCATTCTTGTTTCTACCGAAGTAGCATAAACCCCACCCATTTTTTTTATTTTTTATTTTTAGAAAAAGGATGTTTTGAGACCAAAGCCAAGGTGCCTTTGAAAAGACAATGCAATTATGTGGTGCATGCATACATGCATAGATGCAATTATCCAAACTGTGGCAGGCTGACACAGTAGCATTGGATATAAATATGCCTCCTAAAATATGACTTTGCCAGAATGCCTTGGCATTCTGAATGGACAGGTCCATTCTGCATAAATATTTTTCTCCTACAGATTAGAAAATGTAGATTTTAATAAAGCACAAGTAAGTATAAGATCTGCTTTTTCAGAAGAATATCAGTAGTATCACTGAAAATCCAAAGATTTCTGAATACTGGACAATAAGCTGTTCTAGGCATCTCCAGCATGAGACGATGAGAACTTGAGCTGCTGCTCAGACCTCCATCTTGTGAAGCCTGACCCATGTCCACACCAGCTGCTTTGCAGAAGCTTTGGTTCATTGCAGGAATGAGTATGAAATGTTTTCAGATTTCACTATGAAATGTCTCAGGTTTAAAGAATGTTTAGAATTTAGTTTTTCAAAGCTGGATTTTCACAGGAAAATTAGCCTTCTACAGATTAGCTAATAGCAATTGCCACAAAATGATTTAAAATTATGCTATGCATTCTTAATATCATGGAATGGTTTCCACATATGATGGAGTCATATCTGAGTCAGTCAGCAGTTGCAGCTCTAAATTAACGCAAAACTGCACTGTGAGATCTTTTGTTGAAATCATTCATTATGCCTTTTTTTTTTTTTTTTTTTCCAGTAATGGAATGAAAACCACCACCACAACAAAAAGTCGCATTTCGTTTCTTGTTTACTCTTCCTTATATTGGCTCACTGGGAGAAAACAGATGGGGACTGTAATAGCAGTCGGAGATGCTTCAGACTAACCCTTACAGCATTGAACAAGGTGAGAAGTAGGCAGACATCTGAAAAGCATTGCAGAAGTCAGTAGCAAATGTCAGTTGAGATGAAGACCCCCGTCAGACACTGTCATTCCTGCACTTTCTGAAACACCATGCTCTAAAGGGTTTTTTTTATAAATACGGCCAGTCTCCTGCAGTCTGCGATGACTCTTCTGAGATACGATCACTGACTCCCACAGCTGAGTTGAGGCTGATCTTCGGGAATGCCAGCAGAGGGCAGAAACTTCAAATACATTGGGGATATTTCTTTACTGAATATGTAATGTTATTTTCGACAGTGAGGATTTTAATTGTGCCACAGTCTCTGCTGAGAGGCTCATCCTCCTTTCTTGCTTTTGTTGCCTGTAATCCAGGCATCCCAGCCTTTTGTTCACCTTAGTACAAGTATATTACATATTCTGCGTCCAGAAATTCCAAAAAACATTCCATATAAAAAAAAAAAAAGTTCCATGTTAAATAATAATAATAAACAGTGATTTCTACTCTTCTGTCCCCAAAAGACAGACAAGAAGACAAGGCTGTGAAAGGAGTCCCACAACAGGGTGTAGCATTTCTGTTGATGTGTTATCAGTAAGCGCATTGTCAATCAATATTCTGTCACACAGCTTTAAGGGCTTGGACACAATAAGAAGGGAAAGAGAGTATTTAACTCCTGTACTGCACTTAAGGATTATAAGTACAGAATTTCCTAACTCAACCAAAAGAATGAGCTGTTGAGACGAGATTGATATTAACAAACAGATGGACCTTGGAAACAAAAAATGATTAATTAATATGGGGTTTTGAAAATGGAAGTTTTAACTCCTTTGCCTGTGGAATAAAGTAGTAATAATATATATATATATTTAAAAGTGTTGTTTAGGAGGGAACAAAAAGTAGCAAGCCATATGACTGTCATTTTTACAGTATGATACTCATTTTTCAGTATCTCTTGTCGATATGAACTACACCACTAATCACAATATTTTCCTTGTATGAACTTCCTTTTAAATACAGTTGCTAAGGAGGTACTACGAAATTCTAACAAACAAAAAGTCTGCAAAAGCCTTAAGATTGGAGTCCCTGGTTTCTGTTCCTGCTCTGCCTTCTGGTCTGCTGGAAGACTTTGAATGCATCTCCGCACCTGTACCTCAGTTTCCTCATCTCCCAAATATATATGAGATGATTTTAAAGTGCTTTGAGAGCAACAGATGAAAACCAAGACATAGGAATGAAATACAGTTCTCTCTTCCACAAGCACACTAACAGAAGCTGAAAATAACCCACATTGTCAGAAGAGAAAGTAAAATCATGAGCACAAGCCAAAATCATATACGATTATTTGCCAGAAGTGCTATGCCAGAGATTACATCAGACAAGTAATTTGGATGTTACTGTTACCTCTTCCTCTAGAGAGGTAGACTATGAATCTGGTAGTAGGTGGTTGTAAGCGTCTAGCCAGCACAACGAGCATTAATGTTTTGTGAATGTCTCAACTGGGATTTAAAAATTCAGTGTTGTTTTTAATTTTGAAAAACCAATTACTCTTTCTACCAGTGTACCCTAACATCTTAGTGAGAGGTGGCTGAATAAATAATACAAACGAAGCCCATATTAGATTCTGGATCCACACAAGTTAGTGTGAAAATTATTTTCATATAAGCCTGTACACAAACATCACATGGAAGAAAGGAACCTTTTTGACTCCCCAGAAAGTATCTTTTCCAGATTATTCAGATCCTTCTCATATACTCAGAATCCCAGATTTTTTTCTCCACCCTCCATGTGAGGAATGACCAGACTCATAAAATGCCAGCCACAGTCATCCACATCCTTCCATATTATTCCAGACAGCAGAGAACAGATACAGTGCATCTAAAATTAGTGCCACATAAAGCATATGCCCTAAGAGCAGTAACGGCTGCCTTATGCGTGCATACACTACTGCACTAATGAGGCAGTCCATTACTCACATTACCTGATAAATAGCTTTAATTTTTTTGAATACCAAGTTTTGTTTCTCCTTCCAAAAAAAAAAAATTACCCCAAACTTCCTGTTTGCAGGCCAATCTTCAACCAAAGTGTTATCCTGCAAACCTTTTCACCATCTGTATTGTTCATTTGTGTGGGTACCATGCTATTAGCAATACGAGAATACACAGAAGACTAAAAAAATGTATCCTTCCCCCTCCTCAGTCTCAGCTTTCTATACTTTCACTGCTGCATTCACTCAGCTTGGATTTGTTCAGCGAGGTGTCAGGGCCGTGGTCGCAGCACCTCAGGGGTGTCCTGCAGGCCGCACTCCCCCTCATGAACACCTGTACCCCCTTTTGGCATCCCCCACAAGTGTGTCCACAACCCCAAGCAGTTTCCAGCAGTGCCTGAGCGGGATGGAGTCAGTTTGGGCTGGGCCAGGGCAGTCCCAGTCAGATCCTTCACAGGGCAGGCGGCAGGCCCACGGCTCGCACTGCATCCTTCCCCGAAAGATATGGTGGGAATCAGTGTGCACACACTGTACAGGGGATTCTGTCCTCGTTGAGCTGGTAGAGAGAGTATGTGAGTCATATTAACACAGAAATATTTTGAATGCTGTATAGAATGCCTGAACAGCATGTGGAAGATGCACGGAGGGGAAGGCAGATGTTATTAATGATGTAGGAGCTGTGTAGCTGGCATGCAGTCATATATTCACTCAAAACATTTTTTCCTAGTGTTTATTAGGAAGTGCAAAGCAGTGTTTGCCCTCATAGTCATCAGGTGAAACGAAACCCTGTGTGGAGGCACTCGGGCACCTTACTGTAGGTCTGTAGGCCGCTCACCAGAAGCTGGGTACAGCTGGCAAAGGCTGTGTGTTGTTCGAGCTGCAGGTGGAGCACAGCTTCAAGCATATCACGGTGGATGGCTTTTGTAGCTGTTCGCCACCAGTTAACAAAATACTTAAGTTCAAAGCAACAGGGGTGGCTAAAATCATCGTCAAGAGAGTAGTTCTTGTTTTCAGGCAATAATTAGTTCCTTCGTGAGTGTCTGATGCCTTTTAAAATAATGGTTAAAATTGGGGGGTGGGGGTGGGGGAACAAAACCAAACAAACAACAACAACAACAAAAACAGGAATTGATACTCATGAAATGCCCACTCTTCATTTCCAGTGTGGGCTGAATTTTCAAATGAGTATCTTCTCCTTGACCCTCACGCTTAGAATCATCGAATCATTTAAGCTGGAAAAGACCTTCAAGATCAAGTGCAAACATCAGACTTACAGTTACTAATTTGCCAAAAACAATGGACTTCAGGTAAAGGAATGCTCCTCCTGTTCTTCTGCATTCTAGTTTTTGAGTTTAAGTTGATACTTCTGATTCAGAAAGAGATATTAGGTGCATCTACTCTTACGTACATCTGCTACAACAAAATGACTTGGGTAGGTACCTTCAGGAAGAACGGTTTCTGAAAGCCATAGCACATTTGAGTTACATTCCATCATTTCATGCATTAATTTCACCTGAACTATAGTCATAGAATCATAGAATCATTCAGGTTCAAGAGAACTCTAAGATCATCTGGTCCAATCATTAACCCAGCACTGCCAAGGCCACCGTTAAACCATGTCCCTAAGCACCACATCTACACATTTTTGAAGACCTCCAGGGGTGGTGACTCAACTACTTCCCTGGGCAGCCTGTTCCAATGCTTTGCAATCCTTTCACTGAAGAAATTTTTCCTGATATCCAACCTAAAAACTCTCCTGGGACAACTTAAGTCCATTTCCTCTTGTCTTATCACCTAGGGCTTGGGAGAAGAGACTGACCCCCACCTTGCTATAGCTGCCTTTAAGGTAATTGTAGACACGACAAAGTCTCCCCTGAGCCTCCTTGTAGTCAATGAGGAACAGACTTAAACAGAGCAGTTGCTTTGTGCATGGTTGCATTCTGTGGGTTTCATGCAGAGACTCTGAATGCACCTAAACATGCTATGATTAGGAAAATACTTAATGTTTAGAGGTTCTTTTCTTATAATGATTTTCACTGAGGGTGGCATTTACAGGGTAATTTTGAAGTTCAGCAGGAAAAAAAGGAGAGATTTTATATTAAGTATTTTGTTCCACTTACTCATTTTTAAACTTATTATTCTTTGTCCTATTAATTTTTTTGAGATCTCATTCAAAAACATTTTATGTGAGGCATGATTCCAACTGCTGTGATTATAGGTTGCTTTGGATTGCCGAGCAAAGTCGAACTGTTAACAAGAAAGGTTCTCTTGTGTGGGTGAACTAATGCTGGTGTTTTAGAGCACAGCTTATTCTAATGGAGAAGAAGTGTGAGCAGTGTTAGGGTGTTAGGGGATGATGGTGATACTGAAAACTAGGGTAAAACAGATGACTGAAACGGGAAAATCAAAGACATGAGAAAGAGGGGGTTTACTCTTCAAAATGAAGGTAAAAATATGAGCTCCAAACACTGGTGTAAGGCAAGAGGATGACCTATGTAACACTCCTGTTTTACTTTTGAGTAACAAAGAAAATTTATGGTTTTATTATCAGTAATTTAGCATGTTTTGGTGTCAGAGTATCAACATCACACAGAAAGATCATACAGAACAATATACATCATACAGAAGGTTCTATGTAAAGATGCAAACATATCCTGAATTTATGGCCAAAAGGGGGAAGAAAGCTTGAAAGAGATTAATTTTGATTTAAGAGTCAGCCAAAACATGCATGCATGTTAACAGGGTCTTTTATTCTCTTGATTCTTTCTGGTTTAAGGGAACCAAGACTCCATGTGTTCTTTATACAAACATAAAAAAAAAACATATAACTTGGTCAGTCTCCAATACAGATGAAATTGTCAGACAGGTGACGGAAGCAGTTTACCTGTTCCAATCAGAAAAGATAACATTTTAACCCTGGATTTTAATTTCCTGAATAAACAAGGCTATCATATGTTGCTAACTTTCTCCCTTGTAATAATGCACAACTGCCTGTATTTCATATGTGAAAGGACAGTCCACCATTTTGATGGGAACTTTCTCCAACCATTTAAAATGAGTAGGAAAGGACAATGCTATCTGCAACTTATTGGCTACATAATTTGCTGCTATTTGGATTACAGTATATAATGAGATGTTAACCTAAAAACAAACAAACAAACAAAAACCTTCCCAAGTGATTGTTACGGCTGTTGTAAATGTTCATACCCCAAATTCAAGTCAAGGCAATGTATCTTGTTCTTTTCCTAAGTGATTCTTGAAACTTTGCTTTTCACTCTTTCACAACCCATCTTCTGTGCAAGGTCTCAAAGGCACCCACACTTCTGAGAAAATAGCCTCCAGTGTTGCAAGCTGGGGCCCTAAAAGCAGCACCATATGTGGACTTCTGATCCTTTAAGTTGCATTTTATTAAATCACACACTAGAGACTGTAACCTTTAAAAGAGAAAGAACATAAGAGTAATGTGATGAAACAAAAGGTTTTGACTAAGTTACTCTCTATCCACTGTGGCCTTGGAGGTTGAGGCCTTTTCTTTGCTTTTGTTCCCTAATAGTCTGCCTGGATTATGACTCAGTCTAGGTCCACTGAATCTCCAGGAGCTTCTCCCCCTTTCTATCATTTATCTGCTCTTCACATGTCCTGCCCAGCCTGGGCATGCCCAGTTTTTCCTAAGGAAGGTGCAAACTTCCTTTCCTCAAGAAGGTTCTGCCCAACCCAGCTCACAACAACCAGGATAAAGTGAAAATAAACTTTTTAATGGAATGCAAAGTAGCTATGCATTAGACTACAAAGAAATGCATGGTATGTGTAAGCTCTTTGTGATGATATATGTGAGTGAAATGCCCCCTGGATGTGTCTCATCTGATTGAACCTAGGGAAAACAAGTGGGTTTGAATTCTACATCTGTCTGAGCATGCCAGCAGTTGGAATACCTGTAATATCACTGCAAAAATTAAAAATATCATTCTTTCCACTATTGGCATCTTCTTTTCTGTTATCCTGAGCAATTACAATTTTTGTGGGGAAACTAGAGGTGTAAGGAGAAATTAGTGGAAGGAGTGAGTAAGGAAGAGAGGATAATGACTATGATTGGGACATTAGGACCTAAAGAGTTAATTGACTAATGGGAAGGGGTGTGGAAAATGGAAGATAAAGTCCAGGATCACTCTGAAGCTGAAAGACAAATACACCTCTAAAATTTTCCACCATAGCCTTCTTCCACTATCTATATTCTCCAATATTTCCAGGCTTATTTTAATGATAGCAGCCTCCCCACTATGCCTCTACAGTTGCCCAACTACTTCTTTTATTTCAAGGATGTAAGAGATGAAGTTCAGCCTCCCTTCAGTTTTTCCCATTATTCTGAAGATACTCAGGTAACTTATAAGAGTTGATCTTACAGGTTTTGAAACTAATTCTAACAATATTAGGTTTACTTCTGTGATTCTTCTTGGCCAGTGGCACTAAGTTTAGGCACGTTTACATACAATATCTTAAAAAAAAAAAAAAAGGTGTATCTATTTATATCTGTATACTCTATAGGTCTTAATCTATAACTAAGTATAGTTTCATGGCCTCTGCTGTCACCCAGTCTGATCAGACATTCATACTATAATAGACTAGTTTTAATTAACCCAGGAAAAACAAAAACAAAAAAACAACTCTATTGTATGTCAAGTTTCAGCCTGAGCTATGTACTCAGATTTAAATAATAATAATAGTAATAATGAACCTATAGTCTTCTTACCTGCCATGCTTCTCAGATGCTTAGGCTGGTCAGAAGGGAAGAGAACCAAAGAAAATTTGCTTATTTATTTAATTTTCATTTTGGGTACAGTTTCAAAGAGTATTTCATGTTAGTGTCCAATTGTTATCACAGTCTGTATAGCTCTTCCTTCCTCTTTTAGTACTTGATTCTTAAACTCTTTCTCCAAATGTCTTATACTGCCTCGTGTTGGAAACAAGGTGCCAAGACAGATGGACTATGTTTTTGGTTTAGTATGCTAGTTCTTACATTTTTTGCATTCTTACACTTTGCTACTAAACAGGCATAGGGTCAGCCTGGAAATTAGAATAAGGCTTTGGTCCACAGAGATACAAGGTTTAGGAACAGCCTTCTCAGTGGGATTAGAGAAGGGCAAAATGTAGCCCTAGCTTCAAGATGGAGCTTGTTAAATTTATGAGAAGTATTGCATGATGTGACCATATATGACATGAGGTGCAAGGCTTCCTAATCCTAGGAGCTTTCTGCTTTTCAGTGTTTCCTATACAAAACCAAACCAAAACAACAATATCTGCTCCTTAAGAGTCCCTTTTGCACCTCTGGAAACCAGGAATAAAGCCGTTTAAAGATGATGAGATGAGTGCTGGCAGTGGAGATAGCTGCAATCTGTCTTTCTGTTGAGAATAAAGCAAGAAGATGTATTCATGTGATGGCAGATGTCAAGAGTCATGGAAATTACAGATTAAATACCATTTATGTAGGAAACAGGTTTTATATCTCACAACTTCTATTCTGAAAGAGTGTCACGTTAATGCACCATCATCTAAATGCTTCATGGGAGCAAAGGATATGAGAAAGGCTGCACACTGATGGTGACCTACATCCTGGGGCATACCGCAGCCACAGCAACGTCAGGCAGGATCTGCAGATTGGCCATTTAACTGTCAGCCACATGATCTGTAGCTGGATGGAGCGAGGACTAAAAAGCCAGTGTTTCCATTAGTATGTAGGAATTCAGACACCTCTGTGTAGAAAAACAAATAAACAAAAACAAAAACAACATCAACAAAAAAAAATCAGTAACACTGAAATTTTTATTCACGTTGTAAATTGAAAATGGGAAATTCCCATTAACACTACCCGCTTCTCTAATTATAGACTGTCAGGAAAGGTTGTCAGTTTTTCCCTTCCTCTGGAGGAAAAAAAGAGAAGCACAGATAAGAAACACAGGTTCAAAACACATGCCAAATAAAGAGGAACAGAATGCATCCGTTGGCTGTAAACTGTCAAGTCACGGGCAGGGATTGACTCTGAGCTAAAGTGGGAGTTACAGCCTATGCACCAGTGTTGGCCCTTGAAAAACAGGAAGAAGTTTTTTTAATCTGTGTTGGTCTTTTTACATTTTTTGAGTCTTTAAACTATTTGGGCTGCTTCTGGCCTACTCTCCTTGACCACACCATCATGAGCCCTATTAATTGTGGCTTTCAGCTGCGCTTGTTCAAATGCTGTCCCCTTCATTTCCTTCGTTCTCATGGTTCCTCTTGGAGTGCTGGGCAAAGCTACACAGAGAGATTTAGCAGCATGGAAATGCGCTTCTGGCTCTGCCTGCTGAGAAGAAGAGGGAAACTGAAATGCTGATGTGATGTAGTGTCAAGACTGATGTGAAATTGGTGCTGAAAATCTGTTCTCCGTCTGAGAATGGACAGAGACTGTGCCATTGATGTGGGCAGACACATAAAGTGTGTGAGCAGAGAAAGAAATCTATTGGGGGTCTCCATGGGAGAACTTGCAGGCCGTTGAACCAATTAGTTTGGATCAGACATTTCTATGTTACTTCTGTTACATCATGTTATCGCTGGCCACGTAGGATCATGTGGTAGCGGCATGTCTGCTGTGCCCGCTGAGCAAACAGCTGCACTGCATTCCGCTGCCATGTCTTGTGCTCTGAAGGAGCTGTCTGTACTCCTGTGGTTGAACTGGATGGTTTTTTCAGGGCAGGGATGTGGTTCAGACAAAGGAAAAAAAAAAGAAAAAAAGTGAGAGAGAGAGAGAGGAAAGCTGCAGTAGTTAGCAAAATCCATTATTTAGCAGATCTGCTGGTGTTAGGAGTGATGGCTTACAGTTGCGAAAAGAACAATTTATCTTCAGATGATTAGATCACAGATGAAGTTCTCTGCATCTAGTCCTTCAGGCTAGAAGCTGCTCTGTTACTTTATTAGTAATTCTTTAACCATCACTCCTTTATCAATAGCTTGAGAGAGAGGCAGCAACATCTCCCTGCCCTGCCACACACTGCCTTGTCAGACTGAGATAAATGTAAATTATAGCCTGTTCTTTGAGGCTAAAACTGCCCTCTAGCACTGCCCCCTAAGCCTTTATTCTCCCTCAAACTGGGATCCTTAAAGTACATGAATGGACATGAAATTGCTGAAGTGACAAAGCCACAGTTCCAAACAACCTTTATATTTACTTAATCTGAAAATCTCACTTATCTCTGCAGGTGAATGGAGCTCGTGGCAATGTGAAGACAGGATGAGTGTGACTGAGGATGCAATGAATTAGGGGAACGCAGAAGGCACCACCAACAGCTCTTCAGTTTGATTACTAGCCCCAAGTTCTTTTCATAGCATACAACAGTAACTCATTACCTTGCTCCAGACTAATCGTTCCTAAAACTGCTTGGTGGGAAAGGATGGGGCAGGGGATCTGGAGATGGATAGAAGCTCTTCTTGGACTTTGTTTCTTAGAGACCTAAAGGGCTTAATACTCCATCTGCCATATATTTTTTCTTCTAGTTGTATTTTGTAGTATTTGCATGGTCACAGTTCTGATTCTAGACCATCTCAAAATGATCCAGAGAAGTTAAGTCCTACTTGGATACTATCACTTTGTGGGAAACTCAAATTTTTCATTGCCCTGTCACTTGTTTAGTTATTGATGAGCCATCATTCTGCTCAGTTGGCTTTGGCAGTAATATGCTGGGCCAGCTGTATGTGTTCTGCTATGCTACTGTGCAGCATAAGGAAACTGCTGATCTAATTGCTAATAATCAGATCCACCTAAATGCTACCTTGTAGGAATATATTTATTAATTACAAAAACAAGATATTAATTTATATATCACGTGGCAGTAAAAGTATGTGGGGAGGCAAATGAAGCAGGACCAGAGTGCTGAGGAGGTGTTAAGTGGACACTTAATTTATATAACTTAGTGTGCATATACTGTACTTCAAAGCAATAATTCATGATCAAAGGTTCACTGGTCATTGATAAGTTAGATGAAACCAAAGCAAGAAGCTTTCTTCATGGTGTCCTAAAAGTCCAAGCCTGAGACAGAAGTCTTTGACAATGACATTATCAGGGTAGTTCTGCTACAGCTACAAAAATAACTTCACCAATGGTCATATAAACAGTCATTCTTTAAATAATTTAAACAACAGGAAAAAAAAATAAGACAATCAGAAAACAGTAAGAAAATATGTCTGAGGAAAGATTGCTGTGCACCTTTTTCTTCCTTTTTGTTAAAAAAAAAAAAGAGATGAGGGAAATGCAGTAAAACCCTCAAATAATTAATAAGGAATTTTATTGTGACTGAAATTATTCTCTTTTCCTGTAAGAGACATACATAGAAAAATTCCCATCTGTTTTACCAAGAAATGCTGCAACTTATCTGTTGAGCTAATTATTGATACTGAGATACTGATAGTTGAGCAAAAAAATATAACAAGCTTTTCTTCTTCATTTCAGAAGATTAATCATCTTTAGGATGTGATTTCCCCCCTTCATGGCATAGGAGGAAGACAGTGATAGTGACTAATATATTGACATAGGATTTAAATGCTCTTCCAATATATGTTTTCCTCAGAGTTTTTCTGAATGTTGACAATCCAAAGATTGCTTGAAATATTAAAATAATGTACATTTACAATCTGCTAAGTGTAGAACATGAGAAAAAATAGAATATAAACATATTCGTTTGTATAATAAAAATATTGCGCCAAATTACAACCAGCTTCGGAAAGTCATTTAGTCACAGTAGATAAAAGTATTAGTTTTCTTATGTTCACCCAGCAGCAAAATGCTATATATATGATCTCTTTCTCTCTCTTAAAGACCTATCATCTTGTGTTGCAACTCTATATATTCTTTTTTAATACTTCACACTCCTGCCAGTGTTTATATTAACCTTTTCCACTGCTATCAACCTTACTGACATTGTTTAAATGGTAGAAGATCAGCAAGGTTAGTGGCAGGGTTCCTTATAGTCACTGAGTTTACTTGCTTGTCTTTGCTGTTCAGGGTTGTCAGCTATAATCCGGCAAAGTCTGCAGGCCATTGCTGGAGAGCTTCACCAGTTAGGGCTCTTCTCACAGATCTGTGTTTGCTTTTTGACTGTCCAGAGTTAAGGCTAAGGAAGTCTGCAAAAGGAGAAGGGAGTAGAGAAAGGATAAGAGTGGATATTGGGGGGTTGCCTTCTCTAGTAAGATGGATTAATAGAGTAAAACCTCTTGTAGAGTCTCCCTAGACAAAAAGGATTTACCCACATTATGCCACACATATTCCACCCCTCCAGGCTTATGAATATTCTTTCAATTTGCTTAAGAAAGTATTTTTTTTCCTTTCTTGTGGTAGATATATGGAAACTATCTATAGACAATATTGTTTTATACTACACTTCAAAAAACATTGGAATAGGAAGGGAGAGATTTTCACCAGTTCTAGCAGGCACCTTTCAGCCAACAATGGAAAGGGGATGTTTAGAATCGGAACAAAAAACATTCCTTGTGGGTTGTGTCTGTCTATCACATGGCCATAGAGTAACCTTGTCGTGATTCTTCAGTACCTGTCACTAAGACACGAAGAATTTTTCTGTACTTCAGGAGTGAGAGGTATAAATTGCTAAGGACTGTGTGGAGACACTGTATTTTGTGGGATTAGAAAGCCAGTAAACTGCACATATACAACCCAAAATAATCTTGCCCCTTCAAAATTCAATTTAAAAAGTCTTCCATGCATGATAAGGAGAAAGTAATTGCTCGAAAATAGTTAATCAGGAGAACATATTTTATTAAAAGTGAGACAAAATACTTATGGCATTTTTTTCTTCCTCACAACCCACAGGCAATATACAAGTAGTACACAACAGATTTTATTACTAGCATACTAGGAATTATTTAAGCAGTAGAGTACAACAGTGAATGCTCCATCAAAGCTAGTTTAATTGGTGCTAGAATAGGGATCTTTTAACTGTTTCATAGGGTAGGTTGAAGTTTAATAAAGAGAATATGCTATTATGACTCCCTTTTCCTTACTATTAAACTGTGACACCTCTTTTCCCTCCCAGGAAGTTCTTGGGCCATGATATGAGGCTACTGTATTTGGATATTTAGGTGTATTAGTCATACCAGTTCCTCAAAGAATTTGAAATAAAAAAGTTAATATTCAGTTACAGAGAGTAGGGAATACCAGAGCTGGTTTATTCTATTATTTCTCGGTTTGTTCATTTGTTTCTCTGTTGTCTGTTTGGTTCCTTTCCTTCCTTCCTAGAAGAAGAAATATAGAAATATCTTTTTGTTCTTGCTTCATACAGATTGTAGGTACAGGGAGAAGAAGAAGAAGTAGGTACAGGGAGAAGAAGAACAAGTGCAGTAATTCTGTCACGGAGTTGAAGACAGAAAGTCTTCAAAGCTGAAAATCTGTTTCAGAGCTTTCCCTAAAAATATAAAAATGCAAACTGCAAATATGGTGTATTTCTCAATGAACTATCAGGCAATTATTTTATTTTTTTTTTCCTGAAGCCAGGCTGCTGTGTGGGCAATGCAGATACTAATTTCAGAAGAAGACCATCCTGAGTGCAAAGTTTAACTTGCTCTTTATTTATTCAAAGTGAAATTTTTGCAATTTCCTTTAATCAGGAATATGCAGAACTTGGAAGGGTCTTGATCAGTGTGTCATTGCTAAAGACTCCTTTGAATTCTGCAGAAATACTCCTTTGTATAGATTTGAGTCACCTGAAGTTATCCAGACTGGTTTGAGCAGCAGAAAAATTGGACCTTACTACAAACAGACCACTGCTCTTCGTGTGGCTGTACTGGCAAAAGAACTCTACATCTTTTATCATGCCAGACCCAGAAAAGGAGTAGCAGAGCCTGCTCCAGGGCTTGGGGTGCCTAGGCAGTATGTTAGAAAGGATTACTTTCAAGCTGCTTTGTCTCCCCACAGGACATTGGGACAGTCCACCCAGCACGTGCTATGTCTTCTGGTCCTCTTACAGGGGACAACTTGCAGCAGGATGCAGGAGGGATGGATTGACCTGGAGATGGCATCACTAACATCCCCCCTGCTTGGCTGATGTCTTTGTGAATCCCTCAAGTCCCTTTCCCTTCACCTGTGTTTCAGAACTCTAGATTTACTAAACATTTGCTGAATAAAAGCACGATTTATATCTGTTCTGTCCCTTAAAAGAGCAAAAGGTCTGCTTCGTGGTTTACCATGCACACACCTAGGTAACTCTCCTGGAAGCAAAAAAAACAGTAAACTGTCTCCCTGAGCAGGATGAGTGGATATAGGAGGTCTGCAACCAGAATAAAAAGGTCTCCAGAGCTCAGAGTTTCAAAGGAAGCCTGAAGGTGTCTATCACAATTAAGAAATAGTATAACATAGGCATTAATCTGAGTTAACAGTCCTTAAAATTGTGAAGTAATTACTTCACAACTGTGCCTTCTTTGTTTGCTTGTTTGTTTGATTTGTATTCTTAGCATGCAATAAGCAATATGCAAACTCGCTAACATCATTTGAAGGAGACTGTAGATCTTGAAATTTGTAGCAAAAAAAATATTAATAAACATTAATCATCACTACAAAAGATGACACATTTTACTTGTTCACATAGAATATCCTGTGGATGTGGCTATAGAAGTGTTGCAATTCTTTATACACTTTCTGCCTTTGAAATGACATTAAATGATACTGTAGCATACAAATGATAAGTTATCCAAAATAAAGTAAATGCATACCAACATGCCCAAAAATCTGAGAAAAAAAAGAAACATCATAGGTAATATGTTAATTTAATAGAACATCTTTCCAAACTTTTAATTGCATTTGTAATCTGTTTATACCAAGGGTATAATGTTTACTCAAGTGGCTAAGACTGAGGGGCACCTCTAAGCAATAAACAGAAGCAAAATTGTAATGCTGATTTAATAAGTGTGGGAAGTTTTAAGCTCTTTTTTCTTTTTTTTTTTTTTTTTTTTTTTTTGCGTTTTTGGGGAATAGGCGAGATGGTCTGCTCCTCACCTCAGTCCAGGAACCCAACAGCAATGTGCTGTTTCTGAAGGAATGGTAATAGTGCAGGCTCGATCTGGTACTTAATAAAGAGAAATTAATTTTAAAATTTGCTGGCCTGTGAGATAATTACAGGAACACATACGTGTCAGTCTGCTAGTCCTGTGCTAACACTTCTTCTGTGGCATCACCAATCTTCATTTTTCCCTCATAGATATACCTCTAATTCTTGATTTTTCAGTGTTATATCAAAATTAGTTCAGTAAAAGATTCCTGCTGGGTCCAGATTGCTTGCACTATGCTCTTGTGATTTGACATAAACAGACATTCAGGACTGAATAGCTGTCTTGCCAGCACTGCAGGCTTACACTCTGCCTACAACAATGTCAGCAAGGGCTGAATTACTCTTTCTTTAAGCATGCCTGCTTTCTCTTTCATGTGTTACCGACAATCTACTAAGAAAGAAAATTGCAGCCAAAAATCATAGCAATTCAGGTTGCCACAGGACAGAGAGAGCAACCATACAAAACTTTAATTATCACAGTACGTGAAAGAAAAATTTACCCAAATTCCCCTTAAACTGAAGACCAGTGTCTTGTACAGCGTTACTTCTGGGCTAACGCTGAAATGAGCTTTGGAAAGTAAATCAATGAATAAAGGCTTAATACACTAGATTTATGTGTGCTGTCAGTTTCTAGGCAATATAATTATTGTAAGTTTTCTGCCTCTAGCTACTCCTTTAGCTTCTGGGAATAATGAGAGAATGCGTTCAGCCATGTGACATTTTTTCCTTTGCAGAACCAACCGCTGTTTCCCCCTTGGCGAATCGTGTGTTTTAAACAACTCTTGCACATTCTTGCTTGAGAATTTTGTAAAATACCATGTGAAAAAAAAATAATAATTTGACAATACTGTAGACATAGACAGGTGAAAAATCAATGTCAAGCTGGATCCACAGAAGCACGCTGGCTTAAATAAATTGGAAGTCAAAAGATGCAATGCCTCAGCTTCAGAGAAAGCTGCAGAGTGACTGTACGATAGATAGATTAGATTAATGAAGGCAATGCACTGCATAGTCAATCCCTTCTGAAAATTTCTTATTGGAGACTTTCTTGCTTTCTTCTCTTTCTTGCCTGTTGTCCTCTCTTGACCCTGTTAGCCCAGAATGATGCCAGATGCTGCAGTTCAGCTGTCCCCAGCCCAGCCTCACATCAGGCTCAGAGTGGTTTGCTGTAAAGCCTATAAGTCAGCAGTAGTTTAGTGCTTACCCACTTCAGAGAAGTAAGATGTTTTGCTGGTTGGAAGTTCTGCTATTGATCGGGAGAACAGCCATTTCATTAACATCTTTTTCATGCTTCTTTTAAGTTAAACTACAGTGGGGATTGGTCTTGTTTTGTAATTCTGTGGTGCTGTGAGAAATGACTGATTAAACCCATGGCACTGTAATTTGAATGTGCAAAGTCATAGAGGTTAAAGCAGTGCATAGCTTTCAGTACTATGTTTATGTTGTCATCTCTTCCTTATGGGGCCATGAACTTTGCATCAAAATACTCACAGAGGTGTATTTGTAACCAATAATGCGTGTTTGCTTTAGAAATAACATTCTGGCATGCCTGTTATGCTAATTTCCAGTAAGAAGGGAGAATAGATGCATCTTTTGCAGTCTGGGGTTTACTGATCAAGGGATGTGATCAGTAATGTCTGAGGTCAAACTAACTGATTTTAGCTAATGATCTGCCTGCTTCACAGGGATGGAAGGGAGAAAATGTGCAAAACAACAGGAAAATCACTGGTCATCTATAACATCCTTAGCTGAGAGTTTTCTTTTTATCTGGGGATCCTCTTTGTATGTAAAAAAGATTGATTTGACCCCTTACTTCTGCTAAGATGTAGCTTTTTTCACTTTGGGGTAATTTACAAAGTAAGAATGTGATGACAATTTTTAAGAAATGAGAACTTAAAAATTTCTTTCAAAATTAGCAAAAAAGATTATATGTCATTAAGATTTTTAAAAAATAATTGTAAATTTATGGGAAATTATAAAAATTAAGGGCTAAAATATAGAAATTTTCTCATATTTTTCCCATTGTTTTAGTAAAACTGGGAATTAAGAAGTTAGGTCAAAATCTGGCAAAGTATCTCAAAGACTTATTTAACATTTTAAGTTATCATTCTATAGAATAAATGTGCACTGAATTATGCAGGTTATATTATTCTAACCATAAAACTTCTATGCTTTACAGACTAAATAGCCAAAAAATTGTTTTAATTATGGTATTCCTGTAATGCACTCACATCTATATGGTGCAGATACAGCTTCCAAAAGCTCTGAGAGCTTAACATGTGTCATGCAGAAGTAGCGTGGTGGGGTACCTTGTTTTGCAGAGGTGTTTGCTGTGTCAGTGGGTTACGGCGCCAGAGTTTCACTCGGGTCCTTAATTCTATTTCAGGTCTCAAGTGGAAATGGAGAAGGGTTTGACTGAAGACAGCACCTATTTCGGTATATCACAAAGTTATCAGAATCATTAATAGGATTTCTTTTCCTTGGTAAAAGGCTGTGTTAAACCAGGATTAAAATGTGCTATATGGAGTTATTTTAAGATATTTGCGCAGCAGTTTCTAAAGCCGTTATTAGACATAATAGGATTAATAATAAAAGGATAAGCTTCATTCTGTCAGCCACACAAGGTGAAGCTTAGTTTTACATATTTTCATGAGAACTACACAAATGTTTCAAGGGGCTATAATGCACCATTTAGAAGGCTACTGTAACGAGCACTGAATGTACAGTAGCAAAGCTTAAGAGATATCTCACCTGCACAGAAGTTAGCTCAGGAATTGTGTGAACTTATTTATCTCCAGGGGTTGTCTGCATGGGAAGAATGCTTTTAGAAGAAAAGGAGAAAATAAGTTTAAAGAACATCAAACATTCAAAATATCTTTCTTAATACAAAATATATTGAATATATTTATATATATATTAAAGGAACATAGGAAAACTGAGAATGGGATGCCTTTTGAAAAGTGTTGGTAGTTAACTCTAACATGAAATTTTTCTTGCAGGCGTTTTCACATACCGTGCTTATTTACAGCTGCTTTGTCAGGCTTTCAATTAAAATACAAATTCAAGCAGATGCTTAAACTACTGTAAAAAGTCTTATTAAATTTGAACAAATTCAGGCTTGTGTTTAGGATCTGTTCTGCACAGTGATACTTCAGGAAGGTCTGGAGTGTTCTGGTTTGTATGCACCATAGAGGTCATGATTTCATGTTAGAAAATGTTGGCACCAGTACCAACATAGAATCACAGAATCACAGAATCGTCTAGGTTGGAAGAGACCTCCAAGATCATCTAGTCCAACCTCTGTCCTAACACTAACAAGACCTCCACTAAACCATATCACTAAGGGCTACATCTAAACGTCTTTTAAAGACCTCCAGGGATGGCAACTCAACCACTTCCCTGGGCAGCCCATTCCAATGCCTAACAACCCTTTCAGTAAAGAAGTTCTTCCTAATATCCAACCTAAACCTCCCCTGGTGCAACTTTAGCCCATTCCCCCTCGTCCTGTCACCAGGCACATGGGAGAATAGACCAACCCCCACCTCTCTACAGCCTCCTTTAAGGTACCTATAGAGAGCGATGAGGTCTCCCCTGAGCCTCCTCTTCTCCAGGCTAAACAACCCCAGCTCCCTCAGCCGCTCCTCGTAAGGCTTGTTCTCCAGACCCCTCACCAGCTTCGTTGCCCTTCTCTGGACTCTCTCGAGCACCTCCATGTCCTTCTTGTAGCGAGGGGCCCAAAACTGAACACAGTACTCGAGGTGCGGCCTCACCAGAGCCGAGTACAGGGGGACAATCACCTCCCTAGACCTGCTGGCCACGCTGCTTCTTATACAAGCCAGGATGCTGTTGGCCTTCTTGGCCACCTGAGAACACTGCTGGCTCATATTCAGCTGCCTATCAACCAGTATTCCCAGGTCCTTCTCGGCCAGGCAGCTTTCCAACCACTCATCTCCCAGCCTGTAGCGCTGCTTGGGGTTGTTGCGCCCCAGATGCTGGACCCGGCACTTGGCCTTGTTGAACTTCATACAGTTGACCTCAGCCCATCCGTCCAGCCTATCCAGATCCTCCTGCAGAGCCTTCCTTCCCTCGAGCGGATCGACACACGCACCTAACTTGGTGTCATCTGCAAACTTACTGAGGGTGCACTCGAGCCCCTCGTCCAGGTCATCGATAAAGATATTAAAGAGGACTGGCCCCAGCACTGAGCCCTGGGGGACTCCACTAGTAACTGGCCTCCAACTGGATTTGGCTCCATTCACCACAACTCTTTGGGCCTGGCCATCCAGCCAGTTTTTAACCCAACAAAGCGTACGCCAGTCCAAGCCGCAAGCAGCCAGTTTCTTGAGGAGAATGTTGTGGGAAACAGTGTCAAAAGCCTTACTGAAGTCAAGGTAGATCACATCCACAGCCTTCCCCTCATCCACCAGGCGCGTCACTTGGTCATAGAAGGAGATCAGGTTTGTCAAGCAGGACCTACCTTTCATAAACCCATGCTGACTGGGCCTGATCGCCTGGTTGCCCTTCAAGTGCCACGTGATGACATTCAAGATAATCTGCTCCATGAGCTTCCCTGGCACTGAGGTCAAACTAACAGGCCTATAGTTCCCCGGGTCTACCCTCCGGCCCTTCTTGTAGATGGGCGTCACATTTGCTAGCCGCCAGTCGACTGGGACCTCTCCTGATAGCCAGGACTGCCAATAAATGATGGAAAGTGGCTTGGCCAGCTCCTCCACCAGTTCGCTCAGTACCCTCAGGTGGATCCCATCCGGCCCCATCGACTTGCGTACATCCAAGTGCCGTAGCAGGTCGCCAACCATTTCCTCGTGGATAGACATATTTCCATTTTTCATGACTCACTCCTATGCAACATGTGCCTTTGTTACAGTTATGGCAAAACAAGAATTTGTGGGCACTATCTAGCTTTAGTCTCTTTTGTTCCGCCCCCTTCAGGCTGCACCAGTCTCTGGATGTAGCTCCACGCATGGCCCAGAGAAGGTGGTGGTGATCGAACTGAGATAGCCCATACCCAGCGTGCAGGACAAGGGTATTTTGTATAATTTTTATAGCTCTGTTTTGTGAAAAAGTTACAACAGGAGTTATAAGTGTCGTAAGAAGAACTGCTTTTTGTGATACACCAGAACAAAGCTACTCAGTGAATTCTTACCACAATCAACAGAGTACTTTTATGTAATTGTTTCCAGCTCTATATTGTTTTTTTGGAGCAGTGGTGGAGATGTGAATCAACTGCAACTCAGGAGACAAGGGACAGCATAATAAATACAGGCTCTCACTGAAACTGAAAATTTCTTTACAGTTTAGATTCACGCTGGAATTACCTTGTGCTTCAAATACCTTCAATAGCTAGTGTTTGAGGCTGGCTGCTTGAAGCAAGAGATGCCAGAAATGCTATTGGCAAACACAAAGGTTGATCAAGGCAGAGAATAAACTGGGCTTTGCTCAGAAACAAGCAGTCATCTGCACTTTTCTCCTTCATTCCCACAGCAGCTGAATAATCCTATGATATGACTGTTGACCTTCATTTTTTTTCCCTTGTCTTTTAACATTTAAAATTCTTAACTGCTGTAACAGTGGGAGAAAACACCTCCAAACTTGACTGTGAGTTAAGATGAAGTAAAATGGAGAGGTCAGAAGAAAGCCTGGAATAACAGGGCTGAGAAGTGCGAATTGCTGCATGTCCCAGCAGACTCTGGCTGGAGTAAGTGCACCGATCAGCTGCTTCAGGTGCAGCTGGATCACAGCACTGAGGATTTAACTTCTGCCTGCTTTGAACATGTTATCAGAAATGGTAGAAGATTAAAGTAGCTGAATGGGTCCTTTTGTTCAGATTACAAAACCCACAACAGCAATTTATAGTAAGCCAAAAGCCAGCCAAACGTTTCGGCTCTTGTCTGATGTAGGTGAAACCTAGATGGGCTTTTATTTCCCACTTTCCCAGTGAGACTATTTCCCATTTCCTATACAGATTTCACTGGGAAAGTGGGAAATACTGAGGTGTATAATACGGAATTAGCTGGGAAGCAGCTGCAAATTTTCAAGCTAATTAAAACAGTAAGTTCTTTAAATATCTGATATTGTTTTCAATTAAGTTTTTATGTCACATTAAGTTAATAAAAAATAATTTGAAAGTTGTAAAATTCATTAAACATTTTTCAGCCTCTTAAATATTTTTGTTATTGTTGTTAACTCAAGAAGATATTGAATAGAAATGCAACTATTTTAGACTCTGAAAAGAAGTTCATAGCCTGATGTAGTTTCTTATAGAATACTATTCTACCATTACTGGTTAAAAAGCTTTATTGTAGTAATTTTCCAGAAATATTTAGGGGAATTTTTATTCATTTGCTGTCCAGTCGTGTGATGTGATTTGAAAACCAAAGTTGTGTAAAGTGCTAAGAGTGCACCCACAACTTTAACAATTAGTTTACTGGTTAGTTTACTGATGTAGCATTAACTATGCTACCACTCATGCAGCTAAGATAGTTTTTTACTTACATGACAGCTTTTCTTTATATGTTCTTGCCATTATTATAGCAGGATGCCAAAGTCCATCTGTAACAGACATTACACTCTACGATCTTTGTAAGAAATAGAAGTCTAACAGTGTAATAACAAACTCTTACAGCTTTTTCTCTATTCCTGGGCATGAAACAGAGCAGACCATGTTGTTATGTGCTGAATACGATACAACAGTTTCAGTTTAGTTTAGGATGTGCTAAAGGTATTCCTTAATATATCAAGACTAATTGTTTCACCACTTTTTTATTACTAGCTTGTGTTTTATAAATGTTTAATACAGGGGTCTTAAGATTCCTGAATCTGCAATGACATTATCTGGAAGACCCCAAAATACTTAAATTTCAGTCCTATAAAGATTTGAAATTTGTTTCAGACATCAGTCTGAGTTTTCACATAAGAATCCATGATACTTTGTGCTACACCTCTGAGAAACTTGTCTTCAATCTTATCCAAAAGTAATTTTTATAGGTGTCCCTAGGACAGTTTTATGAATTCAGCTCTCTTCCTGTAGGACTTGTAATTTTATATAGTTACAAAAAAAAGTGATTTTGGTAAATAAAAATAGCGTATGTAGTTTTGAAGATAAAAAATCTGCAAAACTCATAAAGAAGCCGAGAACAATAGGGGAGAAACTCAACGCTAATGATAATGAGGTGTCAAAGAAATCCTAGTTGTGCTATAGACTCCTTACTAACATGAGATAATTAAATAACTAAGCCTGCCAGAGTTCAAGAAGCATTTGGACAACACTGTCAAACATATGGTCTGATTTTTGGATGGTCCTGTGTGGAGCCAGGAGTTGGACCCAATGATCCTTGTGGGTCCTTTCCAACTTGGGATATTCTATGATTCTGTGAGTCTATGAAATTGTTAATAATGATGTAGAAGATGCAAAAATAATCAGTAAGAGTTTCTGTTCTATACTTGGAGGGCCATATGTTTGAATTCCATGAGGATAAGAAAGCACTTCTCTGGGTGTAGATAATCACTACTGGATAAGCGTTTTTAGTTTCACATAGTTTGTACCAAACGGTCTTTGAAGAGCTATAAAGATATCTGTCATGCTGGTAATTTTTAATAAATCTTGAAGTACTAAGTAAAATTCAGAAGAGCAGAACTGAGAAAATATAAATATTAGAAAGAAAAAAAGGCAAATTGGATGAGGCAACCAATAGTGGTATGTTTAGTTGGATAATGGAATAGCAGATACAGAAGTATCTTTCATTTATTTTTTTCCATGTATCTGTAGATTTCTGCCATCAGGTAAAGCAATGAAAAACACTATCTGGAAGCATACATTTGAAATATTATTAGAAATATTTTATTATATTATTAAATTATCTAATATTAGAATAATAGATATTAGAAACTATTAGGAATAATTTTAAATATATAAAGTGATTAAGCTATTGCAACAACAAACATAAAGAGAAGGTGTTCATATTCCATGATGTGAAAACCTCAGATCAAAAAAAAATACTTTCATGGGAGGTATGTTTGAGTCAACTACACATCCTGAGTTCCATATGAAACTTTATAAGTAAAATGTACTGTACTTTGCTGAGGTCAAAACAGATAATCTAATGCCCCTCCTATGTTTTGATCTTAGCCATAAATCAAGCCCTTCCACACTATTTCAAGCTGGTAAATAGACTAAGGTAATACATAGCTTATTCCCTTCCCTTCCCTTCCCTTCCCTTCCCTTCCCTTCCCTTCCCTTCCCTTCCCTTCCCTTCCCTTCCCTTCCCTTCCCTTCCCTTCCCTTCCCTTCCCTTCCCTTCCCTTCCCTTCCCTTCCCTTCCCTTCCCTTCCCTTCCCTTCCCTTCCCTTCCCTTCCCTTCCCTTCCCTTCCCTTCCCTTCCCTTCCCTTCCCTTCCCTTCCCTTCCCTTCCCTTCCCTTCCCTTCCTTTCCCTTCCCTTTCCCTTCCCTCTCCCTTCCCTTTCCCTTCCCTTTCCCTTCCCTTTCCTTCCTTTCCCCAGTGTTTTTTTTTGTAAAGTTACAATGCACATGTGACAATAACCAAAGAAATGTTATATGATGGGGAAAGGGATTATATTCTTTTGATACATGGGATAGGACCTGAAGAAGGGCTTGTGTGCCACAAACCCTGTCTGATTTTCCAGCTATATTGAATTTATAATACATGTATTATTGTATTACCATATATTACTATTATATAGTAATATAAGGAATATAAGCAGTAATATATAATATATTTAATAGCTTTAGTTGTTGGGAAATCAATCAGTTCTGAAAAGTGTTACCTTTTCTCACATTCCTTGCTTGCCTTGGATCCTTGAAATACCTTGGCTATGACAACACTATCCCTAAGTGTGTGTTCTGTAAGCATTAGAGTTCAAAGAATGAGGAGATAAGATGTACAATATCTTACAATGATCAAATTCTTGTATGAGAAGATTCAACTCAGAAATTGTTTTGAATGAATTCTAGATGGATATGTCCTTGCCTGCCTTTTTTTTAGTTTAGTTTTGGCTTTTCTTTCATAGCACAACTGTTCTCCCTGGTTTATAAAATGTCAAGGTCAAAGAGAGGTGAAGCTGAATGGTGCTGGGAATCTGAGATGCAAATAAGTTTTAGATAATCCATGCGATGCTCAGAGGCCGTCTAGTTTCACAGAGCCATTAGCATTCAGGGACGCTCATTAGCACTCAGGCATCCAGTCAGTATGCATTAGCAAAATGAGATGTGTTGATTAAAGTTACAAATTATGTGTTGAATGCTTAGACTTTAAACCATGGTGGCTTCATATTTGTAAGAGTGTACCTCTATACTTTCACATTAAAAAAAAAACAAAACCCTGTAATCTTCAGCATTTGTTTTGTATATGTGAATGCGTTTCCATGTGTTTATGTATATGGGGGGAGAAAGAAGCGGAAACATTTATGGAATAGAAGGTGAGAAGTTAATGCGATTTAAATATTTGATGTTTTTGGTTTGAAAAGTATTTGTAAAACTTATGGTTAGGACTGCCACTGTTGTGATAGAGTGAATTTGAAATGAGATTAAAACTACCAAGGAAAGGAGGAGGATTTTAACCTTTAATCTGTGTTATCCTAGGTACTGACCTGGGAGAGGGAGTTTACATTTTTTTAAGGCACAAATACTGCAATTGTTTTATTGGTACTTAGAAACTAACACTTAACAAACACTCCGGCCTATACTGAAAAGGATAATCAACATGCGTTATCTAATTATTTTGGAGCTTCAAGTGAAATCTAGCTAAAACCAGAGGATTATGTGAAAAGCAATCCCATGCTGGTTTAATGTCTGTATTAATATTCAATTTTATTACAATGTGTCGTGCTCATGTTATGTGGGGCTATCTTGTATAAACATAATAAACAAGGATACTGTACTTAACATTCGGCTATCAGCATTTTGGATAGCATTAGTAAAGTTTATCATCCTTATTGTGCAATGTGCATTGTTGCAGATACATTTGAATAGTTATCTTAAGCAAACATAGCGTACCACTCTAATCTCTAACAATACCAGCCTTCAGAACTGCCAAGATAAGGAACATCAAGCTGGGAGTTTAATCAGATACATAGTTCATCCCTGAAGTACCGAAATTTCTTCTGAGTATCTTCAGCTAAACCGTGTTCGTAATTGTTATGTAGAAGAGTGGTGTGGAGTCTTATTAGCCAAGGAGCTGCAGTGACTGAGTATTTGATGGTAGTTTTCATACAGCTGTGAGAGACAAGTGAGGCTGCTGCTCCAGCAGTTAGCGCTTGCTCTTACACTTTGTGCTTTCCTGAAAGTGTCTGGGAAGACTCACTATTATTAAGATGACTAGATTAGATAAAAACAGTTTGTGCAAGACTAAAAGGAGTAATAATAAAATAGTTTATTTGTTGTATTTCTTAGGAAACTAGGTCTAGTATCTGCAGCTGTCAAGGCTCACGGGGAAGGAAAGAATGATTCTGAGAATGACTCAGCTCAGAATTTCTTATTTTTTTTTCTGTCTGAAACAGATACTTGAATAGATGCACTACGTCTACTGTTATTTTGAAAGAGAAGGGTCTTGCAATGTTACTTAAAGCAAAGGTCTCTGTGGGGGTAGCTTTGCTGTCAGTGCAGATGAACTTTAAAAATAAGATACTGTACTGAAAAACAGCATAACAAACCATTTTTTTTTCTTTTTCCTGATAACGTTGCTTTAAGAGATTTCTTAGTGGGCTAGATGGAAGTGTCAGCTCAATACCAGGTATTGATTCCAGCTCAGTATCTGTTTCTGATAGAGATGTCTCTGCCCCTGGGCAGACCACCACTTGGCAGCATCCATTGGCTCCACCGGGTAGTGTCAGGGAGTGGTGGTTGCTGTGAGCTCTCTTTAACATCCCTTTCCACTTCCCCGGCTTTTCTACATTTGATGCTTTGACATCTTGCTGTATTTCATTTCTTGTGCTCTGGGAATGTGGTCGACATTCATATTTTACATTTATGTGATGTTTCCTTCTTGAAGTAGACTTTCACCTCTTGTGTTTACAATGATAACAGAATCTGTTTCCTACTTGGTATTTTCTTTTTGCATCCTTAATTTTAAATCATAATTCCTGTATTTCTTTTTGTTTTGTTTTGTTTTGTTTTGTTTATCTTTTTGTCAGTTACATTTGCAGTATTTGAACTCCTAATTCTGTGCTTCAGGGAGAAGGTTGTTTGTTTCAAACTGGCTTTTTCCTGGAGTAATCCAACAAAGATACCTGCCGATAAAAGATATTGAAAACATAAAATTAAAAAGATAAAAAGCATAGGGTAAACCTGGTATATTTTAATCTGTCCTTCTGAGCTGGAGGTTATACATCTACCATCATGTTTAATGGCTGTCAATAGATTTCTCCCTTGTTTCATGTAATCTGATTTTAGATCTATTTATATTTTTGGGCTCCATGACATCTTGTGACACTGAACTTCATAATTTGATTTGTGTAGTTCATGCTATACATATATATATCTATAATCCTTCCTATTGCTTTGAATCTGTTGTTCTGATTCTGCCTTAGAGAACCGTCAGCTTTTGCTTTATAGCTGTCTCTAAACACCAGGGATGGTTATGAATTCTTCAGAAGAAATCATAGGTTGTTCTGTGAAACAGTGACTGTATTTAAAACCATTAGAATCAAGACGTGTTTTAAATTAAATTGTTTATAAACATAAAGAGTGGTTTCCTTACAGCAGCAGGGTCCCTCAGACATTGCTGGGACTGAATTATTTTCCAGCTAGCTAGTAACAGCATTGACAAATTGTATTCTTATGAAGCTAAAACTTGTGTGTGAAATGTTCCTTTCTGGACTGTGGAATCTGGAATCAATCATTAAAGAAAAATCTGAATATTTGATCAAACTGACACTTTAGGCTCATTTCAGATCCTTGAACTTTGGTTTCTGTTTTTGCAGTCACTGGGATAAGCTTTGTAATTATTCCCAAATAAATAAGAAATAAAACTATTAGAAGGATACATTCTGATGAGCTTGTTAAGCATTTTACATTTATTTCTGTTTAAATTCCTATTGTATGTTGTTACCAGACAGCAAAAGTCTTTATTTATACAATAAATATACATGTGAAATTATCAATAGACGTTTTTCCGTAAGATTTAAGTAGAAACAGTCATCTGAATTTCTCTGATGCTTAGAATGTATACTTTGAACTGAATTAAGTATAGCTGTGAATTTTCAGGACATTAAAGCATGTGTTTTGCTCTACCCAAATATGATTCAGATGGTTTTCCAGGGTGTGCCAGTCTCAGTGGAGAGTTCTGTGATGAGGAAATACTATGTTTAGAGTGAATGCCAGTTTTTGTGCATCCTTACAAGAGATTTGCTGCTGATGCAGGGAGAGCACAGGTAGGCCCAGCTGTGATAGCTGGGGTGCTGTTGGTCAGAGTAGGATTTTTGAAATCTGAGAGTAAATAAAATGGTCTTTAATATAAGTTAGCTTTCTGGACCTTTGAAAATCAGTTGGGAAATGAGACACACAACCACTTTGTTTCTCTCCTGTTTGGTCACTTTTTATCATGTTTCAAATACACAGAAACATTTCACAGAAAAAAATCATAAAAGGTCACAAGTGCTTTCATAGTTGGGAGTTCTGAGAGGTATATTTAAGCCTTGGCAGACTTTTAACCTTTTCTAGCTTACAAAGTTTGCCATCCTTTTAAAACCCTTTGATTGTATGGCTTTTGTTCCCCTGAAAGGGGGACAGGGCTGCCTGGTTACCCAAGCAGATGCCAGGCTTCTGATTTGCATTTGATGAAAGCCACTTGTGAAAGCAGAATCAATGCTCAGATTTACAAACAGTAAACGTGGGTATTGGCTTGTCATTTCTTCTTAGGTTGTTGTCCTATAAAGCTGCTCAAGTTCATCTCTTCGCAAGAACATCTTCCTGCTATCCCTGCTGCCCATAAGCATTATGTTAGATCGAGATGAAGGGTGAGTAATTCCTTTTAGCTCCATTATCTTTTTTTTTTTTTCCACAGGAGAAAAAAAAAAAGAATGAAAATGCAGTCATTTAGAATAACGCATTATAAGTTGATGAACCATAATAACTAAACTGTGTGTCTGAAGGGGCCTAATTACAGAACACCAGAGGCACAAGAGGGAGCTTATTGTGGACAACAAAATAGTGTTCTAATAATGCTGTCACTGTACTGAGTACAGCATCAACATTAATCCATGTGGTTATATCCAGGTAGAGCATGGAACAGAATGCATCAAAAAGAACAACAGAAAATAATCTGAAAGGGTTATATATCAAATCAAAGCCAGCAGGGAGAGAGACATTATTTTGAATGGGGTTAACTGAAAGCAAAATGGCAGTGCTTCTTAAATAAGGATGTTTTTTGGCTAGTTTGTGTGTAAACTACCACTGATTGATGTATAAGGAGTGTGTATGTATGCTGAGGTATAGATACAGGAGTAAGAGAGTCAGCAAAGATAGGCATTCAAGACACAATCTATTATACGATGAGATCAGCTGTTACAGACTATATCAAGACCAGTGGCCAGTTAGAGCTGTGGATGCATCTTTTCTCCTATTAAAGGGTGTTTGTGGTTTTCAGATTGGACATGTGGCATAGCACTATTATTTTATGCATGACACATCAGGAGAAAAAGCACAGTGTCAGTAATGTAGGCTAATAAAAGGACTACAGGAGCGGTGTTGCCATTTCCGTTTGATATGAACTGTAATGAATCTAACTTGGTTTGGCTTGGGTGTCCTACCTCAGCAGGCATGCTCCGTAAAACCCTGTTTGCTGTGATAATACATAGCCATTCTGACAGAAAAGATGGAAGTTTCGTACGTACCAGATGAAGAACATTCTTTATAGTGCAGGAGGCCAGACAGAAAACTTACCCACAAGCGATAGGACTGAATATAAATCTCAAGATACTCAAAAGCCCACTGCTTTGTCTTGGCTATTTCTGTTTTTCTGTACCATACAGTGCAGTACAGTGCACAGACTCATGAGCTAGATCTAAATGAGCTGTTACAAATATAAGTGTCACTGCAAGCAAGTGTAGGAGGTAAAGCACCTCTTGGGCTAACTTAGCTTTCTTCCCATGATAGAGTTGCTGTGCTCAGTACAAGATAAATCAAATCAGCTTTAGCAGATTTATACCATAATATTACTGAACTGCTTCCAGTGTCTGAGCAAGTTTGTCTAGTGCCAGTTTGGATATCTCTCAATGTAATTAAGTTTTTTTCTAATTCTAGACAGTTGTATATGTAGGAAGTTTTAAGGCATTTATAAATGATGACCTTGCCTGTGTCAACTTGTACTCTCACTCATATTTCCCAAACTCATACATGCATTAAATATTCCAAAATATTTTTTAAAAGCAATAGTCAGAGGTTATATCTGTATGTGAACAAATGCTTTAGTATGTCATAAAATGTTATCCAAATGTTAGTTTTTCTTCTTCTTCTTCTTTTTTTTTTCTTTAGAGCAAATACTTCATGCATCTATTTTTTTTTCAGAATCATAATTTCCCATTAAAAAAAAAGGTTATTGCTGCAATATCAGACAGCTTCCCTTTAAAAAACAACAACAACAACAAAAACAACTAAATTTCCTCATTTAGTGGTTACTTGCCAGTTAGTACGTAATATCTATCAGTACAGGGTAGATATCCTTAGTTGGAGCCCAAAGGTAGATGGTAGGAATACCTCCACAGAAACTACAGGTTTAAAGATTGTCATTATTATTGTTATTATGAAGTGTAAAATAAGAAATGAGGTTGTGTTACTTTGTTTCTTGTAGGCCTGGATTTTAGTCCCCAAGTATGATTTCAGTCTGAAGCCTGAATGTAGGAATCAGGCCATGAGTATAATTGTCCCAAACACTTGAAAATTAATTTGTTTGATCGTGTATAAACTAGAAAGTTTTCACCCTGCAGACAAGTATGATGTTATACCTATATTTGTCTCAATGAACGAGCATATGAACTGAGACTTGTAGTGAGAATTGGCCTGATGCATGGAAATTTGACTGGCTATATGTGAATACAAACAATTAATGTAAGTAGTCGTAGTGAACCCTCTTGGCTTGAGCTGTTATACTTGTCTTTTCCAATGAGATTTGAATCTACTTATGGTCTTTTATTTGAGGATCAGATCCCCCCCCAGCTAATCTATTTATACCTGCTCACTTTTTAGGTTGTAGGTGTTCTAAAACACTTAGTATTCAGGACCAAAGTTTGGAACAGTCTCAGATAAGTGCAGGCAGCAAAAAAACAAATAAAAGGACTTTTTTTTTTTTTGTGCAGGTATAAGGTCAGGAGACGGGGATGTGTAAGCGCTAATTCCAGGCAGCAAAAATCTTTTTTGTACTCCTGAGAACAAGTTCTCTGACAGTACTCCTGCAGCTGTGCCCTTTTGTTCCCTTTCTCTACTGTCTTCCAGTTGCACCAAGCAGATGAACTTTCTCTTCAGTTAACAGATTTCACTTTTTCACTGTTCTCTCCTTTTCCTGTCATTGACTCAAAACTAAATACTTCTTCATGGCCTTCTAAAATTAAGTTTCTTTCTTGTTCTTGTCTTGTATACTACGTGTATCTCTTCCAGTCTGTATCATTCCCATTTCGTGGCCTCTCTGCAACGTGCCTCTTACCTAACAGCTCTTTTGTGTCTTGATTCATACAGGCCTGCACTTGAAAAAAAATGTTTTATTTTGCACTGCACACCTCACTCCCTCTTCAGGTCTCTCATTCAATCCATTTCTATAAGCTTACCACCCTTCACTGCCTATACTCTGGTGCAGTCCAGTCCTTAGTTGTGAGTGTGTTTGAAAATGAAAGAGACAAACACCTATAACTATAAAGAAAAAAAAAGTTAGAAAAAAAGTACCCCACCTTGCAAATAAAAATCATTCCAGAGTGACCTGTGTGCTCCCTGTTGATTGCATCAACAACCATCATTTGTTCATGATTATCTTACTAACATTCCAGACTTCAGATCAGGGACCTTACTTTCTGAGTTGTGTGTAAATTGTAATCTTCTCCAATACACTGAAAAACAACAGACTTTTTTGTTGGACACCCAGTTTGTCTATTCAAAAAGAGAGTAGGAGTTCATTTTCTATGATCTCTTTTGTGCTTCAGATGGAACAGATGGCTCAGCAAAGTAAACATCTGTATGTGAAATGTAAAGTGTTCGTACGTTTGTCTGTGCCAATGTAAAGTGAGACTTGGTCATCAATACTAATCTACAAACTTTTGGGGAGAAGACTAGGAAAATTTTGACTTAACACAGAAATCATCAAGTAGAAAGTTGCTGACAACTAACTTTAAAAAAGAAGAAATTGCTGGCTATTTCTGTGACATCAGTTACATGCTGGGGCCCATACTATAGAAAAGGTAGCCATAAACATCTCTGTTCTCACGGGATTTCTCAAACATTCATTTTGCGATAAGCATTCCTGTAAGCTAAAGCAAAGAGGAAGTCAAGGGCACTGCCTGTTACCTGCTGATCATTTCTCGTCCTTGCCTCTGCTTTCTCTGATGCATGTAAATTATGGTACAACTACCAGAAACATGTTAATATTTGCATTAGCTGATATTTGTGTGGTCATGCCCTAGAATATCTGCTGCATTCCATATTTGAGCTATGCTTTCTTTATTGAAATTGGACACTTGAGCTCTACTTTGATTGTCTCCTGTCTTGTTTAGAGAACAGTACATGCAGCATGAAGTTATTTCAGTTATTCAGCTCTACCGAATACTTGAAGGAATATACTTCTATATTCCTTCTACTGTTAAACTGCATTAAACAGGGGGATAATTTCTGTTTAATACTGAGTAACATAGGCAAGGTTTGTAAGGGAAGATAACATTAGACCAATTGATACTGTGGCAGGCATATGGGTGTGATATAGTAGAGGCACTACGGTAATGTATTCATTATTCCCCATTCTCCTATCCATTTCTCTGTGGTATGCCTGAGGTTTTATACTGCTGTACCTGCTTTGTTTGAGTAACTGCATTGTAGAAGTTGTTGCAAGTTGAGAAAAATGATTTGACAACTTTGTGTGGAATAATTGATGCTTTTGACTCCTGGAAAATTGTTGGAGGCTATTTGCTCTTATTAGATGGCTGTAACTTGGACGATGGGGAGGAAGTTATTCTCTTGTTGTAAGCATGATGGCGGAAACAGAGGTACTTTTTTTTCTTTTTTTCTCTTTTTCTTGTGAATGTGACTTGAACTCTTTTCCCAGAAATACTAGATGACAATCTGCAATCCTGGAGTCATTACTTCTGTAATTGTTTGATTCAACAATTGCAGATAAACACAATAATCAAAATGATTAGCAATGAAAACAACTTTTGTAATGTAGATTTTTAGATTTTTAAGATAAAACCCTATTGTAATAAGTAGGGCAGTTGAAATTTCTCCAAACCTTTTTTAGGTTTTAGAGTCTGTGGTGAAATCCTGATTCTACCAAAGTCAGCAGCAGAGTGGAAATTGATGTTGATGGAGCCCTTCAATTTCTAAGGCACTTAATGACCATTTTAAAACATGGATATATTTAAATGATCTACCAACAAGTGAAAGTTTTATGTGCTTGTTTAATGATTAATAAACATGTATGGGAGCACAACATGCTTATTGCTCTACAAGGCCAAGTTTTGTACTGAGATAGATTAAATTCAGAAGTGATTTTCATCATGGACCTGTTCCTGCTTTTAGTGTCAGCTGAGTCTGATTGATGATTTTTTTTCAATGGCAAAGGACCAATGGAAAAAATCCTGTGATTTTTGGAACTAGGAGACCCCAAAATCGAATTTAAAGATCTCAAGATCTCTGCACACCAGGTTCTGTTATATTTGTTGTTGTTGTTTTGTTTTCTTAAACAGTTTACCTTTGTTCTGTTGCAATTGTAGATCTAAGGTGTTGTTAACATTGTAATAAATTGGTCTTGCCTTGCAGTATTGAAGAATAAAGAACAAATGAGGGCATTTAAACAACTTTAGATGTAAGCATAATACCAGAGCACTAAAATTCAGTTGTTCAAATTTCAATACTTTAGCTATCTCCCATTTACACTGGACACATTTTCTGCTTTATTTAATTCTTTTCCAACAGAAAACCAAATTCATTTGATGCTTTCTTCTAATTTAAGATTTCTGGACAAAATTGATATATAACTTCAGTATCCTTGATGGTCTTGTTATTTCTTCTTCCTTGGTCTTTGAGAAACTTGTGTCCTAAAAAATCCTGTTGTAGATAACAGAAAAATAGGAGGCATAAGTGTATGGAAGTTGATTTTGGTGCTCTAGATATACCCAACTTTCATTTTCAAAACTCTTTTTTTTTCTGTTTCTGATTAAAGCCACCCAGCCAAACCTGTTTGTTTTAATTCTTTATTCAAAGGAGAAATTAAAAACATACAAGTCTTTCTAAATTAATGCCGTACAACACTGAAGTCAGTTTTACAGAAAATAAAAGGCACAGAATTCAAGACTTGGAAATGAGTACACCGTGCTAAGCTACTCCTTCAGGCACTTAAAGTACTTTTCTTTAAATCTTAATGAGCAAAGCTGGAACCTGTCTAAATTTTTTCTGAAGTCAGATATTTCCTTCTTTAGCTGTTCTTGACTAAATTGCATTAAACAATTGCATTGCTTGTCTGCCACACAGCTGCAGTGTCAGGAGGCACTAAAGTTCCATAGTGTATAAATATCACAAGCAGTTCCTGTTTAATTTGAGGCTGTAGGTGTTTCTCCCCCCTCTCTCCAGATATCAAAAATAAGAAAAGAGTAAAGAATACGAAAAGTTTTATCAAAGGAGGAAGAATAAAATGAAAAGCAGTGTTCTTGTGGGTGTACTTCTGTGGGACAAACCAATATTCATCATACTTTTACTTGAAATGGGAAATGAAAAATAGAAAAGAACCCAAGAGAATAAATTAAATGGAAAATATTGTGTTATTTTGAAAAATATGAGGTTAATTTCAGTTTTTGAGCTGGCTTTGCTTTTTAATAACACTTACTATTTCAATCTTCTGTATCTATTTTATCATATAGTTTTCTCAATGTACATCATTGCAATTAGGGTGGATATAAATTATAAAAATTACAGGAGTTAGAATTTATTCAAAATAATTTGGAAATCACCTGGGAATAAAACAGTGGTAGAAGCAGTTGTGCAAAAGCCTATATTTTAAAGATCATCAGGCTTTCTTCCTCTTAGAAAAACAGGAGAATAAAGATCAGGATGAGGAGCCAAATTTATCTTCAATCTAAAAGTATTTAAATCTAAGAGTTGCAAGCCTAAGGACTCCCTCTTTCCTCATCTACTTGAAGGGATCACAGTGATATAACAGGGTCAGAATTATTCTGAATCCAAACAAGTCCAAGGCCATGGCAGATGCGAGAAGCGCAAGTGCCTTTTGCTGTGTGTGAGAATAAGATGAGGAGAGCAGCTGCAGAAGCTGCAGTTTCAAGTGGACAAGAGTGGCATGTTGCAATCTGCTCTAGAAATGAGGAAGGAATGGATTACTGCAGTCAGCATTCCAGCTGAAAGGAGAGGTCTTGACCCTGCCGAGCAAGCATTGGAGGAAAAAAGTTCACACATCTTCATATATCAGTAGACGGAGAACCATCTGACTAGACCTCAGTTATGTGAATCTATTTAAATTAAATGCAGAGGCATCTCCTAATTAGAAATAGGAGACAATTTGTGGTTTCTTCACAATAATTCCTGAAGGTAAACATATTATTTAGAAATTATATTAGCTGGGAAATAGAAAGGTAACCCTAATTCAGGATTTGATCATGACTGTGTAACTAGGCACAGGTGCTTTACTTAAAATCTGTGGAAAGAACATCTACTGGTATGCTGATAAGTTTATTCTAAAATCTCAGTGTCCTTTCTAGTGGCTTTGCAGGCATTGTTCAGTCAAAAGTGGCAGTGCCACTGCAGCTTACAGGATCAGTCTGGTCCCATAAAATGTTGAGGTGGTCATGGGAACAAAAGTTAGGGCAGACTTGCTTAGTATTTTTCTGCTTAGAAATGTGTTCTTAGAATTTTTGGATTTAGGCAATATATCATCCTTTTCCTTGTCTCCTTATTCACAGTTCTGCACACCTACCCTCTGCCACATCATTACAGCTGACAGTGTAGCTGTTTTGGAGTCATGCTGTGAACCAGATCTTTAGCTTATCAGCTAAAAAAAAAAATCTGGGCAGCAATCTCTGCATTTAGTACACCAAATAAAAAATCTAGTAATGATTATACCACTAAAAAGAAAGCATGACTTTTTTTACTAATGTCCCTGGCATTACACTATCTCCAAGAAAATGTTTTTAAGAAAAACTCTGTGATATAAAAATAGATTTCTGACTAGCTGGCCAGTAATATAGAATCATTCGGGTTGGAAAAGACCTCTAAGATTATTTAGTCCAAACTTTATCCTTCTACTAAAGTCCACCACTAAACCATGCTACTAAGTTCTACATCTACATGTTTCTTGAAGACCTCCAGGGATGGTGACTCAACCATTTCTTTGGGCAACCTGTTCCAATGCTGCACAACCCTTTCGGTAAAGCAATTTTTTCTAATATCCAACCTAAACCTCCCCTGACACAACTTGAGGACATTTTGCTTTGTCTTATCACTAGGTGCTTGGGAGAAGAGAGTGATTCCCACCTTTCTATAGCCTCCTTTAACATAGTAGTAGAGCACAATAAGGTCTCCCGTGAGCCTCCTTTTCTTTAGGCTATACAACCCCAGTTCCCTCAGCCACTCATTGTTAAGACGTGTTTTCTAGATTCAAGCCAGAACGCTGTTGGCCCTCTTGGCCACCTAAGTATGCTGCTGGCTCGTATTTCCTCTACAACATCTTCTAGAAGCCCATGAAATATTTTTATTTTTACCTTTGTATCTCGGTATTTTCAACAAATTCAAAGTTACACTAAAACGGATAACTGGCAAAATAGCCTGGATCATGATTAAAAAAATATATTCCTGAGCATGACCATTCTTTTCAACCAGCAAGAAAAAATGTTCTGTGTTTGCAATGCCATGTGTTGAACCAAATGAGAAATAAGGCAAAGGGCAACAGAGGACTTGTCGGTTTTAATAGGCTTACACTGCTCATCAAAAATTTCAGTATCAGTTGAGTATATTTTCAGTACATTAGACTTAATTTTGATGAACTTATCAATAAGATCATTAGACAAAACCACCTAGGAAAGTGGTGGTGATGGAAAGAAACAATGGATTTTTTTACATGATCTATTGTGTTCCTGTGTCTTAACATTCCATTATGTTTTTGGAAAAGTTAAGATTTTTATATGGAAATTAGAGTTTTTTTATTAAATGATGTATGTTTCATTTTATTAGATTTTATAAAAAGAGTCCCTCTCACGCCCAACTCTAGTGCAAGTGCACTTTTATTTGTTTGTTTTGTTGCTGTTGTGGTTGTTATTTTTTGGTTCTTGCATATTTTTTATTTTTTTGGGCAGTTCAGCTTTTCAGATTACAACTCTGGAAAATATCAGATGTATTCCAGAATATTTTTTTTATAGTTTCTGAATATTTAGTGTTTTCGATACCATGATCAAAAAGTACACTGATACTATAAGAGTTGCACAATACTGAGCTAAACTTCTATTTAATACCAACCATAACTATGCTGTAATATAAAGCTATGATTAATGTTTTTTCAGTTGCAATTAGAAATTGTGTGATCACCTCACTTCAGATGTAATCTATAGTAATTAACAAATACATAAATTATGCTGTGAATAGATATCGACTTTTCTTTCACTGTTTATAAAGAAAGATATCACACAAAGAAGACTACAAATCTTAATTCAAGTTAAAACCAAGTTCACTTCAATTTAAGGTATAAATAAAAGATATTTCTGCTGCTGCTGTTTCAGTAACAAACAGGTCCTTACTGAACTTTCTCCAAGGTCTTAGCCAGTCCACAGTAGAGATAGGACAACACTGAGGACCGGCCAATTTAAGGCAATGGTTTTTATTGTTCTTCATCTTTGTGGACTGCTAAAGTGATTCAGACTCTTAGAAATTTCACAAAGGTCAAATAATGGCTATATTTAACTTTCCCTGCATCCTTTAGCAATACTACATAGACTCAGGGCCAGGGTGAAAACTGCTTATCAAAGACCAGTAACACACACAGTGGCTTTCCTGAGTTCAGGAATCTGTGCTGTTTCTCCATTTAACAGTAATCACTGTCTTGCTGGTAGACTGAATCAACAAAAACTTTTGTTCCTCTTCACACTTACCTACATTCTGTACAAACCAGGTCAAGGTAACTGGCTAGTCTCATTCGTTATCTTGCTAGCAGTAAGGGAAAAATGGGTGAAACACAGGACCTTTTGCTTTCTCTGATCTTGGTGCAGTGCAGCCTGTTTGGAGGACTTTTCCATGGCTATTTGATTGAAATAATCAAATGGTCTCTGCTGGAATTTTTCCCTCTGTCTTTGAGGGGACCTCATATTATGTTGTGTTATAATAGGAGCACAAATGAAGTCTGATGGGATAGTTATGGGACAAATTGCTTGTAGCAAGCAGAAGTATCACAGCTGGATTTATTTCTGGGTGTAACAAGCCACAGATTTCTGACATGGCCAGTCACTGTGCTGGATATTTTTCTCTCAAAGCTGGAGCTATTGTCTTTTGGTAAGACAAAATACTTAAAACTTCTCTGTCATTGATCTTCTGTATTCTTACCACAGAAATTCAAAGAGCAAAAAGTTTTCTTTTGTGTTTCTGAACTCTTCCTGTTCTAGTGCACCTGTCTTGAAAAGTCTCAGGAGCATGGACAGCTATTCTAGCTTTGTGGTTAATGGTCTTGGTCATAGATGTTTCTCCTTTCACTCAAGCAAGGCTTCATGTTCTTTGTCAGCTACTTCATCCACCTGCAGTTTTAACTGTTTTGTGCAAGCATCCTTGTACAAATCAGGCTAGTTTCTACAGATTGTACAGTACAAGTCTGATTCTCTAAAACACTGAGACTTGGAGTCACTTTCCCTGATGAGGAATGATGAGGAATTAGTATAAAATGAAGATAAGAGACTGTCCGCTTGTTCTGTTAATACTAAAAACAAAACAAAAGAAAAAAAAAAACTTTCTTCTACCATAAATATAATCTGAAACATGTTGCAGATGGAATTGGTGACTCTGCTTTTGAATTGTACATTAGTCTTTTGATCAAGAGTATGCATCTGCTTATCTCTTCTACTATGGAGTTTGACCAGATTTTTCTTCCTTAAACTTGTTTCTATTTTGGCTAATCTTTTCCTCTGTGAACACTACTAATGTTACTGTGAGCATCTCTTTAACTTTTTATATTTCAAGTGCATTTCAGAGTATTTTAACAATCTTAAAACCCAGTAAACACCTGGAAAGGAAAATTGATTTTCAAGAAGGTGGCATCCTTTCTCAGTGAAGCAAAGCCTGTTTCCACCACACTGATCAGCATAACTTCGGCATGCCCAACTTCTATGTTACAGCCACTTGGGAAAAGATTAGTGTATTACAAAAGTGAAGGTGATTTACGGGTTGAAGTGAGCTGCAGGTTGGGGTATGTAAACACCTGCCTAGCTCCTTAGGTGCATAATGTAGAACATATGGCCCATAGTGGGCCAGGCTGCAGTCTTTTCAGCATTCTCCTTCATCCACAAATCACTGACCCAGGTAATTATCAGTAACCAAATAATTTTTATTCTAGAGTAGTATGTCCAGATACAGTTTTACTCTGGTGTAGATTAAGTAGAATAACTTATTCCGGTATAGTTAACTTCAGTCAGTCTTACCTATGTCAGCAAGAATTTGGAGCAGACTTCGCATAACACTAAAGCACTTGCACTCTTTTCTGCTAGTTATTCTCTTTGGATCAGATGGAAAACTGTGATTTTTACAGCTAGAGGTGTTTCCTATCCCATGGACATTGTTCATGAATAGGAATGCTCTTCCCCAGAACCTTTAGGGTTTTCACTGGCTAATTACATTCTGCTTGTCCAAATGGCTTCTCTCCTGTTTGCGAAAAGCATCCCTCCATTTCTTTTGAATTGCAGTATAATGTTGTTTAAAGCAAATATAGTTTTTCTATGTAAAATGAAATCATCCCATAGCTATTGTCAGTATTTATTTGCTTTATGTCGTCGTGCCACACCCTAGAGTTCTTGTGGTGGTGGTTTTGTCAACAGACAGCATTATTTTTTGTAATGAAATCCAGCAGAGTTTTGTAAAAATTAGCTCTCCTCAAATGCTGTTGTTTAACATTTGGTCACTGGGTGTCACTACTGATCCAGGAGAAAAGCAAAGCTTTGTTTCCATTTTTGTTTTAAATTTGTACAAGGCAGAAAATTAATATGTATAAAAGAACTTTTGTATTGTCTATAAAAACTTATAACTAAGGACTCTATAAAATGGTCAGTAAAGAGGTACTGTGTTCTCCAGTTCTAGCAAAAAGTCTGCTCTATGCAAACCACTTCTAACTACAGAAAATGAGTTACTGATATTTTTCAGTACGTTAGCTGCTCCTAAACCAGAACGATTTTAGCTGCTGTTCCAGTCAAGGACCACAACTGCAAAAGGGAAAACATATCTTTATTTATTTTTTTATTTTGGTTCGGAGTACAGAAAACTAGGTTGCAATAGAAGATTAAGAAGTTAGACTACATTTACAAAAAATAAATGTCAAAGTAAACCTCCTGCTTGGAATTTCTTTTGGGGTTCCTAGATTCCTGTTTGTGTTTTAGAACCTATCGTTAGAAAGATTAATCAGCCTACACATGATATATGGTGATCTCAAGCAAGGCTGGAAAAATCAGACTCAAAACCTGAGCAAGTATTGAATGGTCTGGCCTTTTACTATTGTATGTAGGAGAACTAAATTTGAATCTGGACATAAATCTTAGTCTCTTGTTCACTGATAGCTCTTGGTAAATGTGAGGCACCATTTTGGAATGTATGCTGCTATTCTAAGAAAATGAACTTTGGCCTTTTAGTGAAGGAAAACCTGCTTCCTTTGCTGCAGTGCTGTATAAACATCTCCTACTCATGTCTATTCTCTGCTCTTGGGATTCAACAGAGCTTAAGAAAAATAATTTAATGGAGACTGATTTCTAACCCCTGCTGAACACCTCAAGAAATAAATGACTAATGATTATATTCACATTTTTCTGTTCTAATCACTTAATGATCAGCATTTGACAGCAAAATGCCCCACTTGAAGGGGAAGGCAAAGGGGGATGTTAAGTGATCCCTTCATGGAGGAAACTAGCTATGTGTTTTACCTTTCTCCCATTATTTTCTGAGAAAAGCTAAATCCTATGTGTCCAAGATACCTTGTGTTGACCAGAGTTCAAGGAAACTGGGTAAGCTATCGATGGGTTCATTTTCTCTACCTGGGAGTGGCAAGTATTTAAACAGGGGCAAGTGATGGTTTAGTCCTGCCTGTTGCAAATGCTTTTGAATACAAAGATTTCCATGGAACATAGGAAAGAGCTCAGTTTTCTGCTTACTGTGTTCCTTCAGTGTTATGGGTATAGTTATTTTATTTATTTATTTTTTCCCCTGGATATTCAGGAAAATTATCCACAAATGCTGCTGAAGCAGTATTCAAAAGATATTTTTTTTTTTTTACTGTGTGTGTAAATCCTTACCTGAAGAGGCACACTTCATCTGCCCTGCTACTTCATCAGCCTTGTCATGACTGCTAACAGACCTGTTAATATAACGGTTTCTGGGTAAAGGCTTTTCTGGCTTGTAACTGAGTAAATCTGTGAGTGCCAGATAGGTATGTTTGCTTGTGCATAGACTCCTTGCTGATTTATTACAGTGCTTCACCCAACTTCCCTATTGTTACATGGAAACTGAAAAGAATGATTCAGTGCTCCACCTTTCCCAATGTTAAAATGTAGAGTTTCTTTCTAGAAACATGGGTTCATATCCCAGGAGGGTGACTCAGCCCCTTTGCTGGCCAAGGAATGCAAGCTTAGTATTAAGGAATTCTTTGTGTTAGTGTCTTGAAAGTAACCTTAACAGAAGTCTTGTGTCCTTACTGTGTAAGCTAAGTGTTCTCTGGACTTCTTTGTGAAAGTAACGCCACTTTCTTCCTCTTTGTGCTCTTCTCCTAATAATGACCATTATTTGCAAATTTAGTTGCCACACTGTGTGTGTGTTGGTTCCACAAGAAGTCTTAGGCAATGTCACAGCCTCCAAGGTAAAATCTGCCTTCACCTCCATGCAAATATAGAGGAGGGGAAAATTAGGCTGTTCTGCCAGAAAAGGGAGGAGACAGAAAAATGTAAGAACAGTCACAGAATGATTTTGTGAACTGTAGTCTATGGAGCTTCAGCTGGATCACACATCAATAGCTCCAAAGTTATGTTATTTTAAATGTATTTGCTCTACTTTTTCCTCCTCTAGCTTTCATATGTTCTGAGTACATAGAAAACTCCGAATTCCCCTCCCAAGGAGCCAAGAAAGTGTTTCCTTTAAATCTGTGACAGCAACGGTACTGTTGTCCATGTGTTTAATAAGAGCAGAATTACAGTAATGTTCCTGTAACATGTGAGCAAATAGAGTAAGTGTTTCCACAATGGCTACAACTGGGATTTTGTAATGTTCACTGCTTTAACCAGTTTAAATAAAGCAAAGCAACCTAAAACCCCTATCTGATTTGCTAAACAAGTTCTGTCCTGACTCTTTGTGTATATCCTAAATCTTTCTCCAGCTGTTAGTCAAAACAAATACATAATTAAGGAGAACTACCCCTTATTACTGTTTAATTTCCTGATAAAGACGTTAAATTAAATTAAAAGGAATTTCCCCCAAAGCCCCCCTTACAAACCGAATCCCTGCACTGACAAGCTATTGGATTTTCTGCAAAACAGAATAACAAACAACAAAAAAATCTACTTTCAGGCTTTTAGATTTGTGCAGTTTAATTGTTGGTCTATTTCCCTGATAAGGTGAGACTAGTCCCATATCACTAGGGGAATGGTATCCTGCTGTGTTTTTCCATCCTCATTTACAATGATTATGTTATCAGGCTAGCCAGGCAAAAGGGTGGAGCAACTATAATTTCAAAGCAGGATTAGGTTGAAATAACGAGGTCACCAAGTTGTGGTTGTCATGGCAACGTCACATCTAAGAATATGGGATGCTTCTAGGAGATGAGGCAAGCCTCGAGTCTCTCCCTTTGCACAAAATCCCAGACTATTTCTGTAAAATTGCTTAATTGCTTTTAAACATTTTTTTTTCCATAGTGGCTTTTGCCATAACAATGAATCCAAATTGCACTGGTTTTTATTGACAGTGTCTTAAAGATGTGTTTACCTCTGATCTGCTATTGATCCTGTTTTCCTGTCGTCTTCTGAGTCTATATTTCGGCTGTTTTTAAAAGATCTTTTGTTTAAAATATATAACAGAATCTTGTAGTGATACAAGCAGCACTCAGGTGTCTTGATTCTCCTTGAGACTTCACAATCTTTTGAAACACAGCGTTCTGTCAGGTCAGACACTGCCCTGGGACCTCTCCCACACTCACAAATAAAGGACAGCGTTTTGCTGTTAACTCCTGAATTTCCCTGCTAGTGATAGTTTGTGCCTATTTCTTAGTATCTGTTCATGTCTTTCACATATATGTTAAAATCCTCCACCTACCTTTTTTCTGGTAATGTCTAAAAAATGTTATTTTACAACATATTATTTATTATTGTTTCAGGTTGTATTGGATAGGGTAAATTTGCATGGCTGTGGAGCCTTACTTCACCATGTCACTACTCATTACAGGCTTTCGTGGAAACTTTGTGGTACAAACTCCTGACAGGCAAAGTAGGAAGGAGTTGCACTGCGTGTGGTTTTGTTTTATTATATAAAATCTTACCCCAAAGACTTTCTTTTCCATTCTCAACTTTTATCTGTGCTGTAATATTGGTGAAACATTGTGATATAAATCTCTCAGCATACAGTTCTATCGAAATCAGTTTGATTTTGTGCTTTTTTGTTGCCAGACATCTACTGTGATCAGTATAAGGTAGTGTTTAGGTGAGCAGGGCTAACAGATTTATGGAGTAAGAGAGTAAGTTACAAACAGTATAAGGGAGAGGTGGTAGATTGTAATGGTAGGGTATGGGTTTTAGTACATAGTGACTCTGAAGAAGCCTGAATTGTCCCAGAAGAGTTTGTCTGAATTTTTCTTCAGTGTCTGGGGCTCTTTTGCTGTGGACATCTGAGCTCCACACAAGATGTCATCTCGGTGGTGTATCAAGATGTGAGATCATGCTGCCGATGTCTCCTCACCAGTATAAGTCCCACCATGTTCTTTACATATCAGCCTACTTACATGGAACTTGCAGCAAGGTCATGGACCAAGGACCACTACCTTTTCTCAGTTTTTGGTTGAAAGAAGTAGGTAGACATTCAGATAAACATGTAAACACAAGATATGATCACATAAGGCCAATTGCCTTTGGGCTTACGTGGAACCATGGGATAAGGGTTCCTACAGACAGGAAACAGAATGAAAAAAGCTGTTTGTTTTTTTGCCATATTATGAGAAAATTACCAAGGTTACAACAGAGCTGGTTTCTGCGGTAAGACTTTTTTTTTTTTTTTTTTTAAATGAAAGAAAGTGGACAGAAAATACCATATTCAACATCTTCTTTCAAGGACGTGAGATGCTAGGTTGGAAACAGATGGTGTTTTTAGACAACCTGATTTTTGAGTTACTTCAGACTGCCTTCATGGGACAGTACGGATGTTTTCTGTTTTCCTTTCTCTTGTCCTTCACTGTCCTGTTAGGACTTGTGGAGTGTGGCATCTTGCACTTTGCTGATGTGCTGGGGAGTAGGGACTGTGCAACGTGGATGGTTTCCGGCGATAATGAGACTAATCACTGAGTTCTGAGAGTAAAAGGAAAAATAAATCTCAGCTTTGGTGTGGAATGCACTGTTGGACTAGCTGGTAGCAACATAGTATTTTCTCTCTGATTTTGTTTAGAGGAAGTTGGTCTGTTTCCACAAAGGATGGGATCTTTACACAGCAGCTGGGAATATTTGTTGATATTGTCCAGTCAGGTGAGTAAGTTCTATATTTAACAGATTTGCCACCTATGATGGTGCATGAAAATAGGAATTTTCCCTGTTTTTGCAGGTTTGTGCTTTGTCCTGAGAAGAAGCTATAGATTACTACTAAATGGCTTGAATGTATTTATTCTGTGACCGTATGATCTATTATTCTTCAATGAGCTGAAGAACTATGTGGTAAATAAAGAAAAATTTAAAGCCAAATTGTCAGTGGGTGTATCCACCAGATGGTGATGTTCTACCAAATTATTTGCACAATGATCTTGCAGTAAAAATCTTATATTTTGAGAGATTTGTGATTACTTCTTAAATTTCATATGAGCGACTCTTGCTTCACTCGTAATTAAGCTTGGAAAGAGCACGTTTCTGGCAATGCTAAGGAGTCTACCCTGTTTGTGTCCAGTACAAATGACACAGTGCTGAACAGGGGAAAAAAATAAAAATCTGTAGCTTCTACCACATTGAAACTCGGCAAATGCTAGCATATTAGAAGCAAGCTTTACATGACTACTTTACAATTGTGGAGGACCATGCATCTGACAGACTTGTTTACCGCTTGGGCAGTTTGTTTTTGTGAGAAGGCAAGCATCAGGATGAGAAGGGTGAGCAGGGCTTGTATCGCTGTATTGTTCCATGGTTCCTCTTCCCTTAGCCTGGAGGATCATGTGGATGGATGCCAGAGGTTTGGTTTGCTGGGTGGGGCCTCATCTGCATCTCAAGCTGGAAAGGAATGGGTCTGCTACATTCATCCTCCCTTTTCTTTGGCTGGCTTGTTGAGTTGAACAGCCCTCAGGAAAACTGTGTTATGGAAAGTTACACAATTTAAAGTCTAGCTTTTCCATCCTCATATACAATAAACATCACTGCAGCTTATGCACATGCACTGAAGCCACTCAGATGGAAAGAGCTTTGCTATTAAAAATTGTTAGTTATTGATTTAGTTTGAGGAGCAACTGCCAGTAAAATTAGATCTTTCAAAAGTCTTCAGCCACTGTACCTAACATAGTAAAAGGCTCTGAGAAAACAAAAGGAATGTTCTTCTGTTTAGTCCCAAACTACCATCAGAAAAATGAAAATGATAATTCTTTGTTCTGTTTTATATTTGTCTCTTTCTTATTGTCAGTGATGCTGTTCTGCACACAGATCTCCAATGAAGATATTCTATAGGATATCAACCACCTGTAAATATAAGCTGTGCTCTGTTTGATCTAAAAAGGTAGTAAGAGGGAAAATTAATACACCTGCAAAATTCACAGTCTCTAATGGGAATGTTTTTTCAAGACAGAATATCAGTGAAAGTGATGCTAATCATAGAGTTGCCAAAGAAAATAGTTGTTATTACTTAATAAAAATAAAAAATCAAATAAGGCTTTCAGTAGGGATTGGTTCTGTTAATGTATTTTGAATTGTGAGCATGCTCTGCCTTTTCCCATATTAACATCCTAGTCTGGGAGGATTCCAGCAGTCCTGTTAGGGTAGGTCTGATTATGGGAATACTGATAGTATTGATATTGATATGGTTCACACATCCAGATTCAGCTCTGTTCTTTGCCACAGACTTCCTGGTCGAGGTGGAGCATCTGGGGCCACAGTGCATTTGAAAGGAAACGGGATGATGTTCCTTCTTCCTGTCAGGATGACATTAATTACATGCTGCGGATGCTGGCCATCTCCCTCAATACTGTTAATCCAATTCTCCTCATGTCCTTAGTCTCCTTGTTCTTAGCCACGACAGCTGGCACTGATTTTTGTGTGGTTACGCAATACTATGAGCACAAATGTAGTAGTTCACCCCATCTCTAGCTACAACACACTGCTTTTGTAGAGCTAGTGTGTATATGCTTGTAGTTTTGTGAACTTTGTTTTCTTTTGAAGCTAAAAAGATAAACAATTTTCCTCTCTCATGACCAGTGTGCACTGGTCACTTTGACTAATTATCACTGTGTTTGGAAATACATTTCCTATATTTCGTCATTCCATTCTGCACTGCCATTTTTTGAGGCAGAAAACCAGCTCTGTTTGCTGCCATTGGTCTTCATAGTATAAGACGTCTCTGACTGAGCATTTTTAGTGGTGTAATTTTGTAAGCAGACTTATCAGTGAGGTGACTTGAGGTACTTGGACTAGACGGGACCAGCTGGGAGAAACTGCATCACACATGGTTTCCTTTTGTTCTGTACAAGTCCATGAATGACTTGCTCATTGAATTGTTTTTCTCCTGCAGCCCAGCATGATCAGTGATGGACAACACTGATCATTCAGGAAAGTGTTAGAGAGCTTACATGAGTTCCCCAGGTTCTGTAACATTCATTAGGAAATTACTGAGGAACTTGTGAAATCTGAAAAACCCAACAAATATTCTGATGCACTTTTGCTACGTGTAGGTGGATGGCACCGTGCTTGCCATGTGCCCTAGCTGAGAGTGTGCCGCCAATTTATTCTGATACACACATGGAGCATTTGAGCTGTGGCCAGAAATGTTTGTAAACTCTTTGGGATTTTTCAGCATTTGCCTTCAGGTGTTTAGTTTGGTTGCATGCTTTGACAAGAAGAGTGAGCAAAACCAAGATTTTTTCTGTGAGCAGTTGTCCTGTTTATTATGGATTTGATGGTTGGATTCCCTGCTGTCTAGTATCAGTGAAACTTTGACAATACCTTTTCCCATGGGAAAGACAGTATTTACTGGTGTATATTTTCTGTTGTCTAATACAGTTTTATGTCCGACAGTTGAACTTGCCTTAGTAAATCCACTGATAAGGTCTATCTTCTCTAACCAGCCATTTATTTTAATGAAATGCATAGGAAAAAAATAATTTTGAAACCATTGCCCTCCTGTCAAATCTGGTTGAGATTTGCCAAACTTCTGTAGGAGAGTAGAGGGCAGACTGACAGATGAGGAGTCACGCTGTGATTACATAATCTTGTTTCCTATGAAACCAGGCTAACAGGGAAGCTTTAGATGGCTAGTCTTCAAACTTGTCCCAGACAAGGAATCTTACAAAGGAAATGGTGCTTGTAGTATAATAGAGACTATCTTTGTGAAACGTATGCTGGTTTGGCATCTAGACTTCAGTGAAACTGCCCAACTAAATTGTTAGTGGGAGCTGTGCCATCTGAACAGATGGGCATGTGTAGGCAGTCAGTAGTCATGTTTGTTCTTCATTTATGGGAATTTAGACCAGGATTTGAAATACCATGAAGCATAAAAAGCAAAATGCCTGGGTAGACTATCCTCAGGTTTACAACCAAACCAGGTAACTTGAGCATTTGCCCTGTTGCAGAGGGGGGCATCCTCTCATTAAGCTAGTCTGGGACAGGACATCTGACAGAAACAGTTTTTTGGCTTGAATACTTCACCCATAACTGTATTCAGATTTCTCAATTCATTCTGTCCCACCAATCCAGTCCATTTTCCCTATGACTCTTTAAATTATGGTGTTTTTGCTTTTGAATCCTTTTAACGACTTTCCCATATCTATTGCATTCAGTTCCAGCTTCCCTGCAGTCATAACTGTGAGTGACTCCAGCTGTGCCTGGAATTCTGCTCACTTCTTTCCACATCATCTTCTTGCTCATTTGCTAGGGTAAAGTTACTTGTTAAAGCATGTGGGTAAGTACACATATTGCTATAAGGTAGGTTAAATTGGAAACCTGGTGTTGGCTACACCTCCAATAACTACCTGACTGCATTCACTTACCTGGCTGTAAATATAAGTCATTTTCCCCCAAACTCTTACTCTTTTTAGCAAGTGAACTATTGAATCTGCCCAAGCATAGAAGTAGTTATCGAGAGGTAGTTATTGCATTATATGAAACCTTACAATAACTTCCATGTATATTCAATCCAAGCTTTCTCCAAAACATTTATCCACAACTTTCAGTTTTGTAGGTGGTGTTTGGAGCAGTTTTAGGCCTTTTGTACATTAGGAACATTTTACTATGTTGCTGTGGCAGCAAAACCTTCTAATAGAGACAGGTTATGCCAACAAAGCAGTTCTTTGGCTACAGTGGCCTATACCTGTTCATCAAAAAAAAAAAAAAAAAACTAAATCACAGAGACATTTTTTCTTCCACTTTGTTTCTTCCATGCTAACACTTAGACAGAATGGTTATGTCAAATAGGTATTAATTTTATCACTTTCTTCCTTGAGGTAGGTAATCTGAGAAAATATTTACATGCACACCTGGCCTTACTGAAAGCACACGTGTTCTGTAATAATGTTAGATAATAACATGGTTGAGTGATGAAATTTTGAGCCTCGTCCTTCATTTGTTCATGCTGTGTGGCATTACTTTTAATGCCTGCACTAAGCATTCTGTCTCATTTAGAGTAAGCCTCATGAGACAGGGACCATGTCTTTCTCTCTGTATCACACAGCTTCAGATACCTTGATGGTACTCAAGAAATAATAAATAATTTAAGGCCAATACTGTTGAGAGATCAGCCACATATGGAGTATTTCTGGCCCATTTGAAGCAGAGGAAATTCTGTGCAGGAAGTCAAAGGGGTGGCTAAGGTCAGAGTCGGGGCTTACAGAGTCTCTGGCAACTTTCTTAGGCACATGTTAAAACAAGCGTTCTTCAGATTCCAGGGGAAACCAACAGGCAATGTGCATCGCCTGCTGCAGACCTACATGTGTATACAGCCCTCTTCCCAGATATAGCCTTCCATGCATATTTCTGCATTTACTGGTTTGGAAACTTTCTCTCTAATTTATGCAAAATCACACTAACACAGGGGGTAGCCATGTGTCTTGTGACTTGAAAGAGACCTACATAAATATGATTTTCTTGATTCCGTGTTAATAAGTGAATCAATGCACACTTGCACAAATGTGGTACATACACAGAACGGCTGCTCTACTACAAGTAAAAGGAGGGGAAAAAGTCCAGATGTCCAAAATAGGGTAGTCCGAGCAGTCAGTCAACAGCCTTAATCGTTTGCTAGGCAGGGACAACTTGAGAGCTGCCAGAATAACTGTCTGTGGATCTCGCCAAGGAGCCAAATACCCTGGCTGAGACTATAATATACAGGCTGGCATCTGGGCTCTGTGATTGTCATCAGTCCCTGAGCATGACAGAGGAGGAAGCGGATAATAGTAATTGAAATGCTCACTGCAGCATTTTAAAATTAATTATTTCAAATATTTTCATAAAAAAATCCCACTATTGGGAAAATAATTAAACATGGTTTTGAAGAGAGGGGAAAAGCAGCGCTATCAAAGCAATGCAAGTCTCCTCTTAAGGAACTGTTGTTTAAATGGCAGTGTATTGTTTCCTTTGCTTAGATTTTTCTCTCCACACTGCAGTCCTAGTATTCAGTTAGGCACTGAGGTCATTTCAATTAATTCCTGTAGGTTAGATAATTGCTATTTGTATGGAGAGAGGTAGAATATGGTCAAGACAAACTGTGGAAGTGTGTGACTGCACCTCAGTTTCCTCTTATGTGCCCTGGGATGCTCTCATGTTACAGAGCTGATGTATCTACTAGGTCATCTCTTCAAGAATATGCTTCCCTTTCACAAACACTGTTATTTCCCTTTTGTGAGCAGTCTGGTATGATGTGAAAGCCAGCAGCCTTCACGTGACGTGAGAGAAATCAGATCTCTGCTTCCGTACCCTCCAGTACCTTATAAGATGTACCTTATGTTAAATTAGGGGCTAGGGTGCTGAGTCCTAGACCTGCCACTAAGCTGTGTTAAAATGTCTGAACCTAACCATCCCTTTATGATTCTACCTGGAAGAATGTGGCACTGCTTAGTAGTTTCAACTGAGAATCTGAGAAAGGTTTGCCAAGCCAAGACAGTGCTCAGCTTTCCAGGAAGCTGATCTGTTGTTGTCTGCCTTGCCATTCAGACCTTTACAGAAAGTGTCCTGAGCCTAGTGCTTGTGTAATCCACCATTACATTTTATGCTTCTGTCACTACCGCAGCCAGACCTGCCCTGGAGTTTCTGATTCCACTGCTGTGAAGGTGAGGAGAGCTCAGCCATTGTGAATGGTAGATGTTTACACATGCTTCTTTAACCAAGTGTGGAACTGTAAGGGTTTTTGTATCCAGGGGCCCTGAGTTCTGTCTTCTTTTGTGATCCAAACACAAGCACTTCTAAATTTCCTTCTAACATTTGTAAAAGCTGTACTACAGTTTGTTCCTAAAACCAGGAAGAGAAATTGAGCATCTCCAGCCTGCTAACACTGCTGCACTACTGTGTAATCCCCTGGCAAAAAGGACTTGGAGATGTAGGGACAGATCTCCCCTATAAGGGCCAGTCCACAGGAATATGATCAGTACTTTCTCTCTATGCCAGCTCTTTTTTTTTTTTTTCTAGAATGGAAGAAGTAGGAGTTGTGATTTTGGAGTTTTTGAGCTAAATCCTTTGCTTTTGTTACATGCACAGGTAATGAAGTATGAAAAACAACAACAGCATGCTACAGAGGAGTCATTGAAAGGACCACTGGACTAATTTTTGGAATGATTTCCTATTGTTGGATGTTGTACTCAAAAAAATAATTTCAGCCTTCCAGTAATTTTTGTTTTGCAATGTGTTTTTCAAAACTCTTTTATCTGATGTTTGTCATTTCAACTGCACAGTCTGGGTGCTGCAGGCTTTATAGGTTCAACTAGCAGAGCAGTATAGAAGATATTTTGTCAATGCCAGCAGAGAATGGACACTCTTGCCTGTAGAGGTCAAAAATGTTTAATTTTTAATATTTAAATGCCTTATCTTTCCAGAAAGTAAGGTCTTTTTTTTTCAGTTTAAGGTTAATGTTTATATCACTAGACACTACTAATAAGCTATAAAGCCTTTCATCATTCTGTCCCCCAGTTGAATAACACAATACAAGAATATAAGAAAAAACTTACTGAGACCACAGATCCATTTGCTCATCTAACATCACTCATAATAGACAGTAATAGATGACTAAGAAAAGAACAGAAGAACAGGGCAGTGAACTATAATATTTATTCTCCATACCTTCTTTATTCCTGTTATAGCTTAGGAACCGTAGCTTAGGAACTTCCTGAAGCTTTAGTTATATCTCGTTTAAGTTTAATATCCCTAATACATTTTTCTTTTGTTAATTTTTCTGATCACTATTTGAAAGCATCCATATTTCTGTCATCTACAAAATCCTGCTGCAAAGAATTCTAGGGTTATTTAGGCATTAGTTTTTTTTTTTTTAATTTTAATTTTTATTTTTAATTCTGCCTTGGTCAGTAGAGATTCATATTTGTTCCTGTTAAATGGAAGTTCTGGAGATGTCAATCTCATTAACATCTGACAGCTCATCAGACTGTCCAACATACTTTACTTTGGATTGTAAACTCTTCAGGAGAGCACCTTCTGTGTTGTTAGTACCTGATCCACTTGAGTCAATTAGTAAGAGCTTTTGTAGTAGATTGCTAGTCACTGCTCATTAAAATCTGTGAGAAGTGGTAGCGGGTCAACATGTCAGCCTTGGAATGGTTTGGGAGAGATCAAAACTCTTTAGACCATGTAACCAGGCATAAAAATTTGGACTCATAGCAGGATTTTTTGAGTCTCTGATTTTTTTATATTCCCAAACTGGGTTGAAAGGAGACTTGATCACTGTTGGTTGCACCTTTGTGACTGTGTACGTAAATCACTTTTTTCAGTCCTTTTGATGTTTGAACATAGAGAATAAATAGGAGTCTCCCTTCTGTTCCTTCCATTCTTTGATATAAAAACTTGACTTCTGAGTTTTACCTTCTCCTTTCTCTAAAGCACATTAACATGTTAGATTAGGTAGCCAAAGAGCACTAGATGAATTTTACTGTTGTCCGCAACAGTACTGAAAACATCTCATATTTGTGTTTATCCTGCAGTTTCCCCCCATGTCAGACTGGCTTGGGACTGTGCAGGGTACTTTGCCTTCTTCCTGTATAGAGAGTAGAGTAAGATCCTACACATCTGAAGAAATTCCCTGCTATTGTGACAGCCTATAAGATTGAATATTTTACTCTTTTTAGTACTGTTGTGTGTGGCTTTTGTTACTTTTGTTAAGTTTCAGACAGGAAGATGGGGAGCATGCTGAGCTCAGTTAGTGACAAGATGTATGTGTTCGTGGAATCTTCTGAACTACGTGTCTATTATGTGATTAGCTGACATGTGGAAGACATGGATTTGGTGATGTAAGTATCCTAGATTTTTAATAAGCTATATATATATGTTTATTTCTGATTTTTCAAAGCCTGATTTTTATATTTTTTCAGATTGGCAGCACCAGGAAGTATTCATCTCTACTATTCAGATTGTTAAATATTCTTCAGGCCCTTAGCTCTGACTTTGCACCTCTGTAGGAGGAAAGACTCCAGTTCCTGTTGTTCTGTACTGGCTGCTTCTGCCAATCTACTCCAAAACTTTGGCCGCTATATCTCCCTAGACAGCTGTTCATCTTTCAGCCTCTGAAAGTCTTCTTTTCAAGTCTGTCTCTGGAAAGTGGGAAAGCAAGTCATTCCATAGGAAGCACAATTTCTAGTATATTGTTCTTTCCTACCTAAAAGGTTAGGAAGGTTTTTCCCTCTGAATGTGGGCTTCAGCTTGGGAAAACTCCAGATCATTTGATTCAGGTAAAATCTGACAAGATTTCACAAAGATTTTCACTATCACTTGGTCATTGCTTTTTTCAGTCCTCAGAAGAAACAACATCCTCCAGACACCAACTCTATACTTTCCAGAATGGCAACAGGAACATCCATGGATCACAATGGGCATGCATGGTGTTAGGTTTAGAACTAAGGGACTGGGTTGTATAAGAAGGACAGTGATTGAAAGAAGAGGCCACAATGAAGAAGAGAAAAAGTGTATTTCACCTTCATTAACTATACAAATACAAGCCCTTTTCAGAAGAGAGGAAAGTTGCGTTTCATACCTTACCTCCAGGAAGTTGACTTTTGGGCTTGAGTAGTGCTGGAAAAGTTGTGCTGCCGTAACATACGATGGCATGGGAAATACAGACTCCCTCAGATGGCTCTGAGACTCCTTAAAACATTGGGTGAGGTTCTACCTGGGGCTCTGCCAACTTCCGTTGGCATAAATTCTGGCACAAATGCCTGGCACTAGGATGTCTGCTGGGAGGAAAGGTTATAGCAGCACAAAAGTACTGCAACATACCTTCTGCCAAAGGCTGTTCCAAAAGGCCAATGTAACCCAAAGGATGGACAGTTTTAAAGGCAGGCTAAACAGTCTCAGCTCTCTCGACCTTTCTTCCTATGAGGGATGCTCCAAACACTTAAGCATCTTTGTGGTCTTTTACATGACTCTGTTATATGTCCAGGTTTCTCTTGTAGTGAGAAGCCCAGAACTCCACATATGGATGAGCAGAGGGGAAGGATCACTTCCCTTGATCTGCTGGCAGTACTTTGCTTAATGCATTCCAGGATACCACTAGCCTTCTTTGCTGCAAGTGCACACTGCTGTCTCATGTTCAACTTGGTGTCCACCAGGACCCCCATATCCTTTTCTGCGAAGCTACTTTCAGCCAGTTGGCCCCCACCATGTACTGTTGTAGCTATTATCAGCACTGCTCTGCTGGAACACCTAAGTTCTTGATATATCTATTTAGCCTGATGTACAGCCTGAGAGAGAGAGATGCATCATTGACATGACTACTCTTATCATGGGGCCAAAAGGGCACTGCCGGAGAGAGTTTTAACTCCCTTCTCAATGCACTGCCTTTAGAAAAGCCTGTGGTTACCCTGCTTTATTCTTGGAGACATATCTCTAGTAGTCTTCATAGCCCATAAAATGGTGAAAGGTCAGGGGCATTTTACCCTTACTGGTTAGGTTACTTGGCAGATGTGCCCATGGAATCCAGAATCTTAGGCCTGAAGATGCCATGGATAGTTTTGCAATGTCCATGGCAGGCAACAGAAACAAGATCAACAAGCTTCGAACTCATTTAATCCAAAATTATACATTTCCAAATACAGAAACTTAAAGATAATGCAGTCTTAAAGAGAAGCAAGAGTAACAAAGTAGGAAAGGGAAATGCAAGTGACATTTTCCAATGTACAATAGAATGGGACTTTGCAAAGATGGTACAACATGAGATAAGTGGAGAAACTCTAACATACAGCCTGGGTGGAGATTTTGAGAGGAATCTTTATGCTAAATCAGAGGGAATTGGAATCTGTGTCTTTTGTGAGCAGAGGCCTACATTTGGAATTGTCTGAGGTACCAAAAGTACAATCCAGCTTTTATATAAAATTGCTTGTGAAAGCCAAAGCAACAAAAAGTTTGTGGCTATGGTTGTGTGATCATTAATAACAGATCTATATTCTGCAGAATCATCCAACAAGACAAATTAGATCCAGATCAGGTATAAGTACACAATTGTGTTTCTGTCTATTTAATCAGAACATGGTATGAAGTTTGTGCCAGCTTTTTTTACTTTTGCACAGATTTTATGGTGATTGTAGAAAGACAGTGATCTGATACCTGATCCAGAATGAAGACTAGCAGTGCAAATGTTTTTGAACAAATATGAGTTGTCAGAGTGAGTTTAAGCTCTTCTGTAAGTTCTGTAGACACAGCATTTTTGATGTGGTTAGTTGGGAATCCTTAAGTTACATTTATTGTCTCATGTAACCGCAGCATGGCTTTGTCCAAACCAAAAGTACTACTGACAGAACCTATAAACTGCATTACATGAATTTCCGGTAGACAAAGCAGTGTCTTCTCCTGGTACTTCTCTGCCTGGCATTTGCTTTTGTTCACATAACTGGATGCAGACAAGAAGATGGAAAGGTCTCTGTAACTTCCCAACTAGCACCAGGACTGCTAGAACAGCCAGACTGAGCTGAGGGGGCTCAGTCACCACAGCTGCACCTTTCTGCAAAGTTAACTTATTGCTAAGATGCCTAACTCCAAAGAGCAGTTGCTGTGGTTATACATGCTGTGGTCTTAACCAGAGGAAGAACTCCTATTATCTCTATGTTTTTACTTTTCCCTCTGACCACCCCTTCTTTTTTCTTTGCCTTCTGTTTTGACATTTGTGGCTAAAAAGGCTTCTTTTGTGACACTGCCATGAAGTCATAATTTAGAAGGCAACTAAAAGCAATGTCTTAAGTAGGTTGATGTTGGTACATGTCACTCAGGTCTCACAGTAGCTGATAAAACCTTGTGCAAAGTCTGCTTTTCTCACCAGGGAGGCTGTCAACAAAAACTGCATTTCCAGTCTCTGTTGTTTGCTGTTGGTTTTTTTTTTTTTTTTTTTTTTTTTTTTTGCCTCACCTTTGGGTGTATGTTTGTCTTGTTTTGTTTTCAATGAAGCAACACTGAACTTTAACAACAATTCCCACCCATATCAACTGTTGCTAAAAGGACAATTCTTACTATCTTTAATGTTACCTGAAAGATTACCAGGACTATTTCCACTTAAAAATGTCCCTACAGGTAAAGGGCAAAGGAATAGGGGGTAGTTAATATAAAAGCATGAGTTAATACTTACAATTTCAGTGTTTTGACTGTTTTTCTGTTTTATCTTTAAGAAAAGGTTAAAGTGATTCTTAATAGTTCCTGTTGCCAAGGGATTAAGAAGTTGAAGATTAGAATCTTCTTTGCTTAATGTTTGATGGTGGCAAGATTTTGTAGTGCCCACGCCATTTTCTTCCAGCAAAATTAGCCTGCAATAATTTGCCTAAAGACTGGACTCCAGGGCAGGATATCCTTATTCCTTGTTCTCACTGCATGCCCAGAATTGTCATAGATCAAACAAAATATTTTATTTAACCTGAAATGAATGTTGTACGTCAAAACATCCCCTGGCTTCAGCTCTGGCTTCAGGTCGGCCTGGCAATTGTTTGTTTCAGTTTGGTCTATGTAACAAAATCCCAGTTTATGCTTTTCAAAAGCATAAGCAAAGATCCAACATTGTAATAATCTTTTTCTCAGTGTTGCAGTTGACAGCAAAATGTCTCACAGTTTTGTAGTTTCTCTCCTTGCAACCAGGGAAAAACAGAGACAAAAAAAAAAAAACTTAAAGTGACCAGTCTCGATGTTATTTGTGTATCTGTAACTAGCTTGCTTTAGTTCATCAGTATTAGTTATCCCCGTTCTGATTCTTGTCATGTTGACATGGTAATTGAAAGACAAAGTCCACCTCAATGCAACACAAGAGAACTGGTTAATGCTTATTGTTACTATCTTGTATTAGCCTAAACATGGTAGAATTGCAATGAAATATAAACTGCCTTGCTATCAATATTTTGTTTTGTTACAAGAAAATACAAACAGAGGTGTAATCCTGGCTCTGGAAGGCAGTCTACAGAACGAAATTACTGGGAAAACAAAGAAGGCACTAGAAAAGAGTCGATAGACTACAGAAATTGCCCTGTTACTGATAGTTGACTGACAACCAAGTGACAGTCTTTTCTCTTTTATGACCATTTATTCCCTGATTGAATAGGTTGAGTTCTGTGAAGGAGATCCCGAAATATCTCATGCTTTTTCCTTTCCTTTCCTTTCCTTTCCTTTCCTTTCCTTTCCTTTCCTTTCCTTTCCTTTCCTTTCCTTTCCTTTCCTTTCCTTTCCTTTCCTTTCCTTTCCTTTCCTTTCCTTTTTTTTTCCTTAAAATAAACCTTTTGTACCATCTTTTGATCATTTAAGAGGGAAAAAAAGTCTTCATGTTAGAAATGTTTGTCCTTCCTTAGTTTTACAGAACATATCTATAGTAAGGCTAGGTTTTGAATCCTGAAATATCCTTAGGGTAAATCGATCAGGTTATGCCAACTTCTGTAACTAGTGCATATGAGATCAGACTTACTAGCATCACTTACTAGCCATTAGATGGCAACTTCTGATTCCTGGCCCAGATTATGAAATGCCCTTCCACACTTGGGAAGACTGAGTCTGGGGAGAGCTAGATGCTTTCCCTGCCTTAAATGCTTGGCCTCTCTTTATCATGAGGTATGTAGCCAGAAATGAAGTGTTGAATATTTAACAAAGACTTCATTTATCCAAAACATTCACTTGTCAGTGTAGACAAGTAGGTGCTAATAAGTACCAGAAAAACACCAATAGTTAAATAGTATTAGCAAATATCCCTTCCTTTCTTAATTGGTGTATGGTACACAGGAACTGAATTTTGAATGTACAACCAAATGTTAAAAGTTGTTTCCAAGCCCTACTCTCTCCTCAATGAGACATCAAACTGTTGTCACCCAATCCTTTTTACTTTACTTTTTAGTTCAATACTTTGATCATTCCCCTCTGACATGGTTCCTGCTGTACCAGATTAGCTAGCAGCAAGTTGCTAGCTAGATGAAAAAACCCTTTAATGGGGTCTGTTTAGTACTTCATCTGTAAATCATTTATGTAAAGAAAGTGTAACTAAATCACAAATTGCCAGATAATTTCTTAGACAGTTGTGTTGCTTATAAAATTATTCTCTGCTTTCTCTTCTGCTAAATATTCCTTAGAATGTTGGTATAAACTTTCTTTCTTTTTTATTTTTTAATGAAAACATAAAGAAGATTGCAGCCAGTTAAACAAGTATTTTTCTTTGAGAAAATAATACACCTTTTAAAAAAAGGAAATGCAGTTCCTCTTATCCACTGGAGTTCAGTAAAGCAACTGATATGGTGCAATAAGGAAAAAGACCATTTAAGCTGGTGGTCTGGTTTTGGGTGGTATAGAGTTAATTATCTTTGTAGAGGCTCGTATGATCCTGTGTTTTGGATTTTTGATGGAAATAAAAATCTGTGCTTACAGTAAGTTGAGGACTTTTCAGCTTCTGATACTGCCCTGCCGGCAAGCAGGCTGGGGGTGCACAAGGAGCTGAGAGGGGACACAGCCAAGACAGCTGACCCAGAGTGGCCAAAGGGATGTCCCATACCATGCAGTGTTGCGCTCAGCAATAAGAGCTGGGTGGAAAGAATGAGCTGGGGGATGTTTGGAGTGATGACGTTTGTCTTCCCACAAAACCATTACACGTGATGAGCCCTGCTTTCCTGGAAGTGGCTGAACACCTTCCTGCTGATGGGAAGCAGCAAATGGATTTTCTTTTGCTTTGCTTCTGTGTGCAGCTTTTTGCTTTATCCAGTAATCTGTCTTTATCTCAACCCACAAGTTCTCGTGCTTTTACCTTTCTAATTCTCTCCCCAGTCCTGCTTGGAAGGAGTGGGTGAGCTGAAGCTGGGGAAGCAGTGGCGCTGAGCTGCCTGCTGGGGATAAACCATAACAACTAGAAAGAGGGGAGTCAGTACAAGGATGTATAGTGGCAGTGGATCTCTTTAGAGGAGAAAGAAAAGGAGAGAAGAAAAGAGGAGAAAACAGGATGACAGGTAGGGACCAGGAAAATGATCAAGGTTGTAGCAAGAGACTTTTAGAGCTAAGGGAAATCCAGAAGAGCATCTTCCAGAACAGTAGGGATTTGAGGAAGGAAACAATGGATATTAGTGCTTTGTTGAAACTATTTTCTACATTAGTTTTTGTTGGTACATACTAGAGCCCTAGAGTAAAAGAGTATTGGGGTTAAAGAAACAGGAGGAAAGGTCCTTTTGAGGACTCAAATCTGATTAAATGATATGAAACAAATGGTTTTAGGAAGGAAAAGAATCAGTAGTGGAGACTCACAGTGATCAGTGCTAGTACTGCTTTTATTCAACACCTTCATCAGTGACCTGGAGAAGAGAATGTGCAGTGAAATCTCCGAGATCATGGACAATATCATAGTCAAATCCCACACTGATGGTGAGCTCTGGGAGGACCTTGCAAAACTGAGTGAGGGAACAAAAATAAGTCAGATGAACATCACTATAGATAAATGTACTGCAACACACCTGCAGAAAACTGACTTAAAAACATAAACACCACAGATCTTGGAACTTGTAACTCCAGCTCAGAAAAGAGATCTTCAGAGCAATCATTGATTTCAGTTCTCTAAAGCAATTGGCTCAATGCACAGTGTCAACCAGAAAACAAACAATATGTCAGGCATCATCAGTAGTGGTTTTGAGAACAAGACAGAGGGTATAATTTTGGTGCTATGTAAAATATTAAAGTATGCACATCTGAAGCATAGTGTGCTATTCCGCTCTGTAGAGGACATAGCAGAGCTATGGAAGCTACAGAAGAGGGCAACTGAAATGATTAAGGGGGTAACAAAGCTGTTACATGGTAAGGACAGACTAAAAAATCTGGGACCTTTCACTTGGGAAAGGAAAAAGCTGAAAACAATATGCTTGAGGTTTGCAAAATTGTAGTTGTTATTCAAGAAATACTTCAGCACTATATCTGGGGACACTCACTGAAAATAGGAAGAGGTTAAAAAGAGGTAAAAAAAAAAATTATGACATTTTTACATAGTGGATAGTGAACCTGTGAAACTGTTACCACAGGAGGCTGTGAGGAGAAGCAGATGGTATTAACAGGTTGAAAAGGGGCTTGGAGGACTTTCTGGTGAACATGTTGAAGGCAGATACTAAAGGCAGAGCAGGCAAGGGTGTATCTCTGAGATGCGTAACCCAATAACAGCAGCTGTAGGTACAGTAGGAGAGGTTTCAGCTGCGGGTGGTGGCCAGCTGATGTGCTCTGCCATGCTAGGAGCAGTCTCTGCTATGGCTGGAGATGGAGGACTGTGCTTTTATGTCAGACTGGGTGTAAGGAAGGTTTTCCTTGATGATTCTTTGAGGTTTTGCTCCAAGTACAATCTAAATAACATGTGAGGGTCTTGTCATAGATCTCTACACGAAAGCAGAGGGGATGCAGTACTTCACAGGCTGCAGAGCAACCCTGGGTATATTCTCAGCAGTGGTTCATGGATCAGGGTGATTTTGGTTGCAAAATGGCATAGAAGTAGTTCCAATGACTGCTTTGAACTTCGTAGGTTGAAAAGATTGAAGAACAAAAATTTTCCCTTGTTTACATGGCTTACATACATATTTTTATTTTGCATGTATCTATTGACATTGCCACATTTCTATTCAGAAAGTATTTAATATCTTTTGTGGTTTTGACTGCTTAGATGTACTTGTTTTCCTGAATTTTTTCGTGTCTGGGTTTTGTTGTTCTGAATGCCTATTTTGTTACTATGGTTTTCAGAAAGTAAATGACACCACATAATACAGCTTAAAATGAGGGAGTTTTATAAATTTAAAATATAAATTTTAATTTGGATTTTTATTTACTACAGTCTTCAGAGTAGCCGTGCCTTGCTACAGCCCTAAATATTCCTTTCTGTTCTTGATATTTATGTCTTTCAAATAGTTAGCTTTGCTGTCTGAAACATTTTCTTTAATTTTACACTTCATGTGTTACTGCCAGGGGAAAAAAAAAAAAAGATACTTTCACATCTTTCACGTTTGCAGATGACGTAGTGCCAAAAGAGTTTCACTATTTTACAAATGTGCAGATCCCAATGGTTGCCATAGGGTTGCCTAAAAGTGTGTATTTTGGTCTATTAACATTCACATTTATTTTGAGTTGTTGATGATTTTGTCAGTCTCTAAGGGATGTCTACCTTGAAAGCTAAAGATAGATCATGCTTCAGGTTTTTAAAATCTGTTTATGTGCATCTTCCAGCATATCGATTCCAGTGTTAATTGAGCTGTAACAAGCTAAGAAGTACTCTAAATTTGTTGAGTGCATGTTTATATGACGGACTTTTGCTGGCATAGCTCTGAGCCAGGTAAATTGAGCTCTGCTGGCTGATCCCACTCAGAGTCACATGCCTGGATTTCTCCGAAATGAGACAAGATGCTACCACCTGTAATTTTCTGCACTATCTCATTGCTATAGGTGAGCAGAGGCAGCAGATAGGAACTTGTGTCTTTCCATTGGGTGTTCCAGTTCACATTCTGGCATATTTACTTGAACTACTAGTTAAGACAGGTGTGTGCTAATATAGTAAACTATGAACTGGAGTTTGCTTTTGTTGTCTCTGCTGTGGGGGCAGTTGCCTCTGGGAAGTGGGTAAGATAAAAAAGTGCAGACAACATTGTCTTCATCGCAGCAGTTTTCTTTACCTAACAGTTATGTCTAAAAACTGCATTTTTATTAGTTCTACTTTTTTAAACTCATGTAAAGATGAAGCTGTTGTAGATTAGTATAAAGCTTTGGTTTGTCAATATAGCAACATCTGTTCTACTGTTACACTGCTATAGATCATGTTATACTTTATAAAATATGCAGGCATATATAACTTGTTTATATAACAGTAACATAATACCTTTATAGATGCAGTCTAACTGATATGTAGATATGATCTAATTGAAATAGTTGCATTGTGGCTCACCAAGGATGGGAAAGCAGGGCTTGTACTTTATTGATAGGATTATTTCTCACTTTAGTCATTCTCAGGATTGTATTTCACATATTTTCCCCTCCTCCAGCAGCCAGAAAAAATGGAACCCTCTTAAATAGATGTTTCAAAGAAAATGTCAAAATAATGGGCATAAACAAAACCTTGCTGCATCCTTTACTGATCATTGTGAAACTGTTTTGTGTCATGCAAACAGAAGAACGAGACTGCTATTGTGATTTTATGTCTTCTCCTTCAAAGGGGTACATACATGCATGAACTTTCTGTAGAAAGGCATGGGTACTGTACCTGGATGGTCATGTCAGCTCTCAGATACTGACTAAATAATCAGGTGGGTGGTGTCAAATTCTGTGTTGCTGCAGCTACATTACTGGTGACACCTGAACTAGCTGGTTTTAATCTAGCTTGTGGCTGCTTATGAGATCTAGAGTCACTACAAAATAGTCAGACCCTGAGTCGGGCTGAGGGGTAGGTCTACCGGTGGGGTGAGCTGTCTGTTTCTGCAGCATTCCTTCACAAAGGAAACCAGAAAGGTCTTGGTATAAATTTTGCCTGTGAACGTTGTAAATTCCAAGATTTTTAGATGTTTTGGCACTGTTCCTGGATACACACCCTTCCAGCCTCAAGATATAGTGGTGAAGTTCTGATTGTGCTGATTTGTGGTATGTCAGAACAGAGACGCTTCTTTGGTGCAGTCACCCTCTTCTCTATGCTGGTATGTTTTCAGTTTTAATATAAAAGTCAAGCCCTAGCGGTTAGCCTTGAAAACAGGCACTGGATGCAGGGACCTGAAACAATAGCTCTGACAGATGTGACGGGCCCATTCATTTCAACAGTATTAATGCTGATACCTAGTTATACTGTAAATGTCAGTGGTGTTAACTATTTCACTGCTCATGAGAAGCATGCCAGAGCAGGATTTTAAACAGCTGCAAAAGCTGCTCAGAACCAGGGCTCATGTGGTACCACTAGTACCAGCATGAAAGATAAGCCCCTCTCTACCTTAATCAGGCAGCAGCCCATTGTCCCATTGAGGCAGTAAGTCTTCCCATTTCTGCTTTCTTCTCTTTCCCCCTAGTTGTCATCATTTCCTTATGGTGAACAAGGGTTAATAAGCACTGTGAGACATACAAAGTTTATTGAGGTGTTGAAAATGAGAACCCCATAAAGCTTATCCAGGCAATAAAGTCCAAGTGATGGGAACCTATGACCATGGAGCCTAGTTCATTCTGAGAATATCTGCACTAAAAATAGCATATGACTTCTGCAATAGTAGAAGAAAAATAGATTATTCTGCAGCCAAAACCTGGAAGGGTAACGTTTTGCTCTGATGCTGTTGAGTGGTTGTAGGACAATAATAATATGCCCTTGCTCGTGGGGAAGTGCCTAACAGGAAAGAAGCTGGCAACCAGTAACAGCAGAACATCTATAAAGTTAAATTCTTTATAGAAAAATGGTGGAATCATTAAAGCAAATCAGAAATAACTAAATGTTGCTGGCTCATTACAGCATACTGCACAGGGTTAAACTTCTAAATAGTACCACTCTATATTTTCCATAGAGCTGTAAAGTGTAATGATAAACCAGAGAAAACTGTTGTTTCCTTTTGATCACCCTTATTCGTAACGTGAAAAGACAAGCCTTATTTTTATTCTTCATGATGCTGTTCAGTAATACCTGTTTTGAAAGGGCTACCAATAATGCGACAGAGTCACTGCGGATTTCCATCTCGTTGCCCTACCTCTGCACTGATCAATTCTTCTCACACCCTTGGAAGAGGAGTTGCTGCTCATCCTTTCCTGCTGCTTTAGTACATAGGTATCAGCGAGAAAACTCATTACTAACCACGAATCAGAGTACTTGTCTTATTTCAGTTTTGTTTCTTATCTGGTTATTTATGATCAGTGTTTAATTTTCTTTCTTAATTGATGCACTTGTAATACCAGGAAAATTCATGTGGACCCCTTCCCCTTTTGATAAGTCAGGAATAAAGAAGTAAAGTTACCAAATATGTACAGTGTCACAGTTGTAAGGCATGTGGTTTTAATTAAGTTTTAACTAATTCCCTTTATCTTGTCATAGTAATTATGACTGTACAAGTCATGTCACATTAATATGTGAAAGCAGCACTTTGGCATGGCTGGTCAAGGAACAAAGCCTTTATGACCTGCCTTGTTAAATTAAACCAGAGAGACTGATCAACTTGTATTTTGTTACCTTCTTTGATAAATTATGTTAAAGGTGAAGAAAAGTGCTAAAGGGCCAACACACATTGGTGTTTAATAATGCTGAACTACAGCAGCAAACAAATTGAGAGGAGAGAACTCACAGACCTTTTAAATTTACGCCCTAGACTTTGATAATGAAAAACAAAATGACATGTAGCAATGAAATAGTTTAAGTGAATTGATAATGCTTGAACAAATCTAAAGTTTATCCTTTTTTTTTTTTTTCATATGATAGAGTTGGATAGTCTGGAGTTCCAACTAACTTTTCCACCTCCTGTTCAGGCAATGGATGTATTATACAGAATATAACACTGAAGTTAGTTAGGGATTCCCAGTACTTTAGCTAGTCTCTACTACCAAATCACTGAGGTACTTACTGAGAAGAGTAAGTGCAATGCAGTCTTACCAATCTTTAGTAGGGTATAAGGTCCACTCCATTTGAAGTAAGCTGCTTTTCACCGTTGACCTTCACAGGGCAGTTGTACATACACTATAACTTTGTGTTGTAGCTCACTTATCAGTAAGTTTCTATCAAGCAAGCTCTATTGGCAACCTGTTAGCCTAGGTAAATTGCCTTGAGTTTTGATTTCTGTACTGACACCTGTGCTGATCTGTGTATATTTGAACTGTATCACGACAGTGGTTCCTCTTGTTTACAATGTGAAGTCGTGCTCATAAAAACTAGCAAAAGAATGAGAACAAAACTTTGTGTAAAGTTCTTCATGGGGGTTGTCTGCTTCATGCTCTCACCCCCCACCTCCCATGCACACTTTGAAGGAGCAGGAGGAATGTTCTTTTTCATGATATGCCAGTAATTACTGGAGGTGTCCCTCACAACCCTTCTGACTATGTCAATCTTGATCTTTTTGAGACATTTTCCATTAGAAATTACTATAGTATCTGCTTCTCCTGGTTTTGCAAAAAGCTGCTGTAGGGACCATTTTTGAAGACTCCTGGCTGGATTCTTAGCTGGGGTCTGTGGCCTTTCCACAACAGAGACTTTAATCAGTTTTGAAATTCATTTCTCTGTTCCGTGAGGAATATGCTGGGTAATAACAGCATATCATTGTCACAACAGCATATTATTGTCACAACAGCTTGCAGGCAGATTCAGGAAGACAACCTTATTTTCTTTTCCACATCCACATATATTTCTTTCCAATATCTTGAGACGAAAAGGAATATATATATATATATATATATATATATATATTTTCTTTTCCAGACAAAGACATCTAGGAAAGGTCATGTTTTAGGTCCTTATATCTGTATGAACCTTAACAGTCCTGGTGGATGGCATATTTCAGAAGAGGAGATAGTGTGTAAGAAATTACATTGTGGCTCCATTTTGCTACATACAAATTTTAACGTTGTGTGTTTAAGTTCACATACCTCCTTGAATAAAATTTAGTGTTGCAGACAAAGATGTGTGGTCTGACCTTGAGCAGTAAATGACCAGAAAAATAAGAACTAAGAATAAGAGTTCTCTTTAGGAGTCTGGAAAAGAAGTTGGAGAGAGCCACCTATTCCTCCACATCAACATCAGGATGCTGCCTCTAATTGACATGCCGCTAAAATGAAACATAGCAACAAGATGCTGTGAGAGCCCTCAGTTTTCAAGACCTGAAAGATTATCTCATTAAAAAGCATAGCAAAGATCATAGAACTCAAATGGGGGAAAACATATTACTTTGGAGATGCTTGGATTAAGCTTTTCAAAGATTATGACAAGCAGATGGCTAGTATGAACTTCAGAAAGGTTCTATTTTCCTGACCATTTCAGTCAACAATTCCTAAAGCATAAAATACTAAGCATCTTGCAGCTGCAAAATAGACACCAAGGTCTGATCTAGAAACCATGTTTTACTGAATTAATTATACAGAAAAGTAAGCATACACTTACTTTGACAAGACACTTAATTTATAGGCATGTGCACATTGGGTATAGAACTATTCTAAAAACTGTGTGCTCAGAAAGCATTTAATCCGACTCTCTTATATTTCCTATGTAGTTCATTTTGGAGTTAAATGGCCCAAGGGCAACTTTGCAGTGGTGAGCAGAGTTACTGAATGTTTTTGGTGAATTAGCTCAGGCCAATTTGCAAAGCTCTGGGTCCTAACATTTTCCACCAAAACCAAATATAATTTAATTCTTTACAAAGTTTTCAGAACAATGTACATAAATACCATCCTCCTTCTCTACCACTAGATTGACAACTAGCAAGACTTAACTTGCTAGTATGCTAACTTGCATACTTACTGATGTTGCTGTTTATTGCTCCACAATCTGCAAACAGGAAGCACCTGGGAGATTAAATCTTAGAGTGGGTTGTTAAAAAGGCAAGAAATCTGAGAACCTGACAACTTAGAAGGCAGAAAGAGACTGTTGATATACTCTATGAGGATATATGAATATATATATGTTTATATACACATAGTATATGAAACATCAGATTTATGAATCAAGCCACTGATTGGCAAGTTTCCTCCTTAAACAGAGTGAGATTGAAATTAGTGGAGGGTGGTGATTCAGAAAATACAAGTGTTCTACCTCAGATGGTAAAGAGGGAAGGCCTAACTACATCCTGGATACATACTAGAACTTTTCTAGACTTTTTGTAAATCAAGCTTCTAATATTTTTATACTTGCTTATCATTAATTCTGGTGAAAAAGTATGGAAATTACTTTCTAATCTCCAGGTAATTATCTCCCACTAATTACTGAAACATGACAGAACATGGATACCCCTTTTGTTGTTGGGAGGAAAAAACTAAGAGAGTTTTAGGAGAGTTTTCAATGTATCCATAGAATAGTTAGAATTTCAGGATTTGAAGATTTTTGTTTGTTTATTTTCTTTTCCTTTTTTCTTTTTTTTTTGGTTTTGTGTTTGAGTTTTAAGTGAATAAACTTAATTTTGTCAGTTCGCTTTCTATTAAAGAAAGATTTTTCACCAGCTGACCCTGCACTACTCTAAGCAATGAAAGACTTTAATCAGATGCTGCAACGTGTCCATTTCCTGCAGGCTTCTAACATGAATTGGAACCTGCTGGAAACAGAAGCTGACTTTCTCAGTAAGTCATTGTTCAAAGTGAGCAAATGATTTCAGGAGTGGCGCTATTTATCCCCCAGCAGGAACTGAACCCCTACTTCAGTAAAAAAAAAAGAAAAGAAAAGAAAAAAAGAAAACAAAACAAACAAAAAAAACCAGGGCCAAAACACTAAGAGTGAAAACAGAGATTAAGGAAATAGAGCTTGACATTGAGAATGGGGGTGGGGAGGGGTATTAATGCAGGGTCTGATAGAGTCTGCTCTACAGAATCATGCTTTTTACTTCAGACTCTCCTACCTTTTTGCAGAGTTTGTCACTGTAGAGCGTCTGCAGCAAAAGGTGTTCTAGCACTCCCTTGCATCTACCTTGGCAGCCAAAATCAGTTGTTTGCCATAATATTTAATCTTGTTTCCATCACAGAGTACCTAATAGTTGATCAGTCTTACCTGTTCCCAGTAAATAATTCAGTTCATCATCAAAGTCAACAAAAGAAACCCAAATCCATCTCTGGAAGTTAGAAAGCTGTATCTTGAATAATCTAATTTATAATCAGTATTATTTCATGGTATTTAACATTCTCTGCCCACTCCCCATAAAATGAGGGGATATTTTTCTTTATAATATATTCAGAGAAGAAAATCTGTATCTTGTAGGATTTCCAGAGCTAATGGTGTTATAAGATTTCCCCCTCACAGATGCACCCCACCCTTCCCTTGGAAAAGGACAAATTACCTAAACCCCAATACATTTCACTTGTCCTCAAAAAGGAAAAGATTTGCATTTCCAGTCCCCCACTTGAAGCAGGTTTCACAGCTTGGAGAATATGAAACTTAATATACACTGGTTAGGCTCAGCAATGTGTGATACAAAAACAGTGGAACCAAGAGCAAGAGATGCAAAATGAACAAATGAACATTTGTGTCTGTATATTTAGTGGAAGGGAAACGGAAATAATATTCTAATCAGAAGATGTTCCTTTTTAATTTGTAAGTGTTAGCACTGAAGCTGGTCAAAGACTAGCCTAGAAAAAGTCCCTCCTTGCATGTCCTGCTTACTCAGCTCAGTGCAGCAGCTGTTCCAATAAGCAATTTGATGTTTAGCACCTGAGAATTTGCTCTCTCCTTCAACCAGGATTGCAAGCTCAACAAAATGTGCAAAAGCATGAAGTTTCATAACTGTTTCTCCCTAATGCAATAACCATAGAAAATCTGGGTTATGTTGCAGTCATTAGCTTTCTAGTAAAATTAGTTTTTATATTTTGTGGCTTTCTTTTTTCTCCACACAACAAAAATCTCTTCTATCCAAAAGGAAGTGTTTGAAAGGAAAAGAAGGGATGGGGGAAGGGTATGAAAGAAAGGTGGGGCTACTTCTTACCTACAAATGGCTTGCTAAAGAAATACATTCCTTAATTGTAGCCAACAATCAGCAGGCTAGTAGCGTTTATGGATAAAAGTGGTGAAATAACAAATATGTCTTTAGTATCTTGTTTTGAATTATTTAGAAAAACAAAAGTATTTCTTTCTCACATTCTTAGAACTTTAACATAAATTATATCTGTTCTTGAATGGACTTCTCTCCAAACTGCTAGGTTTATTTTTCAGTTTTGTCAGCAAGCTTTCATATGAATTTCAAATTTCTGGAGTTGTGGATCTTGTTGTTTTCTCATTATTGCATCAGAAAGGTTGGCCTAAATGTACCCTAAGGTTTCAGGAAGAAGAAGCCAATATGTATGTGCATATATATATATATATATATTTTTTTTTTACTTTTTATTTTTATATTTGTAAAATTCAAACTGTAAAACCCCTAAGGAAAAGACTTATTTCTGATCTAAAAATAAATAAATAAATAATTAAAATCTATTTGTCTATATTACATTCTTTTTCCTCAAAGAGTGGCATTGCTTCCCTAACACACTGACTCTCCATGGCTCTTGGGAGCCAGGGTTCATGGGAGCTGGGGTGCATGAAGGATGTAGCCTGAGAAATAATTTATTTTTTTTGACAGAATGAAAACATGAGAGTGCTTCCACCAGAGAGCCCCCCAAAATGTGGTTAGAGCCTTCTTTTCAAGTAGACCTCCTAGTGAGTCTAAGCACAAAAGGCAATTCTGGGAATGAGCTTTGTTGCCAAGCATTGAAGATCTGCGAGATGGACAGATGGACAGGGTCTGAAGGAAGAAAAGGAAAATGGTGGGGTTGATGGGGGAGAGGACTGTCTTGAAGTAATCTCACTGCATAGAGCAGTTATTTGTCAAATGGTGCATTGCTTTTTATCTTAACCATATAGTAGTCAACTGAGCTACAAAGTGATAACATAAACAAATTCTGATGGAGATAAGAGCATTAAAAAAAAAAAAGTAATGAATCATCCATTTCATTTATAATTTACTGCTAAAAAGGACTTTTTCAGGGTCTGTATGAGCAAGAAGACATTACTGTAAGGTCTGTAGCTGTTGCTCTCAGAAAAATCTTGGTGAAAAATATTGCCCCAGAAGAGATCAAAGCAAACCCATCCATGTCTTGGAACAAAAAGATAGGTTTGAAGTTTGTTAACATATTTACCAGCATTACCAGGTGTTTCTGGGCCTATTTTCTGTGAGGCTGTAAGGCACCAAGGAGAAAGGAGTTGATGACTGAAGACAAGGTTGTCAGTGATTGCTGGGTTCCTGCAGGTGTAGAATGCAAACAGAGAAGGTGAGAAGTGACATAGTGTTGCCACCAGTATGGGTGGAGCTTAACAGAGATTCAGGAAAAAACTGTAGGATTTCCATCTCTGTGAAGAGAGATTAAGAGCTCTTCATTATCTTGTGCCCATCAGCCACAGCATAGAAGGAAGAGAATTTCACAAGATTATGGACTTTCCTGGTATGTGATGAAATCTATATCCATTTCCTCGTGACCAAGATATCTTGGCTAGTTTTCATCAGAAATAAATTGCAAAACACATACAAAGATTTTTCTCCCTCGTTCCTATTGGTAGATATCACAGATCTGTAATTTGCTTGAAATTATTCTGTTTTCTGTTTCCTCTATAGATTTCAGTGAGTTTGCATTTTAAATTATTTTGGTCACAGTAGAGACCTTCTGCAATGCCTCATGTAGCAGAAAACTACTGTCTTCCAAGGGGTATGATTCTGAAAGAGAATTTGGAAGCCAAGATTTTTCTTTTTTGTAATTTTTTGAAAAAAAAAAAAGTGCTGAATTTATAGTGAAAATTGTCTTCTGTATTTGTGGACTTTTCAGTCTGATATTCCTAAGCATTGTTGCTTGAATGGGGGAAGATGATCCTTTAACAAGAATCAGTAACAGTATGTGTTAGCATATTACTTATGTGTGTAATGTTATCTGAGTATTGATGACAGTGTTATTAGAATAGGGAAGGTTTTTTAAATTCTACTCTATTCTGAACATTTCACTTTTCTTTTGTGATTCTGTCTATTTTTCCCTTTTTGTCTTGTCTATTCAGACTATAACTTTTTTGGAGTAAGGGGATTGTCTCTTATTATGATGGTTGCACAGTGATGAAACTATCAGAAATCCAATTCTCTGGAGGCTTTTCGAGACAGTGCTGTTATATGTGAAGTCACCTGGCATTCAGGTACAGTCTGGTTTTACTTCTTCAACGCCTTCAGAGACAAAAGCATTTTGCATCTGTATGCGGATAATAGTCTGGAAATATTTTTTGGTTCTCATTATTAATTTCATGGACATGCATATGCTATCTCTATGTTCCGAGTTTTGTGATCACTTTACAAAACTAAAAATACAGACTGTTTTAGAGAGGGTTGTCAAGTGAGGCAGGCAATACAAACACCACAAGCAGTGCATTTGCCAAGATTGGTAGATTCATTGTTCTGGGAAGAGGAAGAATTTAGTTAAACAATCTGAAATGACTACCTGTTTGGAATGAATTGAGGTTCAGTGGCAATTTAAGATGAATCAAATGAATAATATATACAATTGATAATGAAGTTTATGCAGAAGTTTTCTCTGTTCCAGTGATCTCAAGTACACATAATCAGTTGATTTTTTTTGTTAATTTAGTATTTAAATGAGCTTCAGTTTCCTCTGTTGCAATATGAAACTACTTTTGTTTGAAACTCAACAACTACACAAAATTCCAGTTGAGTTGGTTTTTAGCTTAGGAATCTCCTTTGCTTTTCCTGTGTTTTCCAATTGTGAATTTGAAGTATTCTGCATGTGCACATGGTGCCACCTGACACGGGTTATATGTCAGCACAGTGCAGCTAGCTTCCTTTAAAGGACCTCTGCTAATGACAGCTATTGATCCAGTGGTCAGTGTAGCTCAAAGGCAAGAGCAGCTTCAATACTTTTCCCTTCTCCTGCCCTCTCATTTATAGTAAAGGTGCCCTCAGATGTCACTTTCATACTTCAGGATGAAACCTACTTATTAGTGAAGCATCCTACACATTCATTTATCAGGTTTTACTGCTGTGTTATTGTTACATTTTCGTAACTAGAACTTTTACAAGAAGAAATCTTCAATATGATATTAAAATATCTACAGGCATCGTTCATAACGTTTCAGATGTGAAGATCTCACCAGTTGGGATGATGTTATGTAGAGCTGAGGTGGTTATTAGTTAAGTATGTGGTAACTTCTATTAGCTAAAACAAATTTTAGAGCTTTATTACAAAATAATGACTGAGTAGTCTGGCTATACTGACTACTAACCACAGTTTGGCTTGTACCCACCCAAATCCACCATCAGATCAGGTAATCCTGTCTCTAAATAGCAAATATGTGGAGGCAAAAGTGTATCCTGAGAAAGTAACACTAGATGTTTTCATGCTGTTGGCTCCAGTAGGTGTACTGTCAGGACTAGATCAACCTCTGCTGTAAGAGAGTTTGACCATTATTCTAGAAGTCCAAATATGACCTCCTTCCCCCAGTCAAAACCAATATAGTTTCATAGAACGTTTTGTTACAAAAGGAGAGGCAGGAAAGTCTACAACATATTGGACTAGGGAAGAAAACCTGACAAAACGTAACTTTTTTTTCTCTTCTTCTTCTAAAACTAAGACAATACTCGGGAAACACAAAAATCTGAATCTCAGTTTACATTTATTCTTTCCACCACTAAAGTAATCCTCATCATGGACAGAAGTCTGTATGTGGTACTATGGAGGCAAAGATAGTTACTTACATAGTTAAGTAATTCAGAAAGTAGTCACTGCTGAACAATTTTCATTTTGAATGCCTATTATGCAGTTTGAAATATAAAAGACAAGAACCATATTTTTGCTGCTAAGTCCTGCTGAATAACAAATGTTGTATATAAAATAGTGGTGTTAACTTTATTTTATTTTATTTATTTTATTTTATTTTATTTTTTTTGCAAAAAGACAAGAATATCCATCAAAGAGTTATAAAATGTAACCTGTTATTTTCAAATGGTTCCTGCACAAAGCTTTCTGGAAAGTATTGTAACACCTGTAAATGCTTCTGATGCCTGGGACCCAGCTCTTCTTGGCACAAATACTAAAACAGACATGGACTTTGTCCTGAAGGAGACTTTTTTTTATTTAATATGGGACACAGGGTACAGAGAAGGGAGCTTGGCTGGTAATTTTGAGCCATTAATATGTTAGGCATGTCAAAATGCCCCGTGGAGCCACACAGTGCCTTAACCAAGGATTAATTTATACTGAACCATAAACTAAAGATAAAACAAAATTGCTGTGAAATGCTAATAAAAATTCTTCTTCCAAAGCTACTCTATCGAGCAAATCTTAAAAGAAGAAAATGTTCCATGGCTGAAGACTGATTAAAAGGCTAAAATGGAATGGAAGAAAGAAAATCATGAAAATTCAAAATAATACACAAAACAGGACTGCCAATGCTAAGTATGCTAATAACCTTACTGCTAAGTCACCAGTTTGCAGATCCTATGTATTTCATAAGTTGTGCCTTTCTGTAAAGATAATGTCACCGAAATAAATGGGATTCAGACAAGGTGAGGTGGGGGTTAATCATCTAATCAAGACCAAGCAGAGATAAACCTCAGTTTAACCCAGATTCAAATGAATAAATTTAGGGCTTGACATTATGGTAATTAACACCAGAAAAGGGACTGTCTTCTTTTGGGAAATGAGTAAAGTAGATTCTGTCTAGAAATGATGGTCTAGCATTTAACAAGGTTGAAAAAAAAGCCTCCAAATTGATCTGGAGGGGTAAAGATTCATTTGTTAAGGGAAGCCCCAGTGTCCACAATATAAAAACTCAGCACTTATCAACAGATCAGCTGTTGACTGTAAAAACTGAGGAACAGATTCAGGGAAAGGTTGTTCTGATTGCCAGTATATTTAAAATAGAGTAAGGAAAGGCACTGTAAAAAGCCCAGAGTAAGAGAGTTCAGAGTTCACTTTTATCTAAACAAACAAAAAAAAAAAGGGGGGAAAAAAAGAGAAACTAAAATAATAAGGCAAAAAAAGTAATGTTTAAGTTGGAATATCTACAGTGTTTAGTAATGATAGGTGTATTTTTCCTGTAGGAACTGGAGATAACTCCAGAAGTGAAGAATATGTATAAATTATAGTTCTCTATGAAATTCAAGTACAGAGATATGCCTTTAGTTTTTACCTTAAAGTCAGAGGTACCATTGTCTATGCGATGTTATGAGCTATACATTACCAATTGTAGTTTAAACATACCTTCATGGGGTAAATAGTATCCCTGCTAGTTTGCCTTAGAAGACCAAACAAGAGATCGTAATAGACGGTCTTAGCAAATGGAGATGTTACAAAATGTCTTGGCATGCACAAAAATGTTTTTGTGCTTGACACCTACAATGTTGTCTGGTCATAAAGTATTGCAGTAAAATGAAAAAAAAAAAAAGATACAGTTTGCTGCAGCAAAATGAAGTGCATTTGAAAATCATTAAAACTGACCAAGATTTGACTCAACGCGCTGGCCTCTCAAAGGAAGCGCATGTTGCCTGATGAGCTGAAGCCAAAGCACTCACCCTTCAACCGCTGACCTTCTGAAATGCAGCATGATTATTCTCTGAAAGATTAATTACTTTCAATGAACAAGATGTTGGTGGTCTTTTTTTGTTTGTTTGTTTTTAAACAGTTTAAAAATGAGAACTTTGATAAAGAAAAATGCAATGAGAGCAGTCTACCTGAAAGGAAGCAGCACTCTGGCCCTGAAGAATCAGTAGGGCTGTGTATCAGAATACTTGGGAACTGTGCAGGACAGGTTTTTCTAGCAGAACAGACTGGCATGTTCTGAGAGGCCAAAGAGAAGGAAGAACACCAGCCCTCTGTGTCAGGAAATTATTCACTTCCCTGTAGTGATATGCTTCTTTGTCTTTATCCCACATGCTAGGTACTTGATTTTTCAGGAACCTCTGTGTGAATGAAGTAATTTCTTTGTGAGCTTTTATTTGGAGGGAGAGGGATAGGCAGCTTTGGCCACTCTTCTTTGTTGAAACCAATATGAAACTCATTTTCTATTAAGTTCAGCTGCTAAATATACTGGCTTCTTAATTTTTCTCATAAAAAGGAGTCATTGGTGGTGCCTGGTGATATCAGGAGATGAGTGATCATTGGATCCTTCTGGCTCCTGTGCAAACTGTTAGAGAAGGAAGGATTGGGCCCAGCAGACTTTTTAAATTTCTTTGTTCTCTGTTTAAATCAGACATCAGGTGGTTTCACTGACCTCCTGAAAATAGATTGATCAGAAGAAAACAGGCTCTGCTGCAGCCAGCCTGTGGAAAATCAATGAGCGTCCTTGGCGATGCAGCAAAAAAGAGAAAAAAAAAAAAGGAAAAAAAAGAAGAAAAAAAGAAAATAACAAACAAACAAAAACAACCCCAAAACACCCTGTGAGTTACTTTGAGTTTCACAGACTATGCCCAGCTGGGCAGCCATATGGTAGAATTTGTAGCACCGAGTTTGGGAAAGGGCCAAGCATTGTGGCTGCTACTGAAGGAAAAACTTCCTCTTTGGGGGCATTCTCCACAGCTGCATATTCAGGCCAGCAGCACTAAAGATCTTTTAAAACATGAACACAGTATGGTTGCTTGCCATATATATCTTGTACATTTCAAAAATACTGGATTGAAAAAAATGATCTAATGTGACTAAATGTTCAGGGTGCATTCATCACGAAATCTATTTAGGATAAAACTTGCCTGCAGGAAGATTATATAAAAACATTAGTTAAAAAGTCAAATGAAATAGTTCAATCAACGAAATAAATTATGCTGGTTAACAAAAACAATTGCCTGAACTACAAAACTTGCAATATTTCTATCTTAAGTAAACAATTTTTTACTTTATAGAGATTCAGAATTATACTGTGTTTTGTTTTGTTTTTCCTGTGTTGTTGTTTTTGTTTTGGTTTGCTTTGGTTTGTTTTTAATAGAGCACAAGCCTAGTGCAGAAGCCCATGTAAAGTCTGGGGACAAAAGGTCTTGGCTGTGGAATGAACTTCCAGAGGAGATTAGGTGAATTGAAACTCTGACTATCTTTAAGAAAGGCTTAAAAACCTCTCCATCTGATAAAGCTTTTTTCTATCAAAACTAGAATGTCACTCACAACACCAACAACTCACACTTCTTAAATAATCATAATTTTCTAAAATCTCAACCAGAACAGAGCTTTTCCACAGCCTCAACAGACAGAAGGGCCAGAAATTCCACATGGTTTACCAGAGACTTCATTAGCGCTAATCTGTTTTATGTAGAAACATTCACATTCTCCAATGGCTGGTGACAGTACAAACACTCAGATGAGAGCAGGAGGGTTTTAAATGCATTAGAGAATTTGTTTTTCTTCTTTTTTTTATTAGCTTGCCTTTCAGTATAAAGTCTGTAGGCTTTCACAAGTACTGATCACTTACAGTGTGAGGGAGGCTGAAGCCGTGTTCTGGATGAAATCATTTTGAAATGTCTGATTCTGATACATATAAAAAAGACAAGAACGTGATGACTTTTTTATGGAATTATTTTAAACAGAATTATGTTTTCTTAAATATTTTATACCAGGAAAGTGAAACTGAATATGAAAAACACTTGGCTAAGAGCCAAGTCCTTTCTCCAGGGTCATGGCTTTTATAGCTAAATTTAATGTAGAATTATTTCATGGATGCTGGGAAAACGAATCTTTCAACTTGCTGAACAGCAGCAAAATTATTCTTTACTTGTAACCTCAGGCCTCTGCTGAGGCTCTGCAGAAGGTAACGTGCACTGGACCTGCTCTTGCCTCCTCTTGTCCTCTCCTCCTCACACCACCTCAGCACAAGATTTGCTGCAAAGAAAGTTCAAAGGAGGATAATGAGACAATTTTGCAGATGCTTAAGGGTACTCCTCCAAGTGTGAGCAGTAGCATGGAAAAAATGCAAAGGCGTTTATTTTAAAATACATCAAATAGGCAGGGTAGGCTGATTTAATGGATCAAGTCCAGTTGTCCTCTTAGCTGTGAACAGAAGAATTTGGAAGCGGTGATGGGTGGCACGCATCAGATGGTGTATCAGATAAAGACTGTACAAAGATTACATAATGATCTAATCTAATAGCACATTGAAAATAATATGACCAGGCTTCTAACTGTGTTGTGTTTAGGAGGAGGAGAAGGTCCTATCTAGTTCCGTTGCACTCTACAGGCAGTCCCTTAGCAGAGTAACAAGTAACTTCATATTTGTTTACTGAATGATCCTATTAGTAGTGCAGGATAACAAAATCCAAACATTAAAAATCTTGAGGCAGACCTCCAAAGAGCTGTGATATGAGCACTAAGTGTGCATGTTTGTTCATATGTGCGTTTATATATAAGATTATGAACTTGTGTGCTTGTGCTTCAAAAATTTAGTGGTATTGGGTTATTTTGGTGGGCCTTTTGATTTTGAACTTTTCTGTCTAGTTTCACTGTATTGGTGTGACAGGGTTATCAGCTTTTTTTGGGCTGCCTGATGTTGTGAGGCTTCCAAAATTATAATTAACACTGTGCCTGAGGATCATTGCATCAAAATCTACATCTGCTTGTCCTCAATCCTGATGCCCGTTCTGAGAGAGGACTAAAGCTTCTCTTATTATAGTCAAATTATGTAGTTCCCACATCGATTCCATCTCTAGATCCACAAGTTCTTACACTCCAATCTCCTGTATATTAATCTGTCTCAGCCTCTTTTAGTTTCACCATTGTTTTTCTTTCAGGCCTTGGGTTTCTTCAGTTTCTTGATGGGTGTTAAAGAAGTAGTTAGGATCCCCAGCTTCTCTGTAGTGCCTGGTGTTAGAGAGGGCAGGAGAAAAGACTTTTTTTTTTTTTTTTTTTTTTTCTTCTGTCTATAAGAACCAGATAAAGGAGGGAAGAGAACCTTAAAATGCTGGGCTTTTTCTGCTGTCTTGGGCATTTTCTGCTGTCCCTGAGAGTTCGGTGGGGAGAGGAGAACTACGCTAACCTTGTCCATCATACTTGTCTCTTCACTTGACTTGTCATAAAGAAATTTCCTTCTGCTGCTCCAGTCATTTTTGATAGGTTTGGAAATTTTCTACTTTTCTCAGCCTGCCTGAACTGCACAGGAATTCTTGCGATGTTGTAGAGTTTTGGAGCCTTTACACAGTACAAGATCTGCTTGCTCCCCGTGGGTTCTGTATTAGTGCTCCCCAAAACTTCTCTGTTGCATAGGGAATGGAAAACCTGCCAAAACAGAGATGCTGCTCAGAAGCTTAAGATCTGTTTGTGAAAAATTTTGGTAATTATGACATTTGTGTGCATACTAACTAGGCAACCAAACCCCTATGTTAGAGATAATAGCTGATAAATGGCAGACAGTTTTTATCACTGCATTTTTTTCCTGGAGGAAGTACAGTTGTCATTCTAAGAACAGAATCACTTCGTTTTTGGATAAACAAAATAGACAAGCAAAAGAAAGACCATTAGGTGGCCCAGTGTGTCATGTTAGACTTGTCCACATAGTTTATTCCAGATATACACTGCAGGGGCATAACGGGGTGCATTTAAGCAGCAAGCATTGTCACAAGACTGCCGACAGTAGCGAGTTTCAAGGATTCAAGAGATACCATAATATGAAATTGGATGAAAAGCTCAGTGGTTACACATATGGAATAAAAAGTGATTGTAAGAGGAGCTATTTCAATTTAGGTAAAGTATTAAATGGGGTCCCTGGGGATCAATACTTGAATTTGTACTGTTTCTAATCTATAAAAATGCCTTAGGTTAAAAAAAAAAAAAAAAAAAAGAAAAACAACTAACTGCAAACCTATACAATTTGCTGGTAATATAAACATGGGAGAAGGTGGAATACAGAACAGTCAATGAGCAAATGTAACTTTGAACTAGGTCAGCATATAGCAAACAGACTCTGTTGAAGAATATATAGCCAAGCAGATGGGATCTCAGAACTGGATAAATCGACAAGAATAGAACTGTACTTGGTTAAGAAAAATTTAGAATGGAACACAAATGATTTGTGCTAGAAGGCAAGAAGGATCGGTCCTGTAGGCAGCCTGAAATGCAGGAGTTTCTGACTCTAAAAAGTATAGACTCAAAGTAATATTTCATCTCCAACAAAGGAAAGCGGAAAAACTTGCAAACTCTAGTCAGCCTTGGAAAAAGAACTTCCAAATTAATTTAAACATGAAATCTGATCCATCTTACTCTGCACCCTGGAGAAAACTAGGGAAGTTTGAGATGAGTGCTGGCAAAATCTACTGCAGACCAATTTAGAGAGCCTACACTGATCTAGCCCATAAAACTGAGCCAGGATCAGCCATATTCTGCAATTTCTTCCAGCAAACTCCACTAAGGACACCCAGAAGAAACAAAAAGAAGTGTCAGAATTTTTATTCAAACATTTAAAAATAATTAGTAAACCACTTTTCCCTATGGATTATTCACTTTTCCCCAGTGTGCTTATATGCTCTGCTACGTTAATGCCTTTTCTATTCGCTACTTTTGTTATATGGGATTTATCTTTTTGTCATTTTGCTTTGTCTTAGTCATGGCCCTACTAGATTGCCCAGAGTTTCCAGTCACAATCTTATGTTATTTTTCCTCAGTTTGAAGGATAATATAATTAAACCTAAGTACCATTTATGTATTTTCAAGTATTTGTATTTACAGTCAATACCCAGATATATCTGAAGTTCATGAGTTTGCAAAAACTGTATGTTTTTTTTGTTGTTATTTTACATGGATATGATTTTTTTTTTCTCATACATTACTTTATTAGGACAACCTCTCACAACATACATGAAAAATGTTTGAAATACATTGTATTCCTTTCCTTCTACCAGTATTTCTTGTTTGGCAGGTGGTAAAATGCTCTCTTTTAACATATCTGCTCCTTGATATGTAACTTAGCCATTCATAAAATATGATATCTATCTCTGTTATTCTTTTTGTTTTTAAAGCAATATCTATGTGTGTACTCACTGTTACCTGTGTCTCCCTGTTATGCCCAGAAGAGCATGCCTCTTGGGCACTTCCTTTGGCTTCTGTCACAGGTAAAGAACAATATATCTCCAGGTGACGTTATTTTGCTTTCTGGAGTAAACTTTGTCCCCAGAAGACTGATTCAGACTCTAATCTTTTTGGCCTACCTGCTTGACGTGATTGAATATAGGATGAGTTTTTAGCATCTTTTTCTATACTATAGTATAGAAAAAATATAAGTATAGGTGTTACTATAGGTTTTCTCACCTATGTGCTTAGTATTTAGTTCCCTCCTCACAGGGAAGAGTTGTTCCTGTAAGTTGCTTTGTTTTACCCATTTAGATTGTATTACCTGCTCCTAATTACTCACTGGTGCATGGGCTGTTGATGTAGAAGGAGGGAATGTCCTGCTTGATTAAAATCAGGTTACAGACTATTCATCTGTATTAGAGCAGTGAGCTGGCAGAGGTGATGCTGTTTTCTTGTCAGCAGCCCATGTTGTTGGAGCTTGCAAACTATTACAAAGCAATAAAATCCATTTCATTTCTTCTTTCTATTGTTTCAACTTATGTTCATTGTCATAGCCAGTGCTAACTTTGGAACACCCCCAAACTTTTCCATGGTATCTTTCTTATGTTGTGTATACTTAATGCTGACTTCAGTGCCAAAGAATCACTTACCTTTCATAAACCCACAATCTTTGTTACGTATTGGACAACTATGCTGTGCTGTAAATTCTAATTGCATAGTTCAGGGTTAATTCTGGCTTTTCCAGTGAACACTTGTTTTTTTCTTCCAGATCTCAGTTAGAATCTTATCTCATATCTGGTCCTAGTTAGACTTGCAAAATTGGCTTAGATTGATCACAACCCGCTCTGTAATTCCACATTCTTCTGTGCCATGATTAAAAGCACATACTTCATGTGTTTCATTTTTACAAGGAATGCAGTGCTCCTCGAGTTTCTGTTACAGTTTCATAGTTGGACTTCTGTGTCTGATAGCTCAAAACTATTAAACACTTGAATCAGCCAATGCTACATGAAAAATCAGACCACCTTCCATGTGTCTTCTTATTTTTTGGCTCCTCTTGTTTGCACGTGCATATGAAGCGCTGTGGGAACTTCCTTAAGTTTTTCCCTTTTGTGGATATTCCCAGCTTTCATCATGCTTTTAGTAACTTTATTTGTCCAGCCTGTGCGTAGTTCAAAAACCAAAAATGTCATTACTGCATCCTGAAATCTGAGTCAAGTTTCTGGGCATGGTGCAAGGTATTACAGCAGTTTAAGCAGAGGTAGCTTCAAGCTGCCACCTTCCGAGAGGCCCTGTGCTTGTCCCTGATGCTGCCATGAAGTCCTGCAACCATCCTGCTGTATCACCACCATAGGTATGCAATCACCCAGACCTGAACCAAGGTCCTATAACTAAGTTAATATCTTCCTGTTAGATGAGTGAGATTGCCTGTTTGACTGAATAGGCAGAAGGAAGATGTGGGAACGTCCATCTGTTGAGGAATGGGGTAGATGCAAGTGCACCTTTCTGCACCAGCTTGCTGCTTAAATCACAGCCATGGGCCTGCATCACCCTGTGTCTCAGTTATAGCTGCAGCTGTGTTCCACAGCTGAAGATGTAAGGTACAAAATATTTCCTCACCGACTGCTGTTTGCCTGTGCCTCCCACTGCAACATCACCTCTTGGTTAGGTAAATCTAAACTCTTACAAGCATAAGTATGGTTAACACTGGCAAATGCCTAAGAAGATTTAGTTTTCTTGCTTTTGAGCATTTTATTTTTTTTTCCTTTTTAAAATTCTGGACTATATTTTTATACTAGTATTTAACAAAGTAGAAAAAATACCTCCACACGGATAGTAGGGCAAATCACTATTACTTGTATGTATTACAGGTTGGAGTTACTTATTTGATAGGGCATAATTAAAAGTAAGAGACTCTTAGAAAAACAAAACCTTTCCCTTTCTTTTCACCGATTCTCATAGCATAGCTGGAGATGTACATGATCCAATGCTGAGGTGATACTTATTTTTCAGTAAAGAAAAATAAATGAAAAAAACAACCTCTTTTCTTTCTATCACTCAAATTTCTACTGAAACATTGCTGAATTTACCTACATAAGGCGCAGGCTAAAGAATTCTACTGCTTCTCAATATACTTCCAAGTTTTAAACCCCAGCTTTTTGCTACTCTCTTCATTAAATTAAATGCAAGTCATATTAAAAACAAGAGTTAACCTGGTGTGTTTAGGTGGACATTTGAATGGAGGCAGGGAAAAGTAAAACAAATAATGAAAAAAAGTTTTTTTCTAAACCAATTTTAAAATCTTCTATGAAATGCACCCCTTTCAGGGTTCTTTTCTCAATTTAGTTGATACCTGGAGCCTGATGGGAGGAGCTGTGATGTGCAGTTGCTGTTTCAGCTGGGGAAAGCAACATTTCTCATGAGACTCCTTTGAACACAGCACCCCATCTGCTTCATAATGTCGCTGCCTATTTCTAGGGCCACATGTGAGACACAGCTGGTTGGAGGTCTAAGTGGTAGAGTCTGGTGTAGAGGGTCCTGGAGCTGGAGAGAAAAGCTTCTGTATTGAACTGGGAATGCCATTATGGATGGGCGCAACGAGAGGGGGATTCTCACCGATCCCAGATGAGTGGGATTCTGGAACAGCCTCCCAGCAGGACTAGAGGGACAAGAAACCTAACTGGTTTCAGCATCAGCTTTTATAAACTTATGAAATTGATTATGTACTGTTATTAGTTAGTAGCAGGGGATAGGACTCCGTGATTGAAGATTTTACTACCAGATTTAAACTTTAAAGCAAATATATATATATATATATATTTTCTCAATTGGAATATGCAGATGGAATGGGGATGAAAAGAATTCAAACCCAGAAACCTTCAGTACATCTGAATAGGTTTCCTCAGAGGCTTAACAGAAGGTTAACTCCAGAACATAATAAATGCTTTTTTTTTTCTGCAGTACTGCTGAATACATCAGTAACTGCTGCAGAGCGCTCGTATGCTGTCATCTTAGATCTGTCACATCTGCCTGGGAACTGGAAGTGTAATCTGCAGCCCACCAGGTTACCTGGCCACCTTCATTTTACCAGTAACCTGTGCTGCCATAATGGTAGACCCATGGCAAATGGGGCACCGACCTGCCCATTGCAAATCTGAGGGGAGAGTAAAATAAACTGTACTGTATATAGAAGAAGAAACTTCATGGTAAACAGACAGCTTTCATGTTTAATTAAAAAGATTGTTATTTATGTAAGGCTGCTGCAGAATTTTTAGTTCCTGCACTAGAATTCCATAAAAATTCAGGCAAGTGGGATAGAAATGGTATTTTATTGGTACAGGATTTAGGCCTTTTCTGTTAAATGTGGCTTTTCTCCAGTGAAAAAAAACAGAGAAATTCCTGTATTATTTTTTGTCCTTTGGTGAGAAAATTTACAAGTAAACCTCAAAGCATTGACAAAAAGAAGTGAAAGGGGAGAAGTGAAACTCAACAGATACAATTTTGGTCCATGTTGAATTTAGAACTTGATTAGAAAGAGTCAAATGCTTATTCATGTTTATACAGTAAAAATATTCTGAAATATGTGTATTAAAACTTAAAGTTATTTTAAACCAATTTTAAACAATGTTTCAATTTGACCAAACACAGTTTAATCTTTCTTTTAAAAAATACTGCTTTACCATGAGCATCTCTCAGAACAATCCTTTATATTAAATGCAGAAAGCTTCTAAAAGGCTCTGATAGCAAGACTGTGAAGTGCAAGTTTACATGCAGTGTTGAGGATATTCATTAAAATTGTAATTAGACTCACGATTAAATTCAGTCGCAGTAGAAACTTTGTGTGTAAGTGTTGCTACAGGAAGAAACCTCTAGTCTGAAAATTAGTTCAGCAGTCTGAGCTATTTTAATTATGCAGAGTTGATTATCATTGGAGAAAGAAACCTTTATTACCACACCAGAATGCTGATTCCCTTCCCCCCCACCACACTGCCTGTTTTTCTGGGCTACAGTGTGGTATGTTTTGATAGCCTAATGATGTTCTGTGTAAATAATAGGAAAGTTAATCTGAGTAACTTCAGTATCCTAATATTAACATTTTATTAACTGACCATTCAAACGGTCATTTAATGTAGCACCCATCTTGCTTATTATGTTACAGCGGTAGCTTCTAGTTGCCTACAGAAACTTGGATTTGTGGGAAGATGTTTTTTAATCTGCAGAATTGTGCAAAGCTGCATTCCAAGGAAACATCTTGTTTCCATTTTTGCAAACCTAAAGCTAGTGACAGAGATGCTGATGGATGGCTCTAACTGTCTCAAATGTCACAAATATACCTAAATTTGGCAAATCTGAGTATAGCAGAAGGGAATGTCCCTCCCCCCATTCATTTCTAATTTGATTATCAAGAGAGTCCCCTATCTTAGCAGCAGACTTTATACATAAGTTTAGAAGAGCTTGATTCCCTGAAATGGAACCCGACTCTATTTCAAGTCAAAAAGCAGAGTGCAGCACACGTGCTCCTTGCCAGCCCCTTTGTGCAACTGTCCTATGATGGTGTGGAGGTGAGGAGAAGCTGTGCAGAGATCTGGGGGCATGGTCATCCCATTGCAGCACTCTGCCTTGCTCCCTGGGTGACTTGCTTAGGCTGTGATGGCCAGAGAAGGGATGTAATTATTGCTCTGGTCCGGAAGGGTTCTTCTGGTCACCCCTTAATTTTCATCCATTGCTCTGGAATTTAATTTCCAAGCTTCATACATGGAGTAGTAGTGTAGTAGTTTAGGTTTTTATTTTTTCCTTTTATTTATTTTTTAATTCTTATTTTTATTTTTTTTAGATGTGAGATTTAACAGTACCTTTGGGATTCCTTTGTTTCTGATTTTTTGTTTTCAACATCTGCTGCCTTTCAGATGCATGTACCTTTCCCAAATACGCCAACTTTCTCTGAGATGGTCCTTCTCTGTATGTATATCTGTGATTCTTGGAGATGTCTAAATATTGAAATATAAGCCCTGTAAGGTATGAACTATTCCTTTTACTTGTCATAGAGAAATGGAAATGTCAAAATAAATTGACAAATTTAGCTAGATATACAAATTTATAGCCCAACCGCCTACTTAAGTACTCTGATATGATAAATTATGCTTCCCCCTATCTCTATATTTTTGTGTTTAAATAAATATATTCTTATTTAAAAATCAAAACATTAAAGAGGACTTGGATTAATATATCCAAGTGGGCTAATTTGTTTGGAAAGGCAGGGTCAGACCAAAGGAAGAATAGGCAGTTCATGGAAGGTTGTAGAGAGCTTTGTTATGTGACGCAATGCAAACCTGCAGACATCCTTCACCCACCTGCTATTGTTACTGTTGCTAAAAATAGAGAAAATCCTCTGCTAAGACTCCAGACCAGAGATTTCACACTGTTGTCACCTCTCACCCAACTATCATAAAAACAGAATATACCACCTTTCTTTTTTTTCGTAGAATGAACTGTTCTTTATCCCTCCCCCAGAATGTAAGCCTTTTGGGATGTACAAATTGAAGATTAATCCCTGAGTTCTGTAGGTGTTGCAGCATGGCTAGTTTTGTAATTACAATTGTTTTCAATAGTGCAACTGTAGTAGGTGCTATCTGCCTATCATTGATGGTCCTAGCCTGCTATTATGGATGTTCCTTCTCTGCACGTTGTCCTTTAGGGGGTCCTATAGACCTACAACTCCGTGGTCTGATGTCTGTATTGCTGGCAAATGTATTTTGAAAGGTAGTTGCTCTCTCTAGCAGAGAGCAATCCTGGGTGAATATCTGGGGTTTTGAAGACTAGATAGTGACGTGTATGAGCTGTTCTTGGCAATAGTCAAGCCATGATTTTACTTTTTTTTTTTTTCCTCTTGGTAATAATGTTGCTAGAAAGTGCTCTGAAGCATTTCTCTGTGTTAACCAAGATTAGTTTGTTTATCTACACATGCATATCATTGGTACCCAAGAGTAGTTTCTCCTCTGCATCCTTGGAAGTCCTAAGTCCAGTTGTGCTCCATGACCTTTGGCCAGAAGTAATGCCAAAGGCATTCAGAGGTTACGTTTCTTCTTGCAAATTTGGGCAAGAGTAAGCACCTAGAATAGGCAAACATGGTTCTTAATCTTTGCTTGCAGTTTTTTGCAGGGTGTGTTGTACTTGATAGGGAGTTCCCGATTAAGACAGAAACATGGGTCTACCTGTTGGATATTCCATAAAATCCACTAATGTCCCTTTACTGGGAGGGGACTTTGAGGGGTGGGCTGGGGGACTGAAAGAGGAAGACAGAAGGCAGCAGCAGTGCAGATCTCATTCTTGATCTAGAAGTGTTTTCTGAAAGGTTTTCAGACCTGTGATCGCGCTTGAAATTATTTCTACAGACATTGTAGTAGTTTCTTTTTTTGTGGAACCTACTTGAGTAGGTTTTAATTTTATACAGTACAAAGCACATGGTACTGGTGTTGTTTTTTTTTAATTGATTTACAGAATACATTTTTTCTTCCATGTTATTTTCTATCTTGCTGTCGGTATTAGAGTAGTCAGTGATAATCATGTATTTGCTGTGCTTCTGCTGGCTGCCAGTTGTTACTATTATATCTTTTTATTACAATGGAAGCTCTTAGTCATATGTCATCTCCTCAAGGTGTTTTTTCAAATACATAAGTTTTTTCCTTTATTCTAGCAAATAAAGAATCCTCTGTGTTTATAATAATGTATATATCTTTCTCCATTGAAATATTCAATGCAGCAAAAATATGATTTTAAGAAATATTACTATGGCATGATAAATATGAATCTTACCAGGTTTGACAGTAACACAAGTGAAGATGTTCTTTAGTCTGTCTCTTTGTCTTCTTAAATAGCTCTCTGCAGATCATGGAGGATAGATTGACACGAAAGTAATTTAAATAGCCATTTGTATTACTGATTTAAAACCTGAAGCAGGAAAACTTGTTTTAAGTAACAGACTTTTAAGAGGCATTTTTTTCCTACCATTTCTGTGATGCCTTCTGAAAGAAGAGTTAGTTTTTAGCAGAGGGTGGCCAATGAAAATTGAAGCTGCCATTGAGTGTTGATTTGTTGCAAAATATTGCCTTTACAATAGAAAAGACTCTTACTGGTTAGACATATTCACGTTATTTAAGGTATTCCTAAGTAAAGAAGCAAATACTCATGTTATCTGAAGGAATTTCAAACATTGAATGCTTTATTATTCTAGTGATTTATGTTTTGAACACCTTTGGAGGTGATTGGAAATCATTTAATAGATATAATATAGTACTGTAATTTTTAAAAATCAGGTAATTTGAACATTCTGAACATTTAAGTAAATATGTTGATCAAAATATGTTTCATATGTAAAATATAATTATTTAAATAAACAAGTGTTTTCTGCAACTAAGGAACTGATATAGTAGCTTCTGATGCCTGAGTCTGCCAGGATTTTAGAATAAATAGATTTCATTCACTAATTTTGAGTTTTAGCCCTGAACTTGGAGAGGGAAAATAAGTTTATATTTTTTTCAAGTTACAGATGGTTGATTTAGTTTTCATTGTCATATCACTAAATTCACTAGTTAAATAAGTAGAGAAAATATCCCCTCTCCCCTGGTCTTCCCAGACTACTGTCACAAATTCTGATTAAAACACAAACTGTAGTATTGAAGTTTAAATGGGACACTTAACCCTGCTTTGGGCCTTTCACATAAATTGTCATAACTTCAATTATAATTTTAAATAAGTTTATTTTTCTGAATGAAAACATTTATTTAATTTCAAAATATGATTTTCACATAAACTGCTTAAACATCACCTAATTACTCCTATTAATTTGGTTTAATATTTTAGTTATCCCTATATAGATGAGGAGGGTATTTATTGGAGCTAATGATAAATTAACACAAACAGCCAGTAGAAATATCGTATTAGAAATATTCCTACCCACCTCTTAACTCCAGCAGGCAGAAATGAACCACAATCTGTGCAACAGACATCTTTTGAATTCTGTCATTTTGCCTGGATTGTGCTTCTTTCTGTCAGGAGGCTGAGGGACATGCACTTGAACTGAAGAGGATGGGAAATTAAAAATGGGCACATATAGCCTTCATCCTCTAAACTGTGCTCTGTGAGTTGGATAGTTTTTGGTCCCCACCTGTGTCAAGAGGATGCAGAACATTTTAGCACACACAAAATTAACCCAAGTCCTTGGCTTTCAGCTTGTAGATATAGTGGAATACGTACATATAGCTTTAACAAATATAAATTGTGTTTTTTGCTTAAAGGGTCTTCTATCTTGAGTCCATAATGATTAAGTGAACACATAGCTTGAACCATCTTTCGGCAATTGTTCTTTAATGATGCATCGTGCAACAACATCCAGCAGTGAGGAAATGTGAAGGGAACAGGATTTGTTGTTAACAGGCTGAAACTCACTTCCTCATCAAATTTGTGATGTATGATTACTGGGCACAGTTGTGATGTCAGTGAGAAACTCTCACTCAACTCCCCGTGTTTTAAAAAACAGGTGGTAAAAGTTCATTTTTCTGCTTGAGTATCTTTTCATTGCTGAACAGAAAAATCATGAGTAGGTGTTATAGAAGGAGGTAAAAAGGCATCTAGGATTAAGGCCTCACAGCTGTTTGACAGTATATATTAAAAGATCCCTTTGCCTTTTTAATTTTTGATTTTCCTTTCAAGTTTCCCTGGGTATCTCCGTGGAATTGGAGGAAAAATTATTAACACAATACTACAGCTTGCAGTTGCAAGGGAACTGTATTTGTGCACTAGGCAGGTAAGCTAAAAATGGCTTAAGGGAGTAGCAAACATTTTTGGTGTGTGTTTTAAGTGCTTGAGAGTGAAGATGTCTGAAAAACACTGGGGGAAATAATGAAGCAGATGAACCTGTCTGAATATTTATTTTTCCTCAGCCATGTTTATATACTAGCTGGTCCATGTATTTATTTTAAAACTACCTCATAACTGCATACCCAAAATAATCTCGTGGGTTGCTTCCCTTGCAGTTTTTCCCTTATGGGCAGAATTTTACTTCTTTTCCTCATGTTATGAAGTGTGCAGTCTGCCATGAAACCTATGTAATTTTGTTTTCCTAGACCAAGAACTGGTTCAGAGGTGGCAGTGTAGAAATTTAACTCTTTGTGTACAGTATAACAGCACATTGCTGTGAAGGAAATTACTTAGGAAAGGGGAGGGCTGGGGATTTGCCTGCACTCAGGATCTCCTGTATGGAGAAGAGCAGAGACTTCATGGGAGGGAGCGGAGGAGAGGAGGGCTCGTTCCTGCTCTCCTTGCTGACTAACTGTGTGCCAGGCTCACCATGGACAAGGCAGGGGGTTCTGTGCAAATGAGTAGAGATCACCTATCAAATGTATTTCTGGAAGATTTTAAGCTGCTAGTGTAGACAAGACAGTGGTATAATTTTTATGTGTTAAGTGAGGAGGACAAGTACTAGAAGCAAACAATAACTCGTCCTTCTTAACCTAGGACTGTCCGGACTTCAGGTCATACTTAGCAGTGGGTTTAAAATACCCTGCAGTCTCTCCACCTGCCCAGCCCCTGCCCTAATGTTATGACGACCATCTGCAGATCACCAAGATTAAATTTAAGTGATGCTAGACATGATATCACCTGATTCTTTTCAGTTTAAGAGAAGGAGACTGATACTCTGTAAATGATGGCAGAAGAAGAGCCTGATTCTCCAAACCAATGTCTCTCAGTATCTCCTGAGAGACTCACATAGCAATTCAGCTGTCTCATCTGACACTCCTTTTCCTTGCTTCAATTACTTACTACTATTATTTCATGTGCCAGTGTTACTGTCTTCACTGACAACCCTGTACTTACCACTTATTTGAGTGAGAGGCACCTGTTGTCTCTCAAGTGTCCCATAATACTTCATACTCTACCTCAGTTCCTGATGGAAACCAGTTACCTAAAGCAGAAAAAAAAGGGGTGTCACAAGTTGTGTGACATTACAATTATATAGTTCCTGCAAAAATTGTTCTCACTAAAAAAAAAATGTAAAAAAGGTAGTCTGGAGTCAATAGACTCCCCCTGACACTTATTGGAATGCTTAACTTTCTGTAAATATTATTTGACATTTCTTCACCTATGTTGAAGTGGGAGTGACAACTTGATCGATAGATGGAAGGGCCTCATGGCTTTCTGCCTGTCTTTGGTTCTCCTATATTTGCATTGCAAGTGCTGCTTTGCTACCCTCTGAGGTGAGCTCTCAGATAGATGAAGAAATGACTGTGGATCTGCGAGCATATGTGAATATTCTTTTTGTATGTATGTATAAACGGAAGCGTGTTACTGTGGGAAAAGGTGGTGTTAGAAAGGGAAATAACATTTACTGCTTGCGAATTCTGTGTGGAGGGCAAAATGTACCTTGTTCTTCCGGAGCTGTTTGCAAAACAAAATTTGTTCCTTTTTAAATTCAAATGTAGAAAACAAAGTCTTCTTACTACCAAGAACTTCCCCTGCACACCTCCTACCTCTTTACCAGGTCTCCAAATATGCGGGCAACTCTTCTAAGAACTTAATGATTCATGTGCTTTCTGGAAGGGTGACCAAAAGGATTTCTTCAGTGATAGATAAACAACAGTTTTGGAGCTACCCCAGGTATTATTGCAAGGGTTCCTCTGTGCTCTGTAAACCCAAATTAATAAAAGAAAGTAAAACAGCACTTGTAGACAATCAGTATAATGTAATGAACCTTTTGAAGTTTTATTATCCTCTTTCCCTATAATTCAGGTAGTTTCAGAGGACTTGAAAGAATCAAGAGTGTTTTTTTGACTGCTTTCACACTCAAAGTGTCACAAAACAGTTTTGGAAGAAGAAAAGAAAAATAAACAAGAAAAGACTGAGTTTTAGCATTGTAATAGGAGATACAGTCAAAATCCTATGTTTGTTGATTGATATTGTGTTAGGCAGCTCAACTTTCCACCTTTTCAAGAAAACAATTTTCAGAAGAAATAAATATGACAATATAAGACTTTTAAAAAGCTAGAATTTCTCTACTGCCCATTCAGAAGACTGCTTAAAAAGAATCCACCACTTTGATTAGAGGCATTGTTACCACATGGTCTATGATCTTTGTCAGCTTTTGAAAAGAGGATTTAATAGAATACTGTCATATTAACCCCTTAAATGCACTATTCCTTTCAAAACAACCTACATTTGCCCAGGTTCTCTGAATTTATGCAACTATGGAGAAAAAGCCAAAATGGAAACATAATTATAAGCAGTGTAAGGAGCAACAGTTCACTGAACCATGCAACCACTACTGGAATTAACACCTGAACCTTTCTCTCACCAGCAATCCCCAGGATTCTGTTAGCTCAGAATCATTGATTGCACTATCTCTTGCAAGCACAGAAATCAGACTGAGAAGCAGGACTGCCTCAGAAAGAGGAACTGTTTTATACAGACAGATTCCAGGAAGTAGCCCAACAGCCCCTGACATGATGGGCTTTGCAAATGTCCTTCTCAGTAAGTGGTTTCATATTGATGTTGGGCCATTGTAAAAGGTGCATAATTGTCGCAGTTGTGCTGAAGAGAAAGGTGAGCTTCAAATTCCTTTTTTTTTTTTTTCTTAATGTTTGACTTTGGGGATGCTGTTGAACTATAATGTAAAGTATTTGAAAAGGAGGAAGGAGTGAATTGCAAGATTGTATGTGGCTAAAATATATTTTCATTGCCTGAGTCCTTTCCAAAGTGCTTTTGAAGATGCTTCTCAGCATGCTCAACAAAAAACATACCTCATTAGTAGTCACTAGATGAAGCTGCACTTTCTAGTAAATGGGCTAGCTGGGCAACAGCATTTCATGCCAGAGACCGTTTCAATAAACTTTAGTAGAACAACATAGTGAAGGAGCATGACTAGGCCAGGAAATTTCTGTATTGCTAAAACATAAGAGAAACATTACAGACAATTGCTCTGTACTTCACTGAACAAGATACAGTTTTACTTCAGCTGAATTCCTGAGTGAAAGTTCCTGGTCTTTCTACTGAATAGGGCAAAGCTGTGTTGAGCCATTCAGCATTTACATATTCTATTAATTCATTATATATCAATAGGAATAGCACTGAGAGTTACAGTGAAGTCCTCCAAGTCTGAGGTATGGGGAGGGTGCACAGAATTTGTGTATTTTATCAGCTTTCTGAGACAGCTGGTGTTCGTTTTGGTGATTCCTTAATGCAAGGGGAAAAATTATAATAATAAAGAAGACTCCAAAAGCATAGTTAATAGAAAAGAGCTCACATGAAGTTGTTATTTGTTAGCTATTGTAGAAAATGAAAAACAATGTAGACTTCTGTTGGCATCTCTTATACTTCTGAATTCTCCTGTAATACCCATGGACTTGGGGCAACAAGGGTCAGTCAGGAGAAATTAGACATGTTCCTGGGCTTCAGCAGCCTTGAGTCGTCAGTTCTAGCAGTGAACAAATGTTAAAAGGAGTGCGTACATTACCCTTCACTTTGCATATTGTGAACAGCTCTCAGAGACTGTTAGTTACATTAGACCAAACTGCTGCCATTAGAATAAGAGTGATTACAATACAGTTAACCAGTAAATACCTAGAAAACTTGATGGAACAAGCCAGACCTGAACATTTAACATGTTACTACACCAATTTTAGAACTTACACAAACCTTTAAAGATTATTCATGAGGGAACACTGAAGAAAACTCCTCCTCAAAAGACCCTTTTTGCATTAAAGATGCTAGTAATGTCTCTGACCTTGTTTCTGAACAGTAGAGAACCTGGGATTTGGTAACACTTTTGTTTTGCAGCAAATACCCAAATAGCACCAAATGAGTTAGCAATGTTTCATGCAATTTATGTGCTCTTGTATTGCACCTTGATACCATGTGTTTGTGCTCCCATGCAGCTGTTCTTTAGCTCTTCCATGTCCTGGATGGAGCATGAATCTTTGGCTGCTGGAGACTGCTGTTTGGTCAGTGGCATTGGCAATGGGAGCTGTTCTTTCCGTTATGTTCCTCCTGAACCACTGCTTACTTTCCTGAAATAATCTTTGTTTGTAAGCTACATGAAATGTTCAGTGGATAATCATCACTGAAAATGTGAGCTAAGATATTTTTTAGACTGTCAGGAGGAAACAACTTTGTGGTGTTTAATTTCCTTTCTTTTTGACCACCTAAAAGTGGGCTGTTCTGGAAGTGGTTCCTGTAGAAGTTAGGATCACCACTCTTTCAGTTACAGCAACTTCCCTGGATTTGCAAGTGCATTTCCCTGGATTTAGCAAGTGCTAAAAGCTAGAATATTTAGCTAAGAATACTTTTCCAGACAGGTCTCTTTGGCTGTCTTCACACAACTGCTCTTTCATCACAACTTGCCAAGGGACCCTAAGGAAGAAATTCTTTCTCTGGGGAAATTTCTTCCATGGCTTTTATGTCACTCCATTCCTACTATGCCTGTATGGACCTCTCCAGTAGCAATTTTTCACTTGAGGATGTCTTTGTCTTATATATGATTAAAAATTCAACTATTATAATCCCAGTAGGAAAAAAAAAAAAAAAAAAAAAGCAGGAACAATAATGATTTAGGTAGTCACCAGATGTCCTGTTTTCAGCATTATTGCCCCAAAACAAAACTACAAGACTAGAGTAAACCGTAGGTCTTAAATATGAACTTGTTGTTTGCCTCACTCTGAAAAAGTAGAAACATCACAGGTTGATTTTTAGGTCTTAAGTTTCAAGGGTTAGTAGATAAGAATTCTTTTGTTATAAACTGGCCATGAATAAACTATAGCGCTATTTTCTGACAGTAACTACATTTTAAAAATCATGCTAGGGACTCTTTTGGAGCTGATTTTTTCAGCCTGTTCTGTGGAGAACTCACCTTGATAGGATTGATTAATTCATTACTTGAAAGTTCTCCAAATATATGAATTTATCAGAGAAACAATTCAGAAGTGATTTTAACCCCTAGCTTTAAATAAGTTACAATACAAGGAAATAGTTCGACCAGCAAGAACAAATCTCATAATGCCACTTAGATAAATCAAAGACACTTTTTTCACCTAAAATATTCCAGTTATATGAACTAAAAATTCTGGGATGAGATAATAGTACAGAATACTTCTGTAAATAACTTTGATATTGGTACAAATAATCCTGACTTGCTTTATAAATGTACAGGGAATGTCACACACTGTTAACAGCATATACAGCTTTCCAGAAAATAGCTAAAATGTTTGCACATACAGAATTGTCAGAATGAAACCTCTATTGTTGGTCAAATGTTCAAAAATATTTTTCCTTATTCCATGCCACTAATATCTTGTCCCCATAATGCTTGCATTATTTCTAAAGGATTGGTAAACACTGTAGTTGTAACTTAATTAATATTCATAGAAAATAATTGTCAAGGGAATATGTTGATCTTGCAATCTGAATGAAAGATAAAGTAGGTTTCTGATGGAATTTTTCAAATGCAAACTGCATGCTTCTTTTTTCTCTTCTTAAATTAAAAAAAAAAAAAAGGAAAAAAAAAAAGCTGAGAAAGATTCTGTCATACCGACAGTACTACCAGCTGTCTAGACGTATAAGCAATGTGAGGTGATGCTGAGATGGAGCACTTTCCATTCTTCCTCCCTGCAGTTAGACTCTCTTATTGAGGAAAATGTATAATCTTTGATTAAGTATTTACAGCATGAAATAAAAAAGATTTTTACTTTTTTTTTGGGGGGGGGGGATGGGGGGAACATACTGTTGTTATCATTGTAACTTTTTTCTTGCATAATCTTAATGATAAATGAAAATAAAACAAGAGAAGCTAAAGGAAGGTTTTTGTGGCATTGTGTTACTGTGTCTGTAAAACCTTTTTCTCTCTCTTTTCTTTCTCTCTAGAATGTTAAATAGAAGCCCTAGCTTGGGAATCGATAGTTCAATTAGATTATATGGTAGGTTTTTGGATGACTGTTAGCATAGCCAGGAGATTACTTCCCTTGGATATCAGGAGGAAGCTGCTCTGGAATGGAAGCCTGTAACTGCACCTACAGCTAGCCTACACTGGGACAAAACTGCAGCAAGAAAAAGCCATAAACTTGTGGTTTTATATTATGCTTACTGGATGCCCAGGGACTAAAACATAATTAGCTATCCCACATCCAGAAGGAAGCAGAAACCATTTGCAATACATACAAACAGTGAGAGGAAGTATTAAGCCCCGGTCCCAGAAAGTATGTACTTAACTTTAAGTATGCAAATTGTTGAACTGGAGTCAACAATACCGTCTAAGTGCTTTAGTGTATTGGAACATTAGTGCCATAAACTGACACTGCACAGACATTACGGGACAGTTGACTAGAAGACTTAATTTTGAAAATAGCAAAAATTATGTTACATGTTTGGGGGTAAAATTCAAACTGTAGTTTGCTTTTTAAAATCTTTAACAAATATAGATGTATACAAATAGCCCTGCCTAATAGCATCACAAATAGCTTGGCTAAGAGAGAGAATGCACTATTGACCTCCTAAAATAAATGTTTGTAAATTCTCTTTTCCAAAAAAAAATCAAGCAGAATGTCTGTTGTTCTCTAACATCAACATCCATGTGCATTGCACAAAGCCATTTTGAGTATTTGTTGGATACCTAACACTAAAATGTTTTAATGTGCATTTATTTTGTGGCTATGAGATCTTTCATATAAAATGCACTAGATTAAATAGGCTTTAGTTTGCACTTTTCCCCCCTCATCACCCACAGGCAAATATATTTCATTTTGGGAAGCTTCAATTTTTTCTAAGGACTATTCCTATAAAAATGCTGCATGGACTGTAGTAGAGATAAGCATCTATTCCTCTGTGTTAAATAGCAGCGTGCCATTTCTAAAGCAAATGTTATCTAGGTGGTCTTCTGGTAAATTCATAAAATAAGAAATAAACCTGAATTGTTCATTTAAAGAGGGCTAAACATTTCCATAAAGATGCTTATTCTGGAAGCAACCTTTTACTATTATAAAAGATCTATCTGTTCAGTAGTATAGTAGCATTACAGGCATCCTTTGTGAAGCTCAGGCATTGCTCATTATCATAATATTTCCGGATGAGAGGTTTGAAAAGGTTAGTCTTTATTCTTAGAGTAACCAATTTAGAGAAGCTGTAACGAATCACAATTAGAAAAATCACAGATTTTATATTGATCAAACTCAAATTGCTCATTCAAAGAATTAATTAGAAGGGAATGAGAGCAGCAAAAGATGTTGGGGAATTCTGAAGTACAGAGTGCACAAGAGAGCGCCGACATCCTAAGGAATCCTGGCTGCTTGTCTTGGTATTTTTTTCTTTTCTCTCTCTCTTTTTTTTTTTTTTTGTTTGTTTCCATGTGTCTTGAAACTTAAACTCTTTGTAGAGAGGGATAAGGTTTATAAAAGTTGGAATGTACTATTGGTGGCTTCAGCTGCACGAGGGAGTGTGGAACTGCAACTGATCTCTGAACGCAGAGCTGAGGAGAAGCTGGGGACAAGAGGGGAAGAAGCAGGAAGAACCAAAAGGACCTCTTTATCAAAGAAAACTGAAGCTGGGGACAGAATGCTGTGGGGTTGAAAAAAAGGAAGATGTAAGTAGAAAAAGGATAACACTAGCAGTTACTCTCACTGCAAATAACACAATTCTTTTCCTGACCTCAGCTAAGCTAAATATTACTACAAAGATAAAATACTGTTTGTTTGTTTTTTTTTGTTTGTTTGTTTTTCTGTTGCACGCTGGTTGGAGAGAGCTCTGTTGCTCTCTCATTTCTACCTCCAAATATAGCATAAGATATAAATGTATTATCTAAAATCTAGTTATCATCCATAAGCACCCAGAATGCTGAGCTACACTGTATGCAATGACAATTTTGAATGTGTCTATGAACAGCTTCTGAACTCTGCTTGGTGTTATGGAGTCTCCATAAGCACCAGTTTCTGTTTTGAATGCACATTTTTTACATACATCGTTTCACCTCTACTTTCGGCCAGAAATCAAAGACTAACAGTGACAGTTTACATGGCAACAAACCTGTAAGTGTAAATAGAAAAGAACTGATGGGGTCATTAGTTAAAAAAAACGAGTTATCAGCTGAGGTAGGCCAACTGTTTCTGATCAAGTCTTGTCAAAGTCAATGGAAAGTGTTTGAGAGAAAATCCACTACTAAGCACTGACGAGGGAGATGGGCCAAGATAAGATTGGACGGAGTAACCAGAACCAAAGCGGATTTACATGATTTAGAAGATGTGCTAAGAGAGGGAGATCCTTTGAGGGTACCAAACAAAAGCTTGAATGTGGTGTTTAGGCAGAGAATGTAATCATGCTTTACTGGATTTCTCTATATCTGTATATTCCTCATTCAAAAAATAGTGATGTTAGAAACCTCTGTAAAGTCTCAGAGTTATACACGTAGACTAATATATGGACAAGAAAACTAGAAAGCAAATGAATAAAGCTTTGCTTGAACTTCAAAATGTGCACACAAAATGTGGTGGAGAGCCAAAGAAAGACACAGCTGAAGCCTGAGAAAGATAAATTTCCATGAATGCAGTGTGATGGGACACAAACACCATGCATATCTGACCATGGAACAGCAATGGACCTGTGACACGTATATTTCACTGCAGGGTTGACAGAACATGAATGATTATTTGTTTTTCACTAAAAAAGAGAGAAATGTAAGCATAAAGGATAGGAATTCTGGTCCATCCTTTAGTCTGCTATGCTGTTTGAAGACAAGAAAGAAAAGGAGTCTCTGTTTATTTGGGAAGCGTTGCCACTTTGGATTACTTTCACTACAAAGTACAGATGAGCCCCAGCAACAGAGCACTAGATCAGAACTTCTCCTGAGATTGGGAGATGTCTTTGTTCTTTGTCTACGTACCCATGTGGAGACACAGGAAGTGGTTAGACTGCAGTTGTTCCATGTATTTATATGTTAGACAAGGAATGACCAATCTTGTTTTGTCACCCCTGAAGCATGTTAGGTTGCATCAAAGTTTAGCCTGGAAAAAACTCAGAAAAATAAAATGATAAAAATCCCAAGAAGTAATTGACCGTTGCATCTCTTAAGGGTCACAGCCTTATGGGCTTTACAGGTAATTCTTCTGGTTCATCAGACATGACTGTAAGAGGGATGGGCTGCCACCGCTCCTGTGGTAACTAGTGCTCTGTCTGGTGTCACTGGGTTATTCTCCCTCAAGAAAACACCAGCTGTAAAAACAACCCATTGTTAGAGCAGGGCTGCCATGCAAGAGAGAACCTGTCATGATGTTTAAAAATGCCCTGATGACAATGGACACGCGTCCCTTTCTTCTTGCTCCCTCCGCTGAAAACCATTAAAAGGTGAAGGGAGATAGCTGATACCATACTCGCATCACCAATGGGTATACTGAGGTGAGGAACAAGTACATTCAGTGTGAATTACTCTTTCACATTTTCTGCTAAAAATCAATGACTGATAACAAACTGAACATCTCTCTCAAATAAAATTTTAGCAAACCTACAAAACAAAACAAAACAAAACAAAACACTCAATTTGCTTGCCTGCATCTTATCTCTTTAGAAATGATTAATATTTTGTGGTATGAGGGCTGTTATTCAAACTAGACACATTATTAAAAATCTAGGAGAAACAACATGAAAAAATGATGCATGTGATGAAACTTCAAACCAAAATGATGGTAGAATGGTATAGGTTGATCATTTTCTTGTTAATCTAAAACTTTCATGCCATAAAATAGCCTGATCCCTAGAGGTTCTGAATGCAGTTTAGTAAATGTTTTGTACACATATAGTTGTTTTTTTGTTTGTTTGTTTTCTGGCAAGATACAAATGGAAGCATAGTATGTGTTCCAGTGAAGTTATTTGAGAGAGTGGTAGGTAAAACTTGGATACAGAAGGTACTTAAGAGAAGATTAATCATATTATGTGATTACAGATGAAACAAACTCTGCAGTCTCAATTGTGTGACGTTCCTGACCTCGTGTTGCTCTGGGGGAGGCTCATGAAGTGTCTTCCCTTCTTTGTCTATCCACATGTTCTTGGATGTGTTGGTCATGTCATCTCTTCTAGTTTCTACAATTCAACACCAACAGTAGTCTTACTGAGGTACTTCTTCCCATCCGTCTCCCACAACAAATGGCATCAGTTCTCATGTTGGAGTGCCACTGCCCTTTGATCTGCTGCAGTTCTTTTTCTGGCTATTTTAGACTCTGCAGGCTGTGGAAAGGAAGGTGATGTTTTTTCCTCCCTTTTTCCTTTCTGCTTTCACATGGGTGTGGGATTTTCAGGAGCTCTGAAGCAGGAATGTACTGTGTTGATGTCCAAGTAGCTGTTTTGCTCTAGATACGTCATGGCCTGAATGGATATGTCTTGTGGTTTGAACTTAACCTGAAGCCTGCCTGTTGGGTGTCATTGATCTGAAAATGTTTCTGTGAAAATAAGAAAAACAAAATACGTTGTATTCCAAACTTCTTCCCAAAGCTATAACAGGAAGTATGCAGTCGGCCCATGAGACCATGTTGCTTTACTAGAGTTCTGATCTGTGAGTTCAGGGTTTTTGGTGGTCTGCAAGAAACACTGAGATTTCACTGAAGATCCATCATTCAAAAGCTTTGGAAATCAAAGATGACACTCACTACTGTTTGACAAGGCTGAAAATCTGACACATTCTCATAGATGTCAAGATAGATATTGGTCATTAGACTGGATTGAATATTGAAAGGATTTTCAAATATCCTGCGCATCTTGAAAGCAAGCCTGAAATTGCCAATGGGGAAATGGAAGCCTGGATGTGAGGCTGGTGTTGTAGCCATGACAACAGAAGCAGAGGAGATGCGAAAGGAAGGCAGGCATTTGGCAGCACAGCTATGCAGGGCCTCGAAGAAAAGGCCAGATACAAGGGAAGAGGTGGAGCTCATTCCTGGTAGAGGGACTCAAAATGTGGGACAGGAATGCGATCACAAAAAGCACAGATGCATTTTACAATGTGTTGTGCTTGTGAATGGTCTATGGAGACTTTTATGATGTGTGAGGAGGGTGTTGACTCTAAAAGGAGCAAAAAAAAGGAACTGTATAAATTATTTGGAGGAAGAAGGATAAGGGGCGATATGGTTTCAGTACAGGGGCAGGTATCTATGATGTCTGCAGACAAGACCGTAGTATTGACTGAGACACGCTAGGAAGGAGTGGACAGATCTGGGACTGGGAATTAGTAGTGCTGGTGGTTTAGTTATGAGTTATTCCAGCCGGAAATGTCCGACGTGGTATTGCCTGGACAGAAAGCAGCTGTGAGTGCAGATGCACAGCCCCAAGCTGGCAGCAACATGTTGGCAGTTGGAGCATGTGAATAGCTTCCACCTGCCCAGAAGGGGATGTAAGCCAGAGAAAGCAAAGAAAGTAGATGATTTGCTACATAGATACATGTCTGGATTCTATCTGAGCTCTGTCCCTGTCCTGCTATGTGGTGTTGGACAAGTCATTTAAATCTGTTGCTTGTCCTATCATGTGATTTTATATAATTCACAAATATTGTGAGAAGTATGTTTGTTTGTTTGTTTAAAAAAATCTGTATACTCCAATTTGTCTCATTTTCAGTGGGGTCTTTTAAATGCTACCTTGGTAAATTTACAAATGAAAAATAAGACGGCGTGAAAAAGTCTGAGGAGTGCTGCAGAATATGCCAAAGTCACCGACTGTCTGTCATGTATCTCTCACTGCTTACACTCGTTACCTTGGGAAGACTTCTCCTTCTGCCCCAGTGTTTGGGTTACCAGAGGGCTTTTTCAGCTTGAAGGGAAACTTTCTCACCCTTAAGAGTGCTAATATTGTTGAGGTTGCTTGCCTCTAAAAAGTTTGACAGAATGTAAAAGGATTCTAGATTTATTATACTTAACAATTAAAGAGTATTGTTTGAAAAAGAAAATTCTTCTGATCTGTTTGTTCTAGAATAGTTATTTATTATAAATAGTTATCATAAATAGCTATTTATGATAAACATTTTAGACAGTCAATTTGACTTTCCTGATTACAAAATAAAGTAAAGCTACTAATGAGGAGAGAAAAAAAAAAAGGGCAAAAAAAAAAACAACTAAATGACAGTTCTGTTGTTAACTTAGCCAGTGACCTGTTCATGTGCTTCAGCATCTTGGCTAATTCTGGGGAGGCTGACAATTCAGTTTCCTTCCTCCCAGTTCAGACTAGTATGTCTTGGAGAATTTTTCTGAGGTTACACATCCTCTGAATTGTTTATCCAGCCTTAAAATAAGGCTGTGTTTAGTGCTTAACATGTTTCAAGGCCAGTTTTGCTCATGGCCGGTTATATTTTTGGTAAACGAGTATAGTCATTCTCTTTTTTTCTAATGGACTACCCTGAAAAGCAGTGAGTTGAAGGGCTCTTCAGGAAGGCATGGAACTACACAGAGACTCGGGCTAAATCCAGCTGAGCAAAGGAGAGGCTAAGGCTACACAACTTCCAGTTATGTGACAGAAGCAGCCAACTCTGCAGCATGAGCCAGCTGTGGCCTCTGATGTGCTCTGCTTCCTTTCCAGGAGCTGAGGGTTTCACTGCAGAAACACATCCAGAAGATCTGGCTACTTCGCGCCATTTGCTAGGCTACTCTAGTTGATACAATTTTTATGTTGCTGGCACACAACGACTAACTGTGGAGTCATAAATGTGACCTGTAATGTTTTTTTGTTTTCCTGTAAAGTGGCATATGTATTTTTTGGTTTCCCATAAATTCTGATGTTGCTCAGAGCACATCTGGCTATATTGTATGGATGCTGTGCTGGCTTGATATCAGGTGACAAAGTAATCTGGGAAATAAGTTGCAGTGTCTCCTTGTTTATTTGTTTTTCAGTGCCGTGCAGCCGAAGAACTATTAATGTAATCTTTTTTAATATGGCATCAGCAGGCTGCTACTTAAAGGGTTAATTTCTGGGAACATGTGCTCAGAGCCAGAATTCTCCTCAATCAGTAAAGAAAAAAGAAAAAAAAAAACACACAAAAAACAACCAACTACAGATTAAGTTACTACTTTATTGCTTAATAACCTAGGAGCTTTTGCTTTGATATTTCTTCTTTTGGTCACTAAGAAACTCAGATACTTTTTCAAGAACTACAGAGCAGAGTAGGTGTTTCTTATTATTTCTTCAGATGCTGTTTACATTTTTAGTACTGGAGTCTCCAGTGGCCTAGGGACAGAGCAAGCTTACAATTTCAGGTTTGTCGTAATTATTTTAAATACTTTTGACTATCATTACTACATGAACAGAACTTTATGCACCATCAATATTTCAAATGTAAATAAAATAGTTCTTAAAAAATGAAGATCACTTAAAACATAGTGCTGCTTGAATGTTGAGGAGCCATTATGTTTAATAGCATTTTTAAACTATTAAAGTTGAGTGGTTACTTTTTATTTTGCATTTAGTCACTCATGGGAGACATTTATTTTGTCTCATACTCTGCAAATAGTGATGCTGTTAGTGGAGAAGGTTCTCATTTTGAATAATGGTCTCATTTATATAATATCTCAGCATAATATATTCATATCTTAGAGAGGAATGAAAATTCACAAACTGTTAAGGGGTGTACAGGAAATCAAATGAAATGTATGGCTATAAAAATCTTGGGGGAGGGGAAGCAAAACTGTGAATGTCCTATTCTAGTAATTATTTGGTCTGAAGTTAACACCCTTTTTTTATTAATGATGACATCAATAGGAAATAATGGTAATAAAAAAATAGTTTGTATTGTGGATTAGATAAGATTTTTTGCAATATACTTGGACAGTGAACTCCAGGACCATTTGGAATGGCTGACTGCATGAAAACGCAGAAAGAAATTATGGAATTAGATGCAGCAGTTTTTATAGCCCTGACTTAGCTTTATGTAGGCATTTGAGAGCCATTCTTGCTATTTTTTATTCACTTTTTATGGCTATTCCAGCATGTTCCAGTGATTCTCTTTTTATGCTGTGGTAGCACCAAAAAGAAAGGCTCATTTATTTGCTACAAACCTTGCAGAAAAATGAATAAAAGACTGATTCATCATTTGTTCCACACAACGTATTTTTTTCTATTACTTTTGGGTGCCTTGCCAAATGCCTGGGTTTATATTTCCTGATCCCAAGTGCCTTGAAATTTGAACCAGAGAAATGGGCAAATTGTAGGTGTAGGTGTACTTCTCTGTTTGGACACTCTTGATTAAGGCAGAGAAGTAGAAGTAGGAACCAGAAACCGACACAAATTTGGAAGTAGTTAAATCAATGGTGGGGTGATGGATGCTTGGCTGAGGTAGATAAACATGCATATGTATCTGCAAATGCTAGAAGCTGTCTATATCAGACTCTTCTTATTGAATGTAAAGCTATCAACAGGAATTTGACCAGAATCGTATATGTCTCTACCTATTTAAGAAAATATTGCTTTTAAAATAGTTGCTCACAGGGTGAAATTAGCATTAAAGTTTCTAGACTTTACAATTACCAAAGCTGCAAATAGAAAGTCAGCAAGAAATTTTGGAGGTTTCAGCATGGTGTTGGCCTCAATGTTTTGCTTGCCTCAGATCACATCAGAGAGGACAAGTCAGTGCATTTCTGCTTAAATCCGATGGGATTCTTTAGAAGGAAGTGAGCCAGAAATTTTACACTAGAGGACTACCTTTCAATTTGTTATGCCATTGTACATTTTAAAATATACTTGAGTTTTAAAGAAGCAAACCTTGCAAATTCCTCTTTTTCCTAAAGCAATCAAAATCTGTATGTATTCGGGCAATATCTTTTCAGTATCAATGTATCATCTAGCTACCCATTTGTGCTTTGTAACCTTGACTTGATAAAGCTGTTTAAAAAGTTTTAAGAAATCTTTTGTATAGAGGGTTGTTAATACATGGAAAAGATCCTATTACTTTATCTAAAGACTAATGCACTACAGTAGCCTTTTCAGTGAATATAAGCTATCTTCTCCAACATGTCTGTAATTCTGTTAAATATCTATTTAAAAGATGTCTAACAGTGTTACTAAAGTGATAGATGTTATTTTTACTTTTAAAAATAAAAAGTGCGGCACCTTCCGAAATACTTTAAAATCATTTATGTTCAAAATGAATGCATGGTATACTTTAAAGAATAGATTTTTCAACTCAGTAATTTTTGCACTCTTTGAGATTGTTTCAATTGCTACAATAAGGGAATTTGAACTCCAAATAATTGGCGCAGCATTGTGAGTTTTATGTGGAATCTGTGGTCTTTTGAGCAAGAAACATAATTGCTCTTTGCTTTTAGAAAGGTTTTCTTTCAATAGCACATTCGCTCATTCTCATTAATGGAAATTAAATTTTATTTTTCTCAGCTTGCAAAGTTCAGGCAAATTTCTGTCTAAATTTATATCTGTGTTATCTATCTGTTCATCTGTTACAGGTATTTTTGTATTTTAACTGTTGTTGTAAGATACAGATGCTGTAGTTTATTGATGCAATTTGTATTCTGCTGTGTGGCTCAGTACAAAATTTTAATGCAAGCACGAATTTGTGAATAAATTTTTAAATAAAATGATCTGATATTCATACTCAAAGAATTCTTATGAACTTTAGTATCTCATGTTGCGTAGAGACATAAGCATAAATGCTCAATACCTCAATTTCTCAATGAAAAGTAAGTTCTACAAAAATAGAGGTATCTTGGAGGAGTTGTTAGCCAACTTTCTGACTTGTTTTGCTTTCTTCTCTCTGTGGAAGAGCTTTTAAGCCAATAGATACGTGGTGAATCTCACTTCTATACTGCAAATAAAACAAATGTTATCTGTATGTTTGTAATTACTCAAGCCCCGAGGCTGTACTCTGTTGCATACAATGTGCTCTCCTCACTGCCAAGACATGGCCCTTGTCCAATTTATACAATCTAAAGAAGAATTTATACTCTAATGGCAGGTTTAATCTTTCAAACCACTATAGGTCTTGTTACCTACATTGTATACGTACAGTAATTAATGAACAACAATTTTGCTTGCACACTATGGGCATTGTTTGGAAATCAGTGTATATTCTAGGCCAGGATTTCTACGTATCTTCTTTCATAGCAAGGTTTTATGAATTTGGGGCTTATATACTCTACATTTTGGGACTTCTACCTAAAGCTGTCAGAAGTGTGACATCTGGAATCAAGCAAAGGAACTTCTATGTTTCTTCTCCATGTGCAAGCTATTTTTGCGCCATAGAAAAGCTTGCAGCCAGCTGTTCTCTGAAAGTTTATTGTCACATATTCACATATTCTTACCCACCACATTACTGTTGAAAAGAGAAAACATGGATATTCACAGTGAAATAACAATGCTGTGCACTTGTTCCCAAGAAGTTTTTGCCTATTCCCCTTCTAAATCTCTCCCTACTTTCAATCATAGACATAAGTTTATGATCAGTTAGAGCTTAAAAAGAAAAAAATATATATTTTTTAACCATAAAAGAAAATCTGAAGGTCTAGAGCAAAAGTGGATAGAATTACCAAAAGTGCTTTGCTGAATAAGGGCCTCAGCTCTCAAGAAGTGCAAGAATTTGAACCCATGCCTCTGCTGAGCAGTCGTTGCTTAGCTGTGTGTAGCTGCTGGCATAGCATGCAAGTTTTCTGGCTCACTATGGAAAGATTGTTTCTCCTCTGATGGAACAGGGCATCTGAGTCATCCTGTTGGATTCAGAAACCAATTTTTTTAGGAGTCGCTACAGTTGTGTTCTTAAATGTTATTGATCTGTCCATTGTGCCTAGCATCAGGCATTTAGCAGAAAAAGGACAGTTGCCAGCAGTGGTATGAAACGTGTAAGGTTCATGGTTTCTAAATGACATAGTCTAGAAAAATCCGTGTTGCCTGTTTTTTGTGTGTGTGTGGTTTTTTTTGTTTGTTTGTTTAGAAGATATAGCATATTTTATGTGATGACAGGACATTCATAGACCTTAATAGTGTGACCATTACTCCAGGTTAATCTCTTCTGTCTGACTTGGGAAACCTTTTACTAGATGCATGGAAAAAAGAAAGGAAGTGTTTAAACTGACCAAAAGTAGCTGTAAAATATGGAGTCTCCTTTTCAGAAGACTTGAAAGCAGAATAGTCTTGAGACTGAGAATACATACTAATAGGTTACATCTTGTCCAAGTCCTAGTTTTGTAATGAATTTCACACTACCTTCAGAAGAAAAGAATATTCTGAGGATCAGGAGTTGAATGTTTCAAGCGGCCAGAGCGGAAGGTTCAATAAAATCAGACCTGCACCCACAGGCACAGAATGACAGAAATATTATATGTGGACATAAAGTAAAAGGGCCAGTTGTGAGAGACTTGTGTTTTGTGTTAGAGGTTTTTTTCTTCTTTTTACAACTAGAAGTACAGCATGCCATCCTGAGGAATTCAAACCGTGCAAAGGTAGAGTGCCTCTGCACCAAAGCACAGAGTCATGGTGTGAATGCGAAAGAACCTTTTCTTCCTGGAAACTGTCCATAGTATATATGCTTTTTAAAAATAAGTCTCATTGATTATGATCCTACGTCTTGTAACTATTTTTTGTTCAACCTGGAACATACTGGCAGAGAGTACTGTGCTCATTTCATGGACGTAAGAAGACACTCATTGTGTTTGTCTTCCTGCATTACCATATGAAAGAATGGAGAGTTTATATTTACTTTTTTGTTTGTTTGTTTGTTTGTTTGTTTTTGTCTTTAAGTCAATGCCAATTTACATGCCCCTCAGGTAGAGCAGAATAAGACCACCAGTTCCCAGGAATGCTTAAATTCTCCTCTATCCCTCATTAAGTTTTATTACAATGCATCATGTAAGGCTTACTGGAGTTGGTCTTACCCACAGTTAGAGTCTCTCTCTGCCTGCGGTTCAGGCTAATCCTCTGGCTGTTGATTTAATTTGGGGTGGTTCAGCATCTCAGTGATTCTGCCTGGTACTTGGTTTACTGAGTCACCAGCATCCCAGGCATACAGGATAGACCACAGCAAACTGGAATAGTATTTGTGCACCTCAAAATAATGGCAGTGATCAAATTGTACCTGGACTATCTATGGTTCATCTGAGCTATTTTTACTTTCTTACAACAGTGAGAAGAGTCTTAAATGTGCCTCTTTTTCATCATTTACTGATGTGTCTGTTTTTATGTTTGCTTTACTATGCATCTGGACACTCGGGCAAGATAAAGCACTTCTCCCCAGGGCTTGATAATATCTCATGACAGACAGGGGAACAAAGCAATATGAAGCTGATGAATAGTCAGAAATGTGACGTGACTGTAGGAACTACTTAGGAAGTGGAATTAGAAAAGGTACTACTTGGTTGTAAGCAACAGTGAAAAGGGCCTCTGATGAGCATGGTTCTGAGTAGATGAGGTACCCAGGTAAACAGGTAACCAACAAGGCAGATAGGAAAGCAACACAAGGAACTGATGGGAATACTGGTGCACCAGCATCCTGCTGGAGGAAGTGGTGCATTCACAGCTGGCTTAATGCAGATGATGTGTATTGTAAGGTCAACCTCACAACTCCTAGTAATGTTGAGTTCTAAAAATACGTACAGGATAGAGGTGCAAGGTACTGTGAAAGAGCTGAAACACACATATATCCCGAGAGCACATTTCTCCAGAATAGAAACATTTAATCTGAAATCTAAGTTACATAGTACCAAAATGAATAAAAAATACCTACTTTTTATCTGAGTGAGTGGTTCTTCTGATCTTTAAACTACCAGTAGCATACCCTTACGTCTTATATTTAGTCCACAGAATTTATGACGGTTATCCCATCAATAACTCTCATAACCTGTATTTGGCTGGAGCTGATTTTCTAGTTGTTTTTGCTTCAAAGTTATCAGGACATGGGGCATCATGCACTTCTCTTAGTACTTCCAACCATCTATTGCTGTCATTGTTGCAGCTGTGCCTTCCTTCCAGATTTTATCTGGATATAAATTCCAGTCATTGTTCCTTGTCTCTTTCTGTGGAATTTAATGAGCCATTTACAGCTTGGTGATTTCTTTTTAAGGTATTTAAATATTAGGATCACATCTCAGTTTTGTTTTGCTAATATACAAAGACCAAATTTGAACCTTCATTGTAAGTTCTGCAACATCTCGTACCTCAATTCTGGATCCACTTTCAATAGCCTTTAAAAAATATGATCATCAAAGTGTGCATACTGTCCCAGCACTGCAGCAGAGAAAGGTAAAACAATTTCCTTATGACTTCAGAAAACGAAGGGAGAAAATAAAGTTTCTGGCATTATATCTTAATTAGAGATGCTTGTTTGCTTAAGATTGAAAAGGAGATGTGTTCCCTCTCCAAATGATGTCATCGCATAAAAGTTTAGTTCTGTGAAGTTCTTATCCTCCTAGCTTCACTGACTCATCTGATCCTGACCATCCCATTACCTGCTATGCAATGGGAGGTTGTGTCAACCTGCAAATTGTCTGTAACAACTGAAATCTCTGAAGGATGGGACTGTCCTTTACAAAGGCTTTTTAAAATAATACTTGGCACACTGGGTCATATGGTAGTTGCAACTTTTAGGTACTATGAAAAGATAAAGGTTAAATTTATTATGATAATAAAAGAATGTGGGAGCTGTGCTGCTGAAATCGATCAGAGTAAGATTAAACAATAAAAAGCTGGTTCAAGTCAAAATGAAGCAAGGGGGAAGCATTCAGTGGACTTTGGATCAGGCCCAAAATTAAAGGTTTCTTTCTTTAAAAAGATTTTAAATTCACTATATAGATCTCCTACATGTTTTTCTAAGGGTTTTTAAGAAATAATAACTTAAAAATCATCACCTTTCTCATGTTCTATGCTACTTGGAAGTGCCTTTTTTTTTGGTAAATCCGTAACACAAACTTAAGTCGTAAAAATAAATATTTCTTATTTTGCAAATACCACCTTCATGTCTTAAAGCCAGTAAAGTTCTGCCTGCGTGGAGGGGAGAGAGCTGATTTATTGATCAGCTGAAGTGCTGCAGAGACTATAAACTGAAAGTCAGAAGCAGGAAAGAAAAACAAAAAGAAATCATAGGAGAAGACATAGCAGCAGAAAATCTATTGAAAATAATCCACTGCTGCCTTCTTCTCAGCTTTTATCCTCAAATTAGACTATATCTCAGTCTGTTTCTGGTCAAGCACAGGCATAACAAATCTTAAACATTTGGTTTGTATTTTTTTCCCCATGAAACTTTGAAGGAATTAGAGAGAAAATCAAGGCATGTCTTTAAAAATTCTGATCAGGTTTCCTCTGGAGTCTTGCTGCTGGAAGAATGTCTTATGGGTAAATTTCCGCTCTCTCAGCGGGGCAGTGTTTTGCATGAACCAACTCCCAGGAGAAAATGTTGTGTGCTTATTCTGTACAGCAGCGCTTAGGCAGCATCTCCCTCTTAAACTGACCAGAGGGAGGGGAAGCAGTTGACCTGAGGGGAAGGGGGAGGGATGAGAAGAAGACAGTGCATATTTCCAGAGCCAGACGTAGTGCTAGTCATAAAACCAAAAAAAAAAAAAAAAAGCCTTCTATATTTGCACTGCTTTTCAGTGTGCTATATTACGGCAGTTAAAGAGTGTGAATATCACCTTACCAGAAACATTCTTGTTAAGGGTATGAGACAAAGCTCCTCAGACAAGAAAGCCTTGTGTCAAGTCATTTTTTTAGTCTCTTTTAGGGAAAGTCAGAAAAATACTTCCCCTCTTTATTCTTTTACTGCTTGGACTTCAGGCTTTTTCATGCTTCCTAAAAATTTGATTTCACTTTTCAGACTTTTTTGAACCAGGTTGGCTGTACATACTGTCTCACTAATGGAGCTTGTTGTTACTGGGCTATTTCATGGCATGGTTCTGTGATTCAATACTTTTAATTATCTTTTTATTACAACATGTACCAGGTCCTAACATACAGTAGATTTACTGATAAGGCCATATACCACTTGTATTGTACCCATTTATAGTCATTTTTTATAATGGTATCTTGCTAATAAAATGTTATCTTATTCATTCAATTTGTGTGTAATAAATCAACAGCCTGTTCGCTTTCTTCTCATGCAGATATCAGTGTAAGTATGTATGACTGTGTGCATGCACCAAACCTGATGATGTTGCTTGCATACAAATGGAAATTAGCTTAAGAGCATTTCATTAATGAAAGTGTAGCTGTTTGCCTTTGACCTGACTAAAATTAATACCATAAATAAAATAAAATAAAATAAAATAAAATAAAATAAAATAAAATAAAATAGGACTTTATTTCAGCTCTATGCAAGACATTTGAAAAAATGCATCCAGCCCATTTTTTCCTGTCACTGTTCCCACATTATAGATTACAGAATGAAATAATTATAAGTGGTATATGATGCTCTCGTTCAGTGTTTTTTCCATTGCATAAGATAAATCAGGGGCTCCCCAGTTTACATTTTTGTGCAGTACCACTAAGACGCTGCATTAGCTATCTGTGGAAGTAACAGCACATCTCACTCTACATATATGCGAAGGATGTATTTAGATGCTTATACTGCATCAATATCACATTTATGGATGTGTGATATGTATAATGGAAGATGAAGTATTGCTCTATACCCTTGCTTTAAAGGTGGCCTATAGAAAGCAGCACGCACATTGTACCTCCTTTCAGAGGAAACTGAAATAAAACTACAAATATCATGAGGACGTGATGATGAGCACATAAGTACCTTGGATTTAGTCTGGATCCTTTAGAAGTCTAATTACTCCCATGCAGATAGTAAAAGTATGGAACAAGCCTTAAAATGTTTGGAGAAAGTGCAGAATTAGGTTTTTAAATCTTCTGTGAAAACAAGCAAACAAAAAAGCCCTCTGTAATTCTGTTTGTTCTTTATGCGACCACCCTCCCTGCAGAAAAATAACCCTAATAGCTGTAGTATTTCAAAAAAAAAGGAAAAAAAAGAAAAAAAAAGAGTTGAAAAATCAAACCCCCACATCAACAACATTTTTAGTAAAATATAAATTGGAATTCATTGTTAAAAAGCAAATATATTACTGTAGCTATTGTGGCGTGGACAGCTTACACCTTAAACATGAATTGGATCACCAAGAACTGCATATGATAAAGAGAGCAAAAGTGTCAATAATGGTGGTCTACTGATAATGTCTCTCTCTGATCCACACTTTTAAGTCTTTCTCTCCTGCTGAACATTTGATCAAACCATCTTTCAGCTGGCACAATCAATCTGTGCAGATCTTCTTGGTGTTTGGAATCATCTTGTGAGTGAATGAAAATGGAAACTAAATTAACGATCAGATTTACTCTCCAGATTTCTAGCACGATTATTCTTAATGTGAGAACCTGGGAATAAAAGGCGGCTTAGGACTGATTATCCATGTCTATGTATCTTCACTCTTCCAAATGGAAAAATAGCTTTTGTCCTTGTGTGAATGAAATGCATGGACTTAATTTCTTGATTTCAGAAGCAAGAAATGTACGTTTTCTGTTTCTGAGAGCAGGATGGGAAGTGTTTGCATTCACTCCAAGAATTGCCTGCTAGTTTTCTCACTGGAGATTGCAATTGGCATTAGCTGTTTAATTCAGGTTCCTCAAAAAGTCAGAATCCATTTAAGAAGAAACTGAAGGGCTTGAACAGAAAATTAGGTGTTTTTTTCTCAGGGCAGAGAATTTTAAAATGAAAATTTAAAATGAGAATTTTATGGCAATGGACCTTTTCCCTTTCTTATTAGTCAGTTTTGGGAGGACATTTACTATATTTTTTCACTCCTATGAAGGAAGCGCTTGCTTTCCTTGAGACAGCTGGTCAGTGAGCATGGTTCATCTGCTTCTGTTGTAGATTCTCGTCTGGCTGGACTCCCGTCTGATTAACTCTCAAAGAGATACAGGTCAGGCTCATCTTGCTGTGGTAGCAACCTCTATCCAGAGAGAAATTTTAACTTTGTTTTATGGAGTCCAGTTGAATGTATAATTTATTTACATGTTTAGTTTTAATCCTATTGAGTATGGCATGTTAAAAAGTAATCAGCAAGACTTGGTTAAAGAATCAGCTCCTTAATTTCACCAATAATAATATTCACTAATAATATTTTCCTTCTTTCCTCTGAAAAACAATTTCTGAAAACCTTTAATTTTTTTTTTCCCTGGTTACAGTTATAGTATTAGCCTCTGTAATTAAACCCTTAGGAGTTCAAACTGTTGAATCTCTATTTGTGATCTGCAATTCTTAATTCAGACTATAGTGTGAGCTAATCAATATCTCTACAGTAATCCTGTTCTCATTATTAAGGTCTGCTCTTTCCCCACTAAACTCAGGGAATGGTTTCCCCTCTCAGCACAGGCAAGGTTAGGATTGGACCATATCCTCACCAAAGCTGTAGACCCTCATAAAGGTGACAGAAAATTCTATTAACATGTTTATACAAGACACTTGATGGTTTAAGTTATGACAGGTTTTAAATAAATTTGTCAGAATGTTTGCCAAAAGGCAGATTTGAAGGAAAACCAAGCAGTATCCTTTAAGGTAGCAGCCAGCATGTTAACTGTTGAAATAAGGTAACTATGCTAAACTGACAAATTCTTTTCATTTCCTTTCTTCTTTCAAAGAAGAATACATCTTCATATACAATACGTCTTCAATACATCATAAACCCATAATGATGGTCTTCCTTCTGATTAAAACAATAAAAAAAATGAAGTAGGGGGAAGATCTAGGTCCAGAATTTCCAAACAATGTTCTCTTTTAAACCAAAACCAAACCTTCAAATCTGAATCCAGTTAGAGAATTAATGTAACCACACTGGCTTAGTCACCTTTCTCATGTGGGTAGAGCGAATTTTGTGAAATGCCTCTAAGTGAGGAGCATTTTACTGTCTAAAACCTGGCTGTTGCACGCACAAGTGTTTTATGAAATACAAGAACTAGATAAAGGATTACTACTGAAAAGGTTATTTTAGTTAATCGTTTCTCTGTATGAGATCAACCTTTTCTGTTTGTACACAATGTTAGTGAAGGCTTCCCTGAAATCTCTGAATGAGGTACCAAAGCTGGAATCCTGGACATACACATCAACCACATTAGTATGTTGTATTTCCTTTCTATAACTGAGTCCTGGGTCGCCAATCACCAAGGTATTCAATGTTAGTGTGAGTAAAGTGCTTAAGACTTAATCAAGTGTTGGAGCTTTGTATTTAACTTATGGACAGACTTTGAAATGATCAGAAAATTTACTTGTTATTTAATGACATTGTTTTGGAAAGAAAATTTGAATTATGCATAAGTATTACAGGGAGGAGGAAGTGGCTGATGCTGAACATGACAGATCATTGATAAACGGTGATCGCTTGCGTATAAAACGTATATATAATAACTGGAATCACGAGGTACATATTTTAGTATGGTCATATGGAGACAAATAAGAGACGATGACAGTGCTTGGCAAATGGAGACTTGGTTGTGGGAAGCTGTGAATTCTGCTAATCAGCTGAAAGTGAACTCCCAGATACCTCAATAGGGAAACTGATGTGGTGTTTGGATTTACCCTATGGGAAATCTCAAGTAAAGAACAGGAAAAGTTTTTTTATTTTGGGTGGTCTGGTGAAAATCTAATCAGAATGCTAACTGAACATTCAGTTTTGGTGCCTACTTCTCAGGAAAGATGATGATGCTTTGGAGAGTGTCAGGAGAAAAAGAGAAGAATGGTTAAAATATTTTTTAAAATATGCCCTACAGTGAAAGAATCTGAGATCACCATCTGTTTTCTTATCAGAGATGGTTACTTAGTCATGGTGTACAAGTACTAAAATAGAGAATAAAATTCTAGAAGGTTACAGACAAAAGCAAAACAATGCCCTGAGGCTAGAAATTTTTCTTTTGAATTAACCTTTGTAATACACTTTTAAAAATCTATTGAACAACATACATAAGATTTTTAACCCTGTGATTCCCTATTGCAGGAAACATAAAACTTGTATAAATAAAATAGGTATTTTTGTTAAAAATCTGCGCTCTTCTTCAAAAAAGAACAACTTGGAAGAACATCCATAGCCTCAGTTACAAAGGGAGGTCAGTTTTTGTGACAGCAATGCCGCTTGAAGCCTTATCTCTTTCTGATAAGAATCTGTAGAAAGCAGTTCAGTCCCCGTTTTTAAGCAAAAAAAAATCAGACTAGTTTTCTCTTTGGAGAAATGAGAAACGACTCTATAAAATCGGTAGGCATCTTCCTCTCTCAAATTCTGTGCTCTTTTTATACAAAGATGAGTATTAAAACTATAATTCCCTTTATAATCGTGTGGAAAAACAGTGAGATGGAATTGTAGTAAGAAGTGACACTCGGTCTTTCAGAGTTAAAACAGCATGGCAAAGAAAAGCAGGTCTACCACCTCATTACCAAACAAACAGCCAAAAATGCCATTACGTGAAGCACCGCAGGACACGGATGTCATCTTGCCTGAGGAGGGCTGTGGGTAGAGCTGCCTGTTCCCTGGGGCTGGCACAGGGGGATGTGGGCACTCCTGGAGCTGGTGGGAGATCTTGGTGCTCTCTCCTCCCAGCACCTAGCGCCGTGTGAGTGTTGTGGGTTGGGAAGGAGAGGGTGGTTCAGCTCCACAAAGCAGCACTGGCCCAGCACTGTAACATGCAAATGTGGCTAATAAGCCCTGTTTTTCAGAGGGGCTGAATGCTTTAGGACAACACTATGAAGACACATCTGTATGGATCTTAGATCAGCATGAGTTTGTTGCTGCTGTTCAGTGAATTGTATTCCAAGGATGCACAGGCTGCACTCCATTGCCTGGTGTAAACATGCCCTCAGCGCAAGTGAAGTGTGCCTTGAGCTGGCTGCTCTGCGTAATGAGATCAGAGGTAATGGAGATCCTCTGCTGAAAGTGTAATTGCATGTGCAGTGTTATTTATGACTCAGCTGAGTCTACACTTGAGAGCTACCTGGTGATAAGGAGTATAAGTACTTACAGGATGGTGTTTGTGATTTCCCTTGCTCTTCCAGACCCTGTAAATGGCACAATCCCCTGATAGTTGGTTATTTTTTTTAATAGTATCACTAAATCCAAAGCATATAGTACTGCAATTACTTTCTTACTTTTGCTTTTTGTTCTTTTTTCTTTGGCATTAATTTCCTGATTCACCTCTACAGCATTAAAATTACCCTTTTCAGGGCCTGCTAACATCAAGAAGATGGGAAGTGCCTATATCATTTTCCTTTTTTTTTTCCTCCAAACATTTTATACAAAACAAAATGTGTGTTTAAAGCCACAAGTGGAAAACTCCTAGTTGTTTTTAGAAAGTCTGTTTGATAGTTGTATTTATTTTTGTCCCTGAGTTTGTGTGAATTTCTCTAATTGCATTACCATCCTGGCATGTTATGACTTTTCCTCAACTATAGGTTAAGTTGTACTGAGATCAGAGAATCAGCATGTTTCAGTGTCACGTTTTGTATTCAGTGCTCCAGCTCTAGGCCAAGAAACTGATCTTTTTTACCCCATTTTTAAAATTACAAAAATGTCATTGGGGTTTCATTTTTTCTTCATGAGTGGTGAGTATAGGTGATCCTAATGCCAGAAGGAAATAGATTTTAACATTATCACATTGTCATATACCCCATCTTAAGTTATAGAAGGAAGAAGCTTCAGAAATAAGTCATTTAAGGAGATTTATGATGTTTAGGCTTGATCCTGAATGGTACTGAGCATTCTTTCCCTGATCCTGTAAATTCTTAACTTTTAAGTCCACTGCAGCTGTCTTTGTGGTTTAGGTCAAGCATGCATTTAAGTGTTTTGTTGGATTTGGGCCAGAATGCTCAGCATTATAACTAAAGAGGTTTAACCTGTGGAATCTGGATCCCTTAAACATGAAATCAGATGTCTAACATTTCCAAGACCAGCAATTAAAATAACTTTCAATCTCTCTTGGCTAGAGTATTGATTAAGAAACAAATTTTAATCATCATCAGTTGTGCTTGGACTCTGATCTTGCAAACAGCTGCACATATGCTTAACTTCACTAACCTAAGTAGTCCCATAGATTTCAGTGTTAGCATGTAAAGTCTTTAAGTGATTTGGAGAGAAAATCATCTTTACTGTTAGTGTGTCTCCTGACCTCCCTCACTGCAGATATTTCACAAGGAGAGCAGTACAGTGAGGTCTGCTAGTGAACAGTAATGTATTTTGTTGCAACTTTAGATACCTCCTGCTTTCTTTGACAAAGTTTGCATTCAATTATGATAAGCAAGGAGGCATTTGCTTGCTGTAGTTTGTCGTTTGGCAGGGGGATATTTTACCAGTTGTTAGGAGAGAAATGACTTCTGCTTCCTAGTTAGGACTTTGTTTTCATTGGATGAGAATGAGAGCAAATATTTGGACGTAAATGTTTTATGGCAGTACCATATGGTCCTTGGTATTTTATTTTTAATTTTTTTTTGCAGTTGCATTAAAATTCCTTTAATATTACCAAAGTATTTCATTTAAAAGATAAATGCTGCATGTAACCTGAACAGCTGTTTTTCCTAAATAGCATCAAGAGTTTTGCTTCTTTGAAACTCTACGGTTTGGCTGAACGGACCAGTTTTAACTCCGGTTGGTTTGTGGAGAACTTGTTTCTCTTTTAACTAATGAATACCATGCCAATTATATTGCATTGTAACAATTTTGCTCTTAATTGTAGTTTGTGATTTATTTGTAATAGTGACCAGTGAAATTAAATAGTTGGTTAATGTGTGTTGCCAGGATTTTCTTCCCCTTGAAAGGAATGGCACTAAATTACACCCACCCACACTTCCACACCCCCCAGATTAAACAAGTCTTGCATTCTTTCTTTTTCCCTTCCCCTCCTCAACCCCCTGAAACACTCCACCCTAGAGGGGGAAAAAAAATAAAAAAATCCTTTAACTAGTGCTGAAGAGTCAAGACTGAAGATTTACCTTATTCTCTTCTCCCAGGACAGTACTACAGGGGAAATGAGCTTCAGAAACTGAAGTCCTTGCAGCTCCTGGGGACTTACCAGGACAAATGAAACTCACAGGGTTTTAATCTTACTAGTATCTTCAGAGAAGAAAAATGCTAGATTGGTGTAAAATTACTATAATGTTAGCACTTAGTTTTTTCCAGTGTCCAACAGTGTGAATGCTTTTCAACAAAAGCAAATAGGGACTAAGAGCTGTACCCAAGCAGCTTGTGTCCGCACTAAATCTTAAATTGGGAAGAAGGGCAATAAGGACATTTGAAATACTCTTTAGCCTTTTAATTTTATCTAGCCTTCTTTCTCTTGTAAAAATTCTGCAGTTTGGGGGAGAGGGGAAGGGAAGAATAAGGTTGCATATCAGTCTAATTTTTTATTTATATTCTAAAATCTTGTTTTCTATCAGAAGTTAATTCAGTAATAGTCACCAGATGGTGTGCAAATACTAATGAGGGGATGTTATGACTCTTGGGTTCCTTGTGGAGGTTGTAGGAGTCGGCATCTTGCCATCAGAAAATAGATGTCAGGGGAGTAAAAGTACTCCCTGGGGAGGATGTGACTGGACCAGCAGGGCTTCAGTTTTGTTGCTGCTTTACTTGTGGGAATTCTGTGAGTTGTGAGAAACTTTCTCTTCATTAGTTTTAATGAAAGGTAAAATGGTGGGACATGGTGCTGTGTATCACTACTTTAGAGAGTATGATTAATCTTTGTTTTCAATGAACCTGAACAAATAATTAATACAATTTTTGAAAGTGAAGTAAAGCACTACTGTAGCCCAGATAGGTTTAGAGTTTGGGACACAATAGGAAAAGGTCATTTGTGGGATAAAGAAAGAGTTATTTCAAGGAAGAGAGAAATGTTCTTATTTCTAGCAGAATACTTAATACTGCCTCTTTAGAATGATCATGCTGTGTGTTCCCTGCCATATGATTTATTGCAAGCTAATCCATCACATCTGTTCTCTGTCCCAGTGGCAGCATATAAACATTGTAACACAAGGAAGATGAAACAGAGCTCTGGGATGTCTTTTATAACAGATCTATGTAAGTGTGAAAGTAGAAATGTCTGTTGATTCATAGCAGCATGCTAAGGAGGTTCTAGTCAACAATGGGCACTGACATGTCAATTCCCTTGTGCAACCTGGGTTCTTTTCCCATCCACTCACTCATCCCCAGAATTTACAATGCCAATCTGAAAAGGAAAAGAAAATGTTGACAAATACATAACGCTGTGTCTTCCAGATATACTACATTTATGTTTGCCAACAGGACAGCTACTAACTTCAACTTTTGGAAAGCCTTGGGCAATGCATGCAGGGGTTAGTAATGAGATGTAGAGTATTGCACTGCTATGCAGAAGTCTGATGCAAGGTGGTGTTGTCCTGTCTGAAACAGGTATTGGTCTTATTCTAGTTCATGAAAGAAGTAGCCATATTATATAATCTGGATCTTTTAAATCCTTCCTGGTGAAAATTCTTGGACACAGAGACCTCATGGATAATCCTAACATTTAGGATTGCAAACACAATTGTGAAGCATCTTGGAATAATGCCTTTTCTTCTGTTTTCACTCATGGATAGAGTTAAACACATATTTTTGTAAACTTTTTATGAATGCTAAACTCACTCAGGAAAACAGAATCAAATCACATTTATTTATTTATTTTGATTGATGCCATCAGTAAAACATGTAACATGATACATCAAACATGATGAATTCAGAAAATGGACCATTTGACCAAAGTATTGACAGACAAATCTTAATACAGTCCACTCTTCGCTCCCCTAGATCAAGTTTGGCTATATTTTACTCTTAAATGTTTTGAGTTAAGTGTACTGTTATTACTTCTGGTTCTAGGCTCCACAGAAAAACCAAACAAAGGTATTTTGTGAATTTGATTCATCAGCTTCTGGAATTTGACAGATATCTCTTGGAAATACAAGGAGATTTTTAAAAATCCTCTTCTAAACCCAAAGTCTATACGGTTTCCATTTTTGCATCATGCCTCCATTAATTTAAGAAACATTAGCTTTCAAAATCAATGACTTTTCATTCTATTTGTCTCTGCTTGTAACTGTACAGTATATGGCAAAAAGCTAGAATGTATATTCTTACCTTGCCAATTACATTTTTATCTTCTTAATTATCCATCTTATTTAAGCAAACATCAAGGTTTTGAACCTTATATCTAAAAGCACTTTGCTGTCTTAAGTGTCTGCTGTGTCACAGATTCCCATTATAACTGCCATAACAACTCCTGCACGTGTAACTGGTATGTCAGGAGATAGATCTGGAATCTAGTTCCAGTACTACTCTGACGATAGTTATAAAAAAAAAAAATGTAAAAAATAAAAATTGGGGAGTCTGTACTATATGGAGATAAGAGCTTGATCACTTGTGTCAGCAATCATTGGCATATACTTTGCTCTATGGAGCCCCTCAACACCCCCAGGTAGTTTCTGTTTGCATCTAAATTAATATGTACAGATGAGAGAACTAGCATGCTGCTGAACTTCCACTGAAATTTCAAATGGGTTTGGATCAGAAATTTGATAATCACAGAATCATGGAATGGTTGAGGTTAGCAGGGACCTCTGGAGGCCATCTGGTCCGACTCGTGCTCAAACAGGGCCGCCCAGAGCAGGTTGGTCAGGACCATGTTCAGGCGGCTTTTGAAGGTCTCCAAGGAGACTTCACAACCTCTCTGGACAACCCATGCCAGGGCTGCACCACCTGCACAGCACAGAAGTGCTTTCTGATGTTCAGAGGGATCCTTCTGTGTTACAGTTTGTGCCTGCTTCCTCTTGTCATGGCACTAGGCACCACAGAAAAGAGCCTGGCTCCGTCTTCTCTGCAACCTCCCTTTATGTTTTGATAAACACTGAAAAGATCCTTCTGAGCCTCCTCTTCTCCAGGCTGAACATCCCCAGCTTTCTCAGTCACTCCTCATAGGAGAGGTGCTCCAGTCCTGTCATCATCTTTGTGGCCTGCTGTTGAACTCTCTCCAGGAGCTCCAGGTCCCTCTTGCACTGGGAAGCCCAGAACTGGACACATCACACTAGGTGTGGCCTCACCAGTGCTGAGCAGAGGGACACGATCACCTCCCTCGACCTGCTGGCAACACTCAATCATATCTAATCAAATAATAATCAAATTGTACCTCTTGTGATTTGTAGTCCTTGGTACCAGCTGAGATACAGCCACATCTAACCTTCTTATGCTTTCATTTTTCAAGCACCTGAAATCAGCTTCAGTCTCTGATATGCCTTATCGAATTGATCTGTTTTCAGCTGCTGCTAGACTTTTGAATTTAGTATGGCCATTACAATAAGAAATTACTTTGTGCATCTATAGGAGCCTGTTGTTTTCAGTTTGGGAAATTATATAAAACAACTGTTTTATATAAGACAGCAGTTCCTACCAAATTTAATTTGTTATTGGTATTATGGAAATGTCTGGGACGTAATTGAACACCTGTACTGCTTCATGCTAAGGCCTGTATGGACAATTAGAAGGGAAAAGAGTTTGCTGTGTCTGTACTAGTGACTTAAGCAGCACCTAGGTGTGCCCCTAGGCCCAGGTGTGCTCCTAGGCACTGCTATTCTGGGCTGTGCCAGCCAAAACCTTCCAAAACAACTCCTACACATAGCTCAGAAATTAGCACTGATGAGGGACCACTCCCAAGAGGCTGTTCACACATGTCCACCCTGTTTTGGATGCTAACAGGCTTATGTGGCTGCTCACATTTCTGTGCCTGCTGACCTTAGTGCCACAGGATGGTCCTGGGCACGTTTAAGTTACTTGTATAGGCATAACCTCTGGGTCCCATGATGCCTCTGGTATGTGTGTCAGGATATAAATAAAGAAATGTGGTTATGGGGGGGAAAAGTTAAATGAACACAGTGGAACAATAAAGTAGAGCTTATAATTCCTAATCAATACCAGATGGAAGAGATTTGTAAATACCATAGCAAAAGTAAAGCAAAGAAAGGATTTAAAGGATAAAGTAATGGTGTTTTAAAAATTTGGTGGAGCTGTTCTCTCTGCATACCAAGGCAGTCTGAGAGAAATCATCACTGTTTGTAGGGTTGCAGAAAGAATTTGATATTCGTGTTGTTGTCAGGCTGAAATGGGGGGTTTGGAATTCAATAAGGTAAGAAATCTACACAGGTTGTTGGGAAAGTCTGAAAAGATGTCTCATTTACTCAAATGGAAGTCATCAGCTAGTGGGCCTGCGGGCCTGTGCAGTTTGACACAACATGCACCAAACTGTAAGGCCTGGGAAGTTTCTGAGAAAGAAGATATAAAACACATCAATGTGCAAAAAAGTGGCTTAATCTTGTAATTTGTGATTCTCTAAGCAAATACAAATGTTCAGTTCAGTTATATATTTCTCAACATATATTCTAACAATCATACGTAGGAGCCAGCCATCAAATATTCTAATAATTCATGACTGATGTACATTAGATGTTTAACCTACCAAAAGTTAGGTAACTTTTCGTTTGCATTATCAGAGTCTTCACAGTTTTTGTATTAGCAAATGCATGAAGATGTGAGAAGTTAGCAGAAATTTGTTTTCCTCCCAGACATCTGTGTGCATGACTCTATCTAAGTAGAATGGAAACGTTATTAAGGCATATTAATGCAAGGCAATATTTAACGGGGTGGTTAAAAAAAATAAAAAATAAAAATCAACCAAGCAACTCACTACTGTTGTCAGAGTTCACATGCTCCAGGTCATCCCCACAGTGGATTATATAGGTAACAGAGATCTGGATAGTTTTGTATTGCTTCTTAGTCTTTCATTAGACCAAACAGTGTTGGTTTTGCTTAGCTTTGCAGTGAAAGTTATTGGTAAAAATGCGTTCCCAAAGGTTCTGTTTTGCATGATTTAATACACTGGCAAAATCTACAGTAGCAGTTAACCTAGATGCTAAACTCAGTCAGATGATAGTAAAATGATTTTTTGCTATATTTAATCCAAAGGCACACCATGCCATCTTCCCACTGACACACTCAAGAAGCAAAGGACAAAAGTAGAACCATGAAACTTGGAGTCTCAAGTTCTAATTGAAGGAGTTTGGTGGAGTGGGGAACACTGAAAAGTCAAAGAGAATGAAGATGGAATTTTGGATCCTCCAAGAGGCGTGCTTTGTGCTTTCAATTTAGAAATCTCTTCTGCAGTGGGATGGAACTTTACCTTTTTTAATGTACCATTTAATTCTTTTTCATATTAATATAGATTTATTATGCTGCAGAAAAAAAAAATTCTTCAGCTGTATTTCAAATAAGCCTTTTAGCCACCTGTGGAAATGGCAGAATAACTGCACTGCATGGATCTTAAATCTTTTTCAGGTGGTTGGATGTCTAAATTAATGAAAAGCTCTTCCTGTTTCCTCTGGAGCTGGCTTGTAGAAGTTGTGACAAAGACTTAAACATACAATTAGGAACCGTTTTTTAGCATATGTAAGGAACATAATAAAAATAATAATTATATAAGTGTAGCTCTCCAGTAACTTGTGATTAGAAAAGACAGAGAATATCCTAAGGTTGATATTTTTATATATGACAACAGCACTGACTTCTCCCAAAGATGGGGATAGAACCCAGGGTTGCTATGCAATTGCCCTTTGACATTGAATAGTTATGACAAAAGAACTGGTAAATCTCTGTTTTCATTTTCCTAAACACTCCTAGACACATGTCTAGGAAAACAAGCTGAGCCTGAAAGCCAACTTGGTCTTGGTCTAAGCCAAGCCACTACGTCTTGTTGCATCTTTCTATGGAGATCCATGCGAAATGGGATCATCCTCCCTGAATACAGAAACTGGTCAATGCTACCTTAGTCAGTGTTGCAGTTTTATGGCAAACCACAGTATTTCTGAGAAAGGTTCAGACACTTGCTTTCCATATATCTGTTCAAAATTCTTTTGAAATCCCACTACAATAGTTTTATACTAGCAGTTTTTCTGCCTTGTGTCGAGAGACATTTTAAAAATCCACATAAATTAGGTAAGTGATTATACATTACACCCAGTTTAGCCTTCACAGGTATTAGTGCTCCTTCATTGCTTTACGCATTGGGCTCTTCAGCATGGAGCTCTCTTGGGTGCCAGGGACTTGGTTGTGAATGGCTACTCTGCAAGACAGGTTGTCAGTGGGTCTGGTTGCTGCTTCTGAGACAAGAGTTGCTCCTACTGAAGGCTCTAGGACTTCTGTGATCATCCTGCCCGGTGTCCAGGGCTGTGGAAAGGCGAGATGGTCAATGATTCTTTCCTACAGACTTGTGCTAGATAAGATCTGCTTCTTGGGGTGCAAATGAAGGATTATGAGAAGGCTTTAGAGGCTGAGACTAAAACACCTGGCTGAGCTCAAGTGGTTTACTTTGCATCCCCAAGCTGCCAGATGGGCATTTAGGCTAACACATAGAGCAGTCTGCCTGACTGTAGCCAGACCTTCACATGCATGGGAAAGGATTTCTGCATGCATGAGATGGCTGTGTGTAGATTCTAACGTAACTACATTTATGTAACATATTTAAGACTATATATAAAACATCTTTGGTGATTTTTTTTTTTTCCCCGGGGAAAAGAGTGTTTATATTTACTTACTGATTTACAATGATCCTGAGAGAAAATGTTTGTTGAAGTTTTGCAAATAAGGATTTTCTTTACTCTCTTGCAATGGTGACTCTAAATATTATCTTGTAAGTGTCATTGTCTTGAGTGTTACAATTGTTAAACAGTGCCTTGAAATGTGGTTATTTTCCTGAATACTGTTGAAGATCATTTATTAAGTGCCAAAAGTGCATTACTACAATATGAAGAGCAGAATAAGACTCAGTTTGGCTCCAAGGAGATTACAAGACAGCAAATATTTAAAGGAATAAATATATTGGGCGATTCAGACGTTCTGACTGGCAGTGCCATCATTATTTTCTCTTCATCTGTCCTCCCTCATAGCTTGTGTGAAAGACGGCAAATGGGTAAAACACTTCTAGCTAGGCTGGTTAGTGCTGAAAGGAAAAAAAAAAAAAAAAGATTTGGCCTGGGAAACCCAGGCTGTCTACATATGAGAGTTAAAGGGAGGCTTTGGTGTGTAGTACTAAAAGTTGAGTTTTACTTCATTCCTGTGCCACCTGTACAAAAAGAAGGCTGCAACACTTGCATTGTTTAGTAGCTGGAGAATAGATTTTGGTATGAGGACTATAAATTTTATTTCTGACAAGCTGTATGACCTTAGGGAAGTTTTTTTATTTATTTATCTGAGCTTCAATTCATCCAACTATAAAATGTGGAAAATATTGATTTTCCACCTTTCCAAAGTGCTTTGAAAGCATTATAGGTACTATTTGCAGAATATGCAAAATATTGGTGATAGTCAGACTGAGTTAGAGGGAAACTCCTTATCTTTTTAGCGATCCCTTGGGACATGCAGCTGTCTTAAGCAGATTTTAGGTGCTTCTCCAAATATTAGTATTCATAAATCAGTTTCAGAAAAGTTTTCAAAGCTGTACTTCCTGATTACATTTGGTTCGTTTCCTAACATAAATGAAAGCCCAATGTATTTCTTTTTAATGTCATTAATTACTCCTCTGCAGAGTTTAGCTAATACATTTTAAAGGCTGGCGGGCTTTCAAATGGTCACTGTCTAGTCTGAACTTCTGTATAAAACCCTCCTTGAGTCCAGTGGCTCTGCTTGAATGATAGATTATCTTTCAGGGAAAAAAAAAATAGAAAAAAACAAAGCCTCATTCTAGTCTTGGTTTAAACATTTCCAATAATAGAAAATCCACTACAAACTTTGGTAAATTGCTCTGAGGTTAATTGTGTTTACTGCAGAAATATGTACCTTTTCTCTGGTTTGAATTTGCTTAGCTTCAGCTGAGGTTTCAGTGTTAATTCTTGTATTGATTTTAAAATGTGAAAATTCATTTTTATTTTTTAACAGGAAATGGGTCTGAGTTTCTGTACACTGTGGAATAGGAACAATGTTGAAATTATTTTTCTGTGAAATAATTTTCCTGTTATTCAGTCAACTCTACTATTATCCTGAAATAGTTTTGTGGTTTTTAACTCCTTGTCATTTCTTGGGAATAGAAGTCAAACTTATGCAAGAGCAAATTTCATAACTCTTTTTTTCCATGAATACTTTGTTCCTTCATTTGCTTTTCTTCAATCCACTACCTCCACAATTCTATTATTTTCATTAAAGCACCATCAGTGGTATACATGTCATTTCTTTTTAATTCCATAGAATGAATTCCAAGAGGTCTTCACAAAACTGATGGGGTTATGTGGTGAAAATTAGAGGCTGCATAACAGCATCACTTTTTCTGGAGAACAGTAGAGGACTTCTGCCTTGATTCAGTTTCATATTAAAAATATATTGCTACAAATACATATTTTTTTTGGTTTGTTTGTTTTTTAAAGTGATTTTGGCAAATTGTGACCATGAAATCATGTTATATAGAAAAGGAAATAATTTATAAACAGTGGGTAAAACACTTGCAAAGATTGGGTAACTTAATTACCCAGTAAAGAAATGTAAAAGTACTGAAGTATATAGGATTGAAAGCAAGGCTTGCTTGCAACTACTCATGCCCACACAAATGACTGATTTTTCTGAACAGGATCTGAATTGTAAATTGTTTTGAAAAACATCAATGCTTGTTATTTTTTGATATTATGGTGGTGAATGTACTAACAGAATGTAATTCAGAATATATAATAACAATAATAGTAATAATAATGATGCAGAGATGCATAAAACCAGAATGAATGATTCTCTAAATGATCCCCAGCAATGCTATTTGCATATGTGCTATTGCATATAAATTCTGAGACCATTGCTTTAGGGGCAGGGGGTACATGTAATTTTTGGTAAAAGAAATGTCAGCAATTTTGTGATAGAAAGGTTAAGGAAGTACTGACTGAATACCAGGTGGGCCTTTCACTGGTAGAAGTGGCTTCCCATTTGTGTTGGCGAGGTGCCCCTAGACTTGATGGCTCCAGTCCCAGCAGGAATGGAATCTGCTCTCTAAGATAGCTCTGGAGAATCTGTCCTGAAAGACTAGCTTTAGACCATCTGGAGCCAGATGGCCAACTTCAGACTTCTGCAATTTAAAGGGCAATTTTTTGGGCTTATTGAAGTCTATGTGAGCTTTGCCATTGATTTCAAGGAGGGACATGAATTTGCACAGCGTTTTTGGGTTCAGAAGTATTACCAGGTTAGAAATCTTTAGAATGGAAGATGAACACTGTAAGAGAAAATGTGTGGGGGCTGTACTGGGAAAGAGAATCTGGATTTTCCAAGAGCAGATGGTGAAAAATATCTTTGCTGCTAGCTGGTGCCTGAGCTCGAATTGCACTACTTTGCTGTTAAAATCCAGCCTTTTCAAAGTCTGTCTGCATGAACTGTACATTTCTAAATAAAAGTGTAATAGGATAATTTAGTAATTTGGTGTCTGCTGTCTACTCTCTCCTAAAAGAAATTACCAAGATCCAAATACACTCGCCACTCAGTGTCATGACTGCAGATACTGCTGAATGATTCTTACTGCATTTATTGGTAAACTTTTGTTTCTCTTGGGTGTTTTGACTCTCTATTGCAAGTTATATTCACCTTGTTTACTGAACTATCAGTCTACCATGCTTTTGTAAATTGAATTATCTTCTGTTCATGATTCTTCCACTTAAAAGCCTCTGCAAAAAAAAAAAAGAAACTTGAAATATTAGAATTACAAGTACTAAGTTCTTTCTTTGATACAAGCTGGGTAATTCAATATGGGGGTGAGGGCATACTTAAAAAAGAATAGAGAAAGAAAATCAGTATATTGAGAAGAATGGTGAAATATGTAGTAAAAAATGTGACGACCTTTTAACATTTGCATTATTCAGTGCATAAAGCTTGTTTTGAGCAAGATCTACTGCTATACACTTAGTGTATAGTGTCTATATAGACTTTTCAGACAATGTTCTTATCTTGAAATATCTTGAAATTGCATTGAGTTCTGTCAAATTACAGCATCCTAAGAAAAATATTCCAAATACATATGTAGTATTGTACAAGAACAGGATTAGATAGTGAAAAAAAAATGTTTATTACTAACATACACGTATATACATATATAACAGCAATAATAAAGTAGTAGTAGTTACTACTAGATGAGTTCTTATGATTTTCACTGCAGTTGTGCAAATATTTTATCTCATTTTCTATATATACAAGTAAGGACTGTAGTTTTCATCCTATAGTAGAAAAACTAGTCTGGGGGCTTGTGTCTATGTATGTGCATAAGGAAATGTACTTGCAAGTTTTGTGGAAAACATGTATGTAGTGTAAACTGTCAACTTATTGAAATTAATGGGATATTTTCCATGTCCTTTCATGAGCTGGATCAGTTCCACAATATCTTAACTGGTGATTAGCAATAAGTATATACTGCAAGGGCAGTAGCATAGGTAGGTGCATTTCAGGCGTAGTTCAGACACCTGTCTTCAATGGAAGATGCAGTGAGACAAACCACAAGTTTAATTCTGAAGTGACTGGCTGACTTTCCATGTTTTTCAGTGTACAGGAGTTTGGATGACTGCTTATGGCCCTAAGCTCTGTGACTCTATGGACATGCCTCTAAGAGAGGATACAGGATTCCCCCAACAGGTTAGGCAGCAAGTTATGTTCACTCAGTGTATGGCACCATGGTAGTCCAGAAGTGACACACACAGAGTAGTTGAGCATTGCTTCCAGGTTGCAAACAGCATCAGCTGTTTTGATCCCAGCAGCCTCATACGTCCCTGATCTTCACTCCTCTGTGACTCACGGATATGCTCTATCAGTCTATGCAGCCCCCTTATGTTAAAGAAGAGGGGAAAGAGGGTTGTACACTGAAAGATGTAGAACATGCCAATAGATACCAGAGTATAATAGACACTAGCTGCAGGGTGCAGGTAGTTAGATATAAGAACTCTGCTATCTAAAATATACCAGGCTTGGGCCCATTCTATTAAGGGATGGGCATCATTCTGCTTTCTTCTATATGTCCACTATGCCTTGAGTTTTAATTTTAACTTGAAATCTGACAACTAGTGATCTTATTATTATTTCTAAATCATCATAAAGGAGAAAAACTGAGTATTTTAAGACCAGACAAAGTTCCATGGGACTGCCACTATAAATATCCCCACTTGGCGATTCCCTGCTGACACTGTATGATAGCTCTTGATCAGTTGGTCAGGACTTCATTCATATAACACATGCTTTATTGATATTGTAGAGTGCTCATGATTCAATTGGGTTGTTATACACTGCAAATTAGGGCCTTATTAAAAGGTTAAGTATATTACATTCAATTCAATTACGTTTATCAATTTTTCAACTTTTGTCAGACTTGTAATCTATTAAAACTGAGCCAGATTTGATTAGATTTATTATCAGTAAAATATTAACTGGCATTATTGAGGCTTCTCTGTGTTGGTTTTTATTCAGGTTAGTACCATATGTGGTATCCCATTGGTTTAATCACTGGATAATCACCTAGGCCAATAGTTACCTGATTTTATCACTTGGTACTTTTTGAATATTTGCACAGTAGCAGTCTGCAAATCATCTAGAATTTCCTTAATACAAGATCTATTGCGGATTAACATCAATATGATGAACATTTTCTGAGCCTTTCCTTTAACATATTTGGGTGCAGGATACTGAGATCCATTGACTTCAAAATATTTATTCCAAGTAGCCGTTTTTTACCACACAGCTATGACACTAATGCAATACAAAAAGATCATTCCAGTGTCATTATATGTTAACTCGTCTCATAGCTAAACCTCATCAGCTTTTTCTGTATGTCTTAAAAATTTGTGACCTTCACATATTCCATACATAGCTAAAACTCCCGTTAGTTAGTAATATCCTTACAAAAACCATATTTATCAAGAGCTCTACCAGTTCTGTTGTCCTTTTTTTAAAATGTCTTTTTTTTTTTTCTTTTTTTTTTAATTGCAGAGTCATGGCTTTATTGAATAGATAATGAGCTCTTGTTAAAGAAGTCCTTATTTTTATTTATTTCATGTCTTTCATTTTTTTGCCCAATCAACCTAGCTTAGAACTTTCTGTAGCTTTGGGAAATGAGCCATTTGTAAACCTTCAATACATATGTGTTATTGGCAGGTTCAAGCTCTGCCCATATTAAATGTCATCAGGTCATGATTCTAGGCTCTATCTATAGTTTATAGTTTGACCTTAATTGTTATTAAGAGTCTAAAATAGTTGGGTTCAACTTCTTTTAAGTTGTTTTACTGTTACTATTGATTGGCTGAACTGCAAGACACAAGTTTGTTATTATTTGTTAGGTGAGAGTTTTCACATCTGCCTTCCAAATGGCAGTAGTCCATAATAATATATTTCTCCTACACACATTGTAGTGTTAAGGAATACTTTACCCTGGTTTTGGTTTAATTTATTGTTGTTGTTGTTTTTAATCTTACTTTGTTTTGCTTTTTTTGTTTGTTTGTTTTTCTTTAAATCAGATCCTTGCTATGGGCATTGTGATACAGCATACTGGTCTGCTTCCACTCAAGTGATAGATCTAAAACAAGTATTGTCTTTAGCACAGAGTGCCACCCTGTTTATAATCAGATACTTTAATATTCTAATCATTCAGACTATCCTGTGTTTCAATGACTATTCATTTTCTCAAGATGCAAGAACAATATAATTTTGAAGAAAAAATTTGAATACAAAGAACTTAAATTCCTAAGTAAAAGCTCTTCTAAATATTTCTCTCTTCTCTATTCATCTTTGACTTCTATAATAAATACCTTAACCATGCATACATTGTGTGCATGTCAGAAGAAAAGGACATACAAAACATCTTTCTGCACATATCAGGGAAAAGGGGTCCCATGAGTCCTCATCAGTTTATAAACAGAATCAAATCCTCTGTGTCTAGGGTTCCACGGAGTAAAAAAATAGAAGAAAAACCTGCCCTGACTCTATGACACAGCAGGTCATAAAACATCTTGAACCAATGTTTGAGTTTCAGTTGCTTATAAATCAAGAGTAACAAATAACAAATAGACAGTGGAAGTCAGTTCCTAGAGTGCCAGGAACAGTCACCTCTTCAACGCTAAAATATTTTTAGTATCTAGAGGACTTTGAAAGTCTTGGAGACCTTTGCTATGCTTTTCTGTAATTTGCATAATGACTCCTACCCCCCACCTGCAATATGATTCTCTGCAGTATTCTCATCCCAGACTGCTTCCTTATGTCATTATTACAGTTTTCAAGACTGATTGTTTTATCAGTCTGCAGCAATATAAGGAATCTGGCTAAAATTATTTCAAGTACTGGTTATTTAAATGATAAAAGTGTTTGATTGTGGTCACAATTTTGAATGACCAAATTCCCAAATATTTGAGAAGCTGAATATGTAAAGATTTTTATATATATTACAATATATTACTTTTATAACCATCAGAATTATTATAAAATATTTAAAATTTATTAAAATTTTTAAAAGACATTTTAGATTTATTTTTACATTGATCATCATATGTTTTGGAAACAGGCCAGTCGATTCTTAGATATAAAGGATATAAATCATTAATTCCTCAGTTATGTACTTAATTTTTCTCATAGAAGAAATAAAATAAGCATTTTAGCTTTTGATAGTGTATTTCAGATATAAAATTTTGTTGCTAAGATTATTAGCCTTAATCAAGATGTACCTGTTCAGCATTTTGTGATGTTATTCTCAGGGATGCAAAGCACTCAAAGAACCATTGAAGTCAACTGAAATAGTGATCAGTTCCCACTTCTCAAAATCTAAAGGGTTATTTGCTTTCATCTTGTTAGAGATCATGTAATGTTAGCTCAGATCCAAAATTCAGGGATAAAGTCAGTGTTACATCCAAAAATGAAAGATCTTCATAAGATTTTCCCATATAACTACTATGTAAAGCTATTTCAAACAAACATGGGGCCCTCTAGCCAGTCATTTCTACTGGGAACAGATTTTTAGGGCATAAGACTGGCTTTACTATTTATTATGTAGTAATGGAACATTACCTTTGTTGTAAGACTAAAGGAAAAAGTTGAAAGCTGGGTTATAAAATCTCAAGAAAGTCTCACACTTGCCAGAAGTAGCCTGTAATTACCACAGTGATAAGTTTGAGGACCTAGGTCCCAAACAAAATCAAGAAATGAGAATTCAAAGAGAGGATTTTTTTTCTTTCCAGTTTCCTCTATTCCAGGAAATTCATGTGGTCAAAGGTTTCTTTCAACAGAAAATTATTTACAGGTGCTGTTCCTGGCTCTGTCACAAAGTTGTGTCTTACACCTTCGTCTAAGTGCAGTCAGCCTCTGGATCAATGTGACTTCTTCCTGTAGGGAACTTTCAGTTAAATAACTGCCTGCTGCAAAGCCAATGTCCATGGCCTTCCAGAGCTTTCGATGACTCAAAAGGCCAATGACTATTTCTGCTGAATGGAGCAATCATATTTCTACCTGAGGTTATAAATTTGTATATAAGGTAATGTATTTCAGAAAAGCTTCATAGCAGAATCTTAATGCTTACTAAAACTTCAGTCAATGGCTCTTCATCTGCAATGTAACAGCCCTGGGGCACGAGAGCTCATTAACATTTGACCAATAGCACATGACACTAAGTTTACAATGAGGTTTGTTACTTATTATTATTTAATCTCTTTGCATTCCAATTAAGCATCAGAAATCACAGTTAGTTCAACTAGAAGTTAATTTAAAGCATCTTTTACCTAACGCTCCAGAGGACATGTGCAATATGTTATTGAAAGTCTGACCCTTTTCAATTTTTTTTTCCAGTTCTTGAAGTGAATTCTTACTATTTTCTTACTGTTGAACCATTTCTTTATTAGAAGTATTTTCTACAACCATGTAGTATGGAAATGCAATTCTTACAAATAATGAAATGGTAAAGGAAAATAACGTTGAGATTCAGACATAATCACATGAATGCTGAAACTGGGGCCAGAAGATAGACACCGGTAAAGTCCTGTGATCTGGCACTGCCCTGCAGATTATAAGGAATAGCAGCCTATTTTGTCTTTGTGTTAACGTTACCAGATAGCTTTCCTTTCATTAGTTTTGATTGTCTTAGAATAAGACCTGTCTGGCCGTCAGGGGTGAAACCCTTTTGAGTGAGTCCTGAGCCAGGTAAGAGATACACTTTCCACAATGCCATGTGAACTTCATGTTCTAATTCATTGTAACTTCAGAATGGGATGCAAAGTGTAAAAAAATGCAGAAATATTACAGCTTCAGTCCTTTTCAAACATTGAAGAGATTTTCATCAATTATGAGTACGTAAAACAGGCTACTGTGAAGTTTTCTCTAGCACCATTTTGAAGCTAAAACAAGAGGTTTGATCATGTAAGAAACCTATTATTTATATTTTATCTCATTATAAATCACAAAACAGACCTAGCCTGAACATTCTCTAGAACATCACTTGTTTAAGAAATAATAATAATAATAATAATAATGAGTAAAAGAAAAATCTTAGTCCATGCAGGACTTGGTTGAAAAGATTTAATTCAGTTGTCAGTATTTGTCTTTTCTTAGTAAAAGTAATATAAGTAATATACAAAATAAATACAAGTATGAGTAATAACAGTAATACACACTTCACCCACTTACTGAATTTAGGCAGGAATCTTCAAGATGAATAAATATTTTAATGAATGGGTCCCTGTGACCCTGAGGACCATTTCTTTTGTGGACCTGCTGAGTTTAAAGGAATGGACAGTGACAGTTCTTGAAGATCTCCACTTTGTATCGTTAGATCTAAGAGGTTCGGGGTTTCCTCAGTCAAACTAAACTCTAAATGTCAATCTGTCAGGATTCACCCAGAACTTAGTCATTTTTACTCCCTGAATATACATTTATGTGCTGTAAAAGCCATATCTTCTGTGCACACAAGTAAAGCTTGCCAACTTCAGCTCAGTGTGATTTCAAACAGCTGAGCTATTGAACCCTCCAAATGAGTATTATAATAGAAACCTCAATTCAGTTTTAACTATTGCAGTCTTAAATGTATGTATACTTTATTAATAACAGAAAGCAGCATATGTAGCATTTTAATCTTGATGTCAGGTAGCTGGTCTGTTAGTTGTTTTTTTGTGACAATTAGGACTTCAGAAAATATATGCTTGGGCTTACAAGGTGAACATTACACAAAATCATTTCAGTAGTGAAAAGGAAAATTTGTTTCTAAATATTTATTGGTCACCAAAATATTGAAATTTCTGTAGCAGCTTCAGCTGAAACCAGTGCTTATTTTTACAACTGAGTCTTTTCCATTATCCAAGAGTGGTTTTCCCATTTCAGCGTTCTGCTTGCTTTCTTTTTTTCCATGCACTTTTTGAGGTTTCCCTGCTTGGGCCTCTTTTCTATCCTTCAGTAAGGTTGAATTCCCTGATGGTAATCATAATTATAAACACATGTTGTTACTGAGGGCTACCAATTTACTTGCAGTCCTTGGTATAAAAAAAAAAAAAAAAGTAGGGTTTTGGAATATATTTCACATCACCAGGGCATATCTCATGAATAATTAAAAGGAAAGTCAAATTTGCAGTAAGAAGCGGTCTCTGGAATGCCATGTCTAAAGATAATTGTATATTAAAATTGGTTTGAATCAAGTAACTCACAAAACAATTAATATCATGGCAAAAAAGTATTTTTAGGCTTCAATAGCACTGATATGTTTTTTAAAAATGATATCTATGTCTTTGAGATTGGGATGACTAATAGGAAAACAGAAGAAATATAGAAACAAGCATATTTTCTAATGTAACTGAGAATTAAAGTATTTTGGAAATTACTAAGAATATTTAATTAATCACAGATATTTACTGAAAAACAGTTTTCAACTAATAAAATTAAGAAAGGCAAGGTAAAAATACTCTAAATTTTACATTTGTTTTGGTGGTTTCTTCCACAATAAATCTTTCAACCAGGGTTATTTCAAAGAAGTGCCTCTGTAATTAACATGTTAGATTTTTAGTGACTTATTTTACTGTGCTGCATTTTATTGCTGATGTGTCAGTCAGTGTAATGTTCACAGTGCTGCAGGGAATAATCAGAGCATGCATTAGGCAATTCATAATGTATTTGGTATCCTGGTAAGACAAGATAAAATGTTTTGAAGATTAGTTTAGAATTAAAAAAAAAAAAAAGACACCCCCCAAACACATACTGGGAAGACATGTCAATAAATATGGAAAAAATCAAAAAGGAATAAAAGGCCTTTTTAAATTTGGCTGGACCTGCTAAAATTTGCCAGAGGGTACTTCAGGAACAGGTGTCAGCAGTGTCGCAGCCCTGAGCAAGCAGTGTGTCCCTGGATGTGGTGGTGAGCTTCTGCAAGGTGTGGGAGGAAGAACGTGGGGATGGTGAAGCTGGGGAGTTACGTATCACTTAGAGTAACACTGGTTCCTGGAATAGCACTGGAACAAATAATTAAGGTTTTATTAACAACCATAAAACAAGGAAAAGAGTAAGAGCTAACATGGATTTATAAACTAAATGCGTCAAACTAGTTTAATTTCTTTGCTTAATAAGATAACAAACATTGTAAATATGGAAGAAATAGATGTCATACATCTGGACTGTAATCAGGCTGTTGCCACTGTCTTGTGGCCCAGACTGGATAAAATCCCTAAAACTGAATAAAAGCTGGTTGGAAAGCAGTGTGCATAGCTCAGTTAAGCCAGGCGGAGATCCTGAGCAGGGCCCTGCAAGAATCTCTCCTGGGTGTGGCTGGGCTGCAGATTCTCAGTAAGGAAGTGGATGACAGAATAAATAGCAAACTTACTAAATTCACACAGTGCCTAGCTGGGAGAAATTTGTAAGGTTTTTTGTAAGGAGAAGATATGATTCAAACTGGTCTTGAGAAATAATCTGGAAAAAAAAAAAAAAAAGAAAAGAAAAGAAAGAAAAAGGATGCAACTGAAGGAGAAGTCCAGGGTTAGGGATGAACAATTGCACAAAGGCCAAGGAACGAGAGGCTGAGATGCAGCCTTGGAGCTCTGGGAGGTACAGTACATTGCAAGCTGAACTTTTAGCAGAGGATAGCACAAGTCAGCAATGGCACACTACTGGGGAAAGGTCAGGTCTTTTACTGGGGTGTAGAGAGATGAGTATTGTCAGTCCAGCTTTGTGAACTAGTCAGCACAGGTGTTGGCTCAGCTGGAGAGCTGTGTTCATTTACAAGCGTAACACTTTGAGAAAGAAGTGGATCAGCTGGAGAAAATCCAGAGGGATATAACAAGAAAGATTAGGTGAATGTCCTGAACCAAAAGACTGAAAGATGCAAAGTTTGTTTAGAGAAGATGGGGAACAATGGCAAAGAGAAACAGCCTTCAAGTACAAACACAGGACCTGCAGAAGGCACGGGTTCTCCTTGTCTGCTGTGGATGGGGAAAACACTGTCCATAGACTGCAGAGAGAAATATTCAGGTTAGGTATTAGGGTTTCTTTTCTTACTCTAGAAATAATTTAGCTTGGGAAGAAAGTGCCTAACAGTATTGTGGAATTACTGTCACTGGGAGAGTTTAAGAGCAGATTGGGCAAACATCTGTCAGGAAAGTGGTAGTTATATTTGATCCTCTGCTGAAGCAGAGAATAGACTAGATGACTTCTCACTTCTCCCACCCTGTTTTTTGATGATTTGTTGAAATGATGTCAAGCTACCAGCTTTGAATAAATGACCAACTGTTCTTATGCTGAAGTCCTTTTCTGCTGAAAGAGAAATGTCCCTTTCTGTTGATTTCACTGGGTTTAGGTTTATCACAGGGTGACATAAATGTCAGTTGTTGCAGAATAAGTATAGGAAAGGCCTGATCCCACTCCCACTAAGTTCAGAAGAGGTTTTTGATCTCTTTCAATTGAGGTTTAGTTGAATTCTAAATGCACGTTATGGATACATATGTGTTTCAAAATATGTTATGTTAATACAATCCTGTCAGTCAAGCATTATCACTGAAAACTTGCTGTTTGAGTTAGTAACATGCATTAGTAGGGAAAGATGGAATGATTTGTAAGCAATATAAAAAGAGACAGTGTTTTAAAAGAGTTTTCTTTCAGCAGAACAGAAACGTGTGTTCTCTTATACTATAGTAGCATACAGTATATTCTGTGAGAGAACTAAAACTTTATCAGCACCATAAGTGTCTTTTCAGAGTTTAGCAATAGAAACCCTAAAGAAAATATTCCCCAGTAATGCATATTCCAAGAAATTCTCATAGACTTACCGATAGCACCTGAGTGGATGAGGTATCAAAGCATGGTTATAACAAGTGAATAACATGCCAGGAAAAAAGCGATACTGGGGCTCCACTCATGGTGTCCTCTTGGTCGCCTGCATTTTTCTTTTTCATTTTAGGGGCTTATGCTGTATTCTGGGGATGATAACAGTGGGACCGTGTGATCTTCTTTTCTGGGAGTGGATGAAACCCAGCAGCAGAAAGAATCAAAATGTGCAAAAGGGCTTTTTTCAGCTTCTATGGGACCTAGCCAAATTCAAAAATGGCAGCATAGTAAGAAAATCCCCTTCCAGATTATTTCATTGTTAGGATGGTCCCAGGCTGGTAATTTTCCCTGTCTTTTACGCTAAGCAAAGTCATTCCTTTGTACTGTCTGGGTTTTTTGCTCATCCTCTTAGCATACAACTTTTTCATAAGCCTAGCCTTAGGAGTTTTACAGCTTCCAGAACCAGAGAGGCTTGGACAGGTTTAAATAAACTTCTGTGCTAACCATTTACCACCAAACATTATAAGGTTTGCCAGTCCCATGGAATGCATGGTGTAAGCATCAGCTGATAAACTGCTTTTTTTATTTTTATTTAATTTTTAATTGAGGTTTCAATCAGGATTCTTCACCAGAATGAACAGAGAAACTCAGAACCTGGCTGTGTGCTCTGTATCAGAAAGGCAGCAATGTGTAATACTATTTAGGAAAAGCAAACCCTACTATATAGGCAGAAATCACGAGCAATGCATTCATCCTGGCACGCATGGTCAGTAATTAACATTCTAATTCCTGAAGGAAGCAGCACGACTCAAGGGGTAAAGCAGCAGAACAAGACTTTGCATTGCATTACTGCATCGGTCTGCAGCACTTTCCTGACTTTGCGAAGTCACTTCATTTCTGCCTCATTTCCCTATCAGAGAACAGGATAACCATTCAACTGGGATTTGTTAGGTTACAAGGATACAAATGGTGTTATGAAAGAATTGTTGTATAGTTGTAGTTAACTAGAAATGATTCATAGGTGCCTTCAGGTTATTTCTATTTGCCCTTTACTGAGAACGTAAAACTGTTGGACTACTTTACAACATTTGGTTCCTACTTTGAGGCCCTAAAAATTGTCATTTTTACCTGAGCCTGATTCATTTACCTGAATGCCTGATTGGCATTAAAAATGAGATACTAGACTGCAGAATGGCATTTTATTAAGGGAAGTGGACTTTCTTTTTAGTATGGGGAATATTGGTTTATATTATATATATTGGTTTATCTGATCTTAAAAGACTTTGCTCGAGGTTATCCAATGAAAGAATGATTCACAAAAGGTTGGTGCTTCTAACTGAGCTTTCAGATTTTAGTATTACTTTGTTAGCTAACGTGGCTTTTTGCATCAGGCTTTTGTACCAGAAGTGAAGTTTTCCACTTAATTCTCAGATACTCTGGTGAAGAATCAGTAAAGCATCTGAACGCCTCCCGAGTTACTGCGGTCCACACGAAGGTGGCTTCTGCCATTGTTTGTAACATTCCTCCAAGTGATCGAACAGGCATTTAGAGCTGATGTTCTGTATGTATGCACCAAGACAACAATGCCAGTCAGTAGATTTGCCACAAAATGCCTTGGAGGAATTCAAGCAGCAATGTGTGTATGAGTGTGGTGCATTCTAGTCCGCTGTCATCTAAACCCAGCAGAGGAAAGAGACTAGCAAGGTTTCAGGAGCAAGAGTAGAAAAATATGTAAAGGTTAAACTCCATGCTAAAATCACTGACATTTGAACAACATAGATGTAAAAGCAAAGAGAAAGCTTCAGACATTAACTAGGGTTATTGTACTGGAAACTATCTTGGTAATGATTGTAAAGCAGAAAAACATCCCCCCACCATCCCTAAAAAAACAACCAACCGACTCCCCCCCAGGAATGCTGGATCAACTTAAGTAATTTTGTCTTTGAAATGCTATAAATTGAAAAAACATGCCTTTATAATAGATATGATCAATATAAAATCATGCCTGCCATACATGTTTAAACTTGTTCTTTTGTAATTAAAACCAGAACTAATTTAGAATTTATTGCCATAAGACTATAAATAGTGTAGATCAGAATTATAAGTGTGGCAAAATATCAGTATTTTTATCTTCTGAATTGTGTGTTTCCTCAGCACCACTTAATATGTTTGACTCCATTTAAATATCATAGATAGATTAATTGATTGTTAAATTACTGCCTACTTTATGTACAGGCACGAGCATTTCTTGTTTTCTTTCTGATTGAGAGGAAATGAATATATATTTTTTTAATGAACAAACCAAAGATTCTTGCTAAGCACATGATCAGGAATTTTATGTTTGATTTTTCAAGTAATTGAATGTGTTTATATCTGGGAACAGATAGGCTAAAATAGAATAAAATAGACTTGAATCCAGGAAAAGCAGACAAGGCTATAGGGCCATGTGAGCTCTAACTGCTGTAATCTCAAATTTTGTAACAAACGTTTGAATTCTTGTACATTTGAAAAAAAATGTCTGTGATTATCATGAAGGACTTCTAAGCACTAGAGAAAATATATAAACTCACATAATACATTCCTAAGTTCAAAAAATGTCAAATGCCATTATTTCAGTAAAGTACTAGTATGATTTATGTGGGTGTCTCTGCTTGTTTGTTTGCCCAGTTCCTGGTTAAGAAAGAACAGGCATCGTTATATATTAAGTTCCTTTCATTTTGTCTCAACCACCAATAAATATGTTGAAGATAATAGAAATATTTGTTCTTGAGCTAGCCTGCCCTTGCCAGTAGCATTATTAGCTCTTGGGATACTGGCTAATGACACAGATTCAAATCTCTCCTGAAATCTAGCTGCTTTTGAGAGACCCAAAGCAATAAACATCAATAAAAAGCCATCACTGTTCCTCTTATAAGCATATGTGCATATGCTTACAAGTCTGGATCACTTTTTGTGGGGGCATGAGCAAGCATGTGCCTCCTGGACGCCATTTCTTTGAGACCTTATTAACTTCAGTCTATTTGCGTTTTCTACTTAGCTGACCACATTGTCAATGCTTACCAAATAATAAATCCTAATTATACTAAAATCAAGTTTGGAGCACGCAGCTGCAAGTCCTCCAAGTCTGTCTTTCATTCTGCCTCTAAAACCTTCCTTACCGGGGCTGCTGCCTTTCAAGCAGCAGTATTTTTGGCCTGAAGACTGACTGATATTTGAAATGAATCAGCAGTACAGTAATTTGATTTTCAAAAAAACAAATGGTTGTTCATATTTAGAGCTTGGCCAGGAATCATAAGTCACATCCACTCTGTGTGTTTCTCTTTCCACATGCATGGTCAGTGGTAAAATTTCACCCAAACAAGGAGGTCTGACTGTGGCTGGTGGTAGGAGGGGCGTCAGGCTGAGAGCTGGCATCTTGAGGACCAGCACAGAGGCTGATGCTTGAGGGTGTAGCCTGTAATCAGTCGTGCTGTAATCACCGAAAGTTGGGACTAGAGGCTGCTGGTTGTGATTGCAGTTGGGTGAGTTCCTTGCACCTTTGCAAAATCAGTGCAGGTCTGCTGAAGTGGTCCTGAGCAGAGAGGAGGAAGAGATGCTACGGGAAGGAGCTAGCTGGAATACAGCTAGTGAATAATAAACTGAGGTAACACCACTGCTCAGCAGAGCCTGGAACAGCATTCAGAACCATGGCTTGAGATTCTCTTAGACACAAGATAGTCACTTATTTCCTTTTTATTTTTCTCAGAATATACTGCCATTGTTCAGCAAGTTGGTTTTCTCTGTCACTCCTATCAGGCAGAGCTGAACCTTGCTATGTCGGAGTGTGGAGCTGCATTTTGTGTTCCCTTAGCAACTGAGTAACTGGCATGTGAAGAGGAAGCAATAAAAAAGTGTGGTTTAATTCTTTTGCAGTCTGATAAAACTAGTGAGATGGAGAAGCCATGCAGGAACTTCATGAGGAAAGAGAAAGTAAACTCCCTTTGGTTTATATCTCCTAATTGCTCCGAAAATACCTGCACTGCTGTTTTACTCAGAAAGCATACTCTGTGGAGCTGATCTGCATTAATGTATTTATTTTATATGGCATCTTATCTATAGGTAATTTGTAATAAAAACTTATATCTTTAGTGTACTAGGGCAAGAGTCAAGAGAAAATAAACTATAAGGAAAAAGCTAAGCCACCCTTTATCCTCTTCCTAAATCACTTTACCTCAGAGACAATTCTGCTCATATAGGTTCGTCAATTTTAACTTTTGTTTCACCCGGCCTCAAAAGCTTCTTTGGTGAGAAAATTTAAGAAGGCAAAAGAATAAATTGGAAATTTCACTTTTTGAAAAGAGAGGTGGGCTAGTTTTGGCGGATCCATGGGGTGTCTAGATAAAATTGACTGATCTGTACTCCTTTCAGGAAATGATCTGCCTTTAGGTAAGGCACATACATACAAATAAACTGGTATTTGTAAAAAAGGGAATCATTCCTTCTGTTAAATGAAACTTTTTCTGTTAAGGAGACCAGCTTGGACCCAAGCTGGGAGATGAAACTGGGGAAACCAAGCTGCACAGGAGCTACTCAGAATGTAGTGCCAGTACTGCAGGCTGGGGGGTGTTCTGAGGAAATTTGTTTGAAGCTTCTGCAGAAAAGGCAGATGTACGAGACCTATGATAACACTCATCAGAAAACAGTAGAAAGGTGCAATATCCCTCTAACCGTGAAATACCGTGTAAGAAAAACTTTATATTTCTTTATTGCCTCCTTCCTTCCTTTCTTCCTTCCTTCCTTTCTTCCTTCCTTCCTTTCTTCCTTCCTTCCTTTCTTCCTTCCTTCCTTTCTTCCTTCTTTCCTTTCTTCCTTCTTTCCTTTCTTCCTTCTTTCCTTTCTTCCTTTCTTCCTTTCTTCTTTTTTTTTTCTTTCTTGTTTCTTTTTTCCTTCCTTCTTTTCTACTTGCTTATTTCTGTCTCACATTTTACCTTTCTCCTTGTCTTGCCCCAACCATTCATTTTAATCAGTTCTTCTTCCGTAACCTGTGGCTTCAGTATTCAGCATCTTTCTGCATGCTAAAATTGCTCTCCTGAGCATTGCTCCACCCACAATTTGATGGATTGCTGTTTATGTGCTACTGTTCCCTTCTCCCTGAAAAGCACTGAAAGCACACAGGCAGACAATGTAGATACTTCCACACTTTGGTGCAAAGAACATGGTGCCACTGAACATGGATCTGACTCGACCTACATGAATACTTCTGCAGTTCTATGGTTGTGCTTGAATATCTTTTGTTATTAAAAAAAAAAAAAAAGTGTTGGGGATATATATGCCTTCCTCATGTCCAGACTGACTCTCAATGCTTTTTTTTTTTTTTTTTTTTTGAATTGCATATCTCCAATTGTCCAGAAAAGCACATATTCCCCTATTAATGATACTTGCCTGAGGCCCATGCCTGTCAAAGCAGACAGGTATTCTCAGTGCCATATTAAATTAGGTAATCTGACTAAAATACCTGTAAGCATATTCAAGATTTTGGCTACTTTCAATTTGCAAAGTCTTCTGACACATGGTAATATACCTTTCAGTGGGCATGACAGCAAGTGCTTGTGTTGAGCCATTGAGGTTTCCCTGAGTCTCTCCAAGAGATCTAGCGCAAGGATCCCTTTTCACTAGTGGTGACTTGGTGCTATTGCAGCGGTGATTCCTCTGACAAATACTCTTCATCCATTTCCAGATTCATACGATGACAAATAATTTCCACCTGAACATTTGTGACATTTGGGTTCTGAAACAATCTCAAATACCACGCTGTTCATTAGTGGGGATTCAATTTCCTGTACCTCTCTGCTTCAGTTTTGCTTCAATGCATAGAGTGCGCATATTCATTAAAAACAACAATAATAAAGTTTTGCTGGAAAAGAGGGATGTGTAAATAAAAGATGCCTGGGGCAAAGCTGTGTTTTGTGTTCTGGACATTTATATGGCTATTTACAGTTCTCTTCAGTTAAATAATAATAATAATAAAAAATAATAATAAAAAAACAGAATTACCATAGCAACTGAAGCAAGTATGTGTTACATTTTTAATCTCTGAGATACACAAGCCCGTACCAAGAAAACACACAGAAAAAAAAATGAACTTATGTGCCTTCCCCATGTTTGAAGGGAATATTTTGTTTCTTATTTCCTTGCCAGTATTTAATGTTGCCTTTGTTAGAGAAGTAGCTTTGTTCTCTTTGCATTGTTCCACTTGCATCTCAGGCAGAGGATGAGTGCAGTAGACAGCAAGAATGTGTTCTCCTCTGAGACATTTTGGAAACTGCCAGGAGTGTGCAGCAAATGGTGACTATGAGGCTACTGTGATTTTTTTTTCTGGTACCCTGGGATGAATTCCTCAGGTGAAGACATGGGGAACACAGCTATAAGTAAAACATGCTTGTATTTCATATCTGCACAAAACTACTTACTGTGCTTTTCAGAACCTGATGTACAGGGAGGTACTTGTTCAAGTTTATTTCCCTTCCCTCCCCACCCCAGTTTTGCAGTTTTACTTAGTTTCCGTAATTCCATTTAGAATTAGAGTACGTAACATTTCCACTACATAAAAGATCCACTAACAATTCTGTTCAAAATATATATAATATAAACTTGCATCACTGTGCGTTGTGTCTAAGAAGAGTGAGGAGAAAGAGGCATCGGTTAACCCATCAGAAGTCTCTCCATCACTTTCTCCTACAGTGGTAAATTGGGATTTATTTCTCTTGTTGACAGTAACCATTTTTTCCTTTCTTCCTTTTTTCCTTTCAGCCCCTGTTATTGGCAGAGTAATTACAACTTCTCTTATCAAGACAATCAAGAGAATAAACTAGATGTTTTCACCATGTTACTGCAGTACTTTGTTTTGAGTCTCCTGCAAAGAATGGGGCTTTCGCAGTAACATGCCTGGACACTTCACTGTTTCCAAGACAAACCACTCTTGAGCCAAGATCGATTTGGACTGCATGCAATAGCTTGCATCTTTTTTCAGGAGATTTAGAGTCCTTTAGAAAAGCTAAATGAGCTTTACAGCAGCCCTAGAAGAAATGGCTGTGGGTAGCTTGAGGAACAGAAAGATCATGCTTGCCCAAATTCATAGAATGGGTTGACTGAGCAGTGTAGAGGATCACTGTTTCCTGAAATGTTAAACATTTTCAAGTCTGATCCTGATGGTGCAGACCCCGACACACATTTTTTACCCAAATTGTCCCTATGATCCTTAGGGAAAATCTGCCCTTCTCCTTTCCCTGCCAAATGCCTGCAACTTACAGTACTGCAAAACCAGGTTATGCTCCAGATTTTTGAGCAAGTCTTGCTGATGTTACATACTCTTCATAGCCTTTACAGATGTAAACTTTTAGGTGGAATCTCGTTGTGTTGTGTCAGCATGGCTGCTTGGCATTCTTTGTGGAGCTGGCCGAGTTTTTTTCTTTCAAACTAATGTTTTGTCAGAACGAAACTTTGCATGGGAAATCAGCTGGTCTGATGAATTTTCATTTTAAAAGTTCTCAATAGAGTCCTATCAGAATGAGTTTAACTTCTTATGCTGGTATATTTTAATTTGCTTCGATGCTATGCATTGTGCACCAGTCATACTGAATTAAATAACTGGATTTTACTAGTAAATAAGATTTTGTTTAACACCAAACAGACATCCAAAATTATATATTGAAATTTTCTTAAAAGGTGGAAATGCTCAGTTTCATCTAACTTTAATTTTACCTCAAAATTGTGAAATAATAGCAACATAACTCAGAAATTTTACTGGTGTTTTTCTGCTAGTAAACGTTGAAGTAGCACTTCTAGCTCCTGTCAATGTAGAACAAAATCCACAAATGAAATATGAATTTTCAATAGCTTATGTTCAGCTTGAATTAAAAACAAGTAATTCTTTCCTTCCTTCCCCATCCTGGAGTTCATCATGCAGTGACAATTTGAAATTTACAACCCAGACATTTAACATCCTTCACAAGAACATATAATTTGAAAAACTTGTGAAAAGAAATGTCTCTGCTAAAAAATGGCACTATCTTTTTTGTAAAAGGACCTCTGTCATTTAAATTTCTGTTCAGCTTCCCATCTTAAGCTAAATAACACTGACATTTTTTTTCAGATGCAATTTTTTGAAAGTTACCTAAATTAGATATTCACTTAAAGGAGTTTTAATATGACATTGCTGGCTTTCTTCTATATCTCTCTGTGTCCCTTTGCAGCTAATGTAGAATACAGATTTTATCAGATTCCCTTGCTGAAAATAGAGACAATGCCATTTAGTAGGTGTTCACAATCTTACAAATTACCAAAGCAACATTGACCCTGAATTTGAAAAATGAACCCCAAGAAAAATGAACCTCCTTTTGAAAAATGTAGAGTGATATATGTTTTGATTACACCTAGTAAAGAAGGATTTAAGATTAGTTTTTCTGTGTGGAAACAGATCTCTGATGAGATTTATAAAATTAGGCTTGATGTCTTACTGTCTTAACTCCACACTATATTGGTCACAATTTCTTTTTGTAAACCCCATTAAATGAGTATCTTTATTTTAACTATCAGAACAAATCTGTTCTTTATACACCAATATGTATCTTTCTGTCATGTTTGGCATACCCATTAGATCCAGGTGAATGTCTCCTTATGTTAGGTAAAATGCCACAAAGCAGAGTATTTGTCTCCTAAATTTTACAGGAAGATTCATTTTGCAAATAAGCTGATCATTTAGAACAGAAATCTTGTGGGAAATGGCTGCCTTCAAAAATTTTTGAATTCCTCCATATTTTAATTGGCATGAAAAAGTCTTTCTTTTGATTGTTCAGTATTTTAATGTCTGCTAGACATTTATGTACAGAGAGTAGAAAGACGTGGGAGAAACTCAAAACTAACCTCTACAAAGTTCACTCTTTGATTGACGGCAAGATGGACAAGGTAGAAAAGGACAGATAGAAGACACAAGAAACCCCCATTTCTTTTATGAAGCATTACAGCAGATTCCATACCTAGCAGATGAGTTACTTAGCTTGAAAATAATTAACAAAGACATTCCAAAGGAGTTCCTATCATGGGTTGTCTTACTTCGTAAGCTACATTGCCCCACAATGTTTTCTCCCTTCATTCTCAGTAAGCAAGCTTATGAATATTGTTAGAAATATAGAACGTAAAATCAGTATTATAGCAAGCTAGATTTTATGCTAGGAAACACTCTCTTTAATGTCTTTAAAATATTGTACAGAATCCGTTTAGTTCTAATACTGATCTAAAATCGAGAGAAATATTTTTGTAGGGTAACTTTGATGATGATCAAGAGACACGGAGTAGAACTTCCAAAGCATGCAAAGTAAGTGTTCAATTCACATTTTCAAGAGTATCTTTGAAGCTGATGATCCTTAATATGAAGCATGTTGCTCTAGTTCCTACTATGTTGCTAACGATCCTGCAATGCCAAGTAGGTATTCAGGGATGGGGGTAGGGGTTGCTTAGCATTTCCTACAGGCAAGCAATGCTGGGTGCTTGCCAGGAGTGACAGACAACAACTAATACATACATAAATGTATTTTAAAAACACATGGGGTGATACAGGTACATAAAGGTTATGTATTTTGAGTTATTTAAATAAAGTTTATTTTACTAGTTATCTAACATGTTTTAGCTTAATCTTCTATTCACCTAGTACTTCTAAGATGAAAGTGATATGTCTGCACTGTATGAACTCAAGACTGTAAACTAGACCTGGGGTTAACACATTTCTGCAATTGATAAGTGTTTATTAAAAATGTCTGTGGTTCGCTTTGTGGTCATTCATGCCCTGTGCTGTACATTACAAAGGTAGCAAAAAATAGTAACTTTTCTATGTCTGACCTGTACCTTAAGACATATTTATGAATCTGATAATGACCACTGAAACAAAGAAATAGAGATATATTTTTTTACATTTTTTAAGTGAACGGTTCAATCTAAAATTAAGACTTGGAAATGGTTATGCTTTCAGACAAAGTTATCATTCATCTCATTCCACAATTCATGTTGAAACTAAATGTATGAGTAGGGACCCAAAAGTGAGAAAGAGGAAAACCCCTTTGTGGCACTGATTTTCTGAAATGAAGTGTAAGTTAGGTGTTGGCAGCATGGTTTTATTTCTAGAGAGAGAAGCAGTCTAGAACTGAAAAGAACTCCTAAACTTTGATAAGGTTTGAAACTGACCGCGAACTTCTCAGTTCCCTTGGAGTTTTTCTAAACCCACTCACTTTTTGCCTTGTCCCCACACTGTGTTGCAGTTTCTTTAATCTCTGAACCAATTGCATAAATTCACAGGCTTGTCTGTTTTATTGTCTGGTAGTTTTTTTTTCATACAGCTAGTTGTCTTTCACTCTGCTGGAATGGTCCATTGCAGTTTTACATAGTTTGATGTTGTAGTGAGATAGGTTTGTCACAACACTAGCTAATTCACTGAACTTCATCATTTTTATTAAATATTAAGAAACACAGTGAATTCTCCATCTTCAGATTTGTGCTATGAAGAGCAACATAGATTAGAGCAAAGTAACAATGTTTTAATTCATTCTGCTGTGCTTTCATTTCTGGATTGTAAACTCAAATACGTTTGCCTTTAAATGCTTTCAAGGTAGACAGGTTGGGTTTTCATTGCTTCTAAATACGTGGCTGCCTTGGGGCTTCTTATTTATTTATTTATTTATTTATTTTTTAATGAAGTGAGAGGTTATAAAACCTATGTGCTGTAAAGCAGGCAGACTTCTAAAAGTTTCCTACCAGCTCAACAGGCTCAGCTGAAAGAGCTGGTATCTTCAAGCTTACTTAACTCTTGTTCCTAGGCTTCTAATTAAAACCATAGAAATGCTCCCCATTTTGAAAAGGTCACATCTGAGACATTCACTTTGTCTCATCTTTGCTGTCTCTAGCTTATATACTTAAGAAAAAATAAGCAATTATAGTCAACTGTCCATTACCAGCAGGATGATAGCCTTGCTGGTGGATGAGCTTTGGCACAGGTATAGACACGATCTGTGTGCCTCTACAAATATCTTAGCAAAGTTTAGTAACCCAGGAGTGCAGGTTAGAGACTCCTGAATGGCTCTGCACAAAACTAGGGAGCACCAGGGAATGCTGGAACTGTGAATGTTTTTTTGTTTGTTTGTTTGTTTTGTTTTTTCATTAATAAATTCACTTCCAATCCAGAACTGTCAATGCAACAACCTAAAAAAATCATAATTTTTGGTGCTATCATACATGGTTAACCTTTTAATATATTTTAAAAATATTATGAGATCACTGTCTTTATATTTAAGATATTCATGGAGCACACTCTTCAAAAGTGGTTATTTATCTTTGCCTATTTTCATGGTTCCCATTACTATAAAATCAGAGCTTCATACTCTTTAATGTGTGAATCTGCCTGAGGGCTCTCTAGAAAAGTAAGTATTAGTTAGATTTTGAAAACTGAATGTCATTCTACTGTCCAGCTTTAATTGTCTAAGTGTAGCCTCATTTTGTTGCCTTGAATCCCAGAATGGGCTGTAAAAAAAAGTTAGGCTGTTAGCTTAGCCATGCTGACTTGTACTCTAGAATTTCTGAAATGACTGTTCAGGAGTCTCAGCACCTAAATCAAGTAGTATCATGATCCCTCCTGGAGACTAAGCAACAGGTTTCCAGGTTTCCAGACATGTCTAGACACTCGATGAAGCAAAGCAAGGTGAGCATCAAATTGGATTTATCATTATTATTATTATTTTTAATGTTGAAATGTTAAGGTACATTGAAGACTTAATAGACATTTATCTGCATCTGAAAAATTTGGCCATGTCTGTCTTGCTGGAGCAGAGCAGGGTTGAATTCAGGTCTGCAAAGTCTCGTACCTCTGTTATGTCAGTGGTTCAGTCATCCTCTTCACTGCTTTACTTTTCTGTATTTCATGTCTTAGGACAGAAAATAGATGTTCTGCCCAGTGACCTTTGAGAAGTGCTTTTTTTTAATCACGTTTGTGCCTAGGGAATATCCGTAAGAAATAATACTAGGAAGTACTGCACAATGCCAGGGTCATAAGCTGTCACATGTAGAGTGGGTAACTGGAACTGTAAACTTTATTCTTCAGAAATATTTCTTTTTAATATGTGACATAAGGAGATAGATAAATATCACTGCCTTTATTTGTATAGTTTATGATATTATTCTTTCTAGAAGTACTAGTCTGTAAGACTAACTTTTTTATCAGAGAACATTCAAGTCCCTGCTCAGTTGATAGTATTTGCTTCAACCGTCTGTATCAAAAAGGTCCATGCTCCTGTGTGTGCTGGTGTTGCTGCATAGCTTTATGTCTCCACTCAACTCTTCTTCCCTTAATCTGAAACCTTAAAACAGAGTACCAAAATTTGCTGCAAGGAAAGTAATGATCCTCCAAAAGAAATTCAGTGCAACTGGAAAGAACCATTTTAATTAGGTGACAGAATTGCATTGTTTAGGTTTCTTTTAAAAATCAATGAAGTGACTGCAAATGTTTCTAATGTCTTCATGTCTTTAAAACTCTCACCAGGGAGCCCTCATTCTTACCACAAAAGAAGGTTTCATAATTTTGTAATTATTATAAAAACAACCAATACTTGGACGGGGCTGTAGCACACTTCTTCATGTTTACAGTGCTTTGTGAGTTTGCTTGGTGGCAAAAAAAAATAGTTTTCAAGATTCTTGCCCGTGCAGACCAGATGTATATGCTATAGGATTTTAAGCTATAGAATATTGTGCTATGGAAGCCTAAGCCTAAAGTAAACCCTTCTTCTCCAAAACCTCTCTATCTATTAAAGACATCACAGAATTTTTCCCCTGCACTGAAGATTGTGTTTAGCTTAGACCAGTTGGAACTGTTTTCTAACACCCAGATCTGTATCCACCTTTTCTTGCATCCACATGCAGAACACATACAATTATGTGTATTGCTTTAGTAACATTTGACAAATGGTTACTGGCTGAAGTCTATGTAACAAAATGGTTCTGAAAAAATGAAATATAAAGTGGACAAAGAACAGAGCTACATCTTCACAAACCAACCTTGATGAAGTGCAGTGAACAGCCCTGCTCAATGTGCAAAGTGGATATTTCCCTTTGCGGTCAAAGTGACTGGAGGCTCTGTGCTGGAGGTCTCACCACTGATTCCTTTTCCTTCTTTCATCTGCATGTTTGAAAGAAGAGCACTTTATTATGAGTCTAAATGCAGACACAAGTACCTTGATACAGTCGAGTTAAAAACAACAACAACAATAACAAAACACAAAAAACCCACAACCTATATGTATATTTTTGTGCCTTGCAGTTGTATTCTCTGAACTCTAACACTAAAAGAAAAAAAACTATCAATCTTTGATGGGAAAAGCCTTGCTTTAGTGTAGGAGAGATGAAGAGAAGAATGCATTGCTCAAGTTATTGGCCGAAGGAGACCGTACTGTTCTGACTATTGCTTCCGTGTGTGAACCCTTGCCTTCTATCCAGTCCAAGCTTAAAATAACAACATTAGCTTTGTCTCTGACTCTTTGAAAATAATTGATTTCAATTAAGTTGCTGTATAAGTGGCAAAGAAAATGTTGCAAAAATATTGCTGCTCTTTCTTTGCTTTTCCTTTGTCTTCTCCATGGAGAAGAGTTAATGACTGTATTAAAGCATGTTCTGTCAATATTTATGCATGTGCAACTCCCAAATAAGGTGTGCTCTACTTGACATAATTACAGAAGATGCAAAGATCACAGCTGATCAATGCGAACTGCTTTTCTGTAGTAGGGTTTTTTTCAAACAGATAGATTGTGAATCCAGTCCTGCATTCCTTACTCCCAGGAAACCTGTTTTGATTTACTTTAATGAATATCAATGCTGTTAAGCTGTAGTGATTAGAATATCACAGGCATGCATAAAACTCTGAAGTCCCTGAGACTTCTTAATATGGGAAAAATTCTTCTTAAGACCTTTTCTGATTTTATATCCAACATAAACAATACAGAAAAATATACTCAATATTTTACTTTCCAGTTCTCTCATTCCATCAGTATGTAACAAATAATATTTGTTGCTGCTCATTTCTATCACTTTTTTTGAACTCTATTAGATATTTATGGATTATTTTTCACGTATACTACACTACAACACCACTATAACAGTTAAATCATGGCTAGAAGTTATTATTATTCTTATACAGTGTCTCTTTAATTTATTTTTTCTGTTTCAGACTCCTCAATTATATTTCTCCATTCATGTTGTCCAACTTTTCCAAGTCAATCACTTGTGAATGTGTTGACGATTGTGAAAGAGTAAATAGAATTTAGTTTGGATTCTCAATTCATCCCTAGCCTCCCTCTTGAAAAACAACATAATTGATTTGAAAATGTCTGCCTTAAAGGTTAGGAGATCCTTAATACAGACATTAGTTGGAAGAAGAAATAAAACTGTGTTACTAGAGTTCTACCTCTGAAGTCACAAAGAGAAAATGCAAACATTTCTGTTAATATAGAAAATATGTTTCACAGCCATAGAAGTAATCAATAAAAACATTCCTTTGGAGGAAAACTTAACAAACAATTTCAGAGATCAAATGATAAAGAGTAAGAAATGTCCAATCTACTGTATCAAAAGAGGTGCTGTGAAGGTTCACTCTAGGGGGTTTAGTGTGTACGTTCTCATGACAACAAAACTGAGAGCATTAGCAAGGGGAGAGAAATCAAAGGACAAGAAATTCAGATGTCATTTTCTAGCTTTGAAAGAGTTTATTTTAAAGACAAGTACTTCGAAAAAAAAAAAAAAGAAAAAACAGACTGACAACTACAATCTGCTGTCATTCTTGAGGAATAAACAGTGAAACAGCTCTGATGTCAAGTTGTACCTTAGTTTTAGGAATAGAAAGAGTGTTTTGAAATTCATTAAACATAACATAACCATATTTCTTTTTTCATCCCCATACATGACTTACAAGCAAAGCTAGAAAGAGCTTACATTTTATTTATTGTACCAATTCTTGTGGGAAAACACAGACCTGATTTAAGAAAAGGCTTCTTTTGAGGCAAAAGCGACTTAATTGTCCAATGAGTTTATCCAAGAATTGCATCTGAATTAACTTAAGCAATGAAGGAATTTCCCTTTATTCACAGATCATCCTCCCCAGATATACACCTACAGTGAGACACTTTTCAAGAACAGCTATGACTTAGATCAAGCCCTGTATAGCTGATGATCAGGAATATAAATTTATCACTTCTTTTGTTTCTCTGAGCAATATCTCATGTTAGCTCTAGGTAGCCATATTTCAGAAACAGTTCTTTATTCCTTTTTTTTTTTTTAATTATTTTTCCCATTTTAATTATTTTGTTGTTAACTGATGAATGAAATGAAAAAAAAGTTCAAGCATTCCAACTCAGAATTTCCTCTATGAACTCTATGAAGCTTTCCCCTCTCCTTCGCTCCCCCCACCATTCAATCTCTATATAAAAATGCTGCTACATTTCTGAAGGTCCAGTGTGACCTATGGTCACAGGCTGGCCTCATTGCACTGCTGTCATCAGCTTTGTCACTTGCTGAACCTCTGTAAACATCAACAGAATCAAATGCCAGGCCATCTGATACAATTACCGTGATATCCAGCAACGTTTATTCATATTATTGGTGTGTGCACATGACAAAGTGAGGCCTGCTTTAGTGGTGAAGTTCCCAGAGTATACACCTTACCCGCTAGGATTTGGGGAGATTTGAGGTTTAGTTCTTTTAGGAGGTGTTAGGTAGGAGGGCTGGGCGGTCACCACAGGGTCTGTACCACACATCATCCAGGCTCTCAGCTTGGCCTGGTTTAGTTCATGTCTGCTGAGCACTACTTGCTGCAGACTTTGCCTGAGTTGTACAGTAGCAGTAGGGACGCCTAAAAAAGGCCTCTCTTGCAGTCACAAGTTATTTCCATTTTACGATTTCCCAATCTGTAACTCCAACTTTTATCAGGCTGTTAGTCATCTCCTAAAACTTTCACATTTCTGGTGTTTACAGAGCTTTAGGGCTCAGAGAGAGCTGTGAAAGTACGCAATTAGTGACAAGGAGGAGAGACGGCAGAACCTTGTCATCCCTTTATATTTATATTGTGGTGCTCGCAGAGCTTCCCAGTAGCCAGCAGCCTCTCAGGAGAGCTATTGTGCAGTACAGCAGAAGACTTTTTGCCCTAACGTCACCATCCTTTCGGAGGTCTGTCAGAGGGGAAAGTGGAGCACTTCCATTTCAAAATCGGTGGCATCATTTGAATGGGGCTGACAACAGGATGTTAGCCTGTAAAACCATAGTCTTAGGGTACATATATGGCAGGCTCGAATGCAGTGTGAAGGGAACTAAATGGGTTTTAGGTGAGCTAGCTCAGAGATGAGCTTGAGGACCCATGGCAGCGCAGATTTCAGTGTGGGATATCCATATGGATGAGAAGCTAAACTGTGTGCTGTTACACTCAAATAGTGTGTGGTACCAATGAGATTTTTTAATTTTTTTTCCCTTTTACAGCTGCCTGGGGTATGTCTACATTACAGTGCCATTTGTGGTGTGGATGCAAACTCCTTTAGCAGGAACCACATTTCAGTTTCTCTCTCTGACACTTGCTTAAGCAGAAAGGAAGCTGAAATTATCTTCTTAGTATTTTTATGTCTGTGGCTTTCCAGGGTTTCTGTTTTGTTCCAGAGTGCAGGGGCATGTCACGTGTAAAATTCCAAGTCCAAGAAAGGGGTGGAGGGCTATGCCTCTCCTGCATTGCAGAAAAAAAATCTGAAATCATTTGTGCAGTAAATGAAATAGGCTCAAGCCTTCTATATGGTATGCAACTAATTAGCTGATGTTCATTTTCAAGTGTGTTGTTCACAGTCAAGCTGAGACAATGCATAATATGCATTATAATGTACCAGGAATGTGTCCTGCTTCTAACTGCTTTATTTTACTCCTGCTACTCCCAACCATGAATAAACTGTGCTTGAAATCTTGAAAGGTGAGGGGGGTATTCTGGAGACATACATTTTCAGCAGCTGAATCTGAGTTGTCTGTGATTTAGAGCCTGTGAAAGAACTCTGGTGTTACTGCCTAGGAAAATGTCTTCCTTTTGGCTTTTTCTCTCTCTCTGTTTCTTCCTTTCTTTCCTTGATGATTATCAAAAATTTCAGTTCTTTCATTAAAAAAAAAAAAAAGTCTTCTCAGAGATTTTCAGACTGTTTGCTTCCATTTAATTTTAATAATAAATGTACTGGATTTTAGAGCTAGCAATGAAACATGATTTATTCTCTATTATTTATTGCTATTTATTTAGGATTTAGTTAACAGTCTCTGTAGTTACAAGCAGCTATAAGCCAGCCTAGTGAGTCATTTCCTTTACACTGACACCCATTGAAATGGCTCCCTTGCTGAAAATGCACTTATGGAACCAGACAAGCAGTATCGCGAGAGGTCAGATCTCATTATTTCCCATTTGCTCAAGTATGTGAACGTTTCTCAGACAGAAAAAAATCAAAAGAAAATCTAGGCCTAGGGGGGTCAAGGACACAGGAAAGAATGAGTTTTATTCACATGAATTGATGCAAATTTTATTTGTAATAGTAGGTTTAGTTCAGATTGCAGTCAGAAACAGGGCGATGAAAATGTTCTTATTAACGCTGCCTATCTACACAACCCCTGGTGTCAGGCTTGCCTACATGTTTGGAGATAAAGTATTAAAATCGTTATAATGCGCTGACTCTTGTGGAGATAGCAGAGCCGTAATTGACTTAATATTTGGAAGCAGCTAAACTAAATAGACATTATTAGTACTTGGCATTTGTCTGATAAGTTGTTCATTTACTCATCGTGGTCATCTGAGGCCTCAGTTTTCTCCCTCAGTGCTTGGAAGCCATGTAACTGGATCAAGCAGAATTTTATTTCTGGAACATTCAAGTGAAGGTTGTAGCTCTATTTTGTTGGTAAGAAATCAAATGCCTACAATGTATAAAGTGTAAAGTCATGCATGTAAATGTTGGAGATCAAAGAGTTAGTTTTCTATGGGGATTATCTAATGTTACTACTTTCTTCCTCACTTATTATTATGGCATCACTCACAATATAGTGGGATTTCTTGTTATATTTGTTGATATAGTGGAAAATACTTGAACTTCCTCCAAGTCTGCAGATCCGTCTGCCAGGATGGATTCCTGCAGAACCCGGAGGGGCAACTTTGGGAACATCACCGTGGTTTTTCACTAGACTAAGATGCATTAAATAAATAAACAAGCAAACCAACCAACCAACCAACCTTGGGATAAATGAGGTTCCAGATACCAGCCTAAAAAAAGAAAATCCTGCCCTCACACGCTTTCTCTGCTAGGCAGCATTGTGCTGCCGTGTTCTGTCTGTCCCCTGCAGACAGTGCCTCATCTCCCTTTGTCATATGCTCGGCTTTGTGGCTTTTCAGGACAAAAACAAAACAGCATAATGAGAACAGAGGAAAGATGTACTTTAGGCATTAAATGCTCTCTGTGGTACTTTATGGTGTTTTTTATCTTTTTAAGAAACCTTCGTGGTTAAAAAAAGAAGAAAAAAAAAGTACAATTGCATTTTTTAAAAGTTTCTACACATCCTTTACCAATATGAGGTAGGGGGAGAATTGAGATTAGGCTGCTTTAACATGTTTGCTGCTGAGCATCCAGAAGGGGTATGTGAACGCCTCGCTACCTGCAGGTCACTGGGTTATCAGGGGGACAGCTCCAGCATCACCTGCAGGTAGCTTGGCTCGTCTTCACCGCTCACAGTGCCTGAACAACCTCCCATCACATGGCTCCCACACCCACTCACTGTCACAGCTTCACTTCTTAAATAAAAAGAAAGTGACAGCAATAAGGAATTAAAAGGTCTCTGTTGGAAGAAAGAAATGCATGCAGCTGTCCTGGAATGAAACATGTTTAGGTATAAGGAGGTTAGGAGAGAATTTAAACTTCTCCCATCTTTTAAAGACGTGGAAATTCATTTGCTTTGCTGAAGCTAATTTTGTGATTAAACAGGAATTTATTTCCCATTCTCTTTCTGGGGAAAAGGCAGACAGAAAGGAAACCTTGTGGATTTTCAACCTGTTAAATAAAGGTTTTTCTAGCCCTTATTATATTCTTCAGATTGGGGTAAATAATGCCCAGTAAAGGGATAGAGGGAAGCTATGTGTATTTATGGGGTGAATCGCACAAAGTTGGAATTTCTGTTTCTTTTCCAAAAAACATGGAACAGTATAGCTGCTTGACTGAAAATGGAGTCTTTTATTGTTAGGTATGTTTGCTTTCGTCACAGATGCTACAGCATTTCTCATCCTTGTCTGCTGATCTGCAGAACCCCTGAGGAGGAGGACTCTGCAGTCAGCTTCTTTTTGGGCTTCAGTCTTCATATGGGAAGCCTGAAAACTGCTTGCTACCAGAGAAATCACCATGGATCACTGCCATCCTTCTTTGTAAGACTCTGTCAGAAGGTATTTATGGGCTCACTACCTCACTGACAATTTTACTTCAGTATGCGGAGTGTTCAAGTTCATACCACCAAGTTTTGCAGTATTTTGTGGAAGCTTGTTTAGAAATACGGTGGTTGTGATCATTTTCTAGAGTCCTGTTATTTAGGGGGAAGCGGTATAGACTATGCCTGACTGACTATAGTCTCATTCATTTTGGGGCAGGAGGGCAGGTTCTGCATCATTGTGCAGCCTTTTTTTTTTCTTTTCTTACTGATCTGTTAGGAGGAGAGAAAAAAAATGAAATAATTAATACTTAATTGCATCAAATGAGCCCCAAATTTGCTCTGAATTGCAGGCACGTAACTCACTGGCAATTGTACTTGCATTACCTGAAGGCATTTAGATTGCTTCATGAGATTCCCTTTCCTTAAGCCAAACACATAATACTTCTCCTCTGAGATCTGAACTGCTTTATTTAGTAATTAAGGTAGTTTCTGCATCATCTTAAAGATGCAAAGGGCACATACATCAATTCAAAATCCAAGGACTAACTCAATGGCTCTTAAAGCTTTCCTGTTAGTGAAATCTCTGAAGACAGAAAATTCGCTTGAACGCATATGCTTCTACATTTGGATTTGGCCCATTTTAAACCAGTATCAGAGACATAATGAAAATAAACACTCCTAAATCTAATGGATATTTTATAACATCCTCTCATTATGTAGTTTTATTACTTTCTTCTTCATTTCCTTCACATATTTGAGAGCTGACTCCCACATTACTCACAGCTCTTTGGTCACTTCAGTTTTGAATTCATCCTACGGAAGATGTGCACACATTTGGAATGATGTTAACTTTGTGTCAATGTTTGACAAAGAGAATTCAAAGAGATGCATTGGTAAAACTTTTGACAAATTCTAAGATTTTGGAAATCTTACAACAGTCCTGAGTTGTCATGGCTTGAAGATGAAATTTTCATCAAAACAGAGAAGGTAAAGTTTTCCAAACACAACTGGGCAGCTGAGCTATAGAAGTAAAAGTAGAAATTCAAGTTCATACTTTTTGCATTTAACATGATTTTTGCTCTAGGTTCTACACATATTAGTGAAAATGGCTTGATCTATCTGCATGGATAGTGTAAAACTAGACAGCAAATTAGGAATGACATGTTGGCAATTTGCTAGTAGACGAGTGTCACTTGTTTTACAACATGATATATACCACATTTTGCCGTCTTCCTTCAAATCTCCCTGTTCATATCTCCGAATGCTCAGTTTTGGCTAGTCTTGTATGCCAGAGATGATGGGGAGCATCTTTGCTTAGAAAGACACTCTTGGCTCTTTCTGCTCTTCAATTTCTTGTATTGTGTTTGATGCTACAGTCTAGTGGCAATACAGAACACCGGGAGAGCATGGATTAATATGTCTCCATCCACATTATGGAAACTAGTTATTGATTTTCCCTGCACTCTTAGTTGTGTTGCTGGGTTTCTTCTCTCTGGCAACGCCTATAAGATTTTAACTGGGCTAGACAACTGGTTTTTGAGGTCTGTTACAGAATTCAAATAAAAATTTGTCTGTTCCTCGTGAAACAAGTAAAACTGAGAGATGAACCTGGGATAAAGCCTTTAATTTCATTATGAATACTTTATCTACTTTTGAATGAAAAGTCACACCTCAAAGTAAAAAAAAGCTATTTTGAAAATGAATAATCAACATTTTTAGACACAAAGGTTTTTTTTCTGATCTTTGTGACCAAACCAATTTGTTTCCCTATTAAAGTGCAGTTTGCAGCAAGTTTCCATTCACTGAGAGCATCTTTTTGCAGTATTTTACCCAGCCAATTGGAATCTCAGCAAAGACAAGGGCTAAGCAATCCCTCGGACATGGAGCTGCAAGAAAAGTTTGTTTTGTGATTGAATTTCTCATGAGTTATATAAAGTAAGTAAACTTTATCTGTTTAGGTACAGGGAGAAAAGCAAGAAATTTCTATCTTGTCACAGTTACTTCCCACTGTCTGGGCCTGACAAATGCAAACGAGGAACAACAGCTTTGCTATTGTATCAAGGACTAATTTACCAGTCTCTTCTGATGTCCAGGCTTCTTAGTCTAGGCTTTCCAAAACAGCTGTCACTGGTTATGCACACACAGAGTAGGACTTTGGTTTTACTGTTCTCTGTAGGAGACAGACCACTGAGAATGGCAAAATCCTTGTGAGATGATCAAAGATGTCTGTCTTCCAGAGGTTTAAACCCATTCTAGTTCAGGTGTTAACCCTCACAGGTTGGCTTCGTTTCTCTAATTGTGGGGCAAGATCTTGTTTACAAAAGTCTCCAATTGAGGTTCAGTTTAAAATCTTGGCTGTAAAGTGTGGTAGCCTGGTATTTCTCTGTGCTCATGCTCTGCAGACACAGACTAAGCAAGGTGGGTCACCATTCCAGCATAATCCACTTCCCCACATGAATTAGCACCCATATTCTTTTCTTGTTGTTGTTCTGACAAAGTGGACCCCTCAGGAAAGGCTTTGAGATACGCTTATGGCATTAACAATGATATGTATGTTGCTCAACAGCTAGTGTTTGTAATAGTGTATTTGTGGCTTGTCTATGTGTGCACGTAAGAGGCCAGTTCCTGCCTTCCAATTTACATTCCTTCTCCCACAATCCCTGAACCTATGAAAAATAGGATATTTCAGATTGTTTTTAATTAGTGTAAACTTTCTTGCAACTTCTTGTTGCAAGAAATAACATTATTTTGGCTCTATTTTCTACTGTAGAAGAGTTTTATGATTATTTATGGGAGTGCCTCAACTGCGGGTATTTAATTGAAGCTTGTAAAACAGTCAGAAAAATAGCCTGCATCTTCCCAGCTGTCACAGTTGTTTAAACCTATTTGGTACCATATCAGAAGTACTAAAATTTTAACTGTACGGAATAGTAAATGGAACCATTTAGTAAACTCTGTCTGCAAGATTGTTATCTCTTTCCTAATTAGCCAGTGATACATTATTTGGATCAGCTAAAATAAATGGGCAGTTGCTGCCACTACTATAAAGTGAATTTCTGAAACTAGCAGAAAAAGAGGGCAACTGCTCAGAGCTCATTTGCCCGGGTTCTTCATGGCAGTTCATGCTGTAATGTTGTCAACTGGCAACACTGTGAGACATTTTCTGTACACAGAGTAGGCATGAAACCTATATCAATTCAGTTTAAAACAAGTTATACTCTGTACTTCCTGAATAAATATGACTGGGTATATTTGCCCAAATAAAAGGATATGTAATAAATAGGTCACATGTAGCTAGTTTGTAGCACAACTCTGTGTGTTATAGATGAACTGTTTCTTTGGACTAGTTTCCAGGATCCTCTGTTTAATTGTCAGCTTCAACTCTTCTGAAGAAATGTTCTCTGAAACATCTGAAAATATAAGGTGTTGTTTTTCTAATATGAGATTTTTACAAGGATGCAACTGTAGACACTTCATAACCTGTTTATTCCTTCTGGACACTGAGAAAAACAAAATGAAATATTTTATCTATAAATTCTAAGATATGTGGGTATATTGTAAAATAAATGGTTGGGATTTGTTACGATGTTAAAACACAACACTACAAAAAGATGCTTACACTGTGGTGTAAATACAAAATCAGATTATGCTTTTAAATGGTTGAAATTTATTATTTTAAAATAAATATTTTTGGTCATTTTTTCTTCAATAAATAGCTATGGATTTATTTAGATATTGACAGATTTTAAAGAAATAACATGGCAGCTAGAGATAGTAATCTATTAGATCTAAAGTCTTCAAGTTAAAATGTACCAGGCATGGAATGTGAATTTGAAGGAAAGCTGAAATTTGAAGCATGAAGAAAATGAAATACTTAGCTGGTTTCAGAAATTGCTATATTCATTTTCATAGAATTTGAGTGGCTTTACTTACTTGATAAAGGATTATTTTCAGGAAAAATTACGTTTGCTTTGCTGATGCTAAAACTTCCAGGACATGGTTTATGCATGTAATACTTGCTGTCATCTCCAGCTGAGGATCTACACTCAAATACTCGTACATTTGTAACTATTATATGAACTCTGAACATGTATTATACCTGTTGTGATATCTTCAGCATGTAAAAGCCTCCAAGAACAGAGGCTCTTTAAAACATGTATTCTCAGCTATACAACCTACTGTGAGAGTATCAGATTTGTTCTCTGATGCTTTCACTGGCTTCCATGTAGATTTTAAATCAGATTCAGGGAGACGTTGCTTATCTTCAGCATACTTCATTGCTTTGTCTGGGATATGTAAAAGATACAGAAGGCATTTGTTGATCACTACATTTCTCTGAAAAATGGAGCACTCTGTGCTAAGGGGAAAACTCATCCCTGTGGAGAGGAAAACTTTCTCCAGGGCTGATCTCACACTGGAATGAACTCTGGAAATTAAAAATAATCCCCATAGACCTCACTGCCTTCTGCTCCAGTTGCAAGGCATTGTTCTTTGACCCCGTCCTCTCTAACGTAAATATTTAACAGTGTGCATATGTGAAAAGCAGCAGCGACTGCAACTCTGAATCTCCACCAAGCAAAGCACAAGCTTTCTCCGTGGGGAGAGGCTGGGAGGACACAGTGTTAGCGATGGTGCTTCCTGTATGACCGTAGGTGATTCTCCATACGTAACAAGATAGCCCTGAATATGCCACAGGAAACCTCTGTAGAATAACCCAGCATCTTTGGGTTGCCTTTGGGAGAGGTCTATGCTCTGAACGCAGCTGCCAGCCCAGGCTGCTTTGCACTTGAGTGAGCAATGGGCTTGGTACAGGGAGAGCAACTTACAGCAGCCTGAACCCTTGGGTCATAGGGTCATACTACCTTGGACCTCTTAGTAGTCTAACCATATGGATATTAAATATTTCCTTCAGCATTACAGCTGAGGTAGTAAGGCTTGTGTTTTAGCTGGTATGCCACACCACTCCATGCTAGCTGCAGAATTTCAGGTATCAGTGCAGTACTCAAGGGATGTGACATTTTTTCCTGTTGCTACCTCACCAGAGGATCAGTTGGACCTGTTAACCCGATCCAGGCTTTTTCAAGCCACATTTCTAGACTGAGATGAGAAAGTTTAAGTATTTGCCCAAATAAATAAGCAAAAGTATTAAATCTTGGTAATAAGAATTTGACAACAAAAGCTTTTTATTTCTACCTTGGAATACAACACCATTACTTCTTTCTCTCCTTCCCACTCCTTCGATTTTCCAGGTACCACTCAAATTGCCCATAAATCTTGGACTGTTAATTTAGAAAACAATCTCTCAATCTCTGCCACCTCCTAAAAAATACCCCCTGAAAAATGGTAACTATTTTAAACATCACATTATGGGTTTTGTTCAGCTTTCAGTGCTTGTGCTACTGAAAGAACGTTGGGAAAGGGGAAAATGAAAGTAATAAAAATCTTAACTGTGTTTAGATTTCTCCCAACACATTAAATAGAAAACACGTATCATATTACACCAGTAGATGAGATGCAATCCGCCAGTTCCACTGAAGTGCTACCACCTCCATACGCACTTTTGTCCAGTGTTTGTGAAAGTTTATTATACCTGGCAATAAAACACCAGGTATTTTTAATACATCACATACGCACACACATACCTGAGACATATGCCCTAACCCAGTGACTGTGATGTCAGTTGTATTACAGGAACATAGTGATATGGTTTCTAACAACCCCTGCTGTATTAAAAAGTATACATGCACATAACCAGGACAGTCATGATACCTATGAGTTTATTAAATTAACGTGTGGCTTGTGTTTCATATTTGTGATAGATATTGCAGAAAACCAAAACAAAACAAACCCACTTGTCCTATGTTTTCTACCCTCCACTTCCAAAATGTCTCCCTATCATTACAGGTGATTTTTGGAGGCAGATAGCTATCTGCTTCCACCCATGCTTTGTCTCCCTAACCGAGACGGAAGGTGCCCGTATCTGGGTCCCAACAGGTTGATGAGAAGTTAGCTGGGGAAGCTGTAGCCTGCCTGGAGGTTGCTGTCTGCAACAAGAAAAACTCTTTTTCTTGTGCCAGTTATGTTTCTATCATGGTGCAGTTCTTTGAATTGGTGTTCCTTCATGTTATTTTTCTTTTGCTAGTCTTTGAGATAAGAATTGGGTTAATTAAGCCATTGATTATTTGATGGGCATGTTTTTAGGAATGGGCCTGCTACTCGTGTGCAGTATGGCTGGTGGGAACAGCTGGTGCTCTGGTAATATTGTAATGCTTTAAAAATTCAAAGGAAGACCCCACTAGAAACACTACTCTTTATTCACTTGTGCTCCCTAATGGCAACTTTAAATTCTGTCTTCTCTATTGTCTTTGCTAAAGACACATGACTTTGTGACTTTGCTGTCAAAGCAGCTTGTATTGTGCTAGTGAAATGCAGTCACTGCCTAATGTGCATTTACAGAACTTTCAAAGACTGTTATACATACATTTCTCTTCTCTCTCTCTTTTTTTTTTTTTTGTAAAGGATATGTGATTTCTTCTATCAGTGCAGCAGCTTGTGATGTGATAGCACAATGAAACATGAGGCCAGTACAGCTAGATACCTTATTTTTTTCATATTGTGTTAAGGGTATGAGCCTTCTTTGATGTCGGTAAAGTTAATAACGTTTAGAGATATAAAAATAAAGTCAGTACTCACTGACTAAGAAAATAGTACCAGACACCCTTGCTAGCCTAGGTTTTGACCAACTTTTTCATTTCTATAAAAGAAAAACTTTTAGAAAGTGAAATATACGTCCTTTGTTTGTACAAATTCTTAGACAATATGTGGAAAAGAAGACCATATGTTCACTACAAACTTACACCATCTTTTGGTCATTTTATAGCACACATAAAGGTGCCTTGCAGGAAAAATTGCTACAGCAGGAATCCTTCTAATCTCTCTTACAGAACTCACAGCAAATCCAAATTGAAAATGAATTGAGCTGGGGAAGAAAAGTTAACGCCTTCTCCTGTCCTGGTGGGCATCATTTTTATTTTGAAATATATCTGCATTGCTTTAGTTGTAAGTACACAAGCAGAATTCACAGGAAAAAAGAAAAAAAAAAAAGGTATTCACTGAACACTGTCAGCAAGTTCAGCCTATAGGTTGGAGAGAAAATTATGGTGTTGCGATTTTGCCTTTTTTACACTTGTCTATGAACTATTTCAAATAAGGTTTTAGTATCACAGGTATACACACTGCTCAAGATCTGGTGGTAAAATAGATCTTTGGCTGTTAGTTTTAGCAATTTTATAACAGAAGTGTCAGGGTTTGTTTTGACTGTAGGTAGACTACATAGTATTTTTTCTGGTCTTTTATTTTAGGACTAAATGGTAGAATAAATTGACACAAAATTTCAAAGTTGGCTTTCACATAATATTTGCTAGTGTTTTCTTGTTATGTTCTGTATTATTTTGGGTAGTGATGATAATCACTGTTATATATCATATAATTTATAATGCATCATACAATCTATTTGCTGCATTACTTGCAGAGATTGAAAACAGAGGGGCACAAAAATGCTTCTGCTGCTGTAGCGCATCGTACTGAGTAAATGAGTACATTCATGTTGCATTATCTTTATCTCTTTCCCAAACAAAACATGATTCTAAAGTGGCCAAATATGCAACAAACAAACAAAAAAAAAAGACATAAATTGACATTTGTCAAAATGTGTATCAATGAGGGTTTTGATTCATTAAAGGCTCCTCTTTATGTTCTGAGCAGGAACCTGAGCCTTGAGACCAAGTTTTCTTCCTGTCCATACTTGTAAATGAAGGCTTCTGCTAAGTTTCAGATTTTTCACTTTTGAGCTTGAGCCAACCTTCAGAGTAATATCCTTCCCTTAGTTCAGCTGACAGTATTCAAAGACAGCAATGTGAATGCATAAAACTGGACAAGGGGACTTGCTGAATTAGCCCACTCTTTTGCCTGGCACCTTAAATTCAATACAGACATAACCCAAGGAAGCATCAAAACAAAGAAACAAACAACAACAAAAAACAGTTGAGAAGAGACTTGTGACCATATCTTGCCTCTGTATTCACAGTTGCTTTTGATTTTCAAGGATACCTGTAGCATGTCTCTTCACAGAATCTTATGGGTTATTTTTGGAGTATGGTCCTATCCAGAACAGGACCTGTTGGTATCACACTTTAATTTAGGTATGGTATTTAGCAAGGAGTTATTAAAGTCAACGACTAAAATGTCATAAATACAACATACCCTAACAACTTTCAGCTCTCTGTCTTGTGTTTACTTAAGGGGCTAAGGATTAAAAACATGGGAAAAGAGTAAAACAGGCCACTTCATAGCAGGCACCACCACAGATAAGTGGGCACTCACATACCATGTATCTATTATGTTGTATAATAGTGGTCCTTGAAAAGTCAGCATTAGCATGTATTTCTCCAGCTTTTATCCAGAGGGCAACATAACTCTGTAACTGGGAAAAGCTAAGCTTTTAAAACACCTAAGAATGAGGAGACATATTACCATGATATCATATGATGAATGGAAGATGTGACGCATCCCTCTTCCTGCGTCTTACTGTCAATATTATAGATTTACATATATTAACAAATTAGATGATAGTCTTAAAGGACAGCATTCTGAACATGGCATTTGGATCCTGGGCATTTTTACGAAGTATATCTAGTATATAAATAGCACTTTCTTCTGACAAATACAACTGTAAACAAGCTGCTAAAGAAACTGTAATTTACTTGGTTATTTTGGATAAGTATCTGAGAAATACTGGCAATTCCGATTAGTTTCCTTGCAACCTCCATTTTAATCTCTGTACCTCTTTTCTAAAGGCCATCTCTACTCATGTAAATGTACCATGATCTGAATTGCATGCAATAATCTGGAGGGCAGAATATGTATTTGGCACCATTTTCAATGATCAAGACGCTTTACATGACATTCTTGTTTAAACGCCATGAAAATCAGAGTTAAGTGCTGTGTAAATGAGGGCAGAATTGAGCCCTTTGTATCTCATTTTCAGACTGCCCTGGGATCATCTGGAGGTATAACCACATAAATCCCCTGAGGATACGTCTCCAACTCTCCCTTAACATGCTGTTCCCTGATCACGTTGGAAATCCACCCAATTTAGATTTAATCTCAGTGAAATCTATCCACAACTGACTTTCTAAATTTGCAATACTATTTTTTTGGCACTTTTTTGTATGTTATTATGTTTAGGTGTATTTCTGCTGAAGACATCCCAAAGCCTGTTTCTCTGTTGGGGCATCTGTGTATGGGGAGCAAGGGTCCCTAAAAATTAGAGATGAAACTATTGACTAAGACTCCAGCATAGGAGCAAATTGCTTCCTCTGTCACTCATTGCTGCATGATGTTAGAATTGTACCTACTCCCCACCTTTGTTTGCTTACCTAAAACATGACCATAGTATTTTCCAAATATTTTTTACTTTACAAGTTAAGATGCTGCATTGCATGGAGCAGAAGTACAACCATTCCCCCCACCCAAAAAGGAAGCTCCGAGCTTGTAATGAATGGGTTCATAAAATTTAGAAGTAAAAAATAAATAGTAAGTTGCATGGAAAGATACAGAAACAGATGGATTTATATAAATTCAGGTTGTAAAGGTTTGTGCTTTTTTTTTCTTTAAATTAAATAATTGTAAGCAGTAACCAGCTGTAGTATTATTCTTCACTGTGTAATCTGCACAGTGAAATGTAAACAGGGGGTCAGGCTCTCCTGTGGCCATCTGACCCTCTCAGCAGGAAAAGGGGGCACTGAGAGAGGCTGTGCACAGAGGAGCGTACAAGGATATTCATGAGCTGGGAACTTTTGCAGCAAAAAATAGCTTTCCTGCATAGTCAATGGTGCATAGCGTTTGGTTTAAAAACCCTTATTAAATTAAGAGGAGCTTTCTGCATCCAGCAGCCTTTGCTGCTGCTGTCGTGTACTTCCATAATGTTGTTGAGAACACTGGAGCTTAATATCAACTTGAAGGTTTAGAAAAATGCAATAACATTCAGATACAACTTGATTACAGACGGAACAGAGATACGGAACATGAAAACTGATATGTCTGGGGAATCTAGCTCTTCTGAACCTCTTTGTTCCTCAGAAAAAATCCTTCTTAAAAAATAAACGTCTATCTGTATGTATATATGCATTCCTTTGTCAACACAGGAAGATGGAGGGATTGGCAGCCAGGCATTCTTCAGTATGTTAATTGTCTAATGTTTTCTCTTCTTTAAAAATCTTTTTCTTTTTTTCTTTTTTTCTTTTTTCTTTTCTTTTTTTTCTTTTCAGATTAAAAAACTGAGCCCATCTCCTGTGTATTTAATTCAAATATTTTTTAATACACAGTCAAACTCTTTCTGTCATTCCTGTAGTCGCTACAGCTCTGGCTACCTTTTTGTTGCAGTTTAAACATCTTTTCCCTGCAGAATTTTTATGGCATAAGAAACCTTTATTTATTTCTTCATTTATTATTCTAAAAACTAATATACTTTTCACCCGAAATACCAGTTTTTACATAACCTTGAGATGCCTATTCATTCCTTCTCAGGAGGAGTTCAGGGGAAAGGTGCAGTGCCCCTCTAAATCACAAATGAAATGAGTTTGTTGGCTTGAATAGTATTTCTCCTTTCAACCCTCCGCACATTTCAGTGCATTCCATTAGTCATTGTTCAAATGAGGCTGTTCTCCGACCCCAGAGGCAGGGGAGGAGGGAGTTTGGGGTTTAAACGAGTTTGCTGATCAGTATATAGAGGCACATTGTTTCTCATCTTATAGTTTGCATGTTCTGTTTACAGAAAAATAACCCTGGTTCCCAGTACCAAAATGTTTCAGTTTTTGAGCATACTGTATGTTTGATGCAGCTAATTTAAATAAATGACTTTCACATTTAAGCAATTAAACCTATAATTAGCACTGTTTGAATGAACTAATCAGCTAATACCCTATGACACACAGTTCTTTTTTCCCTCTAAATATTTTTAAAGGGAAAGGATAGATATTTATGAAAAATTATAGGTGAGGCAGTAAAAAAAAAATATGCTTTGATTCATGGAAATTACAAGACAACACCACAAACTATTTAGACCAATGTTCTCCTTTTGCCTTCCAGGGAATGTGGAATTATGCACACTGATTTCCTCTGAATTCAGGGGAAAAGACTGCAATAAACAAAGTATTGAATCTGTTTTAAAATGGGGCAAACTTCTAACACTGACGTGTGTTTTTAAAAACACCTCTATGCACTTTTATAGGCACTCTGTACTTACTGTATTTTAAAACGTGTGCATACATCTAATCCAGTGGTAGGAGAGCTGTGTGAGCCATACCCTTGGGAGATTCCCTCTGACTGGCAGAATGTTAGCCGCTCTCAATAAGATGGAAATTTATTAGGAGGAAATTATCCTGGTGTCCTCTGAAAAACAGCATTTCTGATAAAAATCTTGTTCTCTGACAGCAGTCTAACAAGATACATTTGTTAGCTGTTTTTGTTCCTTGGACTCATCTGTTAATTTTAATTCTTCTGTTGCACTGCTATGTATTTACGTTCCAAGGCAGACATGATCTATGTGTGCTCACTGGAGATTGAGATGTTGGGGGTGAGAGGGCAGAGAAGTTTAGGAGAGAGCTAGTCTTTTTTTCTTCCCTCTAGTTAAAATACAGAGGCAAAAATGTCCTTATGTTTTTATTAAAGCTTGAATTTGTTAATAGATGCTGTGTCTCTTTGGATCTATGTTACTATAGATTTCTATTATTACAGAATATGAGTAATTTATCATACAATTCTTCTTTATTCCAGCTCCATTACCCCTAAATGTTAGTTACACATGTAGTACATACAAGTCACATCACATACTAGCATTTTACTTTTTTTTTTTTTTAATCGTAGGGTGGGTTTTTTTTGTTTTCCCTGGAAGTCCTTTAAATATCTTCAAAATGTTCAAAACAATTTGAACACCCTTGAGTTGTTCAAGTCACATCACTCTTCCTGTCTTCACTCCATCTCCATTAAGGATGAGATTTAGGACCCTTCTCTCCAGTCTAATTTTTCCTTGAGTTTTTGCCTCGTGGGATCTTAGGCTGGAACATTTTCAAAGCAGGAATGTGGATTTTTAATGAATGAAGCTGACATTGGGAACCCTTCCCCCAGCAGTAGGACTTGCCAAAGTTAGGAGGTGTATAGTTAGTTCTATGTTCCTGCACACCAGAAAGGGCAGCAGAAAGATGGCAGATGGTCTTTTGTGGTTATATGTCTCACCAAAACTTATGAGAACTGGTTTCTATTCCTGTGTGATAACTGGCCTCTGGAAGTGCTTTTTCATCTGTCAAGCTTAAGATAAGAGCTAATTCAGATTATTTTTGTGAAACATTTTGGCAAAGGTAAGAAGGAAGAAAAGGGTCACAAGACAGTGCTGCCTTATCAAAACTTTTTTTAATAGGATTGGATTCCCCCTTGCTTTTGATGAAAAGTCTCAGGTTCAATATGGAATTTCTTTTTTAAATAAGAGAAAGAGATAGTACCACTCTATGATGACCAATACTGTGGTGTAGGGAACATACAGAAAAGACATAGGTTTGAATTGTCAGGTTCAGAGCAGCAACTTGAAACTCAGGCTTTTACTCTCTTAGGCAAGAGATTGGACTACCCTTTCCATTCCTATTGTAATAATCTTTTAGGTAACATTTCAAATAATTTTCTCTACCTGGATGAGGAAAAATGATATTTTGATAAAGCTTTAATAGATAGGAAAATAATTTCTTCCTTGGCTACACTTCTGAAAATCAGGGTATAGGTGTCTGTGTAGCACTGACAGTTCTCACTGTAGATGAAATTTGAACAAGTGGTAGATCATCTACAGCTCAGTGAAATCAAACCCTAGGTGTTTGTTGTGCATTTAATCACTGAGACACACCAAATTTGAGGAATTCACAAATTTCATCTTTAATCTTGTTATGCTTCAGAGTCCATATGCAAAATCAGAATCGTAGAATATCCCAAGTTGGAAGGGACCCACAAGGATCATCGAGTCCAATTCCTAGCTCCACACAGGACCATCCAAAAGTCAGACCATACGTCTGAGAGCATTGTCCAAATGCTTCTTGAACTCTGGCAGACTCGGGGCCTTGACCACTGCCCTGGGGAGCCTGTCCCAGTGCCCGACCGCCCTCTGGGTGAAGAATCTTTCCCTAACACCCAGCCTGACCCTCCCCTGTCCCAGCTCCATGCCATTCCCTCAGGTCCTGTCACTGTTCCCAGAGAGCAGAGCTCAGCGCCTGCCCCTCCGCTCTCCCCTCGTGAGGGAGCTGCAGGCTGCCATGAGGCCTCCCCTCAGCCTGCTCTGCTCTGGGCTGAGCAAACCAAGGGACCCCAGCTGCTCCTCATATGTCTTCCCCTCTAGAACCTTTGTAGCCCTCCTTTGGACACTCTCCAATAATTTTATGTCCTTATTATACTGTGGTGCCCAAAACTTCACATAGTACTTGAGGTGAGGCTGCACCAGGGCAGAGCAGAGCGGGACAATCCCTTCCCTTGACTGGCTGGCAGTGCTGTGCCTGATGCACCCCAGGGTATGGTTGGCCCTTCTGTCTGCCAGGGCACGCAGCTGGCCCGTGTTCAGCTGGAAGCACTGTTGACTCGGATTCAAAGAGAAGTACTTATGCCTTATTACCTAACAGCGGATCTCATCAGTACAGCCAGAGGTGCTTTGTTTTGAGACACATATGATACTGATGAAGTTCCTAGAAGGAACTTAGGGAACTCATGGGAAAATAGATAATTTCTTATTCAGTGAAAGTTTTGAGTAAAGTGTAGTGAATATTGTATGACAGGGCTGGCAAGGTTCACACATGGGTTGAAAGACACCCCGTTATGAATATGCTCTCTTGAGAACAGTCAGAAACCCCTGAGTACTGACATTCAGCAGCAGCAGAAAGGAGTTGACCCCACAGGCCACCCTGAGTAGATGTGGTCAGAGTCTTGCAGAGGTGCTTTGGAAATCCCAACATGTGGCCACGCATCTCCCAGTATGCACATCAGCCGGGCCTTTTCCTAGCACACATCTCTCACACCTTTCAAAGCCTACTAGGGAAATGCTGTCAAGTAATTTACCCTAGACCTAGTTTTACAGATTTGTTTTGGAACAAAGTGCTTTCACTACCAGTAAGCTCACTATTTCAGAGCAGAATGAAAATGCAAAGACTTCAAAACTACTTTAATATACTTCTTCCGTGTAATAATCTTTGTATGATACAAAATGATGGCTGTTCTGATTAAGGATTGACAGCCATTACTTCTGGATGAAATACTTTAAATATCAGGAAGCATCCAGTTAAAGCAGCTCCTGTGTCATTCCTCACTTCTACACAGCATAGTAACCTCTCGGTTCATTAGGGTCTACGCCTCTACAGTGCTGGTAGCACAGCTGACCTGGTGTGGCAAAATTTATATCTGCAAAAAACTTTCTAAATACTCTCCAGTTTGGTTCAAAGTTTAAATTCTACTTAGAAAAGTAGCTATTTTTGAAACTATTCTGCTTGTTGTTTCTATTCATTGTTTCCATGGTAGAGCTGAAAAACTATTACAGCTGTGTTTTGGGTGGTCTATTGTATACCGCTGTTGGTTTTGATTATTGTGTTCAACACTCTTGGTATGTGTTTCACTGTCCCACTGTCTCCACACAAATAAGGAGTGCTGCTGCCTCCACCCGTTGTTTATACAATTGCTGTGTGGTTACAAAGTGGGAAACCTAACTTCTTTGCCTTCCGCTGCTTAAGGGGATGGCATGTCCATACACCAGTTCCTAGGAGTGTGCCCTAAACACTTGAGTATAGCTTAGTATTTAAGGGGCATCACCCTGCCTTTCCCTTGGGAGTGTCTGAGAACCAAGTAACATTGATGAAGGAGCATGATTCAATGTCCAAGTGCTAAGGATAGCTGGCAGAGATGAGGACACCAGGTTTCTGCTGCTTAGATTCTGTTTTGTTTTGGACCATACCATCATCAGATTAAAAAAAAAAATGAACCAAACCAAAAACCCAAGGAGTATAGATAGATACAAGCTAAGGTATTGCTGACCTGATTTTTAAACATGCTCTTATAAAGACCTTCTGCTGAAGTGAATCAGAAAGTATATGGTGCATTTGCCTAGAATATGCTGATCAGTGTAATGGAGACTAACTTTCAATAATATTTTTAAAGGTCTGCATTTGGACATTGCTTCAGAAAATGTGATTTATTAAAGTTTCATAACCCTCAGAATTGAAACATGACCAGTTAAAATACACAGGGCTGTCTGTGAAATACACACCTCATTTGCTGCAGAAGGCAGGAAAACAGAAGTGCTTCCTGGTACCAAAAACTGTGAAAATGAGTGACCGTCTGTGTAAAATGAGTGATTATTTGCATAAAATACCACTTTAACGTACAGTATGTTTAAGCTGACTAGCAGAGCACATGCTGTCCTGTGGTACAGCTAGCAAGGATCAGAATAAACAAAAACAGCATTGTGGCCTGTTTTTTCCCTCTTTGCAATTCTACAGCATTTGACCTTCTGCAGCTGAAACGGGACCTTGTAGCGTAGCCATAAAAAACATCCTTTAGAAACTTGCACCTTGAAGTGGATTTAGGACAGATGATACACATGTACCTGCAATCGAAAGTAACTGATGCCTTAAAACAGACAACAGAAAACTTCCTTACACCACTGATTTTTTGTTTTTAAATTGTGCAGTCTCATGTGTTTTTAATTACTTGATGTAAATGTTCCCATTTTATTTTGGTTTTCATTGTCCAGTTTTCACCAAGAATGAGAAATCTGTAAAGGCAGAGGTTTTAATTTAAATCGCTATTCAAAGATATTTGTCTGAAACTCATTTAACTTTCTCCATGTGTATCTGTAGTTTAGTTCTGACAATATTCATGAAATGATCTTTTTTGTCTGTAAGATCTTCAGTCTGTCATTTATGATGGTGGCAAGGTAAAAGTAAAACCAAAAATCCAGGCAATTATTTTTGCATTATTTAGGGGAACTAAAATTACGATAAATTTTCAAGTTGGAACAATGTACAAGATGGGACACAACAGTCTTCTACACCCTGAAAAAATTCACTAAGCTTTTGTATTCATCAGAAACAGAAGTCCATATCCCAGCTGTCTTAACAGAAGAACAATTGTTGGTTGAGTACCCAAATGGACATAATGCTGCGCTGAATGGGGATGACTACAAGCCACACAGATCATGTCATCAACTCCATTACCTCCTCCCTTTCCTCTGACTATATCTACATCTTGAATACACATTTCAAGGAATCATGGCCTGAATACTGATGATTGATGACAATAGCAGTAGAATGAACTTTTAGTATATATTTGCATTGACAGTGAACCTGATACCAAATTTTAACCTGAAGGATTTTGCTTTTCTATAAAATAAAAATTCTTTGTCCTAAAGTACTGCCTTTTCAGAAAACATAAACAAAAATGCCAACTCTTTTTGACTGGTGCACTGATTTGCATATAATTCAAGGTTTCCTATCTCTCTGATTTCCCATGCACTCCCTCTTACTTTTGCTGATCTCCCATGAAACCCTGGCAGAATCTCAGCAGACCTGATAGTTTCTTCTGGGCTGTCTGCCATTACCATATTTTATGTACTTCAGGGTTTCTGTGGAATTGATGACGCACAATACATCATTGGGCCGCTGTGACCAAACAAGGTTTGTGTGATGGAGCTTACCCTAGCTTTTTGCCAGAAGTGCTGAGACCTATCAAGGAGCTGAAGAAAGATGAGTAAATGTTGGTGATGGATGAAGGAATAGTGTTGAAACAGAGCAGACCTTGGGTAGGAGGAAAGGTCTAAAAACAGTGGCAGGGAAAGAATTAGTAGGTGTTTCAGAAATACTTGAAATTGAAGAGAAGATATAGATATTCTGGTTCAGGGTAGGATGTAAGGAACAGGCTATTGGGGAATGAAAATTGGGAATGGAACATAATGGAAGGAAAAGAAAAAGGCAAGTTTGAATGGGGAGAACGATGAATGTGAGGCAGGACAATGGTGCAGAGGAAGCTTCATTAGGATTTATTAAAATAAGCATCTTTGTATATATGCCTTTGGCTGAACTGACGTATACTTTCTAGCCATTGTGAAATAGCCCGTCCTCAACCATGATCCATCACTGTACAGGGTTGTTAGTGTCAAGCAATGCATTCTGAGGATCAGTGTTTATGTCTACGCTGCAGGACAGGTATGTTTCAGCATCCCATGAGTGATCCTTGCAGTGATGTGCTAACCCTGTGTTGGGAACACAACTGGGCATGTTCTGTACCCCTTTACATCACTTCCAGTGGAAGAAGACCTGGCTACATGAGCTGCCAGATATGACTATAGAGACATCAGTTTGGGCAGCTGGGGAATAAGTACCACAAGGCACACCAGAGAGTGTCTGCCTTGATATGTACAGCCAGTTTCCAGTGAGCGGATGCTCTTATGATATATGTAGGAATGGCTGAAAATGATGTGAGCACAAGAAGCCTATGAAAGTGCCATTCTGAAATTAGCAATAAATGATGTCAAGCTGTATGCATGATATATGCTCCTGGTTTCTCACAGGAAACATCATTAACTTAAATTTTAGGTTGTTAAACCACATTTACCACCATCATGTACTGTTGAAATCTAAGAAATAGCTAGTACAGTCTCTCAGATCACTAGCTAAGTATCCCACCTCAGTCCCACCTCTTGCTACTTCATCTCAGTGAGCACCCTATTTGAAGAACATTTGTGAGAGATGCATGCAGAAGACAAATACATGGAAGTGGAAATTTTGGAAGAAGAGGCAGAGAAGTCTCTGTTTTTATGTTATCACCACATTGCCACACTCTCAGAGACTGTAAGGACAAGTGTAATTATGTCTTTGTAAAGGCTTGCATTTTTCCCTAAAAATTTAGGAACTTGCATTTGCTTTAGACAAGAAATGCTGTAAGATCTTCCCATAGTGACTCAGTTTGACTATTTTGAATCAAGGAAAATAAAGTGAATTTGAATTTTAGAGTTTCCAAAGTGGCAAAGGCTTAAAATTGTGCCATACTGAATATATTTACAATTAAGACATTCTGGGAAATGTGAAAGTAACAGCAGTGACCATACAGAAATTAGTCTGGACAAGTTTTCTACAGGGGAACATTATTTTAAAGTGTTTCCTCTGTAACAGTTAATAAAAACAAAAATTAAATATGGAATTCTTCAAAAAGAAGAATTGGCTTTGACTTACTTGTAATCAGATGTGCTCCCAGAAACTACTTAGGAAAAGCATGACCTGCAAAGTGAAGGTGTGGCTGCAGATCACATACGTACTAGCTGCTGTCTACCTTGCAAGTTGAATGGTAGCAGTTACGTAGACAACCCATGGACAGGCACCTCCATAAACTTGACTACACATACAGTCTAGACACTTATCCTGATACCCCCATCGAACTGTGGTTTAAATGGTTTTATAACTCCACTAGAAAATTGTCAATGAACCTGGATACAACTGACAACATTTAACTCTGTTCTGGCCCATAATACAAGGCAGCTCTGAAAATCTAAATTCAGTTCATCAAAATGTGAAATGATTGGATTTTAATGTTGTTTTAATGGCAAATTTCAGCGTAGACTTAACTGAAGGCTCGTGAACACCTCCTTTGTTTTGATCTCTATGTAACACAAATTATTAAGTGGGGTGTGATTGCAACATATATACATGAAATACAAAGATTGAATGAAGACTTAAGAAACTTTTCAGTGTTCATGTTGTTAATGTGAAATAACCTTGTGATTGTCCTTACTATGTTAATAATTTAGCTGACTAAATGTCCCTTCTCACACACATTCATTTGCCTTTTGTCCCAAATACTAAGATTTTAATTTAAAAAATGTGGAAGCCTAGAATGTTGTTAGAATTGTAATGCTTGAATTCGGTTTGAAAGTTCATATCTTATATCACACTATGGATTAGTTGGTTTAAAATAATTGGTATGGTTGTGCTACCCTTTCTAGGTAAGGAATGGGAAAGTTTGACTGCAGGTCCTCTGGTAACTTTATTTTTTTTTCTTTTATAAATTAACACAAACATCTTGCAGGTTAATTTAAAGCCTTTTATGTCCCCTCCAAAATTTCTATCTTTATTGGATTCACATCTGTAGTTTTATTTAATATGAGCCAGATGTTGAAATCAAGGCAATATTCATTAGGGCGCTTGCTCTGGTGAAGGCTTGCTAGAGACAATGTGTTGTGCTAGTTTTCTGGGTATGGTGTCAAGCAGAAATGAAATACGCTGGATGTCTTTTCTGTTTGTCTAATTAGAAACAAAGCTTTCTAATCAATAACCTTCAAACTTTGATCTTCACAAGCGAAGAGATATGGACGAACGTAGATAAAATTCCACAAGCTGTTGTACTTTGTACACAAAACATCGCAATGTTGTTAAAACTGCAGGTTGTTAATGTAGCAGTGGAAACGGGGATGCATGGCTGCACACGCATCCGTGGGATGGAATGATGCTGAGAAGACAACAGAGAGCAGAATGCAGAGTTATAACCAAAAACCAAAGCTACTGACGAGAGCAGGAGGTGGGAGCTGGAGCTGCTGCCATGGAGCAGCTGGTAGGTGCCGTCCTGCCTCTGTGCGAGGCAGCAGCTCCTGAGCTGGGCTGAGTCACAAGTCAGAGGGAGCTCGGATCTGCTGCTTCGGCAGAGATGTCAGCATCTTTTCATACTCCCTGGAATACGTGCATCTCAGAGATGTATAAAATGTGTCTGGTGTGGTTTGAAGACTGAATTACATATGTGGTCACTTTTTTAGGGCACTATATGGATACACTGTGTGTCATTCCTGGAAGGTACGAGATGGAGAAGGAACAGAATCTATAACATAGATGAGATAAAGATTTATTCAGTATATATTTTGCTTAGACTCTACTTTTCTGTGCAAAATCATTATTCACTAAAAGGAGAGGCATAGCCAGTCTTTCGCCCTCATAAGCTGGAACATTTTGCTCTTGCAGCATAATCAGATTTTCCAAGCAAAACTCCTGGTTATTTCAGTCACATTTATGCAGCCGTACAAGGCCTTGGCAAAATTCAAGCACTGCAGAGCATGGTAACATTTCAAAGTATAAAATTTAAATCAATAACGTATACTTAAATTTTAAAGGCCAAATTAAAAAATATATGTATCTGTTGTGCCTACAAAATATGCATACAGGTAACTGATTGCGTTTTTCAACCACTGAGTGTACAATCTACAACAGTGTAGACAGTACCTGCAACAGTGAAATCCAGAATTGAAATGGATCGTATTCAGCATGCTTTCATTTCCTGGCAGGTTTTGGCTTGTGTTTTGGAAGTTCAAAGGTTCATGTTTAAAATCAAATCTTTATAAAGAAGGGAGAATAAGTTAGAGACAGGAAACTAAAGGCTCCAGAAAAATCTGTGCAGGAGATGTTATTTTCCAACATAGACTTTTTTTCCAACATTGTTTGGGAGCTGGTGTTAAAATAATTAAGTGAAAAAGAGTGGCACTGCATGCACTGTAGTAAGGCATAACTGCAGGTTCAGAGCTGAATGCAGTACGGGCTCTGGGAGCATGGCTCACTTAAAGGATAAAGGCCTAATTACATGAACCAAATGCCAAATTCATGCCACCTTGGTACCAGAATTTCTCTGTGCATCGTTCCCTTTCACACCAGTTCTCCTGTCTGTCTGATGCTTGTTCTGCTTGCAGTCTGGAGCGGTGTGTGTCCACACTGTGCAGAATCCGAACCCAAACCTGAGGTTAATGACCACATTTCTGCCACTCCTTTCCTCAGTCCTTGATCTCTGCCTTACCTTCCCCACCTGTAAAATGGGGAGAGATGCCTACATGCAGGAAATTGCATGGTTGTGTCTTAGTGCTGATCACCACAGTGTCTCCATGAATGTTTGTAAAGCGCTTTGAAGATGAAAATGTCAAAGAAGGGCTAGGAATGATTATTATAAGTTAACGAATAAGTTTCAACGTGTATTTGATTGCCAGGTAATTCAGAAGGGAATCACCAGCCCTTCCCTCTCTTCGAAGAAGAAAAGTTGACAGTCAGCTAGTTGCTAATTAGCACTCAACTGAAATTCCTCCAAAGCTGAGTGCTCCCAGTTGAGTCCTTTAAGAAGTAAGCTTTCAACTAATTGAAATATGCTGAAAGTTGAGCAGTGGGTGAGCTGTGTAACAGGTAAATCAGGACTGGGGGGTTAGGGGAGTGGAAAGAATATTCAGCTTCTCCAGGTAGGACTAGAACATTTTGGGGAAATGCTATCCAAAAGGAGCAACTCTTTCATGTTCATCCATCTGTTCCCTTTCTCAGGCCTAGTTTGTAACCTGTGACAGGCTATCCTGCCATGTGTTAGTGAAGGCAAGGTAGGGAGGAAGGGTTGCTTAAAGACTGTGTTGGAGTATGGTGTCGCTCATTTCTTAGGATAAATTGAGGGATGATTCTATACTGATTTTGAAAAACACATTGCTTAATATGTTAGAGCTGAGCGACTGTGCCACCTGCATTTAGTTCATGTCGAGCTTGTCTTTAAGGGAAATGAATGCGTCAGAAAGAGGCTTGGATTTTGCTGGCCTGCCTGATGTCTAGCTGGAGGGCCGGTCTCCCAGGCCATGCTCTGCTCCCATAGCCTCCCCCACTACATCTTCGGATTTTTTTTGGCCGTCCGCCAATGTTACAAACCGCAGAACTGTCTTCTGTGCCACTGCAGGCTGCTAGCTTCCTCAGCTGCTGGGAGGTGGCTGCAAGAGGCAAATGACAGGAATTTCATCCTTTTCTTTTCTGTGCTCGACTGCTCTGGATTCACCATCCTCAGTATCAGCTCTTCAGGCTTTCCTCAAGGAAAACACACTCAGCTAGACCTGTTGAGCACTTGGGGTGAAGAACCCCGGTTGCTTCAAATAGCACTTCGCAGTGTCAGCCTCCAGCAGTAATCCACCCCAACCTTCAGCAGCGGATAGCAGGGGGCAGGAGAGAAAGGTGGGGTGGAATGAGAAACTGTGAAGGCAAGCACATGGTTCAGGGAAAAGGAACAATGGAGAAGGGTGCTGGGTAGGTATGGGTGGTACGGAAGAAAATGAGAGAAATGAAGTCAGCATTGAAACAAGGAGGTGGAAGAAAACAAGACAGAAGTGTTGTCGAAGCTGCTGGATTCTAGAGAGCAGCCTTTGTAGCATGCTCAGAGATGCAGTAAGCCAAGGTATACAAAGGCTCTCGCTAGTCTGGAAGATGATCTGGTTCTGTCAACGGGCAGACGTTCTGCGGTATCCTGGATGTCAAGGGCTGAGTATTTCACACTTGGGACCTCATCCTCTCCTCCCCGGCACCGCGTGGAGCTGTTTCCTCTGGCACGGTCACGATGTACACAGCACTTACCGTGCCCAAACGAGATGTGGGGTAGATGCAGCCCCCCCAGATACACTGCTCAGGCTGCAGCTGTATGGTGTGATGGCTGCCACTCTGACAGCACAGTGAGGAGCAAAACGAAGCCTCTGGTGCTTAAAGCATAAATCTCTCCCTTGTGAGCTGAAGAGGCAGACTCTGCAGCTGAGAGCTCTTACAGGCCAATATCCTCTCTGCACTAGGCACTTAACATGCACCAAACACTGGGCTACCATAGCTTAACTGGGGAGACGAGACGATAAGTTGGTTTGTGCACTATATGTTGGTATGTCTAGAGCGCCCATCGCTGTAACACCATGATATGGTTTGCACCACTTCAAATTTGTCTCCTGTTTCCTTCTCCAGCTCTAACTGGTATAGGTTGCTCTATATGTCCTGTGTGGGTGAGGCAGGCTGCCTGCTTGTTCAGAGATGGGCAGGCTCCTCAAAGACTACCTTCAGTTGAACTTTCAAAAAGTTCCAAGACAAAATTGAAAATCCTTTTTGATTATGGACGAAGACCTCGTGCACACTGCAGAGCTCAAAAAGGTTTAACATCTCTTGTGCTCTCTTCTATTCAGAGATACTTCTAGCATCTTTGGTGCGCACTGCAGCTATAACTTAAAATTTTGCTTACTAGCATTAAGTAGATGAAGATAATACTTAGGATTGCCATATGTACAGAATTATCATTATATGGAATTCATGCAAGTTAGGTTTGAGTCTGTAAACAGGCTGAAACATTTAAAAGAGGTGAACCCTTCTTGCTGCAACATAAACTCTGGGACACAGTAGTTTTGGTGGGCTCACATAGGGACTACTCAAAAATGTTTACAATAAAAATAACCATGTCATTTATTAATGACAGAAAAGGACACTAATCACAATTAAAAGAAAAAAAAAAAAGCAGCATACATGGAAAAAGCCTGGAAGTGCATACTGAGTCTGGCAAATATTTTTAACGACAGATTCAAGAAATTTATTTAGTTTCCTGTCCACAAATTGTGAAAGGACAGTCTTTTCCCAAATATGTTTTTATTTCAGTATATTAATATTTAATGCAAACAAATTACAGCTTCTAGATTTCTTATAAATTGCAAGCATCTGCTACACTAGGTTCTATAGCTGTAGAAATTAATGGCAGTGTGCATCTCTGAAACCTGTCAAAATTCTGTGTTTGAGCTCAGTGATTGTGTGTTACATATGACAGGGTATTGCTGGTGTTTCTTTGTTGTGCATCCCAACTTTTGAGACGCACGTTTCATTTAGTCATTCGTGAGCATTCTCAGGAAAACAGTTTTGTTCTTTTAGCTAAGGTCACTCCATCAGAGGTCTTTACTGCTGTCTGGCTTTTGTATAAACAAAGGACAGCCTGAAAAGGTAGTTTGGTTAATTTTTTCAAGAAATTCAAGTTTACTTGAGTATTCGCAAGAAACCTCATTTCAAGTACCTCTAGTTATTAGCTGTACACTTGCTGTGCATCTTTAACTAAGATCATTCTCTTCTGTTCCAGTCTTTTCAACAGCTACAAACCACCTTAAATGTATCCTTACAAACCTGATTACTGACAGAGACTGAACAGTCAATGCATACCAGGGATAAATACAGCAATTACACCTATTTACAGCTGTATCTCTTTTCTGCATTATTATTATTACTAAGTGGTTATTAAAAATAGTGCAGCCTTCAGAGCCACTTGTCAGTTTTGCAAGGCAAGGACCGTGCCTCGGTTGCGTGGGTGCTTTCGGCAGCGCTGTGTTACAGGGCTGTGGGTGCTGGCTGGTAGGGTGGCGGGGGGCAGCATGGGTACCCCCGTGCCTGGAGCATCCCCAGGCTCCAGCCATAGCTTCAGCCAGAAGGCAGCGCCCAAACATGTGGGAGAGTACAAGCAGCAGGGTTGAATGAGCTGCCCCAATTTACCCCTCTTTGCTTCCTGCCTGTGTCCTGGAGAAAGTTTCCACCGCTGATTTTTGGGCTGTTTGAACAGTCCTGCTATTGTAGCACATCTCAGCTATGTGTAGGCACCATCGGTTTCACACTGGGGGGGGTGCAGAGGAAGAAAAACAAACAAACAAACAACAACAGCAAAAAAGCCATGCATCTCCCTGAAATAAAGGGAAATTGTCCTCGAGAGCTGTCAGAGTGGAGTCCTTGACTTATGTGGGCCCTTCTGCTTCTGCCCAGGAGAGGGCAATACGGCACCCAGCCATCAGCCAGCACGTTGCTCCATGTCTTGAGGCTCCTTGGGGTGTCCGAGGCCCACATGAAATGTGCCTGGACAGAGGCACAGCTCCCAGCTCCAGCTCCACCAGTGGGGCCTGATGGTCGCATCTCCCACCCAGCTCCATGTCCTCGGTGGGGACTGGGGGCACGCAGCCCACTGCTGCCTCCTTTTATGCGTGGGCACAGCACCCACATGGGGGCTGGCACTTTGGGTTTGAGGATGGGGAGCCTGAGGTGCCGTAGCCCTCCCTTTTGGGTAAGGCTCTGCACTTTGAGATGTGGGGGTATTCACATGTGTATATGCCTGTGTAAATGCAATGCTGCCCACACGCTTTTTCTCATAGATTTGCAGCCATGCATATGCAGGCATATGAATCCCTTCGGTTCCAAGTTTGGGAAGACTAACTAGTCCCTTCCTCCCGTTTTCCTCTTCTTCTTTCTTACAAAACTCATTTTCCAGATTAAGCAACATACTGGCCATCCTAAACCTCGGGCCAGATGTCTGCCTTTGACCCCAGCTCTGCTTTCCGAGCAGTTTCATCCCAGGAGCAGGAGAGCCGAGCTGTGCGCTCCTGCAGAGCATGCCAAACTTTAAAGGAAGCTGATCCAAGTGGGAATTGAGCTGACACCGTCAGGATCCCTGTAACTTTATTTTCCTTTGATTCCACCTTCTGTTTTACTGTTCCGTGCATCATGCTGGTCTAGATGATAACAGGCAACTGGAAGTGCTGCTGGAGCCTGTAATTAGCACGTTCCTACCCTGGGACCTGGTTCTTGCCGGTGGGCTGTAGGTGTACAATAATTTGCCAGTTAATCAATGGGAATTATTAAAATATCGCTGCATATTTTTTTTTTGCATTGCAGAAGAGCTGTACACGTAGGCTCTTGCATGGGGAAGTAGCTGGGGTTCTAAATCATGAAAGCAAATTGTCCTTCTAGTTCAGTACTTAGAGGTTTTTGTTGTTTTTTAAAGCAAGCTCTGCCCCCTCTCTACCCCCCCATGCCAAAATGAAAAATATTAATTTTGTTGGAGCGTTCAACTTCTTGAGGCAGTGAATTTTATTATGGTCAGAAAGTCCTTAAAACAGATACCATTTTGCAGCTGTGCAAAATTGCACCACCTTAATTACAAAAAGCAATGCATCCCGTCTTGGGCAAACATGTTTTACTTTGGGTTTGCTTTGCAAACAAAGTAAAATCCACAGTTTGGTGGGATTTTTTTTTTTTTGACATTTATTCAAGTAGGTGATACTGAAAATAAAAATGCATGTATTAGCACTGTAAATTTGCAATTTTCCCATCATTTTGGTTTTTAGATTTTAAGGTAGCTGAGGTGGGAATTTGTTGGAATACAATGCAGGAAGGCCCAGGGAAGTTTTCTCCCAGGCCATGTAGCCACTTTATGGACTTACCATGCAGTCAGAGAGCACTGGAGGAGCACTGTCACTGTCACTGCAGCACTCCTGAGCCAAATGTTGTACATGCTATTTATTAAACTCAGCACCTCCGGTGACGGTACTGGAGCGACAGCGTAGCATTGCTGCATAGCTAGGGAGCACTGAAGGAGAGAAGTGCAATACCCCATGTATTATCTGTTGGCTCCGTGTTTAGTGACAGAAGCTGTGGGAAGTCTATAAAACAGCTCAATACGTCACTTCTTCTGGAAACTGTTATTCCACAAGAGTGTACAGAAATAGTTTTGCTAAACAGCAACTGGTATTTCAAAGATAAATTGTGATCCAGATCAGTGGTCAGCAGAATAAAGTGATGCACTTTCATATTCTGTCCTGCAAAGAGAACTCGGGTTTTCCAGATTTGGCCAAATATGGAAATGTAAAAAGGCAAGGAAAATTGGGATTTTGCGAATCTGTCTTGAAATATTCCTACATTTGGTTGGATTAAAATGAATTTGGCAGTGGGTGATAATGCTCCAGCATTCTTTTAGGATTACTACGTAAAATTCGAAAGCGTAATGGTGCATGCCTCGATTTCCCGATCTGTGAAATGGGCGAGCGTGCAGGGCTGATGCCAAGCGCTCCGGCTGAAAACCACTGTGAACACAGCCTGATTGTTACTCTCTTAATCATATTAGTTAACTAAATCTGTTCCTAGAGTGGTTCCATTTGCTTGAATGAATTTGCATGAGAGATTAATTCAGCGCTGTTTATTGTTGTTTTTACATTTATTCAGCACTGTAAATAATGCCTGATACTTTACAGCTGTGTGTAAAGGCAGGCTGTGCTTCGAGGGCTTTTTTTTCCCCCTTTTCCCCCCAGGTAATTTGCAGGTTCCTCTCCCAACCCTCGCACTTTCCCATGGAGCGGATGAGCCCATTTTGTTTTCCTTGGATTTTCAGGACTTTTCCTTGAGGTGACAGCCCCTTTCCAGCACTTCCACCCAAGTCTGCTTCAAGAGCCCCCCGAGGGGGGCTCCTCGCCCCCCCCCACCCCCCACGACTCCCTTTTTGGTGTTTTTTTGGCGCTTTTGGGTTCACTCTCGCCGCTCTGTGCGGCCAGGCCGGGGAGCCCCTGAGGGAACGGGTCGCCTCTAGGGGCGGCTGCCCTCAGGTAGCGACGGGGGGCGCCCTGCCCCGGGGGAGCGGGGGGGCTCCGTGTTTTGGGGCAGATCCCCCCCAAACGCAGCACCCCCCGGGGTAGAGGCAGAGGCAGGGGAAGGGGCAGGGTCCCCCCCACCGCCCCCGGCCCCCAGGCGTGGCGCAGCCCCGTGTGGAAGCAGCGCCGAGGCTCCTCCGCGTCCCCCCCCCCCCACGCCCCAGGCCGCGGGTGGGCACCGCCTGCGTCCCCGGGCTGGCTCAGGCAGCTTTAAAACCACCTATATGCTAACGAGCCCGGCTGCCAGGTTCCCGAGGGGTCCTGGCGGGGAGAAATTAAAACCAAACCTTGGACCTCTGTCAGGCTGGGAGAGGAAAATGATATTTTCGAACTAGTCCACAGCGTGGACAGGAAATGACCCCTCCAGAAACTGCTTCTTTAAAAACGAGCGGTGGTGCCTGAAGCCATCCAGCTCTCCGGAGCCTGTGCTCTCCCTCTCCCTCCCGCTCCCTCCCCGGCTCGCTCCTCTCCTCTCTTCTCCTCTCTTTCCCTCTCCTCTCCGCTCCCCCCCCGCCCCGCCGCCTCCTGCTCTAGAGGGCTCCCACAGCAGTTCCCAGCCAGTGTGTGCAGCCTGTATGTGTGTGTGTGCGCCTGCTGCTACTTTGTACTGTGGAGAACACACAGCCCATGTGCTCTGTATGGATGTTGGTGATACTCTGGGTAGCTTGAATCGCTGCAAGCAGGCAAGATGTCCAGCACACCACATGACCCTTTCTATTCTTCTCCTTTTGGCCCATTTTATAGGAGACACACACCATACATGGTGCAACCAGAGTACCGAATATATGAAATGAACAAGAGGCTGCAGTCGCGTACAGAGGTAAGTCCCTCAGCCTTGTTTTACTGTGCATGGAGCGTGCTGGGTTTCAGCCTGAATTCCAGCTGAAGCGTCCCATTAGGCAGTGCAGGATATGCAGGCATGAACCCTAATTAATTTAGTAGTTTAATTGGGTAATCCCTCATTATGTTTCCATGCAGAGCAACTCTTTGAGTAGATACCAGCTTAGGCTGAAATCTTGAAATTACAGCACAGCACTTCAGGACTGATTGTAATGCTGTTCTGAGGAAATTTCTGTGCCTAGCGTGTTGTTTGCTCGGGATCTGTCCTGCTGGCATTTGCAGCTATAATATTGCAAGGTATCTCTTCAGCTTCTGCACAAAACTAATCCAGAACCGTTGCAGGTTTAGGGGGAGAGACGAGCCTTTATCTGCTTTTGTTTTGTAAACTCATTAAAATTAAAAATGAATGCTGACAGAAAACAGGAGCGGAGTTTTTAAAAACTTGTGCCTAAGCTGCACTTAAAGGTGGAACACATGTCCAGAGCAGCCGACAGAGAAATTCGTGTTTACATTGGGAATGCGGTTGCTTTTAGCAAGAGGGATGATCTGTTCACGACTTTATCGTATAGCTGTCAAAAGTACCTAATAATGTAAACTACATTCACTGTTGCTTATGCTTTTTATAATCTGTTAGTGGTTTACACACCCAGGCTCCTGCACCCAGATCAGCTACCACAAAGGAAAATGCTAAATGGAGAGGGGAAATACTTTTGTCACTTAGGGGAAAAAATAATTGTGGTGGCTGCATCTTGTTATTTATGTGGTTAAATAAAGCACACTTTTTGGTCTGCTGAAGTGAAGTGTGTGGACTGAACCCGGCTGCATTTCTGCCCATGTGGCTGTGTTTGTGCAGCAAACATCCTTGGGGCTGCAATTTTGCATAGTAGTTTCCTAGTGGTGCCCTGCAAACACTTCTCGAAAGTATTCATCTTTCGTAATTAATAGCGTCACACAGAGGCAAACGCCTGCCGAATTCGTGTCACGAAGCATGGTGAAGGATTTTAAATTGACCTGTTTGCTGCATTGTAATTCTTGACGAGAACATGAGGTTATCATAAAACAAAACACACATGCATGCCTGAATTGTCAGCTAAGCCATGGAGGGGCTGTGACGTTTAATGTATATGATACAGCTAACAAGATGTGACCTGCTTTCGGATTGGCTAGCTGCTCGGGGGAACTGGGTTTCTGGCACTCTTATCGCTGCCAGTCCTAAAACACTGCTCTTGGGTAATTGTTAAATACACTTCAGGCTGGCTGGAAACTCGAAGCAGCTCCCCAAACCATGGGAACTGCTCCTCAGTTTTGCCCCAAGTAGTTGGTTGTTGATGGTCGTTGTCATTTAGCCATTGGTGTTTATTTTCTTTTTTTTTTTCTCTAAACTGTTTGTCAGTGTCTTGCAACTCTGTTCCTTACGTTCCTGTACATACTAGCATCATAATTTCTAGACTTTTCCAAATGAATAGAAGTGTGTATCATTAAGTGATTCCTTCAGGGTTTTGTATAGAAGCTGTTCTGAAAAGCTGTCAGTGTTAATTTCACGTATTATTTTAGCTGTACTTTTAGTATTTTATTGGGTCAATTTTCCTTGACGAATGTTACACTCAAAAAGTTTTCGAGGGACTTGTGAAACAACTTCTCCCTCCTGCATGGCTGAGGTGTGCTGAGAGGGACCAGTTTCATGGCAGGCTTTCCTGTTGGGTGGACTGTTGTGAGCAAAAAGCAGTAACCCGCTCCTCCTGCCATAGGTTCCAGCAGGATTTTACTTTGACAGATAGTGCTTAGTCAATGAAGGCCTTATGCTTAAGGGTTTTTCTTCATTTGTTCACAGTGAAATATCTTTGCCTTGTGATTGTTCAGTGTTTACATTCTGGTTGTCTTTTCTAATTTCTGAGCTTGTTGCTGTACGTATTGTTGTTTATTGAAATATATTTTTCTAGCTAGCTTCATGTCACTTCATTCATCCTCCAATTAAATCACCTTCCTTAATAAAGAAAGTTTTTGGAAATTTACTTCCCTGGGATGCGTACAGTGACTAGATGCGGGGAGCCTGCAAAGAATCCTGCTGCCTTCTTGGGCAGGTTGGGAGTGGAAGTTTCAAGTAATTTTCTGCACTTCCACGCATGTTTGTGCTCAGTTGCTGAAGGCTTCTGGAACATGTATGACTGGCTCTGAATTTCTTAAGTCCAGACTGATGGAGCCTCCTATGTCCTGGAAGGAATGTGCTTGTGCTTTGGGTGATAGAGGTTTACTGCTTGAGCATTTCTCTTCAGGCAGTCTTTGAAATAATGTGGGCACTTGTCTGAGGGAGGCTGCTTGCACTCAGTGAGCCCCAGGGGGTAGGTGAGCACAAGTAAAGCAGCTTAAGGGGAAAGGAATTACAAAGAAACTGCCCAAAAGACTGGGGGTAGCAAGCTGTCAGATTCCACTTGGACCCAACTTCTGGAGAGAGCCAGTGGCAAGTGAGGATTTCTTTTTAAAAAATGGAAACCTACAGCTCTTACTCCGTCTTCCATCCCAAACGTATGTCTGGAAAGCCTTTGGGATTGGGTTGTTTTCCTATGGAATTAAAGTGTTCTTAATAATCTTTTAGAGTCAGATTCTCTGCCGTCCCTTGCAGTGGTGGAAGTTCCAAGGCAGAGCAAAATGTACGTCATTGAGTGAAGTTGTACAGAGGATGGATAGAGGGCTTGTGAAAGGAGTGTGTTTGTAATGTCCATCTGCCTCCTCCCCTCCATCTGTAGAGCCCACCTTTGTAGTAAATCCCTGTAACTTCTCTACAGAGCTTGCAGGTAGGTGAAAAGTGATTCAGTAAAAGCCCTGGGGTGGTAGAGACACCATCAGGGAAGGCACCAGGAAATGCCATTTCTGCTCCTGCCCCGCCAGCAGCAGGGAGGATGGTACATGGGGGAGGTGGAAAAGTCCTGAGAGTGGCTCTGCTCTTAGGGACCCTCACTGAGAAATCCGCTGCTCCCACTCTGGTTTGTGTCAGCATCCGATGGGAAGGAATAAATAGCCTCTGTGAAGGATGTGCTCAGCGTGTTAAGCAGACAAAATACCGTGTGATAAATAAAGGTCATTTAGATGCAGCATGGATATCTTTGTTATTCTTGTTTTCTTTAGGAAGAAACACTAGTGATGAAAGTAAAGAATCAGCAACTCCAGCCCGTGCTAGACGTACAAACTTTTGCTCTCCAAACTTGTTACAACTTTCTGGGCTCCTCAGGCAGAACCTACAGCTGCCTTTTTAAATTCAGGGTCAGTCTTAGGCGAAGAATTCCAATCACACCCAGGCAGGGGGTGGTTTTATGATGTAAGTACTGGCAAAAGTCCACTACCTAGCTAATTCTTATGTGATCTAAAGTAAATTGGGGGGCCAGAGTTACTAACCAACATACAGGAACACCTTAGCTTCCTTAAAAGTTGCTCAAAGAAATCTAATCTTGTAATACTTTTTTTTTTTTTTTTCCTAAATGGAAATGAATACATGCTTTCTTAATAATACTTGGGAATGTCTAGTGCCATTTTGTAATATATCAACAATCCTGTTTTAAAGAAGTAAAATGCATATTTCAATGTTTAATAATCTCTGGCAGGTATAAAGACAAATCTTATTTACTTCCATCACAGTTAACTAACTTTCTGGTTAACTGAAATACAGCTGTTTCCTTGCATGTTTGTGGTTTTAAGGATTTCATGACTATTCACTCAAACTCAGTTTATCTCAATATTTTTATATCTATATTAGTTTAACATTTCAAGGAAGAAAGCCTGTTGTGACATAATCAGCAGTTTCTAAAGTCCTAGGTAGCAGATATGCAATGTAGGTAAATTAGCTTAAATATTTTCTCTGTTCTTCGTAAAACTCGATGTTAAAAAAAAAAAATTCACACAAGAACTCTTTTCCTCTTTGATGTTGTAAATCCTTTTCCATTATAATACTTAATCATTTGAAATTGCTCACACTTAAAAGAAAACAAAAGGTGATTATATCTTGTATATAATTATTTTTCAGTAGCATTACAGCGTGCTGTGCGTAGATCACTTAAAGTTGCTGACAGTTTAAAGTTTGAGGCGTTGCTTTATTGCCAATAATCAAAGAAATGTATCAAGCCCTTCACTTGTTTATTTAGTCCTCTATATTTTTAGAACTTTGTCTATCATGGTATATTAAATTCACCTGTCTCTCTTTCTATTACAAGAGAGTAGAGCCCTTCTGGCTAAGAGTGTTTTAAAGGTGACTGGAAAGCTTGACTATTAGCATATTTGTTTTAAAGACAATCAGCTTAATCAAATCGTATCATATTAAACTCCTACTGAACTGTATAGTGAATTTTCAAAAGTGGAGATTTCACGATGAAAGAAAACTTAAAGCAGATTAAAAGGAAAATAAAGAAGGATGTTATGATTATTTAAGAGCTACTAAATGAACTGGAAGCTTACACAGACATTCATATTCAAGCAAATATTTAAAGCAAAGCAAAGCAAAACAAAAATTTTACAGTTTAATGGAAGTCTCTTATTTTACTTCCTTGCATTGCTACCCGATGAAATAATCTTCTCTTCTTCTTCCTCCTGATGCATTTTTAATAGATTAGTCATAAAAATATGTTGTGACATCACATTTGTTCACATAGCAACTTAGTATCACAAACAGATCTGATATTGTATACATAAATCTGAGTTTGTCCAATGAGTTTGCTTTTCGGAGGGGAAACATAAACTTGTGTCTCAAAGCATTTTTGAGGAAATATTCCTTCATCCACAAATATAGTATGTAGCAATTCTAGGAACACGAGTAAAGTATTTTCAAAGCCTACTTTTAAACCACGCTTTGCTGAAATTGAAAGGTCAGTTTTAAAAGAAAACCCTTGAACCCATTTAGGCAGACACGGACTTCAGAATGAATTCAAGGCTTTTTTTTTTTTTCTCTGATTGTCATTTTATTTCATATAGTCTTTTTCATCCCTTTAAAAAAAAAATCAGTTGCAGCTGTTTTCAATTAAAATTGTTACAAACTAACAATACTTATGAGGCTGGGGAAAAAAAAAAAGACTACTTCCTTTCCATGCTGATCCTTAGCTTACAATCAGGGATGTCTTTTGCTGCCTCCCCCCCCTCACGTTATAATATAGAATGTAAACTGCATGCTGTAGGGTTGGGGGGCTTTGGGGGACAGGGGCTGGTGAGGGGGTCGAGGGAGAGTCAGTGTGAAGTATTAAAGCTGGATCTCCTCTGTAAATTACTGTGATGCTTACTGGATCATTTCTATGAAGAAACCTTTTCAACCCTTCGTTTTCTCTCTCTCTTTTTTTTTTTTGTTCTTTACTATTTAAACCATAAATCCACTTTAAAAAAACCCTTAAACTCAGTCTTTCTCCAATGTAAACAAGATTTACTATGCAGATCAAGTCTCAAAAATAGAAAAATAGAAGCTTCTGGATAGTGAGAAGGAACAAAATAGAGAGCATTACAAGGACCCACTCTTGTACTCTTACTTAAACAGGAGTTTTGCCTGCAGTTGGATTGCAAGATTAGATTAAAAAAAAATATTGTTTTTGGTATATACACTTCCTTTGTTTATAGAAAAAGTGTATGGGGTAGGCTTCTAAACTCATTGCAACATTTTTAGCTGTACTCCTCTCTTCAAATGGTATTTGTTCGTATCTTTTTGCCAAAAGTTGCATATCTGCTGTAAACAGGCATTCCAACCAAGCCGATAATTTGGTTGCTTCCTTCCCAAGCAGAGCTTGCTTTCCTTCACCGTGCTGTGTAAACAGGCCAGCATGTATCTTCATTTTGCTGGGTGCTCTTTTCCAAAAGTGGTTCCTGGGCTACTCAAAGACTCAGAGGGGTGACCCTGGCAGGGACAAGGTTGCCCCCAAATGGCTGATGATCAGTAGTCTCCAAAAGTGCCTGAGGTAGGACAGGGCCTGTTGGTCAGGCCTCAGCGGTCTTATTTTTTAGCCAAAAATAGTAGCGAAAGAAACCTTTCTGAAATGCTGGCTGAAATCTCTCTAGGCTTGTGTGTTTCTTTTCCCCAGTCCTTTCTTTCAGGGTTTGGCTATTGAATTCATGCTGAATATTCAGTTCAAGATTACTACTAGAATACTGTTTCTATCTCTTACATTCTGGTGGATGGCCATGCCCTCCTAAACTGAAGCCTATAAGTTACTGATCTAAGCCAAATCGTACTCTTGGTACTTCAGGGGATCAACTACAATCACCTGAGGGCAATAAACCTCTGTGGAAACAGTCAATGCTTCTGGAGACAACTCTGGCACTTCCATCCCTTATGGGGCTAGTGAAAAATCACTGACCTGGAAAAATGAGACCTTTGCAGAAATAAAATACTGGGGCTTGGTGGCCTTCTAAGCCTATCAGCTCATCAGGACTGAAGCGTGTTGGTAGCGTAGAGTCTTTGCAACAGCCATAAATTTTACAGAAGCAGGCTGTCCTTTTCTCGAGACGTAGGTTCCCTTGGCACCACCTTGCTGCCTGCTTGTCAAGACCCCCTTGCAGGGAGCCTCCTGGCCAGGCTGCTGTTCCTGTCCACATCATGCAGACCTGAAGCATGAGACTTGGGTGTAGCTGGCTTATTTTTTATGAATAACTCATCAGTAGTATTCATAACTCTGCAGCTAAAAGGTAAGCGTCAGACTAGACCTTCTCCCTAAGGTCTTTCTATTGTCGGTGCTCAGTACTTAGCCAGGGCAGAGTCACAAGCTCACAACTGACACAGTAAAGCTAGAACTTGACGTAGATTTCTAAGTGTGCTTAAACTCGGCTGCCTGGCTACTTGCAGACTACCTGCTGGATTGTTGTATCCTTCCAAGAATCTGATAAATTAGAGCATTGCTGTCATAACTATTGTGTGTGATCTGCCCTACCTGCTGATAACCATCTTGCCTGATCCTAAGCCACAGGGTCAGCTTGCCAAGCCTAGGTAGCTGAGCAGAAACTAATTCATATCTGTCGGTACCATTTGTGTGTGTGCCTAAAAAGGGAAGGGGAAAATCTAATCTCAGGGTGTAGTTTTGCGATCAGATTGCTCACGTACAGCAGATTCAATATCTGTCCAGATCCCATCCATTACACGGCTGCTGGCTGCAGACTAGAGCATCCTTCGGGATCCAGAAGGGTTGCACAGGCTACTTGGGTACCTCATCTGTTGCATTCAGGACATGAAGGAAACCTTGTATGTGAATAACAGTGATCACATATGGGCACCCATGATTAAGGCAGACCCAGGCATAGACCTAAATGTCGACTCACTGTGCTCATTCTTCAAAAACTTACTACGTGGAGAAAACAACTGTTCTTGTTTGAGTGTTATTATGTGCAGACTTGCATCACCTATGCAGCAGACTTCTTGTTTTTCCTTTGGACTTTCAAGCACTTGTTTCTTCAAATTAATTTTTTTTATTAGGTTTATTTGCTAAAGCAGTAAATCGATTGAGAGAATGATGACTTTCACTACCTTGCATGTTTACAGTATTTCGTGTACCTTATTGTGACTGGTGTTGCAGTTGTGTAGTTTTGCTTCAGCCACTAGAGGAACATTGTCTCAGAGGAAGACTTGCCATCTGTCCTAGGGCAGGATACAAAGAGATTTCTGAAATATTAACCACATTGGACAAAAAGAAATATTCTAAATTTTTAAATAGAGTAGTCACATGGAGCGAGGAAGAAGTTCAGAAACCACAAAAGTAAAGAGTGAAACTTCTTATTTTTATTATTTAATCTGGAGCACTCTCACTTTATCCCTCAGGAAGACAGCCAGCGGCATCAGTGTTCCTAACCAGCTCCTTTTCTATGGGGTACAGAACCTCCAGCTTCAGCTGAGATAGGCAAGGCAGGCATGAAACCTGCTTTGCCATTGGGTTTGCAACCAGGATAGTGTTGTGGGTTTCGTTGTTGTTTGTTTTTGCAATTGGTTAAAGGGAATATGAAATGCCACATACTCAATCCCTTGTATTCTAATAGTAACTTGCCTTTTCAGATCAGTGTCACTGTCTTCCATAATTCTTGTTTCCACTTTAAGCACTGAAAATCTTTCACATCACAATAATGCTGTTGTGACTAGTAAACACCATTAAGTAAAAGCAAAATAATTCCTTTAGAGCAAATGAAAATTCTTCCTGTTGAAGTTGTTCTGCATCTTGCAAGACCCTCCTTTTTGGTACTCAGCCAACATTTCTCCACCTTTCTTTTTCTCCATACCAAAATGGTAAAAATATCAACAGGTTATGGATTCTATATGTGCATTTGCAACCATACCACTTGCTTTACTGCATGAAGGCAGTAAAATAGCTTCACCACCTCTACCTAGACTTAATCACTGGAGTATCAGTTAACCCTTAGGGTAATTAGGTAATAATGTTGTTGATGTGATTCGAAGTATCATTTTAAGCAATTAGAAGTTCAGATATAATGTGCTGCAATTATGCATTATATAGCACATCTATCTGTTTTACAGAGCAAAAATTACCATATGTTTTGTGGGAAGCTTGGCATTTTACACCGAGTGGAGTTCTGCTTGTATTTACGAACAGCATGCCTGTAAACTATGGTAATAACTCTTTGAAGGCCACACCTATGCACGTTGCTGATTATGTTAAAAGGCATAGGCCTGTTTTAATGAATGTGTTGGCATGAATAATGGGATATGGAAAGGCAACGCTCTGGGTAAAGGTTCATTACCTGAGCGCAACAAATACTACGTGTAAAATTTCCATGACTATTCACTTGAGTTTAACAGTGAATTTGCTCTGGCTATGCTCATGCTCTTTATGTGTTTCTGTGCATGTTTGATCACTGGAGTTTTATTCTCACAAATAATTGCAGAATGCAAATTTCAAGTTGTTAAGGATTCTCAAAAGAAGTTGTTTATTTTATATGGGCTAAGCTGAGAGGCAGTGTTACTGTTTTGAGTTTCCAGAACCTCCCAGGTAGAACCATGATCTTTAGAAATTAAATACACCAGAGACAAATCTCTCATTGCTTTGCAATGAGGACTGACAGGTGTATGCATATAAAGCAAATTAACGTCAATGAGTGCTGGCAATGGGAAATTAAAGATCAGTAAATATGATGTATTTGGACTTTTTAATTTTTTTCCATAGGGCAGGATATACTGCTTACCATGTAGTTACTTTAGAAAAAATGTAATATAAGATTGCTGAAAAAAATTAAAAGCTTCCTGGCATTATAAGCTCTAGTTCAGCCCAGTCAGGGATGAGAAATAGTAACATGCGACATATGACCACTTACAGTATATAGTCTTAACAGAATATTACATGCTTATAGCACACTGCTTGTTATGAAAGACAAACATATGTCTTAAATTTGAATAATTAATGCATTGAAATAAATTGTTACTAATTCCTAGCAACTCTGAGTAGAAAGAAGTGGAGTTCATGAGATTTATTATTTGATGTGAATGATTAGCTCCGCTCTTTTCAATACCTCTTAACACTCTGTCAGGGTTAATAATGCAAAGTAAAAAGATCGGTCAAGATGCCAGCACACCAAGTACATCTCTTCTGTGACAGTGCTGCAAGATTATTTAACACCCACATCAAGAGCATCCTGAAGCAACTGAGTTACACCTTGACTGATTGTTTCATCCAAAGGGCTGCACTCCTAAATACGCAGCATCGCACAGACTTCCTAGTACAGAGCGGTGTTAGCACTGGTATGTAACCTGAAGCCAAAACCTGCGTGTCTAGACTGACAAGAATCCTTCCAGTTGAGCCACTGTGACACCTTGTGGCTTACGAAGTAACACAAGTATCTTTTAGAAAACAGGTAAAAATCCAGAGGTTAGTGGGTGTTGATAAATGCCGTCTCATACGAGTATGAAGAGAAACCTCTTGGCTGGATTGCTCTGCTGTGTTTTTGTGATACAGTAAAATTAAGCAATAATGGGCTCATTTCTGTTCAGAGCCCTTATAATACGTATTTTTCTGTGATGTGATGTGTCATAAGATGGGGCATCACTTCAGTAAGTCTGATCTGCTCTTATCTCCAGTGCTCTGGTGTTTGCTCATCATTCAGATAACGTAAAGAAACATGGTTTTGGCTGCAGCACAGAGTAAATATTTTGTTTGTTTCCAACCATTAATTTGGTTAACCAAAAGAGCGCTTGAAGCGATTAAAGTACATTTTGGTGCTGAGTCCGTTCAAACAGTAGCAGAGTTGAATGAAACAGATACAGAAAGCATTTGGCAATGGGCACACAACTCTGTAAAACCCTGAATTTAGTGGGTTAAATAGATCAGTATTTCAGCTGTAGGTAATTCATGAACTGCTTGCCTCACAATGAAGTTATATTTTTGTGAGAAATTCTTGATAAACTTAAAATTGGACCGATAATGCATTGAGCTGAGATGGAAGTCTGTAGCTCTAAAGGCTCAGGACCTTACAATACCTGATGGTACTACAGAGTCATAGAACCACTTAGCTTGGAAAAGACCTCTAAGATCATCAAATCCAACCGTTAACCCAGCCAGCACTGCCAAGTCTACCACTAAACCATGTCCCTAAGCACCATCTCTACACATCCTGTGAATATCTACAGGGATGGTGACTCAACCACATCCCTGGGCGGCCTGTTCCAATTTTTTTCTTCACAACCCTTTCAGTGAAGAAATTTTTTCTAATATCGAACCTAACCCTCCCCTGGCACAACCTGAGGCCATTTCTTCTTGCCCTATTGCTTGTTGCTCAGAGAAGAGACTGACCACCAGCCCACTACAACCTCCGTTGAGGCAGTTGCAGAGAGCGATAAGGTCTCCTCTGAGCCTCCTTTTCTCTAGGCTAAACAAACCCAGCTCCCTCAGCCATTCCTCGTAAGACTTGTTCTCCAGTAGTCTCTGACCATCGCTTCTTGCATTGTCACACCTTGCATCTTCAAACAAGCATGTCTGTGGTTTCTTCCACGATGATCCCAAGTGTTTGAAAGGAGTTTCCCAAAAACTCATGTAATATTAGGTCCCATAATGTTTTCCTTTGCCCCAATACTTGCAAAAACTTAGCAACAATTGGGCTGAAACGGTTGCATTGTGGTGCCAAACAGTCTCTTTGCTGTGCATACTACCTTGTGATGTAGGGAGTCTCCATCCTTTTGTTGTCCATTACCTTCAGGCACACCCACAGTGCTGTCACTTAAACATAGCAGGTAGGCATAAGCGCACAAACTTACATTAAGCTGGCTGGTGTGGGAAGCAGTAGCAGCACAGGGCACAGTGTGTGCAATCTGTCTTATTTCACACAGAGGTATTTTATCTTTGCTGAGCTTTTAAAGTTGGGTGGCTACTGATGTTCATCCACACCCTTGCCTTCATGATGTGCACCGTTACATTTATTATAGCATTTATATTATAAATAATTATAAGTATTATTTATTACTAGATTCTTGAAGCTGGGACCATTTTCTCTGTTCTTGTACAGTACCAGCACTGAGCAGTTGTGGTCTGTGTCTGCAGCTCCTTGTTAGCACTGTGCTGTATAATGTAATGAACTGAAGACTAAGAGTGGATAGTATTTAAAATACTTTCAAACCCAAATCTAATTATCTCACATTCATTTTGATTTCACAAATCAAATGTTTTAATTGATTTTACATATATTTATGTACTACAACAAATTCTCTGACTAGAAATACCACAATACAGTAGGTTCTTGGAAGATGACTGTTTAATGTTATTAACACATTTCATTACTTCTCAAATAATTCAGCATGCCCGTGCAAACCTCCTGGCTTTGCCAAGAAAGTACAAATATATTTAGGGTAGTGTTCAACTGGTTGATTTGTACATCTGATACTGTTATTAAATCTATTACTTTTTTAATGTGATTCTTCAGTAGTTTCATGTCAATCAGAGAAACTCATTCCAAGTCCATTTTCTCTTAACAGTGGAAGGACAACTTATCTTAAGTTCCCCGAGAAAAGCATATTCTTCTCAATGAGGGCTGGTGTTGGGGAATATATATCTTATTTCACAAGGATTTGGGGAGGAAATATTACAGTCTTGTCATAAATAAGTAGAGAAGAACCAGAGAGGTTGTTCTAGGGAAGAAAGGCAACATTTTTTTTTTTAATTGTTTGCACTCTACTGATTTAATTAGCCAGTGAGAACAGACCCACTTTGAATATTAAAAAGACAAAATCAACTCCCCCCCTCTCCCGTCCCCACATCTGTTGCCTTTTGGAGACTACTCACAATACCAGAACTATCCGATGTCTAATGGATTTTGCTTTTTAACAGACGCTACCTGTATTTGCTTGCAAATAAAGGAGGCAGTTGTAAATCTTTTATTCCGCTTCTGAGGGAAGGGGGCTGTTTAAATTGTCATTTTGAAAGAAAGCGGGCTACCTTAAGCAGAACTGAAGCATTATTGGTGTGTTGCACAAATGAAGGTAGTTACAGTCTCAATACATTTCTGAATGGTGATCTAATAGCAATATCTTAATGATTACCATATTAAAGAAACTTAAATTGTTCCTGAGGCTGCTTCAAGTTGAAAAGAGTAGAATCCTGTGAGGGGCAAACATTGGTTAGGGGCAGGACAGTGTGGATGGGTAAAAACTACTGAAACGATCTCTGCTATATTTCATTATGCTCCTTCTGCCTTCTGCAGTGTAAATTGGATTGAATTTCAATAAGGAAGGGAAGCAATTCACTGCACCTCTGCTGGGTTAGGCCCACCCCTGCAAAGGAGCTAGAGCCTTCCCTCTAATCACAGTCTAGATCATGAATATTAACACCTCATCCTGGGTCCCAGCCTCGCAGAACTGAGGGATGCTTCTCCTGCTCAGTGCCCATCCGTCCAGCATTTGTGGACCACAGAACTCCCTTAGCTTTGTTTAATGCAGAAGCTAAAGAAAAAGGGTGGAATTTTTAATGGTTTTCTTCTCAGAGTTTCTTTTTTTTTTTAATGGGAGTATACCAGCTATTTTATTAAAACATTTTTTCCCGTTGAGAGGAAAGAATCCTCCTGGTTTTGCTGAAGTTGCCTTTTTACAAACACAATTACCTGTATAATTTTCAAGATTATTATTAGGGAGTATATTAAACTATTAGGACCACGGGAACTTGGACAAACCCACCTGGCGTGCAAAATTTTGTTACTGGAATAGCTGCACTAAGCTTGAGAACACTGAGTGTGATTATAAGAGGCAACTGAGAAATATAAATTGAGAGCTCAGCCCAGCAGTCTTTCCCTTCCTTGGAGATTGATGGCACACAGATGCACAATTGCAAATAACATACTGTTTGTGGGCCAATGGTAGTGGTGTGGTTTTTTTTTTTTCTTTAATCTTTTTTTTATCTATCGCAAACTTCCTAGATTTGTTTCAGGCAGCTCTTACTATCTCTCTGTAATGCAGCACCTCATCCCAGGCAAAGTTTTCCTGTTTATGTCAATGGAACTGGGTTTTGGCCGTGCATTTGGAGGTGCCAGGGTACGCCATTGAGGCAGCTTTCAGCACGCACCTGATTCCTGCAGAAGCTGGTTCAGCAAAAACTCGGTTTGGGGACCTACCTATTCTAATGGGTTTAACAATTTAAGGTGATTCAGTTCTTCGGGATGAATTTCAGGCACCTTGAAGGATCAGAAGGGCATATTTAGATTTTAGATGTTGTCCATAGTTGGCAATGTGATAGAACTGTGTGTTCAGGGGCTTAGATGATGTTTGCAGTTATCATTTCATAAATGCCAAAGGTATAACAGAAAGCATGGTTAAAAACAGCAGCACTCAGTATCGGGGAATATTGAGTAGCAAAGCAAATAACAAGAAAGGGGGTTAAGTTTTCAGTCAGAAATTTAGCTGGAGAGAAATGAACAGCACATAAATTAGCAGAATAGTAGTTACATCTGACAAGTTGTAGGAAGTAAATCATTTAGGTGAGCTTATCCACACTCATTGAAAGTGGACTCTGAAGCCTACGTTGTTAGCTGTATTAATAAATAACAATTTTCACAAGATTTGTTATTAGGCTTTGTCTTCATTTGTTTGGTTTTAATACCAATCGAAAACAAATCCTCAACATTCATAGTTAATATTTTTCAACGTTTTTCCTCAAGCAGCTGCTAGCCTCTCTGCTTCACTGGGAAGGGGAGAGGAGACGATTAAATGAAATTCATAGCCTCTTAGTGTCTGTTCAGTCTGCAACTGGCAGCATGTGTGGTTTGTGGCTGCTGGACTGGCAGACTTACAGCCTTGGTATGACGTCAAGTGCACACATCATGGATTTGTGTAGGCTAAATATGGGCTTTAAAAACCCACCCTTCCCTGGTTGCCCTCTGTTAGGAGACTATGGACTTCTCCAAGTAAAAATCAGAGCAAAGGAATTGAGCTCCTCGTTACAGCTACGAACTTGTGTGCTTGGCAGTGGCCTCGGTTACTCAGTTCAGCAGCTCTTTTTTTTTTTTTTTTTGTAGCTGGGTTTTCTGTATTTCTGTATTTTCTGTATTTATTTGCCTGGCACAGTAAATGATAACTTGCTGCTTTAATAAGTGACAAATGGATGCAGCTAGCAAATCTTAGTTCTGCTGAAGTAAACAGCAAATTCTTCATTAGTTTCAACAGCTCCAGAACCGTATATCTACCATAAAGTAAGGATTCCTTCAGCATGTTATTTGTATGAACCTTTGGAGTTCTTTTGCTAAGAAAATGAGATTAAAATAATTATCTCTACAAGGTTGTGTGTGTGTTGACAAAATGTTACTATCTGTCTTATACTTGGTTGCATTTAAAACCTTTGGGTGCATTTCAGGCCATAAAGTGTTTACAGAAGTACAGCCACTTGCATTCATAGTCGTCTCTCTTGCACCTACTTCATAGCTTATTTATTCGTAGAAATTGCATTTGGAATTTCCAGACATCTAAACTATTTTCAGCATCAAACTGACCACCGATCTTAAAAAATGATCTACATCAGCGCCAACTCAATCATTGACAAGGGCTGGAGGAAATTAAACATCTGGGATCTATTAAGATTTTTATTTATGCTTTTAAATATTGAAGTGTGTATTGCTGCTTGCCTTTTACGCTTTGAGCATGAATCCATTAAAGAAAGCTCTCACAACACAAGCAGTTGTATGGTAAAGTGATTTGGGCTAGGAAGCTGGGACACAGCTATGGAAGTATGGAGGGATCAGAATGAAGTCGGTGACTGTGGGGAATGCTGATTGATTTATTTATTTAGTGCTGGCATAGAAGACATTGCCAGATTCTTCCCAAAGACAACAGACTAAAATTCTTATGCGGCTTCTCTCTGAAAATGCTTCACTCTTGCATTTATCTGCTTTCCCTATACTGAGTCTTTGAGGTGCAAACTTGTTGGATTTTTCAGTCTTCCATGGAAGAATGATGCCCTTGAATTTTCTCACTAGCACACTTTCAAATAATCCTCTAATTGCACCCTCACCGAAGGAGGGATTTTTTTTATTATTGTTATTATTCATTTGCATTCATAATCACGTAATATTTTTTTGGAGGAAGAAACAGGCCTGTTGGGACAGTAGCCCAGAAGTCTGCTGAGTTTCCTGCTGAACTGCCCACGCCTGAGGCAAACTCCACAAATTCCCCTCTGCTCCTCTACCCTCCTGTGGAGGCATGGGCAGAGCGAGGCATGGGATTAGAAGGTTAAGCCTTTGAGGTGCTTCGTCACCACGGGAACAGGGAGATTGTAAATATTTTGTTAAAGAAAGACATTTGGGCAACAAGAAATGCTGCTACTGGGCTTTTTGGAGCTGAGTTGAGGAAAGGTCTGGAGTATTGTTAGGTTTTCAGCGAACGAAGCCTTGCAACAGAACTGGAACTTCCAACATTAGCATCGTTTAGATGTGGTTTTGAGCCTCAATTTTCCCAATTGCAGGGTCTTAATATAGTTTTCTAGATACAGTCCTCTGTCTTGCTCCTCTTTAAGCTGATACCTTTAATTTCTAAACTAATGAGCTGGATAATCTATGCTTTTGTTAAGCAAGTACTTGCAGATGCCCCTTAGGTGAAGAGGACACTCTGGATGGATTCTCGGGTGTGGTGTAGGAGCCCATTGCCAATCTCCATTGGAGTGTGTTACTGAACCAATGCTGCTGGTGTGCAGACACCTTTAATCAACAGCACGCTAAACACCTTGGATTTTCAGCATCAAAAGCAAAAGGTGAAGGCTCCTGTTAACTCTCAGTAAACTGCTGTATCCTATTGTCACTGGGACCAGTCACTAGAGGGGGTGAGATCTCATACCTAGAGTATTACAGGCATTTTGGAGGAACTCTGTAAATCCTATTTGTAGCGACTGGTGGATGGAGGAGCTTATTACCAGGTAGCAGTACTTCAGTGGAGGCTGAGTCCCTTCCATCCCACAGAAACACTGTTATAAAAGGAACTCAGAAATTAGTCAATGGCTTGCTGGTCTTACTGCAGAGACTGAACACAATATCTGTAAGGAATTAGTTGGAAACCATGCCATTTTGTGGGAAGTGGAAGGAAAAAGGATGCACACTTGTGTGTAATCAATGTATGTGAGGTATATTTCCCATCTTAAGTTTTACCAAAATTTTCCATTATTCACTTTTGGATTTAGGGAAATGGGAGAATAATACAGTAAATGTGAAAGCATTAGGAAGGGAAGGGAAAGGTTTTCAGAAATGGCTTGCCAGCAGATGTACCAAGCTGACTGGCCATGAGCAGAATGATTATTTAAGTAACTCAAAGGGAATAGCAAAAGCAAAAGGGTTTGTTGATGCAGCATACAGTGCCTTTAAAAGGACATTTTGATTTTTTTTTTTGGTGACCTGATGCAAAAGTTCAAGATTGTATAATGTCCTTGATTATCTGTGTTTAAAACTTGCCTAGGATGTATCTAAAAGGATACACTGAAGTAATAACTCAGCAAAAAGCTACTATATTCTTGTGAGACCTCACCTGGAGTGCTGTGTTCAGCTCTGGGGCCCCCAGCACAAGAAGGACATGGACATATTAAAGCAAGTCCAGAGGAGGGCCACAAGGATGATCAGGGGGCTGGAGCACGTCTCCTGTGAAGACAGGCTGAGAGGGTTGGGGTTGTTCTGCCCAGAGAAGAGAAGGCCCCAGGCAGACCTTACAGCGGCCTTCCAGTACCTGAAGGGGGCTACAGGAGAGCTGGGGAGGGACTCTTTGTCAGGGAGTGTAGGGGTAGGATGAGGGTAATGGTTTTAAATTAAACAACATACACATGAAAATCTTAGCCATGCCATCCTAAAAACTTAAAGAAAAGTGAAATTAGTTGAAGTTTCACCCAGAACCTCCATTACTGATGTAGGGAATTTCAATGAATAGAAATAATTCCACTACTGATAATCATTCAAAATATCAATGATGTGTTTTCTTTCTTTTTTTTTTTTTGGTGACATTGTGAGATTTTTTTACAAGTTTAAATTGGCATTTCTCATTCATTTAGAGAGATGCTTAGTGTTCTGACAGCTGACAACCTAAACGTATGCTGTGAATGAAAAAGAACTTTTAAAAAATCTCAGAGCTAGATCATAGTGTGGAAATTCAGCAAAAGCAGACTATTCACTATAAGCGATTAGTTGCAGCACTCCTACTAAATGTGTTTCAATTCATTTTTTGTCACTAAGAAATGGAGAAATAGGTATCATATTAAAGGAGACCACATCCTTTTATGCAAATTTAATGCATTTGGCAGGTTTATCATGATAAATGGTCAGGATGAGATAGTTCATGATGTATCTCTAATCTCTTCTGTGAAGATGTTCATGTCTTGCAGGAAGTAGCCCCTTGAGACATCAAATCTTTAGAAGTGTGTGGCAGATGGTGATGTCTGCAGAGCCTCATAGATTGCTTTGAAGTTCCTCCAAACAATGCCTTCAGTTAGCGTGTCTGAGTTTTCGCAAGTTCTCTTGCTTCGTCTCTCCTTCGGTGTCATCTTCCCTCCTTCCTAAACTTGTGTCCCCAAGTTGTTTTCTCATATTGGGAACACACAGCACATCCTCATAGAGTATATCTCAACTCGCTCCCCAGTCCTGTCATATCACTGCCTGCAAAGTTGTTCTTCCATTAGGCATCCTGCATATTTTAAGAGCAGTGGTTTACAACAGCAAAACAGTAAAACAGAACAAATGTCTTAGAAAAGCTTATCTATCGCTTTTGCTTTGTGCTCACTGAGTGAATCTTTGGAGCTAACATCAATGCCAGTGTCATGTTAACCAATCAATTATAATCAATTACCAATATTAATTAGGCCAACTTCTCTTTAGGTTAGTAAGAAGAAATGGTTAAGTTTTAATGCTGCTACGGGGAGTCTGAGGAAACTGACAAAAAAAAAAGTGCTGCAAATCTTTTGAAAATGAATACCTAATTTAATGGAATACAGGCAGTGAAATGGATACAGTCTAAAAGTATAAAAATAATACGGGTTGCAGATCTGAACAGTTGCGTATTTTCAGATCTGAATATTTTCACCTTTCTTCAGTTAGTCCTGGTTAATCTGAATTTGGTTGAGCATATTTAATGAAATCAAGTACCAAATTTCATGTAAAATTTTACACCTGTCATGTTCCCTTGTAAGTTCACATTTTAGAGTCGATCTCCTTAAGTATTCCTGTTACCTTCTCCACTGTACATAATTTTTGTGTATTAGATTGTAATATTCTTGTATCTAGGAATTTGGGGGGGCATTACTTCTCTCTCAAATGCAATTGTCACAACTTGATCCCTTTAAAAGATGTTCCTGTGTAATGCTTTTTCAGTCATGGCCTACTGATTCCTACTAATTCATGTATTAATATTTCAAGTAATAGTTTCAAAATTATTGCGCGATTCCTCAGTCTGCTATACTCTGTGTAACGAAGTCCAGCTTCTATTAAGGCTAAGACCTAAATATTTCTGTTTGCATCACATTTGCTTTTCCAATTTAAACCATTCTCGAAGGCTTTTTTCTTTTTCTACATGTAGAAGCCACACCTAATGGTGCTGTATTACCCAGTTGCTTTAAAAAGGGAAAGGGCCAATGAGCTGTGTGTTCTTGAGATACATGGAAATTCTTGTGATTCTTGGAAAATTGGGGGTAGTAATTAACTTCTGTGATAAGTTCAAAAAAGTTAAAAAATCTTGATTTTGAGGCTGTACTTACAAGCTCCTTAATCTGTGACATTACCTAACCACTTCTGGGACAGTTGGCATTTTTAGAAGATGTCAGTAATTAATTGTTGAAGGGTATCTTCAGAAACATGTTTTACGTTCTTATTATTATGCCAAATGTTATGGTTTCATATAACAATGTAGTTTTAAAAAAAGGCCCTGAAATAAAAGGCCCTGAAAAACTCAACCACAGATCTGACTCAGCTGTCCACGATCTAGAAAGGGCTACTAAAGACTTGAAAAATCTGCTTCTTAAAATTCTGCTAGTGCGTTAAGGAAAAGATCGTTGTGGTTTTTCTGTCTCCGTGACATTTCCTTCATTCCAGTTACTGCTATATCATTTCATCCCACAGGGATTTATAGAATCACTTAGAATGATTCTAGATTTATAAGAATTTATTTGTAGAGCAAAGAATTTTTTGCCTTTGGAATGTTAAAAGAAAATACCACTGATAGTTACAATCTTTAATTTAAATATATATGTATATATTCTCATGCCTAATTGGTACTTTACAACACAGCTTATCAAAATGTTTCTTTTCTCCTCCACAAATGATTTTTGAAGTTCTCATACAGACCCAACTAACACTTTAACAATGATGTATCGGGTACAATATTTAAATAAATGATGTGACTGAATACAAACTTAAAGTAATCCAAACTCAGAGTACCTGGCTGGAATGTCACCTTTACATTTCTTATCCCGCATTGAACTGGCAAAATATTTGTACATGTAAATGAAATCATAAATATTTACCTGCTTACTGTGCTTTTCATGAGTGCAGATTTTTTCTGGATGAAAATGACAGATCTGGCAGTTGATTCGGTCTATTCCGAAACCTTTGGCCCATATCAAGCAGACCGTGTCAGTACCTGTGAGTTACTCTATCACATATGATGTTAAAGCTTAACAGACAAGACCATTGGAGGCAATCTGGCTATGACCAGAAGATTCAATTGTTAAAATCTCACCTGTCTTCCAAAACAGATGGTAAAAATATGTTCGGTCATCTCTGTCTTAGGCTTTCTGGAAGAGCACCCCAAAGACCAATATATTCACAATTCTGAATTTTCCAACTTCAGTGTTAATTTTGTTGTAGATTTTTTTTTAATAATAGCAAGAAAAAAAACTTCTTTCAGTATTATTCTGATAATCATCATCATCTAGCCATGTTGCAAATGCGTATTCAGTAGAGTTGTATCAGTCAAGAAACCTGTGTGAACAGAATGTCCTGAATAGTATATCCAGTGCAAACATTGCGAATTATAACCCAAATCTTTTGTCTAGGGCATCTTTAGACTTTGTTTATGAGTATGGAGTGATCTAGTGATCTTCCAAGGAGAAAAACTCTGGGGAGTAAAAAAAAAAAAAAAAAAATAAATAAATAAATGTGTATCTCTCTCTCTCTAGAAAAAAAAAAAAGCCATCAAGACTAAATGCTTCACCAATAGCTGTTAGGTGTGTCCACACAACTGATGCTACTTTTTAATCAATAATATGCACTGATGAAAAGAAGGTTATGTGTTCAACTGCAGAAAACCCAGAAATATTTACTCAAACATCTGTTTGCTTTTATATCAGCAACCAATCTAGACTTTTATTTGCAGACTGTGAACAAAGATGAAACACTAAAATGGCTGTGAAATTTCCTTTTTTTTTTTTTTTTAATTATATTTGGAAATCCTTTCCACAAGTGTTGGTTCAGTAAATGAACACATTTTTAAACTTTAGGCATCATACATGGTAGCTGTATATACTAGCCAGAGTCGTTTCACTTACAGGAATGCCAAGAAAGCTCTGAGAACTAAAGCAGGCCCTAAAGCTAGCTTTAATTGTCCTGGCTATGTGGGCACATACGTGGAAATACGGTGCCATCACTTGGCCAGCCTACCTGGAAGAGAGATCAGCGAAGGGACAGACTGGCATAAATGCTCATGCTCTGTTCCTAGGAACACCACAAAAAAAAAAAAAAAGCAAATTCAAACATGGTAAAACTGTGGGCCAGCTAGCAGAGTAAGGAAAATGTTGGCAAAGTTACAGCCTTGGTTTCAGAACAAGCCAGAGGCTTTTTTTTTCTTTTTTTTTCTCATTAGGCACTAATAGTAAAAATAGTTGACATATGCAGTTTAAAATAGTCAGCTTTGATGCTGTCTTCCGAATGCTAAAGATTGCTTTAAGTAGAGTTTTTTATTCATAGAAGCACCTTCTCCTGGACTTAACAGATGGGTTAAGAAGGGTCACTTGGTGATGAGTAATAGAGTAACTTTTGCTTTTTCAGGGACATAACTTAGTCATGAGTGTGTACAATTGGCTTGTGTGGCCATCATGTTTATTCAAAGGCCAGAAATGACACAGGTCTTGAAATATGTTACTTGACCATTTTCCATGAGCTCTGATACAGGGAGGAGAAGGTGAAGGAATCTACAAGTATATCTGATACAGCTGTAAAAGGAGAGGATATTGTAGGATTTCCCCCCAATATGTAAGAAAATAATGTATGTATGAAAGAAAGCAAGAGGTTGGAAGCTTCTGGGATGGTCTGCAGCCAAAAAGAGGTGATTCTAGTTACTGAAATAGAATAGGCAGTGTGTTCCTAACAGGAGAATGTCACCAAAAGGAGCAACTGAATACATTGCCTATAAAAAGTATGTTTTTTAGGTCCTGAGAATTTCTCATAGTTGAATCCAGTATCACTTGGGAGAATAGACAAAACCAAAACACAGACAATTCTCTTGTCACTTCTCAATGCTCACTCCCTATCTGATTTTATCTAAGACTCATATCTGAAATTAAGTTAAAAAATAATAGCTATATAAAAAGAAAAGAGTGAGAAACCAGAATTGCTTGCCAATAGGAGACACTTTTTTTTTTAATGGTCTGATTTACCTAGCACTGTTTATTATGTAATGTTCAACTTTGCATTTTTTTTTTCTACCTGGTAGTGAAAAAATATTAATTCAATGTTTTTTTTTTTGTCTGCCAGTGGCAGACTTCTGGGAGGGATTTTCTGGGACTGGCTGACCTGCAGGACTACTTCTAAGGGCTTCATAAAAGGTAACTAGGAAGAGCAAACTCCCCACTGGCAGTCTTTTATTTGCCTTACAGGGGTTGGCATATCTTGCGTTTAAAATTTCTCAGTGTCTGCATATCAAAAAAGATTGAAAAATGGTGCACCATTTGGTTTCATTGTCATCTTTTAAATACTCACTCTGTTGTGTAGTGTCTGGATTACAAATAAACTGATCACAGTCCTTTACTCGTGTCTTAATGTGCAGGCTAAGAGACCTTGACAGAGATCCATTGAAGTTCATTAGCTCTGCCTGTAGGTTTCAAGTCTGTTTGCTAATTGATAAAAATACTAAACAAAGCCTTAAAAAATTATCCTTTCCCCCTCAAGGGAAAAAAAAAAAAAAAAAAGGAAAAGGTAAAAAGAAGGCCTGGATGCCTGAGTTGAACTGCCAGACATTATCGGTTTAAATTCTCTGAGATGGAGAGTGAGATCTACAAAGAAACTCAGAAAGAGCATCTATAGACTGAACATTTTCTCACATGTCAGTGCTCTCACAGGCTGGCATGTCACAAGAGGTGTTGCAGTTTTGTTTTTTAGGGTGTCACAAGCTAGCACAAGCGTGCAACGTTTTTACATTGCATGAAACTTGGAGAAAATCTGATCCCCTTGGAGAAGAATACTAAGGAACCAGGGAAATTCTGCTGTTTTCCTTCCATCTGTCCTCCATCTTGCTCCTGCTCAGAGGGTTACATTTAGATGGAGAGTTTAGACCTCACACATTCTCTCACGCACAAAATGTTTTGAAAGATTGATTTGGGCTGGGTTGTGTGCTGCGTTCCTATAGACTTTCACCTTTAAAGTGAGCTACCCTTGAGAAGCTCTGCACCCACACATAGTCTCTTGGGGTAGGCTGCCTGACTTCGTTGTAAGTCAGGGGCCTGAATAAGGTTTTTCAGCACAGATTGACACAGTGAGGATAACTGTGGCAGTAATTTTTTATTGTCCTTGAGCTTTTAGAAGCCTTTCCCCTTTCTGTGCCTCTGCATTCATGCAATTCATTGTTTCAGTTGAGATCAGCAAAAATAAGTGTGCAGTTGGACGACTGGATGAATGGAAGGAATGAAGCTCTCAAAGCTACCAGTGGATCTTTAACATATAAACTACATGCTTCTTCCTTCAGCCTCTCCAGCTATATTAGTGCCCCCAACTAGAGCTCATCGAGAGGGCCGGCGTCTCTCTCTCTTATAGTGAAGCAGATTTTTGAGACTCTCCTAATGTGCCGGTGGCAGACGTGGCATGAACACTCATTGTCATTGTATCCGAGCACTTTCCAAGTGTCAGAACAACAATGGTATCTCTCCCTTCCCTGCTACCGATGGAAACAGTTAGTTTGTTCTTTCCTAGTAAAGGAACTTAAATGGGGTCAGAGAGCCCGGATGGTTTACAATACGGTTTTGTAACTTAGCTGGATGGGTGGACTTTGTACCCATTGTTGTTTTCTTCCTGCTTTGTGGTGGTTGCACCCTTGCTCGCCAGCTTCCCTTCGTGGTCACTGGCACCACTCGAAAAAGGAAAAAGGAAAGGAAGGCCCTAAGTGGCTAGCTGCAGACGTGAGGCTGGGAAGAGGCGAGAAGTTGCATGAAGCAGACTGATAAGGAAGAGGCTTGATGACATGGTCAGATAGAGGAGCTTTAAAAAGCCACAGGCAGATCTGCTGAGAAGAATTTATTGCAGCACCAAGAGGTCATGCATTTTTCCCTTTTAAAGCACCACAGGAATGGGCTACAGTGCAGCAAACTATGTGGAAAGCCTAATAGCAAGGAAGGGGAGTTGGTGCTTTGTCACAAGCCAGTAGAGATAGTCATATGCTGAACTGTGTGGGCAAATGTACGTGCTGCAGGTCCTAGAGCTGGGGGCAGGCTCCAGCTTTTGCTGCAAGTGGGTGCTGTGTAGTAACTTCTCCCAAAGGCAGCTACTTTAGCAGGGTGCTTTTAGCAGACAGGTCGTGCTGCCAGAAAGTGACTCTGAGAAATATTTGTGGAAATAGATACATAAATCCGCTGATGAGAATACGCTTCTGGCCACAGGTTGTTTATCTGTTTATTTAGCTCCAAAACATTTTAGCAGTGACCAAATGCCCATTGCATGAGAGGTCTGAGGGATTTCATCCCTGCCTCCCCTGAGATGGGCTTGATGGCAGGAGGGAGGTGGCAGAAGAAGGAGAGCGGGGTGCTGGCAGCCTCACAGCTGGAGGACTGCAGCACACGGGATGGATTTTCCTCGGAAAGGCAGGGCACAACATTGGCACAAACGTATCAGACATGCTGGTCACGCGGTCAGCTCAGAGAAGTGCCACATCCTCTTGGGTTAAGTTTTGCCAGTCTTTTCAGAGTGTATGAAATGCAGGGGTTTGGCATTTCTTCTTTGCCAGATCGTATTTCTATGTGATGTGCATCCACCTGGCCCCTCTCTACAAGCAGTGACAGTGGCATGACTAAGCGTAAGAGACCAGCATTAGGCACGATGTTTCCACATTGTTCACTTACAGGCAGTAATTCAGCAGGATTCTCAACACAGAGAGTATTTACAGTAAGAATAGCTGCCAGCTATTCACACAGCTAGAGGCACATTGTTGCTAGAAGAGTAAACAGCAGAGAGCTGAAACTACCGAGGGCCAAAATGTACCATTGGGTTAAATACGAGAGCCCCCTAAATGTGTTAGGGGGACTCCCTTGTGCACGACCAGTTTACAGAGATGTCTGTGTGAACACTTTGCTTTCCCAGTTTTTGTAGTACAGGATTCTTTTAGATCTACCTTATTTCTATTTGGAATGAAAATGTCTGGTCTTTAAGAGCTCTTCCTTTCCCTCATGACTCTCCATTTATTTTTTAATTCTTCCCTGGTTTCTCTCAGCTTTGGTTCACAGAAGCTGATATCCTTAGTAGCTGGCAATGCACAGGATGCCCAGTGATAGCTGGTGATTGATAGGTCCTTTGCTGAACCCATGTTGTCTTTCTACATCCTCTTCCCTTTCCATGTTTCATTTCCTTTTCCTCTTGACTACGCAGGGGTTTCCAAACTGGATGTCTTTGGCACTGCTTTGGTTTTAAAAATATTTCAAATTTACATGTTTTGGGAGTTCTGAAAAGGAAAAGAGGATGGCTGGGGGCTTTTGTGTTCCTCTTATTTTCTGCTAAAGTTTGAATTTCCTTGAATTCTCATGGGAAAGAGAACACCCTTCACAAGGAACAGCTTTGCTGGACTGACCAGGAGTTAGATCCTGGGAACTTGTACACCTATTCACCTGTAATGCGAATTCAGCTGGCAGAATATCTCCTGTAATCTCCTTCCTCTTGCAATTCAGAGGTTTCTATTCAGACTGCAAAGAATGTTTAGTTCAATGTCAAAAGAGGTGAGAAATATAGGTATCCACCTCTTACTAGGCTTCTAAAGCTGCCAGAGAATGAAAAGCTTTCCTCCTTGTAGCTGCTGCTGCAGTGCTGTCGTCTCTTGCTTTCACTGAGAATTGCGCTATTTAGGAGGGCTCTGCATGGCTTACATTAGGGATATATATTTCTCTGTAGGTATCTTCTGTCTCAGTTTTGCTAGCTAGACTTGACTCCCTTCTGCCATTTTCTTTTTAACTTTGGATTTGGTTCATATATTTGTTCTTCCGTGAAGTGTAGCCAGAATACCAGAGGCAATTCTTTCCACATCACTCGCTGTGATAGTCTCCCCCCAGTAACTATAACGGCCTGGCTGGCTAGCAAAATCCCTCATCTGACAATCATTTGCATTTGTTTAGTTTATGCTATACAAATCTCTAAACAGTTTCTCCAAACCCGAAGTTTAGATGTTTGCTATATCTTCTACTGAGCTCTGCACTGTTCAAACTTGAAGCTCTCGTGTGCTGATGAGATGCCCTGGGAATGGAGAGTTTTTAAGCTAGCTCATCTCTACCTCCATATATCTAAGTGATAGCATGAAAGGAATGGAAACAGACAGAGAAAGATTTACCGTTGTGTAGAAATCTGCGCGTGACTGCGGTATCAGAGAATTCTTACAGAAGTGTGCTCTAGCTGCAAGCGCCAATGGCCATCCCAAACTAACCCGTGTGGTATTTTGGGGAAAACTGCTAATGGCAGAAGAAAAGAAATGTGTCCTGACCACTCTGTTTTCATGTAGCAGAAATCTGCTTTGCCCATGGCTTGTTGACTAAGGTGCTGCCTTGATCCTTTCGGTCTTGGAGACCAAGAATAAAAGTACCAAGAACTTAACGTGACGGGTTACAAGTACCTACTTGCTACCCTGAATAACACAATCTAGTTAGCTTTTTCTTCATTTCTATGTATTAGTTTTGGCTTAATAGTTCAGGAGGATGTTCCAGAAAATAGCTCTCATACTTTAATAATTTCAGCAAGTGTTTATATATGTTCAAGAAATTGAATGCAGACTGAAGCTCACTCAAATAATAATTTCCTTACACATGCACTCATGTTTTCTAGAATCTATGATATTTATTAGCAAGTGTGTTTAAAATAACACTATACAGAAATGCTAGTCCAATCTTTTTTTTCTTGAGCACAATCCAGTTTAACCCTTCTCTGCATGGCGGGCTGTTCCTGTGCTCCGTTCCTGCACGACTTTCCTCTCTTGAGAGCTGTTGTAACCTCTGCAAACGTCAGGGTAAACTAGCCAGCTCACCAATAACCACTCAGCATTTCTCACCTGTTAATTTGGGTGTGGGGGAATATGAAGTAAAACCACACCTGCTTCCCTGTGACAATAAATGATGTTTTGTTAGTTTTAAAATTAGTCTCTTAAAACATACAAAGAACTGAGGAAAATTCTGGGTGTATGGCTATTAAATGTGCTCGTCTTAGTCGGTGTCAACAGAGTTGATAAATGCTGATGTTATGCTTGTATTATGAAGTAGAGAATACGTTTGACCTATTAAGAAAAGGAAAGGACTTGCCACACAGGAGCATTCAGAATTGAGCCTTCAGGACTGAATGGCACTTTTAAGAGATGGAGAGCTTAGACAAGGTGAGGACTGACCCTGTGTACTCCTGAACTACACGACATGAAATAAAACGCATCAGCTTAAATGTTTCATGTAAGTGGTTTCTATAATGTGCCTTACCTTGTATTTGTGGTAGGCTAATAGTATGCACACAGTCAGGTACTGCTTGACTCATGCACATTGGCTGGATTGCAGCAGCTCATTCTCTGGGTCCAAGCCCCAGGTAATACAGCAGGAATGGTCTATGTTTAGGGGACTGGGCTTAGAAATGCGATTCCCTAAAGGCATTTCTTACAGGCACTTCTGCTGTAACAGCTCTCTAAGACAGAGGCTCCCTAGCACTATGGTGAACAGAGGTTAGTTTAAAATAGAAAATAAAAACCCACCTGTATGAAGAGGTAACATTATCCATTAGATAAAAAGCACTGCTTTGGAACCTGGAGAAAGAGTAAACACGTCTGATAGCCCTTCTTGCTCCCCTGGCCCTATTTTTCAATCTTAAGATTCAGCTTGAGATTTCCAGATCATAATTGATTTTTCCAAGTCTAAATAGTATCTCCCCAAATCCACATTACATACATTATATATAAATGTAGTAAGAGCACATTCTATTCTACCTTTGTCTACCTTTGTTTTACCCTCCCTTCAAATGGGAAAATATGGGGGGGATGACATAGCATTGCATATGTAATCCTGTCATGACCCTGTGTTAAGCAATTTGGAAAAAAAAAAAAACGGGGAGATTGTGTTTTGTAGAAATTATCTCCTAGTGATCACTCTTAGGCATCCCTGCTTAAGTCTTCAGCCAGTGATCAGAGGCAAGGAGATGCCAGGGTTGATCTGTTCCTCTCCATGCCTCTTTGCTTTCACCCTTCTCTTCTGGATTGCCTCTGGATCATATCAATTAGTTTCGCTAGTGTTCTCTGTTTTTTTGTTTTGTTTTGTTTTGTTTTTAATCAATCTAGCTTCATTTAAAGCATCTAATACAGATTTAGAAACGTAAGTATTGACAGTCAAATTCAAATATCTTGGCCATAATGTTCATACAGCACTGAAATATTGAATCTGTTCTCACTAACGAGGCAGTTTTTCACACATTAAAGGAATATGTCTAATGTTGGATCTGTTATATTCTTGAAAAGTGTTGGATCTCTCCCCTACTCCAAGCAGCAGTCTTCATCATATATTGCAATTCAACAGTAAAATATCGAAACACCATTGAATCACATGGCTTCTTCCCATGCTTCAGTCTCATAAAACACTGGAAACAAAGCTCAATTGGCCCCTTGAGCCTGAAATGATAATACATCAATGCTGCTAAAAGAGAATGGATCTTAAAGTGTTAGCATAATTTTTTTAGCCTTATATGCCCCCAACAAATATTTGGAAAAAAAAAAAAAAAAGGCAAGCCCAGATAAGATTATATGACACTGTATTCTTCCCTGTGTCTTTTCAGGTGTTTCTGGAGAGCTTGTGTAAAACCAATATGCCTATTAGGTTTCCTTAAACCACGTTTATATGCTCTCCTGGACCTCTGCAGGAGAAATTTTATTCACTGATAAATACTTCATCTGTTTTCTAGGTAAATGATAGAATTTTGCCCTTCAGTAAAACTGAGGTAACAACACAAATCTTGACGAAAAAGTGGAATAGTTGATACTTTAAGATACTATGTAGAAAAAATAAAACTATATAAAATAGAATTTCTGGTGAAATAGTAGACAATGCTGTACCAGAAATATCTTTAAAACGCGACATTACCGGATGATTAGAGTTTTTCTTTTTTGTAGTTAACAGTACTGCATTGCACGTGTGTATTGATGCAGTTTTCAAAGTCAATAAATAGTGCATCAACTCCTGTATGGAAAAAGGATGTTGCAGAAATAATTATGACATGATGCGATAACCCCTTCTTAGAAAAAAAAATTAAAAAAGAAAGGAAAAAAGCAAAGTAGAACAATGCTGCAGTGTTCTGGCCATCAGGAAACAACGACAATGCTCCCACCTTTTTCCTGTGACTTACCCAGAGTTCCTTCCAGGCGACACAGATAACTGATAATGCTGCGGACTGAGTTCTGTGCCAAATGAAAATAGAGTAAATTTTTTTTTTGGTTAAATTTATATCTGATTAAAAATGGACCTTAACAACACCCTTTCCATGCAGCTTTACAGCTCTTCTGGATAATGTACTTCTGTGTGGCTTTCAGCACTGCATCATTTCCTAGTGTAGGTGTTATTTCAGCAGGGGACAAGCATGAAAAAGTATTTTACTTTGTAAATTCATATCGGGTAAGTTAACTCTGATTGAATAAGAAGGTTGTTCATCACTGTTTCTTCTGAAGAAAAAAATCTTTTGGAGTAACATTTTTTGATTCCCAGGGAGTTGTGCATTCCTGAAACAGCTGGATTTACCAGTAATGCCTTTCAAAGTGCAGGTGACTTGGTGAGACTGTTTCATCTTGGAGTACTTTGAATGCAGATGTGGCCTTCCAGTCTGTGTGTGAGCACTGGAGGTTGTCTGGGTGTCTTTTTGGGCACCCCCTATTCCATGTGCAAGCATGGCTGCGTGCTTCGCCATCTTCCTCTGTGGGGGCAGCCATGATGAGCTGCGGCAGGGCCTGGGCTGGCCCTGCAGGCCCTTCGCCTGCCAGCTAACACAGGGCACTGCTGTGTCTGCTTCAGAGGGGGATCAGCTAAAATCCCCCATCAGTGCAGGGCTCTGCAGGCATTGCTCTACAGCACGGGTTAGGAGTTGGCTGTGGCATCATGGCGAGAAGGGGCCCTGCCGCTGTGTGTCTGTGGGGCTGAGGCCCACGGGGACTGGTGGTGGTTCCCATCAGCACTCTTATCTCATGGTTCCCATCACCATGCTGATCTCACATCTCCATGCAGGTAGGGAACTCTTTTGAGTCCCTTGGTTTTAGATCTGTTCACTCAGTTAATTTCCTCAGGCAGTTTGCAGGGTTATTTATCCTTCCGCCTGTACTTAGCAGCCAAGTTATTTTTTTTCTGACTGCTTACTAATGAAGAACAAGTCAATTTATCCTCATCAGTTAAATTACAAATATAGTGAAAACAGAGTGAAAATGTCACCACATGGAGATGGCTTCCTTTTTTTTTCCATTCCTAAATCCTGGCTTATGTAAACTGAGATAAATATTTATAAAAAATGCTGGGCACAGTAACCCTCATTTTTAAACTATTTGGATTAGCTTGTGAGATGTGCTATTGATAACACCATTTGGTACCTTTGCAAATAGATTTCTTCTGTACAGTTATGGCTTCCACTAGGATTTACAACAACTGCTGTGTTTTATTTGAGCTGTGTAAGAAAGGAGCTTGTGAACCACCAAAAAGATAAAAGACATCAAAAGAAGGTTAGTTTTCATAGTATATGCTGTGCTTTAAAGAAGAAAGGAAAGCGCTGTGCTTACAGGCCAAAACTTCGTCCCAGACCAAATGTAATTAAAGGGGACAGATAGGAAGGACTTCCTTGGACTCTGGGTAGGTTTTCCGTGCACCCAAAACACATGCAGGATGCAAAGGGTGCCTAAAGGGTGCCTTTCTCAGAGGGGCTGATCCTGCTGAAGTTGAAAGCAATGCCAGGGCTTCCCCGTATCTCAAGGGAACATGCCTTGGAAGCTGTCCCATGGTATGTTCTCGTCGTGCCATTCCCACTTTACAATTATTACTTCTGCTGTAGTCAGTGTGCAAGCCAGAGAAGTTTGTATATTTTTCTTTTCTAAAAAGTATAGTGAGGGATTTCAGCATTTTTTGAAGTTTTTAATAATTAATTGTCAAAAAATGCAACAGAAATAGATAGAACGTTAAAGCAAATTTGCAAGCCATTGAAGTAAAGAGCTGCAAATAGAAGCAACGCCTGTATTCTACCTTCAGCTATCAGTATAAAACTCATCAAAGTAAACCAGTTTTATTTAGACATCTGGAAAATGTACTTTGACAAACATCCACTTGATGACTGTCAGTGTCTTATAAAGAGACTTTGATATCAAAGATCCTCTGAAACTGTCAGAATAATTTTTTTTTTTTTTTTTTATGACAGAAGAATATTTCCTAGCTGTGATTTCTATTGTCTGGTTGATATGTTTTTAGTATCTTAATACAAAGGATTATTTTTACAAATGTTTTTGTACCTACTTGTGCAAAATAACATTATATTAAGAAGGTGTTTTCAGAAGTTAAGCAAACTAGAAAAGCAGGCTCAGTATTCGTGCTCTTGCCAGCACTCCTAATTGTTCTGTTCTGGAGGTTAATGAATAGCAACTTTAAGACTTTGTATTTTCAATAGACTCACGGAGCTTAGGTAATCTATCAAAAAACCTTTTCAAACAGATGAAGAGAATACACTAATCATGTACTTTGAATGATATTGTTTCCTTGCATTTATGCTACTGAAATATATAGGAACAGGGCAAAATATGGTCGATTCTCTTACATATTCTAGCCTTTCTACAAATGGCTTTTAATCAGCCATATGCAGCATACCTCATCTTAGATACAAAGAAGATAATTAGTGACTGAACTGTTTAAGGCTGTAGGCATGACTGCAGATATCCATTTTTTTAAATTATTATTATTTTAAATCCAAAAAGGAGGTGTTGCCTTGCAGTGTTACTGGAGATGCTGAATACATTAAAACAGGAAGATGAGAGCAATGCCTTGTGGGGACTTCTTGTAAACATGCAGCATGATTGCTTTTTGTTGGGGAAGGCATTTCTGCGATGTTCTGTGCAGTGCTGTAGTGCCATACTTAAGATGAAAATGCTATGAGAGCCTTAACCATTTAATTCTCATAATCCATCTGCAAGCACTAAGTGATTAGTTGCAGTTTATCCCAGTGTGGAAGCCATTCCTGGTACTTGCATAAGCCTGCCCTGCAAGGTCCTGCTGGAGACAGCCATGGCACAGGCTCTCTGCCCACGCTTGCTGTCACTGGCAAAACTGATCTCTTGGAGAGCAAGAAGAGGGCTGGCAAGGTGGGCCTGGGTGAGCAGAAAGCTCTGCAAGAGTTTAGCAGTTTAGTCTGGTTAGGGGAATAGCAGTGTAGTGGCTTGATGGCAACAAGAGTGCTCCCACTGCTTAATTTGAAGCACCCAGTTCAGTATAGTTCCCTGTTTTGTCAATAGGGAAGGGAGGCTGCTCATATAGGTGAAAAAGAGCAAGAGGCAAACTAAAGTTTAGGTTTATATACACATCTCTAGGTTCTTCTTTTCAGACTCATTTGGTTAGTCCGACCCCTCCGCTGCAGGACTATACTAGCAAATTATTTCTTAAAATGTACATTTCTGCACATGCTCTTTTCTGGTACCAGAGAGACACTGTGGCATATCTCCGCATCCCTGCCTTGGGAGAATACTTTGTTTGCAGAAAGGCATTTTACAGGCAGATAAAAGAAATCCAAGAATCTTGAGAGAGTTTGTTTTAGGAAAGCAGGCTCCCTTGGGGTGGATATCCTGTATGGAGCCAGGAAGGTATAGGAGGGGACAGGAGATGCTGTGCTTGCAGTGGCTGTAGATCTAGAACTGGATAAGGGGGGAGGGGGGGCTAATTGCTCTATCTCACTCTTAGGCTATTTTTCTCTAAGAAATATCATTCAATCAGTATTATAAAGCGGTCCTCCTGAGGAAATGGGGTATTTTCAAGTTTGTTTTGTTTGCTGCAGAGATTCTGAAAGTTGGGCCAACTTTATCTCAAAATGAAGTGACTGAATTATTTCATTATTTACTTACTGGACGGCTAAACAAGGGTTCGCTTCTAAGACACTGAGCTGTTTCAGAACAATTGCTTATGATGCAGCTAATTACGTGATACAGTTTCCTCACTGAAGGGTGGCTGTTCGCAGGTATCAGCCTTCTGGGATAGCATTGGCCACAGCCTGAACATGTTCAGATGTAAATACTGATAACAGCTATGGTATCACAAATTAGGAAGAGATAATTTCTGCCTTTAAAAGCCTGTTTTTCATAGGTAGTTTTTTGAGTATCCTTCCATGTTTTGGGTCAACCTCAGCCAGTGCTCCAGTGTAACAAACTCCAGCCATGCTCCTGAACTGAAAGGCAGCTCCATATGATCCCTGCTATCACTTACTGTGTATGAATTCTTACGGGTCTGCACAATGCTTAGTCTAGAATTGCTTGATGAAATAAAAAAGAATTGTCAGAAGCTTAGATTTTACTGGAATGGGGCAAAGCTTATTTAGCAAGGAGCTAGAGGATCCCTGGAAATAAGCATATGCTGGAAGGCAAGACCACAAGCTGTTTTGACTAGGTGGAAAAGTTTTTAAGGGTGAGGCTCCACAAAAATAGCTTGTATCTTTTTGATAGTTGTGTCTTCAATTGTATTCCCCAGTGCGTTTCCATGACTGTATGTGTTTGAGCTCACCCCCTTGTATTTCAAGCAAGGAGCTTCTTTCTACTTTGGCTTTGACCGAGGGATGGTGGTCTTCCTCTCCACCTGCACGTCTGACATGAGGAAAGTGGCCTCCTCTGCTGGTCATTTCTTCCGTGAATGTGGGAGACAGAGAGCCAGTTTCCTTTTCTATTTTTTATTCTTTTCTCCAGAAGTCATCTTCTGTTGTTTGTTTTGGCAAGTGATTTCTGAGGAAGGATCTGTGAGAGAGATTGCTGGTATTATATTAGCTTCCTCTAACTCATATCTCCCCCCTCCGACTCCCCCCCAGCAAAGTCACCTCCTCTCCCTGCCTTTCCTCTTCTTGAATATTCTCCCTCTGATTTCCTTTGTGGCTGCTTGTTGTTGTTGTTGTTATTGCCTGTTTGTGTCTTTTTGTGGTCCTCTCAGTTATGATTTTTCATCCCTCAACTTAGTGCTTTTCTAAGCCAGGCCAAGACAGCGGAATAGTTTGCACCTACCCCTATTTAGCCATGCAGAGACGCAAATGTTCAAGCTTCTGTCTGTAATTTGTCATCCAGTTGTCAGCTCCCTTTCTTTCCGTATTAACAGCCTGTGTCTTTCCAAATTCCAATTTGGGGATACTCTTTTTTTTTTTTCCCTCTTTATGTTTAATTCCTAGGAGATAGGCTGAATTAGGCAGAATAGATTGTTGGCTTCGCTGCCTGCTCCTTGCTACAGAGAAGTGCCCACACTTTTCATCTCCGTGACTCATAACGTACAAAATTAGTGCCTGCAAAGCTCCAAGAGCGGGGAGAAGCTGCACTTCCCATAAACACTCTAAGCAGGCGTAAGCCACTGCTGTCACTGAAGATGGTGTGGTGGTCTTTTTTGGGTTTATTCCTGCTGCACACTGCCTTACCTATGACAGAAGCATTTGTGTAACTTTCCAAATCAGGGAAAGATCTCAGATAAAACAACTGGGTAAAATAAAAGGTTAGGCTTCATATTTTTCTGTCAAACTCAAAGATTTTTTAAATTTGATCTGTTCTTTCTTTTTAAGGAATTTCAATTAATTGATTTTCATTCTGCTTTTCATGAAAGTTGTGATGATGGAGAATGCTTAAATCTTCCGTTCACTGTTACAAAATGCCAGAGAAAATGTGAAAAAATTTACGTTATAAATCTCTCCTGGCTTTCCTGTGGTAGCCAGAGACCTGGCATTGTTTTTTGTCAAAAAATATAGATTCCTTGGGAATTTCCCAGGCCTCCAGTAAATACATGAGTTCATACCAGCTACAATTATTTATTTTTTTTAATTTATTTTTTATTTTATTTTTGTTTTTTTTTTTTTTTTTTTTTTTGCTTTTACCACATCATCTAGGAAGCAAAAGTCAACATCCTACAAGGATTCCCAGTTGAAAACTATTTTGGTCTCAAGTGGAAGATGAGAAACATGATGTGCTCAGAGCACTATGTCAGCAGCTACAGCAGAAAATTTGGTTTTCAAAATATTTTAAAACAGAGAATAAAAGTCACCATAGATGTTTACATCTAAGCCCAAACTAGTCTCCTTATTTGAGTAAACTTTCAAAGCTGTTATAGTTTCTAATAACTGTGTATCTAATCTGAGTTCACGTACTAAGTGTTTAATTGTCATCCAGAAAACTGAATCTTTTAAGTCAGTAAAACTAAAATATTTAGGAGTCCAAAGAGCTACATTTTCAGTTTTTGATTGAGCAGTAATATATACGTTTATATATATGTATATCTATACACCCTTTCCTAAACATAGTCAACAGCATGTTCTTCTGCTAGGTAAAAAAAAAAAAAAAAAAAAAAAAGAAAAAAAAGGCGGTAGTAGTCTGTAATAATCTAAAAGAAGTCATCTGAACAAGCGAACGAGCTGGTATGACCATATTTCATTCAAATTTGCGTAATTCTGCCTATTTCAGAAGTATGAAATAACAGAAACATACATTTATCAGCACAGTTTTTTGAATTAAACCATGTTTTTTAAACTTCTTAAACAATGTGTAGTATTCTCTCTGTTTAGTGATGTTTTCCTGAAGATGCAAGTCTGCTTCTAAATGCTAATGCAAGAGCTAGCTATGCTTCAGCTGAATTTTAACAAGTGTATAGGTGGCACGTTTTGGTGAAATAACATTCAGAGTAACTTAGCAGTGTGCGTGCTTTTCCAGCGAGGGTGTAATTTCCCAAGCTAACTGCATGTGGTCGTTGAAGGACATCTTATGGGTTCTGGCGGAAGAGATGGCAAAGCATGCCAAAACCAGTCAGGCTGGGTAACGTTATTTTGAGCTCAGTGCTATCTAGGATTGAGTATCTCCATCGCTCTCCTTCATCCGCACGGGAGACCACCGGGCTGGAGGCACAGGGGTGCCCAGTTTTGCTCTGCCCCACGTGGAAACGGCTCCAGCTGCAGCTGATCCAGAACAAACAGATTGTGCCTTAGCCCCAGCCTGGGTCTGCCCATGTAAGTGCTGGCTCCTCACCCCTCTCTGAAACAAGGACGGCTTTTGGTTTTACGGGGAATCAGTCCAGAGAAGTGGGTGACACGTTTGGCTGGCTGTGAGGACTGCACCATGTCCCCGAGCTGCGGCGTGGAGTGGGAGAGAGGGGGAACGCAGGGGACTGGTGGCAGTGTGAGTAAACGAGGGGGGTGAATGGTGGTGCTACCTCTGAGCTGATGCAGGTCAGCGTTTGGTCAGTGAGCTCTTATGCTCCTGGTTCTCATCAAGGAGAACCCTGGGATCTCCTGCCAGCTGTGCCCGCTCCTGCCGTCACGAAAGTATGCCTTGAACTGCTCCAGCAACCGATCCAGCTCCCTAAAACAACAGAAAACCACCCTAGACAAAACAACAGATGCATCTCCCCATTTTTTTTGCCAGGTGAATGACTCAAACTGGCTCCCAGGGGAGACAGAGAAGCACCAGAGCTCCAACACAGGGGCGGAGGGTCTGCAAAGCCAGGAGGAGGGGAGGAAGGAGAGGGAGGGAGGCGAGAGGCAGCTGGGTTTGGCACCGGGGCTGGTGGACAGGCTCAGCTCTACTGCTGGATCCAAATGGGGCTTGCAGCAGCCAGAAGGCTCTGCAGGGAACCCTCTAACCTCTCCAACAGGGTACTGCTGGAGTGAAAAACAGGAGTTGTAAATTCTTCCTTCACTTTAGTCTTCAGGGAAGCACTTACTTCAGTTTGGGGCTGTCAGCCTGACCACTTACCCTGTTTACTCTCTCCTCTTTGTATCCTGTGCTGGTGGTGAGGAGGTTCCTCAGTTTTCTTGCTACCGGTGGGGAAAGGGCACAGCATATCCGTGTTCACCAGGCAGGATGGGGGCAGAGAAGGGGCTCGAGGTCACAGGTTGGGCAGTGGAAGAAGGAAGTCTGAGATCCAGTGCCAGTACTGGCCACCAGTCTGGTTATGGGAGACTCCTGCAAAAATGAGGGATGGGATTCACCTGACCAAAAGCGTATATAACTTGGCTACCTTCAAGCTACATTTCTAGCCTCCATTTAAAATTACTGGAGAGAAACATGTTCTCATAGAAAACAATTTCTCTCTTTCTTTATATGGACATTTAAACCAGATCAGATGAATTGCAGCCTCAGAGCATCCCTGTCCCTCCACTGACTCCAAGGAATTTAGAGAAGTAGCTCACGTGTAGATGGCGACACTGGGAGGAGCCTGGTTAGTTGAGGTAAACCTTACAACAGGTGCCTAAGGAATTCAATGGGTATTTTGGGAACAGCACTTTACAATTCTATTGCCTGAATTTTCCTTTTGGCATCTAAGTCATTTAGTGGATCTGGGTCATGTTACCTTATAGGATGGGTATTTGCTTCCCGGAGTATAACGATTTTCATGTTCAAGAGTGTCTTCATGTTGCATATTCCAGTGGAATTTACAGCAAAAAAGTAGCACAGAAGAGACATAAAATACCTGACAATAATCACCTTCTGATTTAAACAGTGAGCAGAATTTGTTTTGTGTACCTTCATGTCAACCTGAGCCTTTTTTCGTATCACTAAGAAGCATACACTATTTAGATCGGAGAAAAATGCCCATGGAACAGTAGTCTCGCAGCCACAAAGCTGGGGTAATATTTGCAATGTCTACCAAGTTATTATTTCATTTGAAATATTGCAACCTGATCTTGCCAGTTACAAAACCAGTTTTGTTTCCAGTCTGGGAAGGTAATGGTTGATCATAGTACACAAGTCTTCCCACCAGCAGAAACATGGCTATGGCACACCAGGAGCAAGTTCTTCCCATCCAAGCTGCTGTGTTACCGCGTACAGGGTCATAAACTGGTGTGCACAGAGGGGAAAAAAGAAGAAAAGAGAGGAAGAATAACTCCCTGCTATTCACAGAGCTGGGCTGTACCTCTGAATCTAAAGGTGTGGTGAAGAGAAGTTATTGTGCCATTTTCTTCAATAGTATCTGAATTTACTTCTGGTCTCATTTGCTCATTATAGACCTCTCATGGAAATTATGTTTCTACTTGAGGAGGGAGAGAATTAAAACACTGAAAAAGTGAGCTTGGAAAAAGAAAAAAAAAAAATGTTGCTGATTGTAGCACAGTTCTGTTTCCCTGATTTGGCTGTGCCCTTCCTGTATGGAATTCACCTAATTTCAAACCATAAAATAAGTATCAGAATACTTGTTTTCCTAAAATTTGTGAAGTTATGTGAATCTTGAAAATCCGTTAAGGTTTCTTTTCAGTGGAACAGATCAGATAAAGGCCAATCTGGCTGCAGAAAGAAAACAACATTTCACTATTAAAAACACGTCCATATCCATATAACAGGAGTGGTTATGATTCAAAAGGGCTGGTGCTGTGCAACCGTGTGTCAATGACTGTGGCATATCAGTAAGTGCTACCCAGGGCCAAACAGGCCTGGCGACTAAAGGCTTCTCTCTTCTCCACAGATTATAACAGGCAATGATTTCTTTTGTGATCCGTGATGGCACCGTCGTGATATATTCTCACTGATGTCATTCTCAAATTCAGAACTTCAGGTCTAAAATCAGCATCTTTATTTTTCTTCGAAACAATAATAGCTCAATAAAAACGGGCTTGCAGTTTTAAAAAAGGCAGATAGTCATTATTACAATCATCTGAATAAAATGAATTCATGATCAACTAATCAAATTTCAGTATTCTGTATATATATATCACAGAGTTATGGACTGCAGTCCCCTTGAACCAAATGAGAGTTGCTTTGTAAAGAAGAGACCAATACTCAGTCCATAATAAAGCAACAGGTGAAGAACATGGTAATTTAATTAATTAAATCTCCCTGTATTTAAGTCACTGTTTTGGGAAAGAATAACAGAAAAGTTGTGTTTGTTTTTGGAAGTTGCTCCTACATAGCAGCTTTATCTTTTTCTTTTCTTTTTTTTTTCCTAAGCTTCACACAGTGGTTTGATTCTGATTTAGTTAATGCTCAGCCTATTCAGAAGGGTAAAATTACTGGGGTGAGCTTTATTGCTGTAATGGAGGTCTTGAGAAATTTAAATTGAGAAGTATTCTAATGTATCTCTGTAGAATATTATCTGCCTCGCTGCCAAATGCTTTGCTACCGTGTGCAGAACATGGCACATAAGTGGCTTTTGGGGCCTGATACATTTATGCAAGTGTTTTTCCTTTCTATCTCCTAACACAACAAAAAGACACTTGAAGCCTCTTCTTGGGGCTTATCTTTATTGTTAGCTTAAATGCAAAGAGACTAATGTCCACCACAGCGCGCCTGTAGGTTTTTTTCAGATGTAGAGCTTTTGATGATTTTCAATGAAAAATTCTCTCGCTGATTAATTGTTGACATGAAGGTTTGTAAAAATCTATTGTTGTAGATGGAATCAAGATTAAATTAAACAAAATTAATTTTGCAACTTGTTGTAGATGGAAATTGTTTATAAGCTTATATTAGCCAGTCAGGGAACATAAACTTTATCGTGTGCTTTAGCCAGCCGGTCCTACCGTGCAAATGTTGAACTGCATCTAATGAATTATCTAAGGAATATGCTCTGTGAACAGTTGCAAACATTATATGCTGAGATGTGTTCCATACGCTGTTCATTGAGCAACTCTGAAGAGTAATAGTAATAATAATAATAGGAGCCTATTTGCAGACAGTTGCAAGCAGGAGAAATGGCTAAATGCTCCAGTTAAATTAAGCCTTATTTGCCTTGTCATACTGTGTGGTAACAGTTAATAATATAATGCATTTTAGTAATGGGTTGGGTCGTTTTTTTTTACTGTATTACTTCCTCTGGCCAGATCATTCTCTTCCATTAGCCCGTTCTCAGTGGTTTGTTTGCGAAGTCCTTCCAATGATCGTAGGCTGAATTCAAACTCAGCCTTCCTACTACGTCCAAGAGATGAAATAATGTCTTTTTGAGGACACTTCTCCAGCAGATCTACTAGTGGAGGGGTTTGTTGCTATTTTATTGAGTTTCTTCCTGAAAGCTTTGTATTGCTTACTCTCAAAGCTGGAGATGGATATGGATCTCCTTTATGCATTTTTCAGAGAATTTCTAAGCCCATTTTCTGACCTTTCAATACCGTAAAATACTTCAACAAATATTATGAGCAAATATTATAACAAACTGAACTTTTCAAATAATCAGACTTGGGATATTATTAACTCAGTCATATCAGTTTTGTAGTTCATTACATCAGTTTTGTAGTCAATTGCATCAGTTCTGTAGTTCAAATGTAAGACTTTACGTCTCACTAAGCTTTCCTATTTGTATTTAACTCCTCTGTTACTTTCTGCAGAAGAAAATATTTAAGGAAATTGTAGAAAAATGTATCTTCTCTTAGCTGTTTATAACGAAGCTGATTAATGTAACGTATTACAGATAATGTAGTATTCAGCTTTTTTTAAGCTAATACAGTTAGTTCATGTCAGACTTTATAAAAATGTTTAAGACACAAAGTGTATTCAGATACATCCATCTAAAAGCAGAGGAACAATGTGCATTAAAGTGAAGCAAGAGGAATTTTAGTGTATGCAATGGATACTGCCACTTGCATAACAATTCACCTCCTTCCCTTGCTAGTGAATATTCATATTCCCGTAGTAGAGCTCTTTGTATTTACTGTTCTGCCGAAGTGTGAGGTGGCATCCAAGCCCTCTAGTGTTTTATCAGAGTAGACATGTCATTTGCAATGTTATTTTAAGCCTTCCTAAATAGAACAAGATGAGATGAGCAACATTGTTGCATACCTCTCCTAAAACTCCTTAAAATGTAAATGTAACATGCTGTTGACTCCTATATAGCTTCCTCATTCTGTGAAATCACTTACATGGGCTTGACTTGGAATAGGATCTAAGGTGGGGAGAACGGAGTGTGGTTCTCAGGATGCCGAGCAAAACTCTAAAAAGCAAACTCTAAAAATGCCCTGTATTAGAATAGTTTCCAGTATAACATGAGAGAAATATTCCACAGAAAGCAAATTAGGTATGTTATAGGAAATTCCATTTAAGGGTCCTAGTTATAGTATAGCTGGAGTACAAACTTTGCAATAGTCATCACTGCCTGCCTATAGAAGAAGCACAGCCTGTAATTCTGGGTTATAACTGCTTATAAAATAAGTAATCAGTGTGAGTCCTGGCAGTCTGCTCTGCTCTGGCTCCTGCACTCTTGCCTTCAGGGCACTTCCCTGGATCCTTAAACCTTCCTTCCTACCTGCACTCAACCTCAAGCCTCCTCTTCCTGCTATTACTGCACACCAGCAGCTCCTCACCTCGGCAGGTGAAATAACACCTAGGAGTTGCATGCAAATTTTAGCACGCTTCATTTATGGCTGCATTTCCTACATTTCTCTAAGGTAGCCTCACTGAAGTCATGTGGACCCCAACCGGGACAGTGCTGGGACAGCTTTGCAGGGCTGGTGGCATCTCTGGGACGGACAGGCTGCTGCTCTCCCGGCAGCATGGGGTGCAGCTGGGTTCAATGTAGGGCCTGAAATCTGTGGGATCTCCCAGCCAGACCCAGGCTCGAGGCACATGTACAGCACAGCCCCAAGCGCAGCATCTCAAAGCAGATGTAAATACCTGTAAATTTCTGTCTTGAAAGGGATTCAAACCCACCTGCGTAGCCCTTATTGGCTAGCTTGTTCTTACACAGTTAGCTGCTACAGTGTTTGTGTGCAAACAGCGCTTTAAAGTGATCAGGCAGTGTAATTAAGCAAAACTGTACTTTCGGAGCACTGAGTTTCCTCTTCATCATGGTGGGAAAAGAGGAAACAGCCATCAGGCATCACACTTCAGCACATCAGAGTCTCACGACTTCTGTAGCTGCTCTCCAGCACCTCTCTAATCAAGGCACTTCTTTGCAGATCACAGCTAATGCTGTGGCAAACCCTCATCAGGCTCCAGTGCGCTGCAAGGCCGGGGAAGGCAAGCAGGGAAAGAGCAAGCTGTTCTGGCAGGCTTCGTGTGCTGTGCTGAGGGCGTAACCGCCCGAGTGGGGTCGGTGAACGCACGGAATCGGAGGTGGGTGCTGGGAAGTTAACTTTTAACAGTGCAGGAAAGGGCTCAGCCTTCAGGATTTTTCAGCAGGAGATGCTCATCCCTGGCTGCAGCTCCCTGGGGGAAGGACGTGGAACTGAACCACACAGGGCGACACAGCGAGGCCTGCTCCAGAGGCCTCGGCACAGGGACTCGAAGCAGGCCCCGCTAGCTGGCATCGGGAAAATACTTGGTTGCTTTTCTCTGCTGCCCTTATGTACTAATCTTCCCAAATACAGAAGGGACAAAGTTTTGGGGTTATAATCCCACACAGATGTGACGGGTGACTTTTGAGCATCGCCTCTCTTCTCCAGAAGCATGCAGTCAGCACGCTCTGGCCGCAGCATGCCACTCCAGGTAGGCTGTATTACCCAGGGCCTCTTTCCTAACATAAACCCCATCGCTACACATTTCAGTCAGAGCAGGGGACACAGAACTACAAACCTGGGTGTGTCTCATTCCTGTTGGATTTCTTTGTCTCTTGAGTATCTGGAACACGGGCATCCTTTTTTTTTCTACTGCAGTTGTCATTACAGGGTTTAAAGGACTGACTTTATTGTGAGCGTTGTTGTCAATAAAGATCATTTTAACCATTATCCTTCTATAACCTTTTCTTAGCTTTTTGGTGTGACAGGGTTACATTTGCTATTTGATTCTATTGCAGTCTCTGTTAATTCAAATCTGATTTTTGTTACTTTATTACAGTATTCAGCAGCCATTGTATTTTATAAATATAAATGACATATAACTTAAAACACTTGAGTGGGACATTATAACTTGTCAGTTTGTATTTTAGAAACCAGATTTTCATTATTTTGTCAGGCAAACAAAGCTAAAATGTCTCTACCAGCAGATGAACAGAACAACTTACCTGGCTGGGAGCTCTGAAGTTATTTGAACAAGCCAACTGAAATGCTTGCTTCATGCATCTTACACAGGCAAAGCTCCTATCAAAAATAATCACTCTTAGAACCACCCTTTCGTTTTTTTTCTTTTTCCTCCCTTCAACACATCAGCAGACACAAGAACTTATTTTAGAGATGTATGTGCATGTGTAGAGGTGGCGTAGGGATAGGGTATGTTTCAGATGGCACCAGCTGCCTCTGATGCAAGAGGAGGGGAATGCAATTACTTCTGTGGAAGTCTGTACATATTTGCCAGAATTTATAAATGTTTACAAGTAACTGGTCTTCACATAAGCAGGGCCCTCAGGGAGTGCTAGGCCCCCATCTGCTGGAGAGTTTTATGTCAATTCTGGTGATTTTTAGGTTATTTTCCCTGCATTTTTCTCTAAGAATTATCATCACTTGGCTTTCTTATTTAAATTTTGATAGTGCCTGGAGAGGCAAAGGCCTGATTGTTCCGAGTACTCTACATACATATGGTGAGAGACAGTTACTCTCCCAACAAGTTTTCTATCTAAATAAACAAGGTTAACAGGGCTGGGAAGATGCAGTAACTAACTCCTTGTTTCACGGAGGAAGCACTAGAAAGTGAGAGGAGCTGAGCACCAAGCCCCAATCCTGACAGGCACCAAAATGCTTGCTCCTGGCGAGGGCAGAGGTTTTTGGAAAATATTTTCAAGTTGAAAACAGTTGGAAATGTATTTCAAGAAAAATAAACATTGCAATCTGCTTGGATAGCTAAGAAGGAATGTCATAGAGCTTGGCATCCCAGAGGTTATAGGCAGTAATGGCTTTCAGCTGCTTTTATACCCTTCTGGGGCTATTCTGTGGCCTTCTGAGTAAGTTTGGTGGCTTGGGGAGCTTAATTTACAGCACTTCCATGTTGCGATGCTGCTTAGAGCTGTGTCTTCGACTGGAGTCTCTCATCAGTACTTACACAGCAAAACCCTTGCTGTGACTCGACTCTGCTCGTGAAGTGATCCCCTTTTCAGCAGTTTCAAGGACCCTGAGATGGTAGCTGAGATGTCTGCCTCAGTGTCTGCAGGGAAACTGGGATAGGCTTGGTTAAGGAGCTTCTCACATGGCTGCAGTGAAACAAACGGGAACCCCTTCTAGGATGCAGCTTTCCTTCTAGGCATTGTTAGTCGGGATGGTGGGGAATGATGTAAGAGGATGTAACCAAGACATGCAGAACAGTCAGGCTCATACAGAATTTCCCTCTTCTGTTCCCAAAAGCAGCAGCGAGAGTGTTCCTGAGACCTCCTTTGCAGCTCCTGTGAGTCACCTCACGGCAGTGTGTTCCAGTGGTTAGAGTAAGATTATTTGTACACTTGCATTTTGCAGACATCTTTAAAGGCACCTTTAATTAGGAATGCATTACAGGTTACAGATAAAAAAAATTATTTAAAAACTGGGGAAAAAAATGAAACTTGAAATTGTAGAATTGGGGGTGTTTAAACACAGGTGTTTGTCATCAGCAAGGAATTGTTTAAGGATGTTAATCCTATTCTATCATTTTCCTGCTCTCCTCTGTAAGAATAGGGTAGGACAAAGGGGGAAAGTCCCTCACAGCCTGCTCATTCAGAGCTTCCCAAGTTCACAGAACAGCAGGAATAGGCCAAAGTATCCAAATTTGGGAATTCTTCAGGAAATCTGCTCTTTTTCCTCCATGAGATCTTGGAAAGTAAATCCATAACAAACCTGCCCAAAAAAACTAACACGAAGCCAGTCCCAAGTTGTGCCAGTGAAGAGTAGTTAAAGTTCATCACAAAGTGTAGTTTGAAGAGTCCATCAGGGTTATAAAGGCAGCTGCCTGGTTACAACACTGGGCTGATTTGCAGAGGAAATGAATCATATTTAGGTGGAATCCCATTTATTGCTGCAAATTATAAACACTTTGAAAGTGGCTGAATTCACCTGATTCTTCTGAAGTCCTGCTGTCATTCTGTGACCTGATGTGGTAGAGAACGGATCAAACAATCTCTCTATCTATTTTGAAGGGGAAAAAAAAAAAAGAGAGAGAGAAACTACTTAAACCATGACAGGGTTTTGGTTTCTTCAGAAGAAGAAAGAGTCTTTCCATAAGTTTGGTAAACTGCATTTATAGTGCTTATGCCCACAGATTTAGCTTGTAACAGGGAAATGTGCTATGTTTAAATACCCAGAAGGAGTCTGGAAGACAGATTTGTCCTGATAGCTTGTCATTTACCAAAATGGGTAGTGATAATTGGACACGGGAGATGCTTGCAGATCAGCCTTTAGTGACAGTGCTGATAGTTACTGAAAACATCAAATATCTCATGGTGGAACTTCAGTGCCTTTTCCTCTGATCAGCCGGGGCGATGTCCCCAGCAAATGCCATATGCACCGTTCTCAACTGCATTTTATCAAGATATTCTCAGTTCAATCCCTTTCCTATTCTTTAACATATTGTACATCTGTGTGCATATTAAAATGTACAAAATATTAATGAAATCGGCGAGGTGTAAGATAGGGATGGATAAACCCATCCTTCTGAGGTTGCCTTTGGCTCTGATGGCTCTGGCCTAGAGTGCAGCAGGCATATTAATTACCTCCCTGGTTTAAACCTGTTCTTCAAACCTCGCTGCCCTTGATGAGCGTTATAGCACTGATCTTCACCTTTTAGTCACCCCTTTGGTGTTCTGCACCATAGGGATCAATACTGCTCTAGTGGAGTGGAACAAGATGAAGAAGAAAATAACTTCTTCAAAGAGTAAAAAAATCACAATTAGCAGAGCATTCAAGTGTCAGAGAGCCTCCCAATCTTTCTTAATTATAACCTTTTCTTTGCATCGCCTTTAGGTGCCACTTGCTGCTACTTCCTTTTAATTTAGTTAATGCTTTTTAAAAAATTGCGTTATATTATTTTAAGGCACTGCACACAACTATGATATAATAGTAGAAATCTCAGGAAAAAGTCTTATATCTTCCTGACTTCTCCAACTACTTTTCTGCCTGTCAAGAAACTTATGAGAACTGTGGGGGTTTTGTTTGTTTCTTTTTGTGGTTGGGTGCCACATCTCAGGTGCAGGGTACTCACCTCATCTTTACCTTTTCCATTTCCCCTTTGTGCTTCTCTCACAGGGTACCCAACGCTGCCTGCAATGGGTGTCTAGATTGCTTATTTGTAACATTTGTCTGTTTAAAGAGCTGCTGAAAGTGATATTCAGATGAAGCTAAATTGCTAGCTAAATATTGAATTGAGCAGTACATGATGAAGTCCCATGTGGTATTTTATTATTAATCACATCAGGAGGTTGTAAAGCACAATACCAATAATTAGTCAGTCTTCTAACCTCACAAAACGGAACCTATTAGTTACATTACCCTTCATAGTGTATTTTATGAAGAACTTCCTATTGTCCTCATCATATATTATGACATTTGAAGTATAGTTGCTGGATCTTAATAAGGGTATTGTATGAATTAAATAATGCAAGTTGACTGAACAGGTACCATGAAGTTTATAGCAATAAAAAATATATTTATTAAGGTCTAAGCCAGTGTTCAGTGGGTTAGCGTGTGTAATATAAAAGGTAACTTCTTGTTTCAGAAATGAAACCTTGGATTAGTGGATGCTGGAAAGATTTAAGAATTTAGCTGCACTTTTAGCTTATGTTGTTACCCTAAACACAAGATAGTCAGTCTTATATGAATATGTTATATTCATATCCCCTGCTTCTAAGACAGATGACCTGAATGTAGAAAAAAGATAATTCTAAAATATAATGGTAAGGATTTGTAAGGATAAGAAATGAGGCCATTAGTTAGCCTACAGGGAAGGTTTCTTTTCAGGAAAGAATTCCTGTCCAGGACAGATGTTAAAATCTGCTGAAATAAATGGGACTTAGGCATATACATAACATTAAATACGTACTTCAGTGTTACTATTAATCAGGATCAGAAAGTTTACTAAGTCTGTGGTCGAGTCAAGAGAAGGTGTTTGATTATGTTCCCCTTGACCTGTTACAGCCTTAGTATATTGTACACTGTGATTTTGTCATTTTCTGAAAAATTATTGGGAATAAAAGATCCAAAGGAGTCCAGTAATAGAGACTGGCTTAAATTCTCAAAGGAGCACAAATGCTAAATGCATTTACAGATTTAAGTTCAAAGTATTTTGCTAAAAATTATTTAATTTAAAATCTGCTGCTATGTGCCAGAAATGGTTTCTCTGACCATGCACCATATATCCATAACAGTACCGTGCTTTGAACTGATAAATATTTACATAGAGAGCTGTTTTTCTTTTCTCTAGTTATTAACCTGCTGATGGGCTAGTATTGGTCTCATGCACAGAAAGATGTCATCTCAAGCAGCTCTCCTTAAAGCAAGCTAGACTCTCAGACTGTCTGTTCTGCTCTGTCCCCTCAAGTGCTCACCACAAGCCACAAATCGCCCTTTTAGGAAAGAGTAAGAAACCGAAGGCGATGTTAATCAGCAGCACCTATTCAAAAGCACATTTAAAAGGGGCTTACAATGCTGTACAAACACACAAAGCCAATGGAAGCTTCAAATTAAAAAAAAAGAAATGTAATATTAAATGTCCAGTATTTAAACTTAAGGTTGAAATCCCATCCCTAGCTTTCCTCCTACAGATTGTTGGGTTAGATAAACGTGTAAAAGAGGAAACCCTATTTTCGCTATTAGATATCTTCAAGTCTTCAATTTATTCTTTGTAACTGGCCCAAATTAATCCAACTCTGATAAGCTTAATTTTACCATCTTTTTTCAAAACTTTTGAGAAGAAAGTTTTTTGTTTTCATCATTATGGTGTGCTTTTTTCTTTTTTTTTCTTTTTTCCTGAGAGCATTCTTTTCCATGTGTCTAAGATGCTAAGAGCCAGGCTAGTGGGTCTCTTTGGTGTCTGAGAGCCATTCAAACACGTTGTAAACCATATTTATTACCTTGTGTAAGGTGCAAGGATAACGGGAATAACTGATAATGCTCTGTGTACACGTTGTGTTTACCTGGTTCTGCACAAATATGAATGGAAATTTTACTTACTGTTTAACTAATAATTAATTAACCAGCTTTATTAGTTCTGCGTATTGATTTTACACCAGCAGCAAATTTGATAAATCTTTTTACATCTATTAAATTGTTTAATTTTTTTGTTTGTAGATACTAAAATTAAAAGTCATGGCTGAGACATTTGGCTGCCAGGAATGAGCACACACCAATACAAACATAATGATAATTCTTCTCCCCCCCAAATTCTTTGCAGCTGATTCTTTTGCACTGATTCTTTGAATCAGTGTCTGATCTGCATACTCACATGTTGAATTTTGTACACGTTGAAAATAAGAAACCTCTGACAGTACAGGCAGGTGTCTGAGCGTGGAGTAAGATGCCCGCTTAAAGGTCCCAATGAGGAGTCATCCAGGTGGATGTTGCAGCCCCAATTAGCTGCTCTGTCACTATCGTCAATTAGTCAAAGGTGCTTACAGATGCACAGAAGCACCGTAGGGTAAAGGACATGGCTGTGAACCTACGCAAGCTCTAACTGAAGCTCTTAGACATTTTCTTCTGTGTGTACGCATTGTTCATGGGGGGTAAATGGTGCAGGGAAGCGTGTTTGGAGCAGTGCTGGTTAGGAGTGATGCCCCGCTGCTCATTTAGATCATGAACTGTTCGTCAATACTAACAATTAGTGGGCTAAAGATCCCATTGACCACATGACAAGAATCAATATACACAGTACTTGTTAGTTATTTACCTCAGAGTGTATTAAAGCCTATAGATTCACCATAAATCCTTTAAAGCTATCCCGCTATGATCCTTGCCACAACATGCATTGACACATCAATAAATCCTTTTGACAGGGGCTATATGTGAAAATCAATAGCAGTTTATCAGCTATTTCCATGTACTCTTTTCTACAAAGGTTTAAAGATCTTTTCCCAAAGCTGGATAAATGACAAGGTGTAGGGACAGATCTTGTATCGAGTAGTGACCTTGATTAATGCCGTTCGCTCAAAGAATTTTGTAAATCCCATACAAGGGACATAAAACTGGTTGTGGTGAAGTTCAATCTGGAAAGTGCTTTTCAAAGCTTTTACTAAAAGTATTTTTTTTTTGAAAAAGTGAACGAACTTTCTGTATGCACACAGAATTGAGTTTGGCTTTTTCTCTTAAAGAAAAAGAAGTTTCTTCTGCTGATAAAAAGAATTCCAAGTGTTTCCTTTTCACTAAGCTATTTGCTATAATGTGAAGGCCATCGGCATACACACACTGTGCTATGTACTTATTCTGCTATACAAACAATGTTTCATTATAAAATAGATTTAAAACATGTATGTATGTATAATGTAAAAGTATAGAATTTCGGCAGAGTAGCCCTTTTTTAACTGTTTTTTCTTTAGTGCTTGAGGAAATTTGAGGTGATCCCATCTGATTTCAAGTGTCAAGCAGTCTTTTAAAATTTAGGCTCCTTAGGCTTCCAGTGGTTAGCTTTCGTGTCTAAGTAGCAGATTATTTAGATTTTTGCAGTGATTGCCTCTATGCACACTTTCTTCCAAACTTGTTCAATAGTTTTATCCTGGAGTTATGACATGACTTGTTTTGCCAGCGAGTTCTAATTGTCCTGGAGAATGCAATAACCTTGGAGACTACTGGAAAAAAATAAATCTCACTAAAATACAGAAACATATCTGAGGCAAAACTCAAACGGAAAATAATATCTACATTAATAGCATAGTAATTCTTTTTTAGATTAAACTTTTTCCCCCATTTCTTGCACAACAAATGAATAGCCTGAATTCCAAAGTACGCAAAATATTTAATTAGTTCTGTATCTTGCATTCAGGGGCATGTAAGTCATGCAGCGGCTTAAAAAGCATCTCAAACCCCACAGAGAGGAAAGGATAAGGAAGCCTATTACATGGCTCTTTGGGAGTACCTCTGCCAAAGTCAGCTTTGATATAAGCAAATCCAACTCCCACTTCAGTCAACGGGAGCTGGCGTTGCTAATGGTAGGGTTCAATTCTGCCCCTTCCGTATAATTTTTCCTGTGAAAGCCGAATGTATTGTGTGCTACAGCTCAGCGCGAGCGTTTCCTGAAAAGTGTTCCGCAGAGATACTGGCCCTAAAGGAAAGAATAATAATGCTTTGGCATACCTTGAGAAGGTTTTAAATGAACTGATGGAAAAGAGCTGTAACATTCATGATGGGAGATTCCGCTTTCTCAGTCTCCCCCGCCCCGTGCTATACAACATTTTACTATAAAAATCTTACCTCAAGCCTCTGCTCTAAAATCTCCGTTATTCTGCCACCCGTATCATATAATTTTATACATTGCATTATCTTCCTTTCTTCCCTTTTTTTTTCCTGACCTCTCCTTTATTTCTCCTTTATGTTTTTCCCTCTGATGAATCTCTAAGTACTGATCAATGTCATGATTAAATGGCAGTAAAATACAGGGAAAACTGTGCATTGTTTAACTGCCTTGTTTATCGTGTAAAGCTTTTTGGATGGCATCCTTTTCCCGGTTTAAATGCATGACCTATCCTTAAAACTTATTAGAGAATTTTTCACTTTTCATGACGGATTTGTTAAATACCTTCTCCCTGTCTCTTCCTCTTTTTTAAAGAGGAAAACTGTATTTTCATTCAGAGCTGTTCTTTCTCATTAGGGTAGTCAGGATTTCTCTGCACACAACCAGGATGGGCTTCTGGTATGTGCTGTAGGGCCCGCGAGCTGAAAAGGGAGCAAAGAATGGAGAAATGGGTGGAATAAAATCCACATAAACAACCAAAGAACAATGATCCCTGAATGAAAAACAAGGTAGAGTAGCCTCGGGCAACAGATAACCCAAGCTCGAGCTGACCTTGGCAGCACGACAGGGTCTTTACATAAGGACAGAATCCTCCAGCAATTTCATCTGGTTTGCCCCAATGTCAACCTTGCGTGTATTGTTATTTTACATCTTCTATTGTTATTTTACATCTTCTTTTCTTTTTTCCTGCTGAAGCGTATTTATTGCTCAAGTGTGTTTATTATGGCTAATGCAGGGAAACTCTCTAAGTACGCTTGAGCTCTCACAGGTCTCTCAAACTCCAGAGTACTGATGAAATTCAGGATTTTTTTTTTGTTGCTGTTTCAAAACTCCCGAGCCAGGGAAAATTAGATACTAGTTCTGCACCAGCAGGGTTGGATTTTGGGCATAAGAGCAGTCTTGCTTTTCGTTTTGGCATAGACGTGGAGTATATCTTTCGCCCTTTCTGCTGTGAACGTGTAGTTAAACTAACAGCAGAGGATGGAAAGGCAGCCGCTTCAAGCACGTCAGTTGGCAGCAGCAAGACCTTAAGCATGAACAGATTTGTTGAGGCAGCTTTCCCAGCCTATTCAGTAAAGGCAACCAATTCTGGGCCTTGTGTACTATGAGCTGATGGAGTCTATTAAATATCCTCACATAAAACACGACGGGGCCAGTGTAAGGGAAAGAAAGGAGTATTTATTTGGAGACCCAAGTTCGAAACCGTCAGCAGTTCTGTCTTACCAAGGCTACTTGTTTGACTCCTTGGTCGCAAAGGATGCATCTTACTTAAAAATTGTTGAGGCCGCAAGAGATTTTTATATTATAATAACTTTGCTGTTTCTTTGGTTAGAACAAATGACCGTGCTGCTGCACCCACGGCTCGTATACACAGATGAAGCTCTGGCCAGCTGAGAGAGAAAGAGTGCTTGGTGGTGGTTTTTTACAGACTGCCGTGTTCCCTACACACCTGGGTTGTCGCATGAGACGAACTTCTAAAAGTCACAATATATCAGCAAAGCCAAATGCTTGTGAACTAAGCTATAAAGGATAAAAAAGTGTTACCCCAGTAGAATATCTTTTGATGTTTTAGCAGTTTAAATGTTAATATTACTGAAGACAGTGAATTGTGAATTCATTGATGACTGCTGAAGGAGCATTTCTGCTATTTGAAGTGATTTGTGTACATTGTTATTTAAAAGGATGAGTCCTGTGGCTTTAAAAAGCAAACCAGTAAAAACACTATTAATTTGTAATGCTGCTGAAAATAAAGGGGTCTTCTGGTTGCATAGTTAAAAAGAAAGGCTGTTGTCATACAGCTAGTTAATAATTATAAATTATTACATGGAGTGCTGTTTGCTGTTTGTTGTTTTCAAAGGGAGAGAGAAATTTTGTCAGTCTTCTGCCGATTGTGCTCATCTTGGTCAGATGTGTTCCTGATTCTGCTGCAGAGGAGGTGTAGCGGCAGAAATCTGTGAAAAAAAAAAAACAAAAAAAAAACAACCTCTAGGAAATACTGCTGCACGAATTCACGCAGGGAACCACGAGGTCCCTTCAGAAAATGACCGTCCCTACAGCTGACAATTCAGGTTAGGTAGGAGCAAAATTAGAAATTTGAACAAACAAATAAATAGCAAGGAGCAAGAGAGAGGATTTCAGAGGCAGGGATTTGTTTGGTAGCCAGGAAGATGGTTTTATTCCTGCCCTCCAATCTGACCTACTTTCTTCGCTTTAGTTGTTTCTCTCTTTTGCATGAACGATGAACTAGAATGTGTATTAAGTAAGTAGCAGTGTTATGGCAAGAAGAGGTTGTATTTCAGTAGAAAGTCTGTATCAATTGCTTTAGAGAGTTTGTAAATCCACTAATAGACATACCTGAAGTTTGAAGCCTGACAAAGCTGCACAGATATTTAACTGATTTAATGGAAAGGTAAAAGCATAGTAGAGTTGGTTAGGTGGGGAGGCAACAAGCAGATTGTGTTTTCAGCATAACGTCAGTTGTTTTATGACAAAACCAAACCGCCGCTTTTCAATTTGTGCTGTGCACAGTGGGATGACAATGTTTTGCTTCTTTCCACGTATACGAAGGTAGTATGCTAAAAAAAAATAAAAAGCTTTTCTTCTCGAAACAGTATTTCATCAGCTTTGAGGACTGTAAAGAGAACAGACATTTAAAAAAACAACAAAAATCCTGATGGAGTCTAGGCTCTGTGCTGTCTGCCCACCACACGTGTCTGTCCCCAGGAATCTGTCAACCCCACAGACTCTTGCCAGGCTCTGAGACAGGGCAGGTAGGTCGGGTAGGGGAGGGCTTGCTTTTTGAGATGTCCCAGCCTAGATTTTAGCTGAGGTCCTCTCAGGTGGCCTAAAGGAATCTGGCAGGTGGCATTCAGCAGTCCTTTGCAGAGATGTGTCCTCGTCTTTAAACCCCTTGGATGGCCGCTGCAGAGGAGGGACAGCTGCCAGTCACTCCTCAACTCTTCCCAGCCCTTTTTGGGAGAAACTGATGTCATGATTCATCTTTGCATGAGGCAGTGCTCATGTTTCCCTGCTGTTTTATGCCTCGGCACAGGAGGAGGTTCTTTGTTTTCTCTCCCCTCATGCTCGCTCCTTGCAGTCCCATGCAGGGCTCAATGCAATCTGGCCCATGGTAGAGATTTGGAAACCATTTGCTTGCTCTTCTACAGCTTTCAAGGCTTGCCAGCAATACTGTGGGAAGCCTGGAAAAAATTAAAGCGTTATTCTATCCTGAAACTTGTCTCTGCAAAAATGCTATTCTGAGCTCCCATGTTTATTGTTTCTCCATGATCCTCTTATGAAATTTGATCCGTTCAAAAAAGGGGACCAAAAAAAGAAAGAAAAAAGGAAAGAAAAAAGAAACAGAATCCCTAATTACCTGTCCAGCAGCCTCCCTCGGTGAGCAGCAAGCCAACCTGAATTCTTGCTCCTGAACCTCAGGAACAAGATTCTTCAGAGGGATTTAGCTAAAAATTATCTTTGATAACTGAGCCACAACAGGGCTTGGCATATCCTCCTATAGCTATTTTGACCATGCCGCTAAATAAAAATACCACTGGTAAACACCAGTTAAAAGACCACTGATGGTATGCACCGCTGGTAAAAAGGAGTCAAAAACAGCTGAGAAAGTCTCTACTGTGATTGAGATTAATTTTTTTTTTCAGCTGAAAAAACTGAAGCTACTTGACAGCAAATTCACAGTGCAAGTCTATTTGTAAAGGTTAGTATATTGACTGGTTCACAGGGAAAACTGAGGGCTGCAAAGTGTGGGGCAGGAGGAGGGATTTGCTCTAAGTGCTTTCTTCACCTGTATTTTGGCATCCCTTACCCAGCCTGCAGAGTAACTTCTCTTTCAAATGCGAGCCACGAACCAATCCTCCACCGAGCCCTCTTACAGCAGCCCATGTCACCCAGTACGTAGTTCATTTGTAGTGAGACCTCGGAGGTTTCGATATTTTATCTCTTTAAAATTCAGTGAAGTTCCTCTCCAACTTTGCTTTGGAAGTTCTGTATATACTCAGAGAAATGCACATGGCACATAGCTTGGCTTTACATTTAGCCTCGTGGCAGCGAAGTTGTGAGCTGCTGAAGGAGTTCCCGTGCCATTAATACAGTAAGGTACACCCTCCCACTTGTGGGATGTGAAGGAAATCCGTGAGAATTTGGAATTAAGCACAGCAGATGCATTAGTGGTCAGATCTTGCAAAGCGGTGAGGAGCCTTTGAATCTCTGGAAACCGTTTCTGTTTCTGTTTACACACAGAAAGCAAACAAATAAGCTCAATCAAGTCTCCTTGATCTGTGAAAAGTAAAGCTCTTCTGGCCTACAGAGCAGTAGAGAAGACCTTTGAACTGTTCCCCAGGGAGCTAAGAGCTTGCTCGTTATTAGTTAGCTTGGGAGTGTACTTAGCTCCTTAAATATAATTAACAAAAAAGATCAAGCTCAACGGAGCACTTAGTATTTATTTCTGCGTAGAAAAGCCAGGAAACTCAGAAGCCACATTTGCAAATCTACCTTTTATTCTTTTGGTTGCTCCCGTACAGCGTGTCTTGATAGGCATCTGTGAGGGGAGAGGCTTTGTATGAGGGATCTGGCCTCGTGTCTTGGCCCTAGAGGCCCCGCAGAGGCTGAGTGTCTCAATGCTGTGTGTCCGTGCAGCGTTGAGCAGTGCAGGCAACCCCACGCCAGAGCCCTAAAGTTTGGTGTTCGGCACCAAGCAGGTGAAATCTGGCTTCTCTAAGCGCAGCAGGGTAACTTACTGCCCCAAGCCTCAGTTTTAGCCGAGAATCCCTCTGGCTATCTGCATTTCAAACTGTCTCTTGCTGGTAGCAGGGCACATTTTAAACACAGCTGTCTTCCCCTTTTTGAACATCAATTATAATACGGCCATTAAAAAAAAATTGTGGATACTTGCAAACAAAGAGAATTGCCGGGCATTACTTGCTACAGTCATTGCCAGGGTTGATGTTCTCATTACTTCTAGTTGTAAAAGTCCTTTTGGCCCATGACAAAAGGATTTTTTTCAATTTGATGACATCTTGCAAAATAAAATAATGCACTCTTAAAATAATGTGCAGTGAAATGATTGCCAAAGTCTATCACAGAAGACTCTGCTTTCATTATATCAGAAGCATCAGTAATCACATGTTTTATACTATGTTTTGTGCTCTTTGGTGGTGTAATAGATGAGGTTTTTCTAAGATTGCCTGACATTCTCCAACATAACTCACTGCTTGCAGTTGCTGATAACTTTGCCAGACTTTAACCATCTCTGTGGGCTGAAGCTTTCCATGCTGGGTTTCTTCTTAGTTAAATCTGTTTTGGAAAATTTCAGCAAAAAATGATTCAAACATTTCCAGGCATTAGGCAAGGGGAAAATATATTTGTTTTGACCACACTGAAAAAAAGTTCTGGCAACCCTTGCTCTGAATAGCTGCAGCTTCCCCTCCCTCCCTTTTCCCCCCATCCTATTGTTTTGGAATAAGGATCTGAAATTTGGCAGGGGGGCAATCTTTGTCTTTTAACATTTTTATGGAAGGCATCACATTGAGCGACGTTATAAATCTTTGAGAAAGTTTAATGAAGGCAGGTGGGAGCGTGGAATTAGCTGAGGGAAGAAATAGTGCTAGCTATGGTTAGTGCCATGGAAGCAACGGGTGAAAGCAGGGAGGAAAGGGCTATATAGAGAGAAACAATTGATGGGGTATGTGGCACTAATATTAAACTGGAAACCAAAGGGAGTTATAGGATTTGGTATTTCCTACACAGAAGATTGGGACTTGGAGTCTGCATTTGCAGAAGGAAAGATCCACAGGGGAAGAGGGGTGAGATGTCTGCTGTCCTGTCACCAGCAACAGCTGGTTTGGGAAAATACAAACGAGAGAAACACCGAAACGACCAAGCACTTTTTCCTGACATACCAGCTCATCCTGAACTGGACGTTGCACCTGTAGCATGATGTTTAGGCACTACCAATGCATTCTGCCTCCAGTGATGTGCTTAGTAATATATTTTAAAATTTGTTTATGCTTGTGGCTTCTACAAAGCTCGGCAGCAATAAGTTCTGCAGCATGTGCGTTGAATGAAAAATTACTTCCTCTCATTGGGTTTAAAACCGAGTGCTAATTTTATTAGGTGTCCCCAGATTTTTATTTATTTTTTGTAATTTATTTATTACAATGATGATTATTATACTGAAAAAACATTCCTAATCACAGACAAGAAAGTCCAGAACTTTTATGACTTGTAAACCTCCGTTGTACGCATCCCCAGTTGCCTCTTTTCCAAGCTGAAAGCATGCAGTTGGCCTTTTTTATCACTACATATCATTAAGCCAATATTTCTATGGAATTATCCATAATGGTTCCGAGATTTTTGTGCCGAGTGATAATAGCTAGGGTCCGTTGTGGTTTAGATCTAATTAGGATTGTTTTCCCTCATATGCATTACTTTGCATTCATCAATACCCTCTGCTGTTTTATTGTTGTTTGGTATTTCAAGCTTCTCACAACTCCTTGCATTCAGATTGACTATCCAGAGTGACTCTCCATGCCTGGCAAACTTTTTCACGTTATTATCCATCTTCTTTTCAAAGTCCTGCAAATATGATCTCAGGTCCTTGGGAGATCAGCGGTTTCCTCTTTTCTCAGCTTTCAGCAGGCCAGTTATTTCTACCCTCTGTTATCTTTTAATGATTTATTAAGCAAGTCTTTGGCTTTCCTGTATTAAAACTTGGAGTATGACAAAACTGTCTTACTTTCATAAAAAACTTCAATGCTGCCACTTAGAAACTCAAAGATGCAAGAATTCAATTTGCCTATGGGACTTCAACAGGCATCTTTTAGCTTCTAATAAATTCCCCAATTAAATAATCACACAGTATCTTATCTTACGATTCCTGCTTTCTTCAGCGGCCAGCACGGCCCTATAATGGGAACAAATCAGTATAACAATGGACTGTTCTCCTGATTGTCTGGAGAACTTGGTAACTCTACTGTCAATACCATTGCAAAATACGTCTCCCAGTTAAGGCGGTTAAACGCTAAGCTGAATAATTGGTTGCGTTTTCACTCCCAACTTCAACACACTAGCACATGCAACACAGGCAGATACATGGACAGATACTTCTATCTATCTGTCTGTCTATCATACACAGGCAGATACATCTATGCACATAAGCTCCTTCTTCTAAGAGTAATTCGGAATTACATTATTATTGTTAGGAAATTGCTTCTTCTCCAGGCGGTAGCAGAACCACTGTCCACTCTGGTACAGAACAATTGCTTGCAAATGATTAGGCTTAAATGTTGGCAAAATAATATCTAAACTCTCAAGACAACTTTGGTGTTTATAAATCAACACCAGCTGTTCCTGTTTATGCAATACTTTGTAAAAATAAAAGAATAAAATAGAATCTGATATGACAGCTCATATACCAAGACTCAGCTTTCTGCAAAAACAAACCAGGCCCTTAAAAAATGCGGGGTTTATTTCAGATACTCTAACAGAGCCAAGTGGTCTCATGATAATAAATTTAACCATGTTTCTCTAATGCCTTTAGGCATATGGCAGGTACTTGGCAAAGAGATTCCTAAAGCTGAGCCCTTAGAGATGTTTTCTTGCTGTCCCTCTGGAAGAACGAAGAGGAAGACCCTTTCATACGCAGCACCTGTCAAGCATTTCTGAGTCATGTCAGGCTCAAATTTGCCCGAAGGGCCAAATTCTGATTTCTGTCACACAGGTTCTGTCTCAGACTGTGACGAGGTTCTGTGAAGTTGCTGGGATTTGCAGAAGCAGAATGGTCCTCAGGATTTAGCCCCCAAATCTCTCTCATGAGCTGGGTGTGTAATACTGTTGAAGTATTTATTACTCCTTGCATAATTAAAAGCTCTTTCATTACTTATTTTGATGATTATTACTCAAGTGTGGAGTGGTCTAGCTTACACAGTTTGCTAGAACCAGTTAAGCTGGAGAAAAAAGTAAGATTTAGTTATCTCACAGGTAGGTGCCTGGCCCTCAGACCAAGATAAAAAATCGGGGAGATTTTTATATAATAAAAATATTTATATAAAGCATACGGTGAAAGCCAGGCCTCTTGGAGCAGAATTGCAAACAAACCTTGTGTCATGCTCCCATCCTCAACACAAAGCTTGTGGTAGGGTGGCCTTCAGAAGGGAGGGGAGGGGTGTTTTCTGTTTTGTTGTGAAAGCTCAGCAGTTCCCCAGAGGTGGTCCTCACCCACACACAGCTTTCCACCCAAATCCCTGAGGATGAGACACTGAAATTTTCTCCTCAGAAAATGAGAAGTGAGCGCTATTTTTCCTTTTAAATGTCTGGAAGGGGAAACAAGGGGCTGCATCATTACCTCTGCTAGGGTTTTAGTTTGCAGTTGGGTTGCCACTGGTGAAGCCAAGTATCTGGATGTCTTCACTTCGTGAGCATTGGGTTACGTTGCGAAGCAGTAGTGATGTGTGAACTGGATTCCCTTCCAGCTGAACTAGAAGAGGTGCACCAGGAGCACACCGAAAGGTCTCTGACTGCTCCTCAGCATTCAGTCTGTGAGCTCAGAAGGGAAGTAAACTCTTCTGTCCCCCTCTTTCACCCCCAAGAATCAATGTGTTGTGGGCACAGGATCATCAGCACCAAGTGTTTTGCTCCTATTGCAACTTGCTAACGTAGATGTGCCTGGAGAGCTTCTATATGGAAAGCTATTGGTTAGCCTCCAGAAAGCCAAACTCCCTACCTCCCAGCAGTGCTCTGTTCCCATACCTCCGGAGCAGTTTTCCCTTTGGTTTTGTCTCTTCTTGGCCCTGCAAGTTTGTGTTTCCTTCTAAAAACAGTGGCGGACCCTCAAAAGGATGGCTAAGAAGGGATAAATGGCCTCTTTTGGACTGAAAATGAGAGCACTGCTTAGGTGCAGGAGAAGGCAGTTTTGAACCTCTGCATGCTGCACGTTGGCTTGACTTTGGACCTCCTCAGTAAATACTTTAGTGATGAGACTGTCATGTAGAAACTTTCTTGTCTCCAGCCGTACTGTCCCAGCCCTTCAGGGGGCCTTGGTGCTGTCCGTCACTTGCTGAGCCACATTGCAGCTGCAGGGAGGTCGTGGGCGGGACAGAACTGAAATCCAGCTAATTTAGGATCCCTCAGTGCAAACGTGACAGTGTTTGCAGAGAGGGAGAGATTACTTTGTGGAAGCTGTTTTATTAAAAATATGGATGAAGGCGGACTTTAATTGACCCAGTCTCTTTTAGGTGATAAAGGCATTCTTTGGATCTGGCTTCCTATTCTTTCTAGACAGCAAAGCTGTAAGTTTTTCATTCATGAGTTGTTCAAAAGCAGATCTTAAATTTTGTGACTGCTTTTGGAAATTGTTCAGATAAGCGTTATATCTCACCGTTTATTGTTCATGAACTGCTTGTAACAAATTTCCTATCTCTATTCAGATTTGCTACTCTTGCTTTATGGTTGGTCACCTTTACTCATAATTTCCTTTTTTTTTTTTTTTTTAAAGCAAACAGAAATCCCAACAGAACGCCCATCATCTGGCAGAATGACTAGTAGCAATAGTAGGTTATCATGCTGTTTTTTCTAGTCCCTGATTCTGCAACCTGTTTCTTTATAAGCTACCTCTGTCTCTGCTGGAAATAAATTTAATTTAATCACAAAGTGATTTTTTTTTTTGATGATTGCATTCATCTTGGCAACATGCTCCCAAATTCACTGTTCACAAACATTTGCATGAAATAAACTTTAGTTGCAAAAATCTACATAAACAAATGAAAATGAGACCAGATTTGTAATTTGATAAATTCCCTACAAAAAGACTTCTTCATTATTCAGTGACTACTCCTATTGACTGTTACACTACAAACAGATACCTGTAGATTTGTCACCAGTGTGGTGGTAAGACAAGGTATTAAATTGAATACTTGAGAAGTGGGATGTACTTTCTCTGCCTGAATTTTATGGGCCTTGCCTTGGTAGAACTGTTCTCGGAATATTTATTGTTCAAAAGCCACTTTTATTTCTAAATAGTATATAGCAGTAACTATATACAAAAAAGTACCATGATTTTTTGAGGGCAGGGTTTGGGTGATGTTTGTCACAGTGATTTAAAGCAAATCAAAAAGATAAAATTAAAAATACTGTCCCGTTAGCAGTAGCCTGGTCACAGAGTGGAACAAAAGAACTTACCTGGGAAGGGAGTTGTTACTTCTTGATCTGCAACCAAATGCTGTGGTCGGTGCTGCCTGAAGCCCACCATCTTCGGGGTGTCACTATCCAAAGGGACATATAGACATCCCTCCTACTTACTGAGTTGTGTGTATCTGGGAAGTAAAGGCATGAAACTATGAAACTTTCCTGTTTGGAGATTTTCTGGGGCATGACATTTTGGTGGCAGAATCAGCTAAATAGAACACATTATTTTGGAACTCTATTTTTAGCTTATTTATTTACTACTTGGCAGACTCCTAGTCAAGAGGGATAACCCTGGCCCTAGTGATAAGTTTTAACAACTGCATGTTTATGCACCGGTAGGTATCAGGAGGTCAGTCATAAAAACCTGTCAGTTTGTATTACTTCTCTGTTGACTTTCTACCAAAGCTTGAAGGAAGGAGAGCTGCCATCTTTCTCTTCCTAGGAGTGGGTGGTATGTCGTGAATTAGATACAAAAAAAACCCACAAAAACAAACAAACAAAAAAACAGTTTTTTCCTATGTTGGTGCAAAATGCTCTACCTTTGAGGACTGCAGAAAAAATAAAAATAATTTCCATGTATTTACTCTGTCACTGAGGTAGAGAAACAGCTTTTACAGGTGAAAGTAGTGGAAATAATGTACAAGACATGCTTCTTCTGGTTCTTTTCAAAAACTCATTGACAGTGCTCTCAGATGCTTGTGCTACCTAGTTCTGAATTCTGATCAGGTCTCTCCAAAGCAGATCTGTTTGGATATTAATGAACCGTTAATTTTTAAGTCATATGCAACAGGGAATAGTGGCACTAGAATCATCTTTAATATGTTCAGGTCACTTTCTTTTGATACCAACACTGAAATCAAAGCAGCTGAATGAAACAAGATAGTATCAAAGATGATCACAGTTTTCTCTGCACCAAATGAAAAATTTGTACTCTCTTTAACACCCTGCCTTCAAGTAAGCTTCCAGTTTGCAGATATTGATGGCCATGAGG